>NC_064618.1:6686388-7311388 GCF_023898315.1 Schistocerca nitens | reverse complement strand
CTCAAATCATTGACAGTAGGAAGACTCAGTCTTCCTTTACTTAAGTCGGCATGGTGTCTCTTATATTTAATTCCGAAGCAATTTCTGTGTTTCATCGTCAATGGGAAGGGCCAATGGATACAGTAAAGCTGCAGAGGTGCATCGGAATGTAAAACTGATGACACAGAAAATGCTCAAAACATAGGGCGTAAGAAGACTCAGTTTTCTTGTACTTAAGTCGGCGTTGTGTCTCTTATATTTAATTCCGATGCAATTTCTGTGTTTCATCGCCAATGGGAAGGTCCAAGGGATACAGTAAACCTGCAGAGGTGCATCGGAATGCAAAACGTGTGACGCAGGAAACGCTCAAAACATAGACAGTAGTAAGACTCAATGTTCCTGTACTTAAGTCGGCATTGTGTCTCTTATATTTAATTCCGATGCATTTTCTGTGTTTCATCATCAATGCGAAGATCCAAGGGATACATTAAACCTGCAAAGGTGCATCGGAATGTAAAACTGGTGACACAGGAAAAGCTCAAAACATAGACAGTAAGAAGACTCAGCCTTCCTGTTCTTAAGTCGGCATTGTGTCTCTTATATTTAATTCCGATGCTATTTCTGTGTTTCATCTTCAATGGGAAGGTCCAATGGATACAGTAAACCTGCAGAGGTGCATCGGAATGTAAAATTGGTGACGCAGGAAACGCTCAAATCATAGACCGTAGGAAGACTCTATCTTCCTGTACTTAAGTCGGCATTGTGTCTCTTATATTTTATTCCGATGCAATTTCTGTGTTTCATCGTCACTGTGAAGGTCCGAGGGATACATTAAACCTGCAAAGGTGCATCGGAATGTAAAACTGGTGACACAGGAAAAGCTCAAAACATAGACAGTAAGAAGACTCAGCCTTCCTGTTCTTAAGTCGGCATTGTGTCTCTTATATTTAATTCCGATGCAATTTCTGTGTTTCATCGTCACTGTGAAGGTCCAAGGGATACAGTAAACCTACAGAGGTGCATCGGAATGTAAAACTGGTGACACAGGAAACGCACAAAACATAGACAGTAGGAAGACTCAGTCTTCCTGTACTTCAGTCGGCATTGTGTCTCTTATATTTAATTCCGATGCGAGTTATGTGTTTCATCGCCAATGGGAAGGTCCAAGGATATAGTAAACCTGCAGAGGTGCATCGGATTGTAAAGCTGGTAACACAGGAAGCGGTCAAAGCATAGACCCAAAGAAGACTCAGTTTTCTTGTACTGATGTCGGCATTGTTACCCTTATATTTAATTTGATGCAGTTTCTGTGTTTCACCGTCACTGTGAAGGTCCAAGAGATACAGTAAACATGCAGAGGTGCATCAAAATGTAAAACTGATGACACAGGAAACGCTCAAAACATAGAGAGTAGGAAGACTCAGTCCCGCCGTACCTAAGTCGGCATTGAGTCTCTTATATTTAATTCCGATGCAATTTCTGTGTTTCGTCGTAAATGGGAAGGTCCAAGGGATACAGTAAACCTGCAGAGGTGCATCGGAATGTAAAACTGGTGATACAGGACACGCTCAAATCATTGACAGTAGGAAGACTCAGTCTTCCTTTACTTAAGTCGGCATGGTGTCTCTTATATTTAATTCCGAAGCAATTTCTGTGTTTCATCGTCAATGGGAAGGGCCAATGGATACAGTAAACCTGCAGAGGTGCATCGGAATGTAAAACTGGTGACACAGAAAATGCTCAAAACATAGACCGTAAGAAGACTCAGTTTTCTTGTACTTAAGTCGGCGTTATGTCTCTTATATTTAATTCCGATGCAATTTCCGTGTTTCATCGCCAATGGGAAGGTCCAAGGGAGACAGTAAACCTGCAGAGGTGCATCAGAATTTAAAACTGGTGACACTGGAAACGCTCAAAACATAGACCGTAAGAAGAGTCAGTTTTGTTGTACTTAGGACGGCGTTGTGTCTCTTATATTTAATTCCAATGTAATTCCTGTGTTACATCGTCAATGGGAAGGTCCAATGGATACAGTAAACCTGCAGAGGTGCATCGGAATGTAAAATTGGTGACGCAGGAAACGCTCAAATCATAGACCGTAGGAAGACTCTATCTTCCTGTACTTAAGTCGGCATTGTGTCTCTTATATTTGATTCCGATGCAATTTCTGTGTTTCATCGTCAATGGGAAGGTCCAATGGATACAGTAAACCTGCAGAGGTGCATCGGAATGCGAAACGTGTGACGCAGTAAACCTGCAGACGTGGATCGGAATGTAAAACTGGTGACACAGGAAACGCTCAAAACATAGACAATAGGAAGACACAGTCATTCTGTACTTAAATCAGCATTGTGTCTCTTATATTTAATTCCGATGCAATATCTGTGTTTCATCGTCAATGGGAAGGTCCAAGGAATACAGTAACCCTGCAGAGGTGCATCGGAATGTAAAACTGGTGACACAGGAAGCGCTCATAACATACACCCTAAGAAGACTGAGTTTTCTTGTACTTAAGTCGGCATTGTGTCTTTTATATTTAATTCCGATGCAATTTCTGTGTTTCATCGTCACTGTGAATGTCCGAGGGATACATTAATCCTGCAGAGGTGCATCGGAATGTAAAACTGGTGACACAGGAAACGCTCAAAACATAGAAAGTAGGAAGACTCAGTCTTCCTGTACTTCAGTCATCATTGTGTCTCTTATATTTAATTCCGATGCAATTTCTGTGTTTCATCGTCACTGTGAAGGTCCAAGGGATACAGTAAACCTACGGAGGTGCATCGGTATGTAAAACTGGTGACACAGGAAACGCACAAAACATAGACAGTAGGAAGACTCAGTCGTCCTGTACTTAAGTCGGCATTGTGTCTCTTATTTATAAATCCGATGCAAATTCTGTGTTTCGTCGTCAATGGGAAGGTCCAAGGGATACAGTAAACTCGCAGAGGTGCATAGGAATGCAAAATTGGTGACACAGGAAGCGGTGAAAACTTAGGCCCTAAGAAGACTCAGTTTTCTTGTACTGAAGTCGGCATTGTATCTCTTATATTTAATTTGATGCAATTTCTGTGTTTCATCCTTACTGAGAAGGTCCAAGGGATACAGTAATCCTGCAGAGGTGCATTGGAATGTAAAACTGGTGACACAGGAAACGCTCAAAACATAGACAGTAGGAAGACTCAGTCTTTCTGTACTTAAGTAATCATTGTGTCTCTTATATTTAATTCCAATGAAATTTCTGTGTTTCATCGTCAATGGGAAGGTCCAAGGGTGACAGTATCCCTGCTGAGGTGCATCGGAATGTAAAACTGGTGACACAGGAAGCGCTCGTAACATAGACCCTAAGAAGACTCAGTTTTCTTGTACTTAAGTCGGCATTGTGTCTTTTATATTTAGTTCCGATGCAATTTCTGTGTTTCATCGTCACTGTGAAGGTCCAAGGGATACAGTAAACCTACAGAGGTGCATCGGAATGTAAAACTGGTGACTCAGGAAACGCACAAAACATAGACATTAGGAAGACTCAGTCTTCCTGTACTTCAGTCGGCATTGTGTGTCTTATATTTAATTCCGATGCGAGTTATGTGTTTCATCGCCAATGGGAAGGTCCAAGGATATAGTAAACCTGCAGAGGTGCATCGGAATGTAAAACTGGTAACACAGGAAGCAGTCAAAGCATAGACCCAAAGAAGACTCAGTTTTCTTGTACTGATGTCGGCATTGTGTCCCTTATATTTAATTTGATGTAATTTCTGTGTTTCACCGTCACTGTGAAGGTCCAAGGGATACAGTAAACCTGCAGAGGTGCATAAAAATGTAAAACTGATGACACAGGAAACGCTCAAAACATAGAGAGTAGGAAGACTCAGTCTCGCCGTACCTAAGTCGGCATTGTGTCTCTTATATTTAATTCCGATGCAATTTCTGTGTTTCGTCGTAAATGGGAAGGTCCAAGGGATACAGTAAAGCTGCAGAGGTGCATCGGAATGTAAAACTGGTGACACAGGAAACGCTCAAATCATAGACAGTAGGAAGACTCAGTCTTCCTGTACTTAAGTCATCATTGTGTCTCTTATATTTAATTCCGATGCGATATCTGTGTTTCATCGTCACTGTGAAGGTCCAAGTGATACAGTAAACGTGCAGAGGTGCATCGTAATGTAAAACTGGTGACACAGGAAACGCTCAAAACATAGACAGTAGGAAGACTCAGTCTTCCTGTACCTCAGTCGGCATTGTGTCTCTTATATTTAATTCCGATGCAATTTCTGTGTTTTATCGCCAATGGGAAGGTCCAAGGGATACAGTAAACCTGCAGAGGTGCATCGGAATGTAAAACTGGTGATACAGGACACGCTCAAATCATAGACAGTAGGAAGACTCAGTCTTCCTTTACTTAAGTCGGCATGGTGTCTCTTATATTTAATTCCGAAGCAATTTCTGTGTTTCATCGTCAATGGGAAGGGCCAATGGATACAGTAAACCTGCAGAGGTGCATCGAAATGTAAAACTCGTGACACAGAAAATGCTCAAACATAGACCGTAAGAAGACTCAGTTTTCTTGTACTTAAGTCGGCGTTGTGTCTCTTATATTTAATTCCGATGCAATTTCTGTGTTTCATCGCCAATGGGAAGGTCCAAGGGAGACAGTAAACCTGCAGAGGTGCATCAGAATTTAAAACTGGTGACACTGGAAACGCTCAAAACATAGACCGTAAGAAGAGTCAGTTTTGTTGTACTTAAGTCGGCGTTGTGTCTCTTATTTTTAATTCCAATGTAATTCCTGTGTTACATCGTCAATGGGAAGGTCCAATGGATACAGTAAACCTGCAGTGGTGCATCGGAATGCAAAACGTGTGACGCAGGAAACGCTCAAAACATAGCCAGTAGGAAGACTCAATGTTCCTGTACTTAAGTCGGCATTGTGTCTCTTATATTTAAATCCGATGCATTTTCTGTGTTTCATCGTCAATGCGAAGATCCAAGGGATACAGTAAACCTGCAAAGGTGCATCGGAATGTAAAACTGGTGACAAAGGAAAAGGTCAAAACATAGACAGTAAGAAGACTCAGCCTTCCTGTTCTTAAGTCGGCATTGTGTCTCTTATACTTAATTCCGATGCTATTTCTGTGTTTCATCTTCAATGGGAAGGTCCAATGGATACAGTAAACCTGCAGAGGTGCATCGGAATGTACAATTGGTGACGCAGGAAACGCTCAATTCATAGACCGTAGGAAGAGTCTATCTTCCTGTACTTAAGTCGGCATTGTGTCTCTTATATTTAATTTCGATGCTATTTCTGTGTTTCATCGTCAATGGGAAGGTCCAAGGCATACAGTAACCCTGCAGAGGTGCATCTTAATGTAAAACTGGTGACACAGGAAACGCTAAAAGCATAGACCGTGGGAAGACTCAGTTTCCTTGTACTTATGTCGGCGTTGTGTCTCTTATATTTAATTCCGATGCAATTTCTGAGCTTCATCGTCAATGGGAAGGTCCTAGGAACACAGTAAACCTCCAGAGGTGCATCGGAATGTAAAACAGGTGACACGGGGAACGCTCAAAACATAGACCTTAAGAAGACTCAGTTTTCTTGTACTTAAGTCGGCATTGTGTCTCTTATATTTAATTCCGATGCAATATCTGTGTTTCATCGTCACTGTGAAAGTCCAACGGATACAGTAAACCTGCAGAGGTTCATCGGAATGTGAAACTGGTGACACAGGAAACGCTCAAAACATAGACAGTAGGAAGACTCAGCCTTCCTGTTCTTAAGTCAGCATTGTGTCTCTTATATTTAATTCCGATGCTGTTTCTGTGTTTCATCGTCAATGGGAAGGTCCATTGGATACAGTGAACCTGCAGAGGTGCATCGGAATGTAAAATTTGTGACGCAGGAAACGCTCAAAACATAGGCAGTAGGAAGACTCAATCTTCCTGTACTTAAGTCGGCATTGTGTATCTTCTATTTAATTCCGATGCAATTTCTGTGTTTCATCGTCAATGGGAAGATCCAAGGGATACAGTAAACCAGCAGAGGTGCATCGGAATGTAAAACTGGTGACACAGGAAATGCTCAAAACATAGACAGTAGGAATACTCTTTCGTCCTGTACTTAAGTCGGCATTGTGTCTCTTATATATAAATCCGATGCAATTTCTGTGTTTCGTCGTCAATGGGAAGGTCCAAGGGATACAATAAACTTGCAGAGGTGCATAGGAATGTAAAATTGGTGACACAGGAAGCGGTCAAAACTTAGGCCCTAAGAAGACTCAGTTTTCTTGTACTGATGTCGGCATTGTATCTCTTATATTTAATTTGATGCAATTTCTGTGTTTTATCGTTACTGAGAAGGTCCAAGGGATACAGTAATCCTGCAGAGGTGCATTGGAATGTAAAACTGGTGACACAGGAAACGCTGAAAACATAGACAGTAGGAAGACTCAGTCTTTCTGTACTTAAGTAATCATTGTGTCTCTTATATTTAATTCCAATGCAATTTCTGTGTTTCATCGTCAATGGGAAGGTCCAAGGGTGACAGTATGCCTGCTGAGGTGCATCGGAATGTAAAACTGGTGACACAGGAAGCGCTCGTAACATAGACCCTAAGAAGGCTCAGTTTTCTTGTACTTAAGTCGGCATTGTGTCTTTTATATTTAATTCCGATGCAATTTCTGTGTTTCATCGTCACTGTGAAGGACCAAGCGATACAGTAAACCTGCAGAGGTGCATCGGAATGTAAAACTGATGACACAGGAAACGCTCAAAACATAGACAGTAGGAAGACTCAGTCTTCCTGTACTTAAGTCACCATTGTGTCTCTTATATTTAATTATGCAATTTCTGTGTTTCATCGTCACTGTGAATGTCCAAGGGATACAGTAAACCTGCAGAGGTGCATGGGAATGTAAAACTGGTGACCCAGGACACGCTCAAAACATAGACAGTAGGAAGACTCAGTCTCCCTATACTTAAGTCGGCATGGTGTCCCTTATATTTAATTCCGATGCAATTTCTGTGTTTCATCGTCAATGGGAAGGTCCTATGGATACAGTAAACCTGCAGAGGTGCATCGGAATGTTAAACTGGTGACACAGGAAACGTTCAAAACACAGACCGTAAGAAGACTTAGTTCTCTTATACTTAAGTCGGTGATGTGTCTCTTATATTTATATCCGATGAAATTTCTGAGCTTCATCGTCATTGGGAAGGTCCAAGGGACACAGTAAACCTGCAGATGTGCATCGGAATGTAAAACCGGTGACACGGGTAATGCTCAAAACACAGACCTTAAGAAGACTCAGTTTTCTGGTACTCTTGTTTGCGTTGTGTCTCTTATATTTAATTCCGATGCAACGTCTGTGTTTTTTCGTCCATGGGAAGGCCCAAGGGATACAGTAAACCTGCAGACGTGCATTGGAATGTAAAACTGGTGACACAGGAAACGCTCAAATCATGGACCGTAAGAAGACTCAGTTTTCTTGCACTTTATTCGGCATTGTGTCTCTTATATTTAATTCCGTTGCAATTTCTGTGTTTCATCGTCAATGGAAGGCCCAATGGATACAGTAAACCAGCAGAGGTGCATCGGAATGTAAAACTGGTGACACAGGAAACGCTCAAAACATAGACAATGGAAAGACACACTCTTCCTGTACTTAAGACGTCATTGTGTCTCTTATATTTAATTCCGATGCAATTTCTGTGTTTCATCGCCAATGGGAAGGTCCAAGGGACACAGTAAACCTGCAGGGCTGCATCAAAATGTAAAACTGGTGACACTGGAAACGCCCAAAACATAGACCGTAAGAAGACTCAGTTTTCTTGTACTTAAGTCGGCGTTGTGTCTCTTATATTTAATTCCGATGCTATTTCTGTGTTTCATCGTCAATGGGATGATCCAACGAATACAGTAAACCTGCAGAGGTGCATCGGAATGTAAAACTGGTGACACAGGAAACGCTCAAAACATAGACAGTAGGAAGACACAGTCTTCCTGTACCTAAGTCGGCATTGTGTCTCTTATATTTAATTCCGATGCAATTTCTGTGTTTCATCGTCAATGGGAAGGTCCAAAGGATACAGTAAACCTCCAGAGGTGTCTTGGAATGTAAAACTGGTGACAAAGGAAACGCTCAAATCATACACCGTAAGATGACTCAGTTTTCTTGTACTTAAGTCGGCGTTGTATCTCTTATATTTAATACCGATGCAATTTCTGTGTTTCATCGTCAATGGGAAGGTCCAATGGATACAGTAAACCTGCAGAGGTGCATCGGAATGTAAAACTGGTGACACAGGAAACGCACAAAATATAGGAAATAGAAAGACACACTCTTCCTGTACTTAAGTCGACATTGTGTCTCTTATATTTAATTCCGATGCAATGTCTGGGTTTCATCGTCACTGTGAAGGTCCAATGGATACCGAAAACCTGCAGAGGTGCATCGGAATGTAAAACTGGTGACACAGGAAACGCTCAAAACATAGACAGTAGGAAGACTCAGTCTTCCTGTACTTAAGTCGGTATTTTGTCCCTTATATTTCATTCCGATGCAATTTCTGTGCTTCATCGTCAATGGGAAGGTAGAATGGATACAGTAAACCTGCAGAGGTGCATCGGAATGTAAAACTGATGACACAGGAAACGCTCAAAACATAGACAGTAGGAAGACTCAGTCTTCCTGTACTAAAGTCGGCATGGTGTCTCTTATATTTAATTCCGAAGCAATTTCTGTGTTTCATCGTCAATGGGAAGGGCCAATGGATACAGTAAACCTGCAGAGGTGCATCGGAATGTAAACCTGGTGACACAGAAAGTGCTCAAAACATAGACCGTAAGAAGACTCAGTTTTCTTGTATTATAGTCGGCGTTGTGTCTCTTATATTTAATTCCGATGCAATTTCTGCGTTACATCGTCAATGGGAACGTCCAAGGGATACAGTAAACCTGCAGAGGTGCATCGAAATGTAATACTGGTGACAGAGGAAAGGCTCAAAACATAGACAGTAGGAAGACTCAGTCATCCTTTACTTAAGTCGGCATGGTGTCTCTTATATTTAATTCCGATGCAATTTCTGTGTTTCATCGTCAATGTAAGGTCCAATGGATACAGTAAACCTGCAGAGGTGCATCGGAATGTGAAACTGGTGACACAGGAAACGCTCACAACATAGACAATAGAAAGAAACACTCTTCCTGTACTTAAGACGACATTGTGTCTCTTCTATTTAATACCGATGCAATTTCTGTGTTTCATCGTCAATGGGAAAGTCGAAAGGAAACAGTGTACCTGCAGAGGTGCATCGGAATGTAAAACTGGTGACACAGGAAACGCTCAAAGCATAGACTGTAGGAAGACTCAGTCTTCCTGTACTTAAGTCGCCATTGTGTCTCTTATATTTAATTCCGATGCAATTTCTGTGTTTCATCGTCACTGTGAAGGTCCAAGGGATACAGTAAACATGCAGAGGTGCATCGGAATGTAAAACTGGTGACACAGGAAACGCTCAAAACATAGACAGTAGGAAGACTTAGTCTTCCTGTACTTATGACGTCGTTGTGTCTCTTATATTTAATTCCGATGCAATTTCTGTGTTTCATCGCCAATGGGAAGGTCCAAGGGAGACAGTAAACCTGCAGAGGTGCATCAGAATTTAAAACTGGTGACACTGGAAACGCTCAAAACATAGACCGTAAGTAGACTCAGTTTTCTTGGACTAAAGTCGGCATAGTGTCTCTTATATTTTATTCCGATGCAATTTCTGTGTTTCATCGTCAATGCGAAGATTTAAGGGATACAGTAAACCTGCAAAGGTGCATCGGAATGTAAAACTGGTGACACAGGAAAAGCTCAAAACATAGACAGTAAGAAGACTCTGCCTTCCTGTTCTTAAGTCGGCATTGTGTCTCTTATATTTAATTCCGATGCTATTTCTGTGTTTCATCTTCAATGGGAAGGTCCAATGGATACAGTAAACCTGCAGAGGTGCATCGGAATGTAAAATTGGTGACGCAGGAAACGCTCAAATCATAGACCGTAGGAAGACTCTATCTTCCTGTACTTAAGTCGGCATTGTGTCTCTTATATTTAATTCCGATGCAATTTCTGTGTTTCATCGTCAATGGGAAGATCCAAGGGATACAGTAACCCTGCAGCGGTGCATCGGAATGTAAAACTGGTGACACAGGAAATGCTCAAAAAATAGACAGTAGGAAGACTCATCCTTCCTGTACTTAAGTCGGCATTGTGTCTCTTATATTTAATTCCGATGCTATTTCTGTGTTTCATCGTCAATGGGAAGGTCCATTGGATACAGTAACCCTGCAGAGGTGCATCGGAATGTAAAACCGGTGACACAGGAAGCGCTCATAACATACACCCTAAAAAGACTGAGTTTTCTTGTACTTAAGTCGGCATTATGTCTTTTATATTTAATTCCGATGCAATTTCTGTGTTTCATCGTCACTGTGAAGGTCCGAGGGATACATTAAACCTGCAGAGGTGCATCGGAATGTAAAACTGGTGACACAGGAAACGCTAAAATCATAGAGAGTAGGAAGACTCAATCTTCCTGTACTTCAGTCATCATTGTGTCTCTTATATTTAATTCCGATGCAATTTCTGTGTTTCATCGTCACTGTGAAGGTCCAAGGGATACAGTAAACCTGCAGAGGTGCATCGGAATGTAAAACTGGTGACACAGGAAACGCACAAAACATAGACAGTAGGAAGACTCAGTCTTCCTGTACTTCAGTCGGCATTGTGTCTCTTATATTTAATTCCGATGCGAGTTATGTGTTTCATCGCCAATGGGAAGGTCCAAGGATATAGTAAACCTGCAGAGGTGCATCGGAATGTAAAACTGGTGACACAGGAAACGCTAAAAACATAGACCGTGAGAAGACTCCGTTTCCTTGTACTTATGTCGGCGTTGTGTCCCTTATATTTAATTCCGATGCAATTTCTGAGCTTCATCGTCAATGGGAAGGTCCTAGGAACACAGTAAACCTCCAGAGGTGCATCGGAATGTAAAACTGGTGACACGGGGAACGCTCAAAACATAGACCTTAAGAAGACTCAGTTTTCCTGTACTTAAGTCGGCATTGTGTCTCTTCTATTTAATTCCGATGCAATTTCTGTGTTTCATCGTCAATGGGAAGATCCAAGGGATATAGTAAACCAGCAGAGGTGCATCGGAATGTAAAACTGGTGACACAGGAAACGCTCAAAACATAGAAAGTAGGAAGACTCAGTCTTTCTGTACTTCAGTCATCATTGTGACTCTTATATTTAATTCCGATGCAATTTCTGTGTTTCATCGTCACTGTGAAGGTCCAAGGGATACAGTAAACGTGCAGAGGTGCATCGTAATGTAAAACTGGTGACACAGGAAACGCTCAAAACATAGACAGTAGGAAGGCTCAGTCTTCCTGTACTTCAGTCGGCATTGTGTCTCTTATATTTAATTCCGATGCAATTTCTGTGTTTTATGGCCAATGGGAAGGTCCAAGGGATACAGTAAACCTGCAGAGGTGCATCGGAATGTAAAACTGGTGATACAGGACACGCTCTAATCATAGACAGTAGGAAGACTCAGTCTACCTTTACTTAAGTCGGCATGGTGTCTCTTATATTTAATTCCGAAGCAATTTCCGTGTTTCATCGTCAATGGGAAGGGCCAATGGAAACAGTAAACCTGCAGAGGTGCATCGGAATGTAAAACTGGTGACACAGAAAATGCTCAAAACATAGGCCGTAAGAAGACTCAGTTTTCTTGTACTTAAGTCGGCGTTGTGTCTCTTATATTTAATTCCGATGCAATTACTGTGTTACATCGCCAATGGGAAGATCCAAGGGAGACAGTAAACCTGCAGAGGTGCATCAGAATTTAAAACTGGTGACACTGGAAATACTCAAAACATAGACCGTAAGAAGAGTCAGTTTTGTTGTACTTAAGTCGGCGTTGTGTCTCTTATATTTAATTCCGTTGCAATTTCTGTGTTTCATCGTCAATGGGAAGATCTAAGGGATACAGTAAACCTGCAGCAGTGCATCGGAATGTAAAACTGGTGACACAGGAAATGCTCAAAACATAGACAGTAGGAAGACTCATCCTTCCTGTACTTAAGTCGGCATTGTGTCTCTTATATTTAATTCCGATGCTATTTCTGTGTTTCATCGTCAATGGGAAGGTCCAATGGATACAGTAAACCTGCAGAGGTGCATCGGAATGCAAAACGTGTGACGCAGTAAACCTGCAGACGTGGATCGGAATGTAAAACTGGTGACACAGGAAACGCTCAAAACATAGACAATAGGAAGACACAGTCATTCTGTACTTAAGTCGGCATTGTGTCTCTTATATTTAATTCCGATGCAATTTCTGTGTTTCATCGTCAATGGGAAGGTCCAAGGGATACAGTAACCCTGCAGAGTAGCATCGGAATGTAAAACTGGTGACACAGGAAGCGCTCATAACATACACCCTAAGAAGACTGAGTTTTCTTGTACTTAAGTCTGCATTGTGTCTTTTATATTTAATTCCGATGCAATTTCTGTGTTTCATCGTCACTGTGAAGGTCCGAGGGATACATTAAACCTGCAGAGGTGCATCGGAATGTAAAACTGGTGACACAGGAAACGCTCAAAACATAGAGAGTAGGATGACTCAGTCTTCCTGTACCTCAGTCATCATTGTGTCTCTTATATTTAATTCCGATGCAATTTCTGTGTTTCATCGTCACTGTGAAGGTCCAAGGGATACAGTAAACCTGCAGAGGTGCATCGGAATGTAAAACTGGTGACACAGGAAACGCACAAAACATAGACAGTAGGAAGACTCAGTCTTCCTGTACTTCAGTCGGCATTGTGTCTCTTACATTTAATTACGATGCGAGTTATGTGTTTCATCGCCAATGGGAAGGTCCAAGGATATAGTAAACCTGCAGAGGTGCATCGGAATGTAAAACTGGTGACACAGGACACGCTCAAAACATAGACAGTAGGAAGACTCAGTCATCCTGTACTTAAGGCGGCATTGTGTCTCTTATATTTAATTTCGAGGCAATTTCTGTGTTTCATCGTCAATGGGAAGGTCCAATGGATACAGTAAACCTGCAGAGGTGCATCGGAATGTAAAACTGGTGACACAGGAAACGCTAAAAGCATAGACCGTGAGAAGACTCAGTTTCCTTGTACTTATGTCGGCGTTATTTCTCTTATATTTAATTCCGATGCAATTTCTGTGTTTCATCGTCACTGTGAAAGTCCAACGGATACAGTGAACCTGCAGAGGTGCATCGGAATGTAAAATTGGTGACGCAGGAAACGCTCAAAACATAGGCAGTGGAGGATTCAATCTTCCTGTACTTAAGTCGGCATTGTGTCTCTTCTATTTAATTCCGATGCAATTTCTGTGTTTCATCGTCAATGGGAAGATCCAAGGGATACAGTAAACCAGCAGAGGTGCATCGGAATGTAAAACTGGTGACACAGGAAATGCTCAAAACATAGACAGTAGGAATACTCAGTCGTCCTGTACTTAAGTCGGCATTGTGTCTCTTATATATAAATCCGATGCAATTTCTGTGTTTCGTCGTCAATGGGAAGGTCCAAGGGGTACAGTAAACTTGCAGAGGTGCATAGGAATGTAAAATTGGTGACACAGGAAGCGGTCAAAACTTAGGCCCTAAGAAGACTCAGTTTTCTTGTACTGAAGTCGGCATTGTACCTCTTATATTTAATTTGATGCAATTTCTGTGTTTCATCGTTACTGAGAAGGTCCAAGGGATACAGTAAACCTGCAGAGGTGCATTGGAATGTAAAACTGGTGTCACAGGAAACGCTCAAAACATAATCAGTAGGATGACTCAGTCTTTCTGTACTTAAGTAATCATTGTGTCTCTTATATTTAATTCCAATGCAATTTCTGTGTTTCATCGTCAATGGGAAGGTCCAAGGGTGACAGTATGCCTGCTGAGGCGCATCGGAATGTAAAACTGGTGACACAGGAAGCGCTCGTAACATAGACCCTAAGAAGACTTAATTTTCTTGTACTTAAGTCGGCATTGTGTCTTTTATATTTAATTCCGATGCAATTTCTGTGTTTCATCGTCACTGTGAAGGACCAAGCGATACAGTAAACCTGCAGAGGTGCATCGGAATGTAAAACTGATGACACAGGAAACGCTCAAAACATAGACAGTAGGAAGACTCAGTCTTCCTGTACTTAAGTCACCATTGTGTCTCTTATATTTAATTCCGATGCCATTTTTGTGTTTCATCGCCAATGGGAAGGTCCAAGGGATACAGTAAACCTGCAGAGGTGCATGGGAATGTAAAACTGGTGACCCAGGACACGCTCAAAACATAGACAGTAGGAAGACTCAGTCTCCCTATACTTATGTCGGCATGGTGTCTCTTCTATTTAATTCCGATGCAATTTCTGTGTTTCATCGTCAATGAGAAGGTCCTATGGATACAGTAAACCTGCAGAGGTGCATCGGAATGTAAAACTGGTGACACAGGAAACGCACAAAATATAGGCAATAGAAAGACACACTCTTCCTGTACTTAAGTCGACATTGTGTCTCTTATATTTAATTCCGATGCAATGTCTGTGTTTCTTCGTCACTGTGAAGGTCCAATGGATACCGAAAACCTGCAGAGGTGCATCGGAATGTAAAACTGGAGACACAGGAAACGCTCTAAGCGTAGACAGTAGGAAGACTCAGTCTTCCTGTACTTAAGTCGGTATTTTGTCCCTTATATTTCATTCCGATGCAATTTCTGTGCTTCATCGTCAATGGGAAGGTAGAATGGATACAGTAAACCTGCAGAGGTGCATCGGAATGTAAAACTGATGACACAGGAAACGCTCAAAACATAGACAGTAGGAAGACTCAGTCTTCCTGTACTTAAGTCGGCATGGTGTCTCTTATATTTAATTCCGAAGCAATTTCTGTGTTTCATCGTCAATGGGAAGGGCCAATGGATACAGTAAACCTGCAGAGGTGCATCGGAATGTAATACTGGTGACAGAGGAAAGGCCCAAAACATAGACAGTAGGAAGACTCAGTCATCCTTTACTTAAGTCGGCATGGTGTCTCTTATATTTAATTCAGATGCAATATCTGTGTTTCATCGACAATGTAAGGTCCAATGGATACAGTAAACCTGCAGAGGTGCATCGGAATGTGAAACTGGTGACACAGGAAACGCTCAGAACATAGACAATAGAAAGAAACACTCTTCCTGTACTTAAGACGACATTGTGTCTCTTCTATTTAATACCGATGCAATTTCTGTGTTTCATCGTCAATGGGAAAGTCGAAAGGAAACAGTGTACCTGCAGAGGTGCATCGGAATGTAAAACTGGTGACACAGGAGACGCTCAAAGCATAGACAGTAGGAAGACTCAGTCTTCCTGTACTTAAGTCGGCATTGTGTCTCTTATATTCAATTCCGATGCAATTTCTGTGTTTCATCGTCACTGTGAAGGTCCAAGGGATACAGTAAACATGCAGAGGTGCATCGGAATGTAAAACTGGTGACACAGGAGACGCTCAAAGCATAGACAGTAGGAAGACTCAGTCTTCCTGTACTTATGACGTCATTGTGTCTCTTATATTTAATTCCGATGCAATTTTTGTGTTTCATCGTCAATGGGAAGGTCCAAGGGATACAGTATGCCTGCTGAGGTGCATCGGAATGTAGAACTGGTGACACATGAAGCGCTCATAACATAGACCCCAAGAAGACTCAGTTTTCTTGTACTTAAGTCGTCATTGTGTCTCTTATATTTAATTCCGATGCAATTTCTGTGTTTCATCGTCACTGTGAAGATCCAAGGGATACAGTAAACCTGCAGAGGTGCATCAAAATGTAAAACTGATGACACAGGAAATGCTCAAAACGTAGACAGAAGGAAGACTCAGTCTTCCTGTACCTAAGTCGGCATTGTGTCTCTTATATTTAATTCCGATGGAATTTCTGTGTTTCATCGTCAATGGGAAGGTCCAAGGTATACAGTGAACCTGCAGAAGTGCAGTGGAATGTAAAACTGGTGACAAAGGAGACGCTCAAATCATACACCGTAAGATGACTCAGTTTTCATGTACTTAAGTCGGCGTTGTGTGTCTTATATTTAATTCCGACGCAGTTTCTGTGTTTCATCGTCACTGTGAAGGACCAAGGGATACAGCAAACCTGCAGAGGTGCATCGGAATGAAAAACTGATGACACAGGAAACGCTCAAAACATAGACAGTAGGAAGACTCAGTCTTCCTGTACTTAAGTCACCATTGTGTCTCTTATATTTAATTCCGATGCAATTTCTGTGTTTCATCGTCACTGTGAATGTCCAAGGGATATAGTAAACCTTCAGAGGTGCATCGGAATGTAAAACTGGCGACACAGTAAACGCTCAAAACATAGACAGTAGGAAGACTCAGTCCTCCTGTACTTCAGTCGGCATTGTGTCTCTTATATTTAATTCCGATGCCATTTCTGTGTTTCATCGCCAATGGGAAGGTCCAAGG
Organism: Schistocerca nitens; assembly: GCF_023898315.1. Taxonomy (NCBI): domain Eukaryota; kingdom Metazoa; phylum Arthropoda; class Insecta; order Orthoptera; family Acrididae; genus Schistocerca; species Schistocerca nitens. The sequence continues at coordinate 7,294,863 of NC_064618.1, read as the reverse complement.
GATACAGTAAACCTGCAGAGGTGCATCGGAATGTGAAACTGGTGACCCAGGACACGCTTAAAAGATAGACAGTAGGAAGACTCAGTCTCCCTATACTTAAGTCGGCATGGTGTCTCTTATATTTAATTCCGATGCAATGTATGTGTTTCATCGTCAATGGGAAGGTCCTATGGATACAGTAAACCTGCAGAGGTGCATCGGAATGTTATACTGGTGACACAGGAAACGCTCAAAACATAGACCGTAAGAAGACTTAGTTTTCTTGTACTTAAGTCGGTGATGTGTCTCTTATATTTATTTCCGATGCAATTTCTGAGCTTCATCGTCAATGGGAAGGTCCAAGGGACACAGTAAACCTACAGATGTGCATCGGAATGTAAAACTGGTGACACGGGAAATGCTCAAAACATAGACCTTAAGAAGACTCAGTTTTCTGGTACTGAAGTTGGCGTTGTGTCTCTTATATTTAATTCCGATGCAACGTCTGTGTTTTTTCGTCAATGGGATGGCCCAAGGGATACAGTAAACCTGCAGACGTGCATTGGAATGTAAAACTGGTGACACAGGAAACGCTCAAATCATGGACCGTAAGAAGACTCAGTTTTCTTGCACTTAAGTCGGCATTTTGTCTCTTATATTTAATTCCGTTGCAATTTCTGTGTTTCATCGTCAATGGAAGGTCCAATGGATACAGTAAACCAGCAGAGGTGCATCGGAATGTAAAAATGGTGACACAGGAAACGCTCAAAGCATAGACAATGGAAAGACACACTCTTCCTGTAATTAAGACGTCATTGTGTCTCTTATATTTAATTCCGATGCAATTTCTGTGTTTCATCGCCAATGGGAAGGTCCAAGGGACACAGTAAACCTGCAGGGCTGCATCAAAATGTAAAACTGGTGACACTGGAAACGCTCAAAACATAGACCGTAAGAAGACTCAGTTTTCTTGTACTTAAGTCGGCGTTGTGTCTCTTATATTTCATTCCGATGCTATTTCTGTGTTTCATCGTCAATGGGAAGATCCAAGGGATACAGTAAACATGCAGAGGTGTCTTGGAATGTAAAACTGGTGACGAAGGAAACGCTCAAATCGTACATCGTAAGATGACTCAGTTTTCTTGTACATAAGTCGGCGTTTGTATCTCTTATATTTAATTCCGATGCAATTTCTGTGTCTCATCGTCAATGGGAAGGTCCAATGGATACAGAAAACCTGCAGAGGTGCATCGGAATGTAAAACTGGTAACACAGGAAACGCTCAAAGCATAGACAGTAGGAAGACTCAGTCTTCCTGTACTTAAGTCGGCATTTTGTCCCTTATATTTAATTCCGATGCAATTTCTGTGCTTCATCGTCAATGGGAAGGTCGAAGGGAAACAGTATACCTGCAGAGGTGCATCGGAATGTAAAACTGGTGACAAGGGAAAAGCTCAAAACATAAACAGTAAAAAGACTCAGTCTTTCTGTACTTAATTCGGCATTGTGTCTCTTATATTTAATTCCGATGCAATTTCTGTGTTTCATCGTCAATGGGAAGGTCCAAGGGATACAGTAACCCAACAGAGGTGCATCGGAATGTAAAACTGGTGACACAGGAAACGCTCAAATCATAGACAGTAGGAAGACTCAGTCTTCCTTTACTTAAGTCGGCATGGTGTCTCTTATATTTAATTCCGAAGCAATTTCTGTGTTTCATCGTCAATGGGAAGGGCCAATGGATACAGTAAACCTGCAGAGGTGCATCGGAATGTAAAACTGGTGATACAGGACACGCTCAAATCATAGACAGTAGGAAGACTCAGTTTTCTTGTACTTAAGTCGGCTTTGTGTCTCTTATATTTAATTCCGATGCAATTTCTGTGTTTCATCGTCAATGGAAGGTCCAATGGATACAGTAAACCAGCTGAGGTGCATCGGAATGTAAAACTGGTGACACAGGAAACGCTCAAAAACACAGACAATAGAAAGACACACTCTTCCTGTATGTAAGACGACATTGTGTCTCTTCTATTTAATACCGATGCAATTTCTGTGTTTCATCGTCAATGGGAAAGTCGAAAGGAAACAGTGTACCTGCAGAGGTGCATCGGAATGTAAAACTGGTGACACAGGAGACGCTCAAAGCATAGACAGTAGGAAGACTCAGTCTTCCTGTACTTAAGTCGGCATTGTGTCTCTTATATTTAATTCCGTTGCGATTTCTGTGTTTCATTGTCACTGTGAAGGTCCAAGGGATACAGTAAACATGCAGAGGTGCATCGGAATGTAAAACGTGTGACGCAGGAAACGCTCAAAACATAGACAGTAGGAAGACTCAATGTTCCTGTACTTACGTCGGCATTGTGTCTCTTATATTTAATTCCGATGCAATTTCTGTGTTTCATCGTCAATGCGAAGATCCAAGGGATACAGTAAACCTGCAAAGGTGCATCGGAATGTATAACTGGTGACACAGGAAACGCTCAAAACATAGACAGTAGGAAGACTCAGCCTTCCTGTTCTTAAGTCGGCATTGTGTCTCTTATATTTAATTCCGATGCTATTTCTGTGTTTCATCTTCAATGGGAATGTCTAATGGATACAGTAAACCTGCAGAGGTGCATCGGAATGAAAAATTGGTGACGCAGGAAACGCTCAAATCATAGACCGTAGGAAGACTCTATCTTCCTGTACTTAAGTCGGCATTGTATCTCTTATATTTAATTCCGATGCAATTTCGGTGTTTCATCGTGAATGGGAAGATCCAAGGGATACAGTAAACCTGCAGCGGTGCATCGGAATGTAAAACTGGTGACACAGGAAATGCTCAAATCATAGACAGTAGGAAGACTCATCCTTCCTGTACTTAAGTTGGCATTGTGTCTCTTATATTTAATTCCGATGCTATTTCTGTGTTTCATCGTCAATGGGAAGGTCCAATGGATACAGTAAACCTGCAGAGGTGGATCGGAATGTAAAACTGGTGACACAGGAAACGCTCAAAACATAGACAGTAAGAAGACTCAGTCTTCTTGTACTTAAGTCGGCATTGTGTCTGTTTTATTTAATTCCGATGTAATTTCTGTGTTTCAATGTCAATGGTCAGGTCCAAGGGATACATTAAACCTGCAGAGGTGCGTCGGAATGTAAAACTGGTGACACAGGAAACGCTCAAAACCTAGACAGTAGGAAGACACAGTCATTCTGTACTTAAGTCGGCATTGTGTCTCTTATATTTAATTCCGATGCCATTTCTGTGTTTCATCGTCAATGGGAAGGTCCAAGGGATACAGTAACCCTGCAGATGTGCATCGGAATGTAAAACTGGTGACACAGGAAGCGCTCATAACATACACCCTAAGAAGACTGAGTTTTCTTGTACTTAAGCCGGCATTGTGTCTTTTATATTTAATTCCGATGCAATTTCTGTGTTTCATCGTCACTGTGAAGGTCCGAGGGATACATTAAACCTGCAGAGGTTCATTGGAATGTAAAACTGGTGACACAGGAAACGCTCAAAACATAGACAGTAGGAAGACTCAGTCTTCCTGTACTTCAGTCATCATTGTGTCTCTTATATTTGATTCCGATGCAATTTCTGTGTTTCATCGTCAATGTAAGGTCCAATGGATACAGTAAACCTGTAGAGGTGCATCGGAATGTGAGACTGGTGACACAGGAAACGCTCAGAACATAGACAGTAGAAAGAAACACTCTTCCTGTACTTAAGACGACATTGTGTCTCTTCTATTTAATACCGATGCAATTTCTGTGTTTCATCGTCAATGGGAAAGTCGAAAGGAAACAGTGTACCTGCAGAGGTGCATCGGAATGTAAAACTGGTGACACAGTAGACGCTCAAAGCATAGACAGTAGGAAGACTCAGTCTTCCTGTACTTAAGTCGGCATTGTGTCTCTTATATTTAATTCCGATGCAATTTCTGTGTTTCATCGTCACTGTGAAGGTCCAAGGGATACAGTAAACATGCAGAGGTGCATCGGAATGTAAAACTGGTGACACAGGAAACGCTCAAAACATAGACAGTAGGAAGACTTAGTCTTCCTGTTCTTATGACGTCATTGTGTCTCTTATATTTAATTCCGATGCAATTTCTGTGTTTCATCGCCAATGGGAAGGTCCAAGGGAGACAGTAAACCTGCAGAGGTGCATCAGAATTTCAAACTGGTGACACTGGAAACGCTCAAAACATAGACCGTAAGAAGACTCAGTTTTCTTGTACTTAAGTCGGCATTGTGTCTCTTATATTTAATTCCGATGCAATTTCTGTGTTTCATCGTCAATGCGAAGATTCAAGGGATACAGTAAACCTGCAAAGGTGCATCGGAATGTAAAACTGGTGACATAGGAAACGCTCAAAACATAGACAGTAGGAAGACTCAGTCTTTCTGTACTTAAGTAGGCATTGTGTCTCTTATATTTAATTCCAATGCAATTTTTGTGTTTCATCGTCAATGGGAAGGTCCAAGGGATACAGTATGCCTGCTGAGGTGCATCGGAATGTAAAACTGGTGACACATGAAGCGCTCATAACATAGACCCCAAGAAGACTCAGTTTTCTTGTACTTAAGTCGTCATTATGTCTCTTATATTTAATTCCGATGCAATTTCTGTGTTTCATCGTCACTGTGAAGATCCAAGGGATACAGTAAACCTGCAGAGGTGCATCAAAATGTAAAACTGATGACACAGGAAATGCTCAAAACGTAGACAGAAGGAAGACTCAGTCTTCCTGTACCTAAGTCGGCATTGTGTCTCTTATATTTGATTCCGATGGAATTTCTGTGTTTCATAGTCAATGGGAAGGTCCAAGGGATACAGTGAACCTGCAGAAGTGCAGTGGAATGTAAAACTGGTGACAAAGGAGACGCTCAAATCATACACCGTAAGATGACTCAGTTTTCTTGTACTTAAGTCGGCGTTGTGTCTCTTATATTTAATTCCGACGCAATTTCTGTGTTTCATCGTCACTGTGAAGGACCAAGGGATACAGCAAACCTGCTGAGGTGCATCGGAATGAAAAACTGATGACACAGGAAACGCTCAAAACATAGACAGTAGGAAGACTCAGTCTTCCTGTACTTAAGTCACCATTGTGTCTCTTATATTTAATTCCGATGCAATTTCTGTGTTTCATCGTCACTGTGAATGTCCAAGGGATACAGTAAACCTTCAGAGGTGCATCGGAATGTAAAACTGGCGACACAGTAAACGCTCAAAACATAGACAGTAGGAAGACTCAGTCCTCCTGTACTTCAGTCGGCATTGTGTCTCTTATATTTAATTCCGATGCCATTTCTGTGTTTCATCGCCAATGGGAAGGTCCAAGGGATACAGTAAACCTGCAGAGGTGCATCGGAATGTGAAACTGGTGACCCAGGACACGCTTAAAAGATAGACAGTAGGAAGACTCAGTCTCCCTATACTTAAGTCGGCACGGTGTCTCTTATATTTAATTCCGATGCAATTTATGTGTTTCATCGTCAATGGGAAGGTCCTATGGATACAGTAAACCTGCAGAGGTGCATCGGAATGTTAAACTGGTGACACTGGAAACGCTCAAAACATAGACCGTAAGAAGACTCAGTTTTCTTGTACTTAAGTCGGTGATGTGTCTCTTATATTTATTTCCGATGCAATTTCTGAGCTTCATCGTCAATAGGAAGGTCCAAGGGACACAGTAAACCTGCAGATGTGCATCGGAATGTAAAACTGGTGACACGGGAAATGCTCAAAACATAGACCTTAAGAAGACTCAGTTTTCTGGTACTGAAGTTGGCGTTGTGTCTCTTATATTTAATTCCGATGCAACGTCTGTGTTTTTTCGTCAATGGGATGGCCCAAGGGATACAGTAAACCTGCAGACGTGCATTGGAATGTAAAACTGGTGACACAGGAACCGCTCAAATCATGGACCGTAAGAAGACTCAGTTTTCTTGCACTTAAGTCGGCATTTTGTCTCTTATATTTAATTCCGTTGCAATTTCTGTGTTTCATCGTCAATGGAAGGTCCAATGGATACAGTAAACCAGCAGAGGTGCATCGGAATGTAAAAATGGTGACACAGGAAACGCTCAAATCATAGACAATGGAAAGACACACTCTTCCTGTAATTAAGACGTCATTGTGTCTCTTATATTTAATTCCGATGCAATATCTGTGTTTCATCGCCAATGGGAAGGTCCAAGGGACACAGTAAACCTGCAGGGCTGCATCAAAATGTAAAACTGGTGACACTGGAAACGCTCAAAACATAGACCGTAAGAAGACTCAGTTTTCTTGTACTTAAGTCGGCGTTGTGTCTCTTATATTTAATTCCGATGCTATTTCTGTGTTTCATCGTCAATGGGAAGATCCAAGGGATACAGTAAACCTGCAGAGGTGCATCAAAATGTAAAACAGATGACACAGGAAATCCTCAAATCGTAGACAGAAGGAAGACTCAGTTTCCTGTACCTAAGTCGGCATTGTGTCTCTTATATTTAATTCCGATGGAATTTCTGTGTTTGGTCGTCAATGGGAAGGTCCAAGGGATACAGTGAACCTGCAGAAGTGCATTGGAATGTAAAACTGGTGACAAAGGAAACGCTCAAATCATACACCGTAAGATGACTCAGTTTTCTTGTACTTAAGTCGGCGTTGTGTCTCTTATATTTCATTCCGATGCTATTTCTGTGTTTCATCGTCAATGGGAAGATCCAAGGGATACAGTAAACCTGCAGAGGTGCATCGGAATGTAAAACTGGTGACACAGGAAACGCTCAAAACATAGACAGTAGGAAGACTCAGTCTTCCTGTACCTAAGTCGGCATTGTGTCTCCTATATTTAATTCCGATGCAATTTCTGTGTTTCATCGTCAATGGGAAGGTCCAAAGGATACAGTGGACCTGCAGAGGTGTCTTGGAATGTAAAACTGGTGACGAAGGAAACGCTCAAATCGTACATCGTAAGATGACTCAGTTTTCTTGTACATAAGTCGGCGTTTGTATCTCTTCTATTTAATTCCGATGCAATTTCTGTGTTTCATCGTCAATGGGAAGGTCCAATGGATACAGAAAACCTGCAGAGGTGCATCGGAATGTAAAACTGGTGACACAGGAAACGCTCAAAGCATAGACAGTAGGAAGACTCAGTCTTCCTGTACTTAAGTCGGCATTTTGTCCCTTATATTTAATTCCGATGCAATTTCTGTGCTTCATCGTCAATGGGAAGGTAGAATGGATACAGTAAACCTGCAGAGGTGCATCGGAATGTAAAACTGATGACACAGGAAACGCTCAAAACATAGACAGTTGGAAGACTCAGTCTTCCTGTAATATGTCGGCAGCATTGTGTCTCTTATATGTAATTCCGATGCAATTTCTGTGTTTCATTGTCAATGGGAAGGTCGAAGGGACACAGTAAACCTGCAGAGGTGCATGGAAATGTAAAACTGGTAGCACAGGAAACGCTCAAAACATAGAGAGTAGGAAGACTCAGTCTCCCCGTACCTAAGTCGGCATTGTGTCTCTAATATTTAATTCCGATGCAATTTCTGTGTTTCGTCGTCAATGGGAAGGTCCAAGGGATACAGTAAAGCTGCAGAGGTGCATCGGTATGTAAAACTGGTGACACAGGAAGCGCTCCAATCAAAGACCGTAAGAAGACTCAGTTTTCTTCTACTAAGTCGTCATTGTGTCTCTTATATTTAATTCCGATGCAATTTCTGTGTTTCATCGTCAATGGGAAGGTCGAAGGGAAACAGTATACCTGCAGAGGTGCATCGGAATGTAAAACTGGTGACAAGGGAAAAGCTCAAAACATAAACAGTAAAAAGACTCAGTCTTTCTGTACTTAATTCGGCATTGTGTCTCTTATATTTAATTCCGATGCAATTTCTGTGTTTCATCGTCAATGGGAAGGTCCAAGGGATACAGTAACCCAACAGAGGTGCATCGGAATGTAAAACTGGTGACACAGGAAACGCTCAAATCATAGACAGTAGGAAGACTCAGTCTTCCTTTACTTATTTCGGCATGGTGTCTCTTATATTTAATTCCGAAGCAATTTCTGTGTTTCATCGTCAATGGGAAGGGCCAATGGATACAGTAAACCTGCAGAGGTGCATCGGAATGTAAAACTGGTGATACAGGACACGCTCAAATCATAGACAGTAGGAAGACTCAGTTTTCTTGTACTTAAGTCGGCGTTGTGTCTCTTATATTTAATTCCGATGCAATTTCTGTGTTTCATCGTCAATGGATGGTCCAATGGATACAGTAAACCAGCTGAGGTGCATCGGAATGTAAAACTGGTGACACAGGAAACGCTCAAAAACACAGACAATAGAAAGACACACTCTTCCTGTATGTATGACGACTTTGTGTCTCTTCTATGTAATACCGATGCAATTTCTGTGTTTCATCGTCAATGGGAAAGTCGAAAGGAAACAGTGTACCTGCAGAGGTGCATCGGAATGTAAAACTGGTGACACAGGAGACGCTCAAAGCATAGACAGTAGGAAGACTCAGTCTTCCTGTACTTAAGTCGGCATTGTGTCTCTTATATTTAATTCCGTTGCGATTTCTGTGTTTCATCGTCACTGTGAAGGTCCAAGGGATACAGTAAACATGCAGAGGTGCATCGGAATGTAAAACTGGTGACACAGGAAACGCTCAAAACATAGACAGTAGGAAGACTTAGCCTTGCTGTACTTATGACGTCATTGTGTCTCTTATATTTAATTCCGATGCAATATCTGTGTTTCATCGCCAATGGGACAGTCCAAGGGAGACAGTAAGCCTGCAGAGGTGCATCAGAATTTAAAACTGGTGACACTGGAAACGCTCAAAACATAGACCGTAAGAAGACTCAGTTTTCTTGTACTTAAGTCGGCGTTGTGTCTCTTATATTTAATTCCGATGCAATTTCTGTGTTTCATCGTCAATGCGACGATCCAAGGGATACAGTAAACCTGCAAAGGTGCATCGGAATGTAAAACTGGTGACACAGGAAACGCTCAAAACATAGACAGTAGGAAGACTCAGCCTTCCTGTTCTTAAGACGGCATTGTGTCTCTTATATTTAATTCCGATGCTATTTCTGTGTTTCATCTTCAATGGGAATGTCTAATGGATACAGTAAACCTGCAGAGGTGCATCGGAATGAAAAATTGGTGATGCAGGAAACGCTCAAATCATAGACCGTAGGAAGACTCTATCTTCCTGTACTTAAGTCGGCATTGTATCTCTTATATTTAATTCCGATGCAATTTCGGTGTTTCATCGTCAATGGGAAGATCCAAGGGATACAGTAAACCTGCAGCGGTGCATCGGAATGTAAAACTGGTGACACAGGAAATGCTCAAATCATAGACAGTAGGAAGACTCATCCTTCCTGTACTTAAGTCGGCATTGTGTCTCTTATATTTAATTCCGATGCTATTTCTGTGTTTCATCGTCAATGGGAAGGTCCAATGGATACAGTAAACCTGCAGAGGTGGATCGGAATGTAAAACTGGTGACACAGGAAACGCTCAAAACATAGACAGTAGGAAGACTCAGTCTTCCTGTACTTCAGTCATCATTGTGTCTCTTATATTTGATTCCGATGCAATTTCTGTGTTTCATCGTCACTGTGAAGGTCCAAGGGATACAGTAAACCTGCAGAGGTGCATCGGAATGTAAAACTGGTGACACAGGAAACGCACAAAACATACACAGTAGGAAGACTCAGTCTTCCTGTACTTAAGTCGGCATTGTGTCTCTTATATTTAATTCCGATGCGAGTTCTGTGTCTCATCGCCAATGGGAAGGCCCAAGGATACAGCAAACCTGCAGAGGTGCATCGGAATGTAAAACTGGTGACACAGGACACGCTCAAAACATAGACATTAGGAAGACTCAGTCTTCCTGTACTTAAGTCGGCATTGTGTCTCTTATATTTAATTCCGATGTTATTTCTGTGTTTATCATCAAGGGGCAGGTCCAAGGGATACAGTAAACGTGCAGAGGTGCATCGTAATGTAAAACTGGTGACACAGGAAACGCTCAAAACATAGACAGTAGGAGGACTCAGTCTTCCTGTACTTCAGTCGGCATTGTCTCTCTTATATTTAATTCCGATGCAATTTCTGTGTTTCATCGCCAATGGGAAGGGCCAATGGATACAGTAAACCTGCAGAGGTGCATCGGAATGTAAAACTGGTGACACAGAAATTGCTCAAAAAATAGACCGTAAGAAGACTCAGTTTTCTTGTACTTAAGTCGGCGTTGTGTCTTTTATATTTAATTCCGATGCATTTTCTGTGTTTCATCGTCAATGGAAGGTCCAATGGATACAGTAAACCAGCAGAGGTGCATCGGAATGTAAAACTGGTGACACAGGAAACGCTCAAAACATAGACAATAGAAAGACACACTCTTCCTGTACTTAAGACGACATTGTGACTCTTCTATTTAATACCGATGCAATTTCTGTGTTTCATCGTCAATCGGAAAGTCGAAAGGAAACAGTGTACCTGCAGAGGTGCACCGGAATGTAAAACTGGTGACACAGGAGACGCTCAAAGCATAGACAGTAGGAAGACTCAGTCTTCCTGTACTTAAGTCGGCATTGTGTCTCTTATATTTAATTCCGATGCAATTTCTGTGTTTCATCGTCACTGTGAAGGTCCAAGGGATACAGTAAACATGCAGAGGTGCATCGGAATGTAAAACTGGTGACACAGGAAACGCTCAAATCATAAACAGTAGGAAGACTAAGTCTTGCTGTACTTATGACGTCATTGTGTCTCTTATATTTAATTCCGATGCAATTTCTGTGTTTCATCGCTAATGGGAAGGTCCAAGGGAGACAGTAAACCTGCAGAGGTGCATCAGAATTTAAAACTGGTGACACTGGAAACGCTCAAAACATAGACCGTAAGAAGACTCAGTTTTCTTGTACTTACGTCGGCGTTGTGTCTCTTATATTTAATTCCAATGTAATTCCTGTGTTTCATCGTCAATGGGAAGGTCCAATGGATACAGTAAACCTGCAGAGGTGCATCGGAATGTAAAACGTGTGACGCAGGAAACGCTCAAAACACAGACAGTAGGAAGACTCAATGTTCCTGTACTCACGTCGGCATTGTGTATCTTATATTTAATTCCGATGCAATTTCTGTGTTTCATCGTCAATGCGAAGATCCAAAGGATACAGTAAACCGGCAAAGGTGCATCGGAATGTAAAACTGGTGACACAGGAAACGCTCAAAACATAGACAGTAGGAAGACTCAGCCTTCCTGTTCTTAAGTTGGCATTGTGTCTCTTATATTTAATTCCGATGCTATTTCTGTGTTTCATCTTCAATGGGAATGTCCATTGGATACAGTAAACCTGCAGAGGTGCATCGGAATGTAAAATTGGTGACGCAGGAAATGCTCAAATCATAGACCGTAGGAAGACTCTATCTTCCTGTACTTAAGTCGGCATTGTGTCTCTTATATTTAATTCCGATGCAATTTCTGTGTTTCATCGTCAATGGGAAGATCCAAGGGATACAGTAAACCTGCAGCGGTGCATCGGAATGTAAAACTGGTGACACAGGAAATGCTCAAAACATAGACAGTAGGAAGACTCATCCTTCCTGAACTTAAGTCGGCATTGTGTCTCTTATATTTAATTCCGATGCTATTTCTGTGTTTCATCGTCAATGGGAAGGTCCAATGGATACAGTAAACCTGCAGAGGTGGATCGGAATGTAAAACTGGTGACACAGGAAGCGCTCATAACATACAACCTAAGAAGACTGAGTTTTCCTCTACTTAAGTCGGCATTGTGTTGCTTATATTTAATTTCGATGCAATTTCTGTGTTTCATCGTCAATGGGAAGGTCCAATGGATACAGTAAACCTGCAGAGGTGCATCGGAATGAAAACTGGTGACACAGGAAACGTTAAAGAAATAGATCGTGAGAAGACTCAGTTTCTCTGTACTTATGTCGGCGTTGTGTCTCTTATTTTTAATTCCGATACAATTTCTGAGCTTCATCGTCAATGGGAAGGTCCTAGGAACACAGTAAACCTGCAGAGGTGCATCGGAATGTAAAACTGGTGACACGGGAAACGGTCGAAACATATACCTTAAGAAGACTCCGTTTTCTTGTACTTAAGACGGCATTGTGTCTCTTATATTTAATTCCGATGCAATATCTGTGTTTCATCGTCACTGTGAAATTCCAAGGGATACAGTAAACCTGCAGAGGTTCATCGGAATGTGAAACTGGTGACACAGGAAACGCTTAAAACATAGACAGTAGGAAGACTCAGCCTTCCTGTTTTTAAGTCAGCATTGTGTTTCTTATATTTAATTCCGATGCTATTTCTGTGTTTCATCGTCAAGGGGAAGGTCCAAGGGATACAGTAAACGTGCAGAGGTGCATCGTATTGTAAAACTGGTGACACAGGAAACGCTAAAAACATAGACCGTGAGAAGACTCAGTTTCCTTGTACTTATGTCGGCGTTGTGTCTCTTATATTTAATTCCGTTGCAATTTCTGAGCTTCATCGTCAATGGGAAGGTCCTAGGAACACAGTAAACCTGCAGAGGTGCATCGGAATGTAAAAATGGTGACACAGGACACGCTCAAACCATAGACAGTAGGAAGACTCAGTCTTCCTGTACTTAAGTCGGCATTGTGTCTCTTATATTTAATTTCGATGCAATTTCTGTGTTTCATCGTCAATGGGAAGGTCCAATGGATACAGTAAACCTGCAGAGGTGCATCGGAATGAAAACTGGTGACACAGGAAACGCTAAAAACATAAACCGTGAGAAGACTCAGTTTCCTTGTACTTATGTCGGCGTTGTGTCTCTTATTTTTAATTCCGATACAATTTCTGAGCTTCATCGTCAATGGGAAGGTCCTAGGAACACAGTAAACCTGCAGAGGTGCATCGGAATGTAAAACTGGTGACACGGGAAACGGTCGAAACATATACCTTAAGAAGACTCCGTTTTCTTGTACTTAAGTCGGCATTGTGTCTCTTATATTTAATTCCGATGCAATATCTGTGTTTCATCGTCACTGTGAAATTCCAAGGGATACAGTAAACCTGCAGAGGTTCGTCGGAATGTGAAACTGGTGACACAGGAAACGCTCAAAACATAGACAGTAGGAAGACTCAGCCTTCCAGTCCTTAAGTCAGCATTGTGTCTCTTATATTTAATTCCGATGCTATTTCTGTGTTTCATCGTCAATGGGAAGGTCCATTGGATACAGTAAACCTGCAGAGGTGCATCGGAATGTAAAATTGGTGAGGCAGGAAACGCTCAAAACATAGGCAGTAGGAAGACTCAATCTTCCTGTACTTAAGTCGGCATTGTGTTTCTTCTATTTCATTCCGTTGCAATTTCTGTGTTTCATCGTCAATGGGAAGATCCAAGGGAAACAGTAAACCTGCAGAGGTGCATCGGAATGTAAAACTGGTGACACAGGAAATGCTCAAAACATAGACAGTAAGAATACTCAGTCTTCCTGTACTTAAGTCGGCATTGTGTCTCTTCTATTTAAATCCGATGCAATTTCTGTTTTTCGTCGTCAATGGAAAGGTCCAAGGGAAACAGTAAACCTGCAGAGGTGCATAGGAATGTAAAATTGGTGACACAGGAAGCGGTCAAAACTTAGGCCCTAAGAAGACTCAGTTTTCTTGTACTGAAGTCGGCATTGTATCTTTTGTATTTAATTTGATGCAATTTCTGTGTTTCATCGTCACTGTGAAGGTCCAAGGGATACAGTAAACCTGCAGAGGTGCATCGGAATGTAAAACCGATGACACAAGAAACGCTCAAAACATAGACAGTAGGAAGACTCAGTCTTCCTGTACTTAAGTCACCATTGTGTCTCTTATATTTAATTCCGATGCAATTTCTGTGTTTCATCGTCACTGTGAATGTTCAAGGGATACAGTAAACCTTCAGAGGTGCATCGTAATGTAAAACTGGTGACACAGGAAACGCTCAAAACATAGACAGTAGGAAGACTCAGTCTTCCTGTTTTTCAGTCGGCATTGTGTCTCTTATATTTAATTCCGATGCCATTTCTGAGTTTCATCGCCAATGGGAAGGTCCAAGGAATACAGTAAACCTGCAGAGGTGCATCGGAATGTAAAACTGGTGACCCAGGACACGCTCAAAACATAGACAGTAGGAAGACTCTGTCTCCCTATACTTAAGTCGGCATGGTGTCTCTTATATTTAATTCCGATGCAATTTCTGTGTTTCATTGTCAATGGGAAGGTCCAATGGATACAGTAAACCTGCAGAGGTGCATCGGAATATAAAACTGGTGACACAGGAAACGCTCAAACATAGACATTGGAAAGACACACTCTTCCTGTACTTAAGACGTCATTGTGTCTCTTATATTTAATTCCGATGCAATTTCTGTGTTTCATCGCCAATGGGAAGGTCCAAGGGACACAGTAAATCTGCAGGGGTGCATCAAAATGTAAAACTGGTGACACTGGAAACGCTCAAATCATAGACCGTAAGAAGACTCAGTTTTCTTGTACTTAAGTCGGCGTTGTGTCTCTTATATTTAATTCCGATGCTATTTCTGTGTTTCATCGTCAATGGGAAGATCCAAGGGATACAGTAAACCTACAGAGGTGCATCGGAATATAAAACTGGTGACACAGGAAACGCTCAAAACATAGACAGTAGGAAGACTCAGCCTTCCTATTCTTAAGTCGGCATTGTGTCTCTTATATTTAATTCCGATGCTATTTCTGTGTTTCATCGTCAATGGGAAGGTCCAAGGGATACAGTAAAGCTGCAGAGGTGCATCGGAATGTAAAACTGGTGACACAGGAAGTGCTCAAATCATAGACCGTAAGAAGACTTAGTTTTCTTGTACTTAAGTCGGCATTGTGTCTCCTATATTTAATTCCGATGCAATTTCTGTGTTTCATCGTCACTGTGAAGATCCAAGGGATACAGTAAACCTGTAGAGGTGCATCAAAATGTGAATCTGATGACACAGGAAATGCTCAAAAGGTAGACAGTAGGAAGACTCAGTCTTCCTGTACCTAAGTCGGCATTGTGTCTCTTATATTTTATTCCGATGCAATTTCTGTGTTTCATCGTCAATGGGAAGGTCCAAGGGATACAGTGAACCTGCAGAGGTGTCTTGGAATGTAAAACTGGTGACAAAGGAAACGCTCAAATCATACACCGTAAGATGACTCAGTTTTCTTGTAATTAAGTCGGCGTTGTATCTCTTATATTTAATTCCGTTTCAATTTCTGTGTTTCATCGTCAATGGGAAGGTCCAATGGATACAGTAAACCTGCAGAGGTGCATCGGAATGTAAAACTGGTGACACAGGAAACGCACAAAATATAGACAATAGAAAGACACACTCTTAGTGTACTTAAGTCGACATTGTGTCTCTTATATTTAATTCCGATGCAATGTCTGTGTTTCATCGTCACTGTGAAGGTCCAATGGATACAGAAAACCTGCAGAGGTGCATCGGAATGCAAAACTGGTGACACAGGAAACGCTCAAAGCATAGACAGTAGGAAGACTTAATCTTCCTGCACTTAAGTCGGCATTTTGTCCCTTATATTTAATTCCGATGCAATTTCTGTGCTTCATCGTCAATGGGAAGGTAGAATGGATACAGTAAACCTGCAGAGGTGCATCGGAATGTAAAACTGATGACACAGGAAACGCTCAAAACATAGACAGTAGGAAGACTCAGTCTTCCTGTTATATGTCGGCAGCATTGTGTCTCTTATATTTAATTCCGATGCAATTTCTGTGTTTCATCGTCACTGTGAAAGTCCATGGGATACAGTAAACATGCAGAGGTGCATCGGAATGTAAAACTGGTGACACAGGAAACGCTCAAAGCATAGACAGTAGGAGGACTTAGTCTTCCTGTACTTATGACGTCATTGTGTGTCTTATATTTAATTCCGATGCAATTTCTGTCTTTCATCGCCAATGGGAAGGTCCAAGGGAGACAGTAAACCTGCAGAGGTGCATCAGAATTTAAAACTGGTGACACTGGAAACGCTCAAAACATAGACCGTAAGAAGACTCAGTTTTCTTGTACTTAAGTCGGCGTTGTGTCTCTTATATTTAATTCCAATGTAATTCCTGTGTTTCATCGTCAATGGGAAGGTCCAATGGATACAGTAAACCTGCAGAGGTGCATCGGAATGTAAAACGTGTGACTCAGGAAACGCTCAAAACATAGACAGTAGGAAGACTCAATGTTCCTGTACTTACGTCGGCATTGTGTCTCTTATATTTAATTCAGATGCAATTTCTGTGTTTCATCGTCAATGCGAAGATCCAAGGGATACAGTAATCCTGCAAAGGTGCATCGGAATGTAAAACTGGTGACACAGGAAACGCTCAAAACATAGACAGTAGGAAGACTCAGCCTTCCTGTCCTTACGTTGGCATTGTGTCTCTTATATTTAATTCCGATGTTATTTCTGTGCTTCATCTTCAATGGGAATGTCCAATGGATACAGTAAACCTGCAGAGGTGCATCGGAATGTAAAATTGGTGACGCAGGAAATGCTCAAATCATAGACCGTAGGAAGACTCTATCTTCCTGCACTTAAGTCGGCATTTTGTCTCTTATATTTAATTCCGATGCATTTTCGGTGTTTCATCGTCAATGGGAAGATCCATGGGATACAGTAAACCTGCAGCGGTGCATCGGAATGTAAAACTGGTGACACAGGAAATGCTCAAAACATAGACAGTAGGAAGACTCATCCTTCCTCTACTTAAGTCGGCATTGTGTCTCTAATATTTAATTCCGATGCTATTTCTGTGTTTCATCGTCGATGGGAAGGTCCAATGGATATAGTAAACCTGCAGAGGTGGATCGGACTGTAAAACTGGTGACACAGGAAACGCTCAAAACATAGACAGTAGGAAGACTCAGTCTTCCTGTACTTAAGTCATCATTGTGTCTCTTATATTTAATTCCGATGCAATTTCTGTGTTTCATCGTCAATGGGAAGGTCCAAAGGATACAGTAACCCTGCAGAGGTGCATCGGAATGTAAAACTGGTGACACAGGAAGCGCTCATAACATACACCCTAAGAAGACTGAGTTTTCCTGTACTTAAGTCGGCATTGTGTTTCTTATATTTAATTTCGATGCAATTTCGGTGTTTCATCGTCAATGGGAAGGTCCAATGGATACAGTAAACCTGCAGAGGTGCATCGGAATGTAAATCTGGTGACACAGGAAACGCTAAAAACATAGACCGTGAGAAGACTCAGTTTCCTTGAACTTATGTCGGCGTTGTGTCTCTTATATTTAATTCCGTTGCAATTTCTGAGCTTCATCGTCAATGGGAAGTTCCTAGGAACACAGTAAACGTGCAGAGGTGCATCGGAATGTAAAACTGGTGACACGGGAAACGGTCAAAACATAGACCTTAAGAAGACTCCGTTTTCTTGTACTTAAGTCGGCATTGTGTCTCTTATATTTAAATCCGATGCCATATCTGAGTTTCATCGCCAATGGGAAGGTCCAAGGGATACAGTAAACCTGCAGAGGTGCATCGGAATGTAAAACTGGTGATCCAGGACACGCTCAAAACATAGACAGTAGGAAGACTCAGTCTCCCTATACTTAAGTCGGCATGGTGTCTCTTATATTTAATTCCGATGCAATTTCTGTGTTTCATCGTCAATGGGAAGGTCCAATGGATACAGTAAACCTGCAGAGGTGTATCGGAATGTAAAACTGGTGACACAGGAAACGCTCAAATCATAGACAATAGAAAGACACACTCTTCCTGTACTTAGGACGTCATTGTGTCTATTATATTTAATTCCGATGCAATTTCTGTGTTTCATCGCTAATGGGAAGGTCCAAGGGACACAGTAAACCTGCAGGGGTGCATCAAAATGTAAAACTGGTGACACAGGAAACGCTTAAATCATAGACCGTAAGAAGACTAGGTTTTCTTGTACTTAAGTCGGCGTTGTGTCTCTTATATTTAATTCCGATGCTATTTCTGTGTTTCATCGTCAATGGGAAGATCCAAGGGATATAGGAAACCTGCAGAGGTGCATCGGAATGTAAAACTGGTGACACAGGAAACGCTCAAAAAAAAAAAAAAAACAGTAGGAAGACTCAGCCTTCCTGTCCTTAAGTCGGCATTGTGTCTCTTATATTTAATTCCGATGCTATTTCTGTGTTTCATCGTCAATGGGAAGGTCCAAGGGATACAGTAAAGCTGCAGAGGTGCATCGGAATGTAAAACTGGTGACACAGGAAGTGCTCAAATCATAGACCGTAAGAAGACTTAGTTTTCTTGTACTTAAGTCGTCATTGTGTCTCCTATATTTAATTCCGATGCAATTTCTGTGTTTCATCGTCACTGTGAAGATCCAAGAGATACAGTAAACCTGTAGAGGTGCATCATAATGTAAATCTGATGACACAGGAAATGCTCGAAACGTAGACAGTAGGAAGACTCAGTTTTCCTGTACCTAAGTCGGCATTGTGTCTCTTATTTTTAATTCCGATGCAATTTCTGTGTTTCATCGCCAATGGGAAGGTCGAAGGGAAACAGTATACCTGCAGAGGTGCATCGGAATGTAAAACTGGTGACACAGGAAGCGCTCATAACATAGACCCTAAGAGGACTCAGTTTTCTTGTACTTAAGTCGGCATTGTGTTTTTTATATTTAATTCCGATGCAATTTCTGTGTTTTATCGTCACTGTGAAGGTCCAAGGGATACATTATGCCTGCAGAGGTGCATCAGAATGTAAAACTGGTGACACAGGAAGCGCTCATAACATAGACCCTTAGAAAACTCAGTTTTCTTGTACTTAAGTCGGCATTGTGTCTTTTATATTTAATTCCGATGCAATTTCTGTGTTTCATCGTCACTGTGAAGGTCCAAGGGATACAGGAAACCTGCAGAGGTGCATCGGAATGTAAAACTGGTGATACAGGACTCGCTCAAATCATAGACAGTAGGAAGACTCAGTCTTCCTTTACTTAAGTCGGCATTGTGTCTCTTCTATTTAATTCCGATTCAATTTCTGTGTTTCATCCTCAATGGGAAGATCCAAGTGATACAGTAAACCTGCAGAGGTGCATCGGAATGTAAAACTTGTGACGCAGGAAATGCTGAAAACATCGACAGTAGGAATACTCAGTCTTCCTGTACTTAAGTCGGCATTGTGTCTCTTATATTTAAATCCGATGCCATTTCTGAGTTTCATCGCCAATGGGAAGGTCCAAGGGATACAGTAAACCTGCAGAGGTGCATCGGAATGTAAAACTGGTGATCCAGGACACGCTCAAAACATAGACAGTAGGAAGACTCAGTCTCCCTATACTTAAGTCGGCATGGTGTCTCTTATATTTAATTCCGATGCAATTTCTGTGTTTCATCGTCAATGGGAAGGTCCAATGGATACAGTGAACCTGCAGAGGTGTATCGGAATGTAAAACTGGTGACACAGGAAACGCTCAAATCATAGACAATAGAAAGACACATTCTTCCTGTACTTAGGACGTCATTGTGTCTATTATATTTAATTCCGATGCAATTTCTGTGTTTCATCGCTAATGGGAAGGTCCAAGGGACACAGTAAACCTGCAGGGGTGCATCAAAATGTAAAACTGGTGACACAGGAAACGCTTAAAACATAGACCGTAAGAAGACTAGGTTTTCTTGTACTTAAGTCGGCGTTGTGTCTCTTATATTTAATTCCGATGCTATTTCTGTGTTTCATCGTCAATGGGAAGATCCAAGGGATATAGGAAACCTGCAGAGGTGCATCGGAATGTAAAACTGGTGACACAGGAAACGCTCAAAAAAAAAAAAAACAGTAGGAAGACTCAGCCTTCCTGTTCTTAAGTCGGCATTGTGTCTCTTATATTTAAATCCGATGCCATTTCTGTGTTTCGTCGTCAATGGGAAGGTCCAAGGGATACTGTAAACCTGCAGAGGTGCATCGGAATGTCAAACTGGTGACACAGGAAGTGCTCAAATCATAGACCGTAAGAAGACTTAGTTTTCTTGTACTTAAGTCGTCATTGTGTCTCCTATATTTAATTCCGATGCAATTTCTGTGTTTCATCGTCACTGTGAAGATCCAAGGGATACAGTAAACCTGTAGAGGTGCATCAAAATGTAAATCTGATGACACAGGAAATGCTCGAAACGTAGACAGTAGGAAGACTCAGTTTTCCTGTACCTAAGTCGGCATTGTGTCTCTTATTTTTAATTCCGATGCAATTTCTGTGTTTCATCGTCAATGGGAAGGTCGAAGGGAAACAGTATACCTACAGAGGTGCATCGGAATGTGAAACTGGTGACACAGGAAGCGCTCATAACATAGACCCTAAGAAGACTCAGTTTTCTTGTACTTAAGTCGGCATTGTGTTTTTTATATTTAATTCCGATGCAATTTTTGTGTTTCATCGTCACTGAGAAGGTCCAAGGGATACAGTAAACCTGCAGAGGTGCATCAAAATGCAAAACTGATGACACAGGGAACGCTCATAACATAGACTGTAGGAAGACTCAGTCTTCCTGTACCTAAGTCGGCATTGTGTCTCTTATATTTAATTCCGATGCAATTTCTGTGTTTCGTCGTCAACGGGAAAGTCCAAGGGATACAGTAAACCTGCAAAGGTGCATTGGAATGTAAAACTGGTGACACAGGAAACGCTCAAAACATAGACAGTAGGAAGACTCAGTCTTTCTGTACTTAAGTCGGCATTGTGTCTCTTATATTTAATTCCGATGCAATTTCTGTGTTTCATCGTCAATGGTAAGGTCCAAGGAATACAGTATGCCTGCAGAGGTGCATCGGAATGTAAAACTGGTGACACAGGAAGCGCTCATAACATAGACCCTAAGAAGACTCAGTTTTCTTGTACTTAAGTCGGCATTGTGTCTTTTATATTTAATTCCGATGCAATTTCTGTGTTTCATCGTCACTGTGATGGTCCAAGGGATACAGTAAACCTGCAGAGGTGCATCGAAATGTAAAACTGGTGATACAGGACACGCTCAAATCATAGACAGTAGGAAGACTCAGTCTTCCTTTACTTAAGTCGGCATGGTGTCTCTTATATTTAATTCCGATGCAATTTCTGAGCTTCATTGTCAATGGGAAGGTCGAAGGAAAACAGTATACCTGCAGAGGTGCATCGGAATGTAAAACTGGTGACAAGGGAAACGCTCAAAACATAGACAGTAGGAAGACTCAGTCTTCCTGTACTTAAGTCGGCATTGTGTCTCTTATATTTAATTCCGATGCAATTTCTGTGTTTCATCGTCAATGGGAAGATCCAAGGGATACAGTAAACCTGCAGCGGTGCATCGGAATGTAAAACTGGTGACACAGGAAATGCTCAAAACATAGACAGTAGGAAGACTCATCCTTCCTGTACTTAAGTCGGCATTGTGTCTCTTATATTTAATTCCGATGCTATTTCTGTGTTTCATCGTCAATGGGAAGTTCCAATGGATACAGTAAACCTGCAGAGGTGGATCGGAATGTAAAACTGGTGACACAGGAAACGCTCAAAACATAGACAGTAGGAAAACTCAGTCTTCCTGTACTTCAGTCATCATTGTGTCTCTTATATGTAATTCCGATGCAATTTCTGTGTTTCATCGTCAATGGGAAGGTGCAAGGGATACAGTAACCCTGCAGAGGTGCATCGGAATGTAAAACTGGTGACACAGGAAGCGCTCATAACATACACCCTAAGAAGACTGAGTTTTCCTGTACTTAAGTCAGCATTGTGTTTCTTATATTTAATTTCAATGCCATTTCTGTGTTTCATCGTCAATGGGAAGGTCGAATGGATACAGTAAACCTTCAGAGGTGCATCGGAATGTAAAACTGGTGACACAGGAAACGCTAAAAACATAGACCGTGAGGAGACTCAGTTTCCTTGTACTTATGTCGGCGTTGTGTCTCTTATATTTAATTCCGTTGCAATTTCTGAGCTTCATCGTCAATGGGAAGGTCCTAGGAACACAGTAAACCTGCAGAGGTGCATCGGAATGTAAAACTGGTGACACGGGAAACGGTCAAAACATAGACCCTAAGAAGACTCCGTTTTCTTGTACTTAAGTCGGCATTGTGTCTCTTATATTTAATTCCGATGCAATATCTGTGTTTCATCGTCACTGTGAAAGTCCAAGGGATACAGTAAACCTGCAGAGGTTCATAGGAATGTAAAACTGGTGACACAGGAAACGCTCAAAACATAGGCAGTAGGAAGACTCAGCCTTCCTGTATTTAAGTCGGCATTGTGTCTCTGATATTTAATTCCGATGCTATTTCTGTGTTTCATCGTCAATGGGAAGGTCCAATGGATACAGTAAACCTGCAGAGGTGCATCGGAATGTAAAATTGGTGACGCACGGAAACGCTCAAAACATAGGCAGTAGGAAGACCCAATCTTCCAGTACTTAAGTCGGCATTGTGTCTCTTCTATTTAATTCCGATAGAATTTCTGTGTTTCATCGTCAATGGGAAGATCCAAGGGATACAGTAAACCTGCAGAGGTGCATCGGAATGTAAAACTGGTGACACAGGAAATGCTCAAATCATAGACAGTAGGAAGATTCAGCCTTCCTGTTCTTAAGTCGGCATTGTGTCTCTTATATTTAATTCCGATGCTATTTCTGTGTTTCATTGTCAATGGGAGGGTCCAGTGGAAACAGTAAAACTGCAGAGGTGCATCGGAATGTAAAACTGGTGACACAGGAAACGATCAAAACGTAGACAGTAGGAATACTCAGTCTTCCTGTACTTAAGTCGGCATTGTGTCTCCTATATTTAAATCCGATGTCATTTCTGTGTTTCGTCGTCAATGGGAAGGTCCAAGGGATACAGTAAACCTGCAGAGGTGCATCGGAATATAAAACTGGTGACACAGGAAGCGGTCAAATCATAGGCCCTAAGAAGACAGTTTTCTTGTACTGAAGTCGGCATTGTGTCTCTTATATTTAATTTGATGCAATTTCTGTGTTTCATCGTCACTGTGAAGGTCCAAGGGATACAGTAAACCTGCAGAGGTGCATCAAAATGTAAAACTGATGACACAGGGAACGCTCATAACATAGACAGTAGGAAGACTCAGTCTTCCTGTACCTAAGTCGGCATTGTGTCTCTTATATTTAATTCCGATGCAATATCTGTGTTTCATCGTCAATGGGAAGGTCCAAGGGATACAGTATGCCTGTAGATGTGCATCGGAATGTAAAACTGGTGACACAGGAAGCGCTCATAACATAGACCCTAAGAAGACTCAGTTTTCTTGTACTTAAGTCGGCATTGTGTCTTTTATATTTAATTCCGAAGCAATTTCTGTGTTTCATCGTCACTGTGAAGGTCCAAGGGATACAGTAAACCTGCAGAGGTGCATCGGAATGTAAAACTGGTGATACAGGACACGCACAAATCATAGACAGTAGGAAGACTCAGTCTTCCTTTACTTAAGTCGGCATGGTGTCTCTTATATTTAATTCCGATGCAATTTCTGAGCTTCATCGTCAATGGGAAGGTCGAAGGGAAACAGTATACCTGCAGAGGTGCATCGGAATGTAAAACTGGTGACAAGGGAAACGCTCAAAACATAGACAGTAGGAAGACTCAGTCTTCCTGTACTTAAGTCGGCATTGTGTCTCTTATATTTATTTCCGATGCAATTTCTGAGCTTCATCGTCAATGGGAAGGTCCTAGGAACACAGTAAACCTGCAGAGGTGCATCGGAATGTAAAACTGGTGACACGGTTAACGCTCAAATCATAGACCTTAAGAAGACTCAGTTTTCTTGTACTTAAGTCGGCGTTGTGTGTCTTATATTTAATTCCGATGCTATTTCTGTGTTTCTCCTTCAATGGGAATGTCCAATGGATACAGTAAACCTGCAGAGGTGCATCGGAATGAAAAATTGGTGTTGCAGGAAATGCTCAAATCATAGACAGTAGGAAGACTCTATCTTCCTGTACTTAAGTCGGCATTGTGTCTCTTATATTTAATTCCGATGCAATATCTGTGTTTCATCGTCACTGTGAAAGTCCGAGGGATACAGTAAACCTGCAGAGGTTCATAGGAATGTGAAACTGGTGACACAGGAAACGCTCAAAACATAGACAGTAGGAAGACTCAGCCTTCCTGTTCTTAAGTCAGCATTGTGTCTCTTATATTTAATTCCGATGCTATTTCTGTGTTTCATCGTCAATGGGAAGGTCCATTGGATACAGTAAACCTGCAGAGGTGCATCGGAATGTAAAATTGGTGACGGAGGAAACGCTCAAAACATAGGCAGTAGGAAGACTCAATCTTCCTGTACTTAAGTCGGCATTGTGTCTCTTCTATTTAATTGCGATGCAATTTCTGTGTTTCATCGTCAATGGGAAGATCCAAGGGATACAGTAAACCTGCAGAGGTGCATCGGATTGTAAAACTGGTGACACAGGAAATGCTCAAAACATAGACAGTAGGAATACTCAGACTTCCTGTACTTAAGTCGGCATTGTGTCTCTTATATTTAAATCCGATGCAATTTCTGTGTTTCGTCGTCAATGGGAAGGTCCAAGGGATACAGTAAACCTGCAGAGGTGCATAGGAATGTAAAATTGGTGACACAGGAAGCGGTCAAAACTTAGGCCCTAAGAAGACTCAGTCTTCTTGTACTGAAATCGGCATTGTATCTTTTATATTTAATTTGATGCAATTTCTGTGTTTCATCGTCACTGTGAAGGTTCAAGGGATACAGTAAACCTGCAGAGGTGCATCGGAATGTAAAACTGATGACACAGGAAACGCTCAAAACATAGACAGTAGGAAGACTCAGTCTTCCTGTACTTAAGTCACCATCGTGTCTCTTATATTTAATTCCGATGCAATTTCTGTGTTTCATCGTCACTGTGAATGTCCAAGGGATACGATAAACCTTCGGAGGTGCATCGGAATGTAAAACTGGTGACACAGGAAACGCTCAAAACATAGACAGTAGGAAGACTCAATCTTCCAGTACTTAAGTCGGCATTGTGTCTCTTCTATTTAATTCCGATGGAATTTCTGTGTTTCATCGTCAATGGGAAGATCCAAGGGATACAGTAAACCCGCAGAGGTGCATCGGAATGTAAAACTGGTGACACAGGAAAGGCTCAAAACATAGACAGTAGGAAGACTCAGCCTTCCTGTTCTTAAGTCGGCATTGTGTCTCTGATATTTAATTCCGATGCTATTTCTGTGTTTCATCGTCAATGGGAAGGTCCAGTGGATACAGTAAAACTGCAGAGGTGCATCTGAATGTAAAACTGGTGACACAGGAAACGATCAAAACGTAGACAGTAGGAATACTCAGTCTTCCTGTACTTAAGTCGGCATTGTGTCTCTTATTTTTAATTCCGATGCAATTTCTGTGTTTCGTCGTCAACGGGAAAGTCCAAGGGATAAAGTAAACCTGCAAAGGTGCATTGGAATGTAAAACTGGTGACACAGGAAACGCTCAAAACATAGACAGAAGGAAGACTCAGTCTTTCTGTACTTAAGTCGGCATTGTGTCTCTTATATTTAATTCCGATGCAATTTCTGTGTTTCATCGTCAATGGGAAGGTCCAAGGGATACAGTATGCATGCAGAGGTGCATCGGAATGTAAAACTGGTGACACAGGAAGCGCTCATAACATAGACCCTAAGAAGACTCAGTTTTCTTGTACTTAAGTCGGCATTGTGTCTTTTATATTTAATTCCGATGCAATTTCTGTGTTTCATCGTCACTGTGAAAGTCCAAGGGATACAGTAAACCTGCAGAGGTGCATCGGAATGTAAAGCTGGTGATACAGGACACGCTCAAATCATAGACAGTAGGAAGACTCAGTCTTCCTTTACTGAAGTCGGCATGGTGTCTCTTATAATTAATTCCGATGCAATTTCTGAGCTTCATCGTCAATGGGAAATTCGAAGGGAAACAGTATACCTGCAGAGGTGCATCGGAATGTGAAACTGGTGACAAGGGAAACGCTCAAAACATAGACAGTAGGAAGACTCAGTCTTCCTGTACTTAAGTCGGCATTGTGTCTCTTATATTTATTTCCGATGCAATTTCTGAGCTTCATCGTCAATGGGAAGGTCCTAGGAACACAGTAAACCTGCAGAGGTGCATCGGAATGTGAAACTGGTGACACGGTTAACGCTCAAAACATAGACCTTAAGAAGACTCAGTTTTCTTGTACTTAAGTCGGAATTGTGTCTCTTACATTTAATTCCGATTCAATATCTGTGTTTCATCGTCACTGTGAAAGTCCAAGGGATACAGTAAACATGCAGAGGTGCATCGGAATGTAAAACTGGTGACACAGGAAACGCTCAAAACATAGACAAAATAGAAAGACACACTCTTCCTGTACTTAAGACGTCATTGTGTCTCTTATATTTAATTCCGATGCAATTTCTGTCTTTCATCGACAATGGGAAGGTCCAAGGGAGACAGTAAACCTGCACAGGTGCATCAGAATTAAAAACTGGTGACACAGGAAACGCTCAAAACATAGACCGTAAAAAGACTCAGTTTTCTTGTACTTAAGTCGGCGTTGTGTCTCTTATATTTAATTCCGATGCTATTTCTGTGTTTCTCCTTCAATGGGAATGTCCAATGGATACAGTAAACCTGCAGAGGTGCATCGGAATGTAAAATTGGTGTCGCAGGAAATGCTCAAATCATAGACCGTAGGAAGACTCTATCTTCCTGTACTTAAGTCGGCATTGTGTCTCTTATATTTAATTCCGATGCAATTTCTGTGTTTCATCGTCAATGGGAAGATCCAAGGGATACAGTAAACCTGCAGCGGTGCATCGGAATGTAAAACTGGTGACACAGGAAATGCTCAAAACATAGACAGTAGGAAGACTCATCCTTCCTGTACTTAAGTCGGCATTGTGTATCTTATATTTAATTCCGATGCTATTTCTGTGTTTCATCGTCAATGGGAAGGTCCAATGGATACAGTAAACCTGCAGAGGTGGATCGGAATGTAAAACTGGTGACACAGGAAACGCTCAAAACATAGACAATAGAAAGACACACTCTTCTTGTACTTAAGACGCCATTGTGTCTCTTATATTTAATTCCGATGCAATTTCTGTCTTTCATCGCCAATGGGAAGGTCCAAGGGAGACAGTAAACCTGCACAGGTGCATCAGACTTAAAAACTGGTGACACAGGTAACGCTCAAAACATATACCGTAAAAAGACTCAGTTTTCTTGTACTTAAGTCGGCGTTGTGTCTCTTATATTTGCTTCCGATGCTATTTCTGTGTTTCTCCTTCAATGGGAATGTCCAATGGATACAGTAAACCTGCAGCGGTGCATCGGAATGTAAAACTGGTGACACAGGAAATGCTCAAAACATAGACAGTAGGAAGACACATCCCTCCTGTACTTAAGTCGGCGTTGTATCTCTTATATTTAATTCCGATGCAATTTCTGTGTTTCATCGTCAATGGGAAGGTCCAATGGATAGAGTAAACCTGCAGAGGTGCATCGGAATGTAAAACTGGTGACACAGGAAACGCACAAAATATAGACAATAGAAAGATAGACTCTTCCTGTACTTAGTCGACATTGTGTCTCATATATTTAATTCCGATGCAATGTCTGTGTTTCATCGTCACTGTGAAGGTCCAATGGATACAGAAAACCTGCAGAGGTGCATCGGAATGTAAAACTGGTGACACAGGAAACGCTCAATGCATAGACAGTAGGAAGACTCAGTCTTACTGTACTTAGGTCGGCATTTTGTCCCTTATATTTAATTCCGATGCAATTTCTGTGCTTCATCGTCAATGGGAAGGTAGAATGGATACAGTAAACCTGCAGAGGTGCATCGGAATGTAAAACTGATGACACAGGAAACGCTCAAAACATAGACAGTAGGAAGACTCAGCCTTCCTGTATTTAAGTCGGCATTGTGTCTCTTATATTTAATTCCGATGCTATTTCTGTGTTTCATCGTCAATGGGAAGGTCCAATGGATACAGTAAACCTGCAGAGGTGCATCGGAATGTAAAATTGGTGACGCACGGAAACGCTCAAAACATAGGCAGTAGGAAGTCTCAATCTTCCAGTACTTAAGTCGACATTGTGTCTCTTCTATTTAATTCCGATGGAATTTCTGTGTTTCAAGGTCAATGGGAGGATCCAAGGGATACAGTAAACCTGCAGAGGTGCATCGGAATGTAAAACTGGTGACACAGGAAATGCTCAACACATAGACAGTAGGAAGACTCAGCCTTCCTGTATTTAAGTCGGCATTGTGTCTCTTATATTTAAATCCGATGCCATTTCTGTGTTTCGTCGTCAATGGGAAGGTCCAAGGGATACTGTAAACCTGCAGAGGTGCATCGGAATATAAAACTGGTGACACAGGAAGCGGTCAAATCATAGGCAGTAAGAAGACTCAGTTTTCTTGTACTTAAGTCGTCATTGTGTCTCTTATATTTAATTTCATGCAATTTCTGTGTTTCATCGTCACTGTGAAGATCCAAGGGATACAGTAAACCTGCAGAGGTGCATCAAAATGTAAAACTCATGACACAGGGAACGCTCATAACTTAGACAGTAGGAAGACTCAGTCTTCCTGTACCTAAGTCGGCATTGTGTCTCTTATACTTAATTCCGATGCAATTTCTGTGTTTCGTCGTCAACGGGAAAGTCCAAGGGATACAGTAAACCTGCAAAGGTGCATTGGAATGTAAAACTGGTGACACAGGAAACGCTCAAAACATAGACAGTAGGAAGACTCAGTCTTTCTGTACTTATGTCGGCATTGTGTCTCTTATATTTAATTCCGATGCAATTTCTTTGTTTCATCGGCACTGTGAATGTCCAAGGGATACAGTAAACCTTCAGAGGTGCATCGGAATGTAAAACTGGTGACACAGGAAACGCTCAAAACATAGACAGTAGGAGGACTCAGTCTTCCTGTACTTCAGTCGGCATTGTGTCTCTTATATTTAATTCCGATGCCATCTCTGAGTTTCATCGCCAATGGGAAGGTCCAAGAGATACAGTAAACCTGCAGAGGTGCATCGGAATGTAAAGCTGGTGACCCAGGACACGCCCAAAACATAGACAGTAGGAAGACTCAGTCTCCCTATACTTAAGTGGGCATGGTGTCTCATATATTTAATTCCGATGCAATTTCTGTGTTTCATCGTCAATGGGAAGGTCCAATGGATACAGTAAACATGCAGAGGTGCATAGGAATGTAAAATTGGTGACACAGGAAGCGGTCAAAACTTAGGCCCTAAGAAGACTCAGTTTTCTTGTACTGAAGTCGGCATTGTATCTTTTATATTTAATTTGATGCAATTTCTGTGTTTCATCGTCACTGTGAAGGTCCAAGGGATACAGTAAACCTGCAGAGGTGCATCGGAATGTAAAACTGATGACACAGGAAATGCTCAAAACATAGACAGTAGGAAGACTCAGTCTTCCTGTACTTAAGTCACCATTGTGTCTCCTATATTTAATTCCGATGCAACTTCTGTGTTTCATCGTCACTGTGAATGTCCAAGGGATAGAGTAAACCTTCAGAGGTGCATCGGAATGTAAAACTGGTGACACAGAAAACGCTCAAAACATAGACAGTAGGAAGACTCAGTCTTCCTGTACTTCAGTCGGCATTGTGTCTCTTATATTTAATTCCGATGCCATTTCTGAGTTTCATCGCCAATGGGAAGGTCCAAGAGATACAGTAAACCTGCAGAGGTGCATCGGAATGTAAAACTGGTGACCCAGGACACGCCCAAAACATAGACAGTAGGAAGACTGAGTCTCCCTATACTTAAGTCGGCATGGTGTCTCTTATATTTAATTCCGATGCAATTTCTGTCTTTCATCGTCAATGGGAAGGTCCAATGGATACAGTAAACCTGCAGAGGTGCATCGGAATGTAAAACTGGTGACACAGGAAACGCTCAAAACATAGACAATAGAAAGACACACTCTTCCTGTACTTAAGACGTCATTGTGTCTCTTATATTTAATTCCGATGCAATTTCTGTGTTTCATCGCCAATGGGAAGGTCCAAGGGACACAGTAAACCTGCAGGGGTGCATCAAAATGTAAAACTGGTGACACTGGAAACGCTCAAAGCATAGACCGTAAGAAGATAATTTTCTTGTACTTAAGTCGGCGTTGTATCTCTTATATTTAATTCCGATGCAATTTCTGTGTTTTATCGTCAATGGGAAGGTCCAATGGATACAGTAAACCTGCAGAGGTGCATCGGAATGTAAAACTGGTGACACAGGAAACGCACAAAATATAGACAATAGAAAGACAGGCTCTTCCTGTACTTAGTCGACATTGTGTCTCTTATATTTTATTCCGATGCAATGTCTGTGTTTCATCGTCACTGTGAAAGTCCAAGGGATACAGTAAACCTGCAGAGGTTTATCGGAATGTGAAGCTGGTGACCCAGCAAACGCTCAAAACATAGACACTAGGAAGACTCAATGTTTCTGTACTTAAGTCGGCATTGTGTCTCTTATATTTAGTTCCGATGCAACTTCTGTGTTTCATCGTCAATGGGAAGATCCAAGGGATACAGTAAACCTGCAGAGGCGCATCGGAATGTAAAACTGGTGACACAGGAAACGCTCAAAGCATAGACAGTAGGAAGACTCAGTCTTTCTGTACTTAGGTCGGCATTTTGTCCCTTATATTTAATTCCGATGCAATTTCTGTGCTTCATCGTCAATGGGAAGGTAGAATGGATACAGTAAACCTGCAGAGGTGCATCGGAATGTAAAACTGATGACACAGGAAACGCTCAAAACATAGACAGTAGGAAGACTCAGTCTTCCTGTAATATGTCGGTAGCATTGTGTCTCTTATATTTAATTCCGATGCAATTTCTGTGTTTCATCGTCACTGTGAAAGTCCAAGGGATACAGTAAACCTGCAGAGGTTTATCGGAATGTGAAGCTGGTGACCCAGGAAACGCTCAAAACATAGACAGTAGGAAGACTCAATGTTTCTGTACTTAAGTCGGCATTGTGTCTCTTATATTTAGTTCCGATGCAACTTCTGTGTTTCATCGTCAATGGGAAGATCCAAGGGATACAGTAAACCTGCAGAGGCGCATCGGAATGTAAAACTGGTGACACAGGAAACGCTCAAAACATAGACAGTAGGAAGACTCAGCCTTCCTGTTCTTAAGTCGTTATTGTGTCTCTTAAATTTAATTCCGATGCAATTTCTGTGTTTCATCGTCAATGGGAAGGTCCAAGGGATACAGTATGCCTGCAGAGGTGCATCGGAATGTAAAACTGGTGACACAGGAAGCGCTCATAACATAGACCCTTAGAAATCTCAGTTTTCTTGTACTTAAGTCGGCATTGTGTCTTTTATATATAATTCCGATGCAATTTCTGTGTTTCATCGTCACTGTGAAAGTCCAAGGGATACAGTAAACCTGCAGAGGTTCATCGGAATGTGAAACTGGTGACACAGGAAACGCTCAAAACATAGACAGTAGGAAGACTCAATGTTTCAGTACTTAGGTCGGCATTGTGTGTCTTATAATTAGATCCGATGCAATTTCTGTGTTTCATCGTCAATGGGAAAATCCAAGGGATACAGTAAACCTGCAGAGGTGCATCGGAATGTAAAACTGGTGAAACAGGAAACGCTCCAAACATAGACAGTAGGAAGACTCAGCCTTCCTGTATTTATATCGGCATTGTGTCTCTTATATTTAATTCCGATGCTATTTCTGTGTTTCATCGTCAATGGGAAGGTCCAATGGATACAGTAAACCTGCAGAGGTGCATCGGAATGTAAAATTGGTGACGCACGGAAACGCTCAAAACATAGGCAGTAGGATGCCTCAATCTTCCAGTACTTAAGTCGGCATTGTGTCTCTTATACTTAATTCCGATGCAATTTCTGTGTTTCGTCGTCAACGGGAAAGTCCAAGGGATAATGTAAACCTGCAAAGGTGCATTAGAATGTAAAACTGGTGACACAGGAAACGCTCAAAACATAGACAGTAGGTAGACTCAGTCTTTCTGTACTTAAGTCGGCATTGTGTCTCTTATATTTAATTCCGATGCAATTTCTGTGTTTCATCGTCACTGTGAATGTCCAAGGGATACAGTAAACCTTCAGAGGTGCATCGGAATGTAAAACTGGTGACACAGGAAACGCTCAAAACATAGACAGTAGGAGGACTCAGTCTTCCTGTACTTCAGTAGGCATCGTGTCTCTTATATTTAATTCCGATGCCATTTCTGAGTTTCATCGCCAATTGGAAGGTCCAAGAGATACAGTAAACCTGCAGAGGTGCATCGGAATGTAAAACTGGTGACCCAGGACACGCCCAAAACATAGACAGTAGGAAGACTCAGTCTCCCTATACTTAAGTGGGCATGGTGTCTCTTATATTTAATTCCGATGCAATTTCTGTGTTTCATCGTCAATGGGAAGGTCCAATGGATACAGTAAACCTGCTGAGGTGCATAGGAATGTAAAATTGGTGACACAGGAAGCGGTCAAAGCTTAGGCCCTAAGAAGACTCAGTTTTCTTGTACTGAAGACGGCATTGTATCTTTTATATTTAATTTGATGCAATTTCTGTGTTTCATCGTCACTGTGAAGGTCCAAGGGATACAGTAAACCTGCAGAGGTGCATCGGAATGTAAAACTGATGACACAGGAAACGCTCAAAACATAGACAGTAGGAAGACTCAGTCTTCCTGTACTTAAGTCACCATTGTGTCTCTTATATTTAATTCCGATGCAATTTCTGTGTTTCATCGTCACTGTGAATGTCCAAGGGATAGAGTAAACCTTCAGAGTTGCATCGGAATGTAAAACTGGTGACACAGGAAACGCTCAAAACATAGACAGTAGGAAGACACAGTCTTCCTGTACTTCAGTCGGCATTGTGTCTCTTATATTTAATTCCGATGCCATTTCTGATTTTCATCGCCAATGGGAAGGTCCAAGAGATACAGTAAACCTGCAGAGGTGCATCGGAATGTAAAACTGGTGACCCAGGACACGCCCAAAACATAGACAGTAGGAAGACTCAGTCTCCCTATACTTAAGTCGGCATGGTGTCTCTTATATTTAATTCCGATGCAATTTCTGTCTTTCATCGTCAATGGGAAGGTCCAATGGATACAGTAAACATGCAGAGGTGCATCGGAATGTAAAACTGGTGACACAGGAAACGCTCAAAACATAGGCAATAGAAAGACACACTCTTCCTGTACTTAAGACGTCATTGTGTCTCTTATATTTAATTCCGATGCAATTTCTGTGTTTCATCGCCAATGGGAAGGTCCAAGGGACACAGTAAACCTGCAGGGGTGCATCAAAATGTAAAACTGGTGACACTGGAAACGCTCAAAGCATAGACCGTAAGAAGACAATTTTCTTGTACTTAAGTCGGCGTTGTGTCTCTTATATTTAATTCCGATGCTATTTCTGTGTTTCATCGTCAATGGGAAGATCCAAGGGATACAGTAAACCTGCAGATCTGCATCGGAATGTAAAACTGGTGACACAGGAAACGCTCAAAACATAGACAGTAGGAAGACTCAGCCTTCCTGTTCTTAAGTCGGCATTGTGTCTCTTATATTTAATTCCGATGCTATTTCTGTGTTTCATTGTCAATGGGAAGGTCCAAGGGATACAGTAAAGCTGCAGAGGTGCATCGGAATGTACAACTGGTGACACAGGAAGTTCTCAAATCATAGACCGTAAGAAGACTTAGTTTTCTTGTACTTAAGTCGGCATTGTGTCTCCTATATTTAATTCCGATGCAATTTCTGTGTTTCATCGTCACTGTGAAGATCCAAGGGATACAGTAAACCTGTTGAGGTGCATCAAAATGTAAATCTGATGACACAGGAAATGCTCAAAACGTAGACAGTAGGAAGACTCAGTCTTCCTGTACCTAAGTCGGCATTGTGTCTCTTATATTTAATTCCGATGCAATTTCTGTGTTTCATCGTCAATGGGAAGGTCCAAGGGATACAGTGAACCTGCAGAGGTGTCTTGGAATGTAAAACTGGTGACAAAGGAAACGCTCAAATCATACACCGTAAGATGACTCAGTTTTCTTGTACTTAAGTCGGCGTTGTATCTCTTATATTTAATTCCGATGCAATTTCTGTGTTTCATCGTCAATGGGAAGGTCCAATGGATACAGTAAACCTGCAGAGGTGCATCGGAATGTAAAACTGGTGACACAGGAAACGCACAAAATATAGACAATAGAAAGACAGACTCTTCCTGTACTTAGTCGACATTGTGTCTCTTATATTTAATTCCGATGCAATGTCTGTGATTCATCGTCACTGTGAAAGTCCAAGGGATACAGTAAACCTGCAGAGGTTTATCGGAATGTGAAGCTGGTGACCCAGGAAACGCTCAAAACATAGACACTAGGAAGACTCAATGTTTCTGTACTTAAGTCGGCATTGTGTCTCTTATATTTAGTTCCGATGCAACTTCTGCGTTTCATCGTCAATGGGAAGATCCAAGGGATACAGTAAACCTGCAGAGGCGCATCGGAATGTAAAACTGGTGACACAGGAAACGCTCAAAGCATAGACAGTAGGAAGACTCAGTCTTTCTGTACTTAGGTCGGCATTTTGTCCCTTATATTTAATTCCGATGCAATTTCTGTGCTTCATCGTCAATGGGAAGGTAGAATGAATACAGTAAACCTGCAGAGGTGCATCGGAATGTAAAACTGATGACACAGGAAACGCTCAAAACATAGACACTAGGAAGACTCAGTCTTCCTGTAATAAGTCGGCAGCATTGTGTCTCTTATATTTAATTCCGTTGCAATTTCTGTGTTTCATCGTCACTGTGAAAGTCCAAGGGATACAGTAAACCTGCAGAGGTTTATCGGAATGTGAAGCTGGTGACCCACGAAACGCTCAAAACATAGACAGTAGGAAGACTCAATGTTTCTGTACTTAAGTCGGCATTGTGTCTCTTATATTTAGTTCCGATGCAACTTCTGTGTTTCATCGTCAATGGGAAGATCCAAGGGATACAGTAAACCTGCAGAGGCGCATCGGAATGTAAAACTGGTGACACAGGAAACGCCCAAAACATAGACAGTAGGAAGACTCAGCCTTCCTGTTCTTAAGTCGTTATTGTGTCTCTTATATTTAATTCCGATGCAATTTCTGTGTTTCATCGTCAATGGGAAGGTCCAAGGGATACAGTATACCTGCAGAGGTGCATCGGAATGTAAAACTGGTGACACAGGAAGCGCTCATAACATAGACCCTTAGAAATCTCAGTTTTCTTGTACTTAAGTCGGCATTGTGTCTTTTATATATAATTCCGATGCAATTTCTGTGTTTCATCGTCACTGTGAAAGTCCAAGGGATACAGTAAACCTGCAGAGGTTCATCGGAATGTGAAACTGGTGACACAGGAAACGCTCAAATCATAGACAGTAGGGAGACTCAATGTTTCTGTACTTAGGTCGGCATTGTGTCTCTTATAATTAGATCCGATGCAATTTCTGAGTTTCATCGTCAATGGGAAGGTCCAATGGATACAGTATAACTGCAGATGTGCATCGGAATGTAAAACTGGTGACACAGGAAACGATCAAAACGTGGACAGTAGGAATACTCAGTCTTCCTGTACTTAAGTCGGCATTGTGTCTCTTATATTTAAATCCGATGCCATTTCTGTGTTTCGTCGTCAATGGGAAGGTCCAAGGGATACTGTAAACCTGCAGAGGTGCATCGGAATATAAAACTGGTGACACAGGAGGCGGTCAAATCATAGGCAGTAAGAAGACTCAGTTTTCTTGTACTGAAGTCGGCATTGTGTCTCATATTTTTAATTTGATGCAATTTCTGTGTTTCATCGTCACTGTGAAGGTCCAAGGGATACAGTAAACCTGCAGAGGTGCATCAAAATGTAAAACTGATGACACAGGGAACGCTCATAACATAGACAGTAGGAAGACTCAGTCGTCCTGTACCTAAGTCGGCATTGTGTCTCTTATACTTAATTCCGATGCAATTTCTGTGTTTCGTCGTCAACGGGAAAGTCCAAGGGATACAGTAAACCTGCAAAGGTGCATTGGAATGTAAAACTGGTGACACAGGAAATGCTCAAAACATAGACAGTAGGTAGACTCAGTCTTTCTGTACTTAAGTCGGCATTGTGTCTCTTATATTTAATTCCGATGCAATTTCTGTGTTTCATCGTCACTGTGAATGTCCAAGGGATACAGTAAACCTTCAGAAGAGCATCGGAATGTAAAACTGGTGACACAGGAAACGCTCAAAACATAGACAGTAGGAGGACTCAGTCTTCCTGTACTTCAGTCGGCATCGTGTCTCTTATATTTAATTCCGATGCCATTTCTGAGTTTCATCGCCAATTGGAAGGTCCAAGAGATACAGTAAACCTGCAGAGGTGCATCGGAATGTAAAACTGGTGACCCAGGACACGCCCAAAACATAGACAGTAGGAAGACTCAGTCTCCCTATACTTGAGTGGGCATGGTGTCTCTTATATTTAATTCCGATGCAATTTCTGTGTTTCATCGTCAATGGGAAGGTCCAATGGATACAGTAAACCTGCAGAGGTGCATCGGAATGTAAAACTGGTGACACAGGAAACGCAGAAAATATAGACAATAGAAAGACAGACTCCTCCTGTACTTAGTCGACATTGTGTCTCTTATATTTAATTCCGATGCAATGTCTGTGTTTCATCTTCACTGTGAAGGTCCAATGGATACAGAAAACCTGCAGAGGTGCATCGGAATGTAAAACTGGTGACACAGGAAACGCTCAAAGCATAGACAGAAGGAAGACTCAGTCTTTCTGTACTTAGGTCGGCATTTTGTCCCTTATATTTAATTCCGATGCAATTTCTGTGCTTCATCGTCAATGGGAAGGTAGAATGGATACAGTAAACCTACAGAGGTGCATCGGAATGTAAAACTGATGACACAGGAAACGCTCAAAACATAGACAGTAGGAAGACTCAGTCTTCCTGTAATATGTCGGCAGCATTGTGTCTCTTATATTTAATTCCGATGCAATTTCTGTGTTTCGTCGTCACTGTGAGAGACCAAGGGATACAGTAAACCTGCAGAGGTTTATCGGAATGTGAAGCTGGTGACCCAGGAAACGCTCAAAACATAGACAGTAGGAAGACTCAATGTTTCTGTACTTAAGTCGGCATTGTGTCTCTTATATTTAGTTCCGATGCAACTTCTGTGTTCCATCGTCAATGGGAAGATCCAAGGGATACAGTAAACCTGCAGAGGCGCATCGGAATGTAAAACTGGTGACACAGGAAACGCTCAAAACATAGACAGTAGGAAGACTCAGCCTTCCTGTTCTTAAGTCGTTATTGTGTCTCTTATATTTAATCCCGATGCAATTTCTGTGTTTCATCGTCAATGGGTAGGTCGAAGGGATACAGTATGCCTGCAGAGGTGCATCGGAATGTAAAACTGGTGACACAGGAAGCGCTCATAACATAGACCCTTAGAAATCTCAGTTTTCTTGTACTTAAGTCGGCATTGTGTCTTTTATATATAATTCCGATGCAATATCTGTGTTTCATCGTCACTGTGAAGGTCCAAGGGATACAGGAAACCTGCAGAGGTGCATCGGAATGTAAAACTGGTGATACAGGACTCGCTCAAATCATAGACAGTAGGAAGACTCAGTCTTCCTTTACTTAAGTTGGCATGGTGTCTCTTATATTTAATTCCGATGCAATTTCTAAGCTTCATCGTCAATGGGTAGATCGAAGGGAAACAGTATACCTGCAGAGGTGCATCGGAATGTAAAACTGGTGACAAGGGAAACGCTCAAAACATAGACAGTAGGGAGACTCAGTCTTCCTGTACTTAAGTCGGCATTCTGTCTCTTTTACTTATTTCCGATGCAATTTCTGAGCTTCATCGTCCATGGGAAGGTCCTAGGAACACAGTAAACCTGCAGAGGTGCATCGGAATGTAAAACTGGTGACACGGGAAACGCTCAAAACATAAACCTTAAGAAGACTCAGTTTTCTTGTACTTAAGTCGGCATTGTGTCACTTATATTTAATTCTGATGCAATATCTGTGTTTCATCGTCACTGTGAAAGTCCAAGGGATACAGTAAACCTGCAGAGGTTCATCGGAATGTGAAACTGGTGACACAGGAAACGCTCAAAACATAGACAGTAGGAAGACTAAATGTTTCTGTACTTAGGTCGGCATTGTGTCTCTTATATTTAGATCCGATGCAATTTCTGTGTTTCATCGTCAATGGGAAAATCCAAGGGATACAGTAAACCTGCAGAGGTGCATCGGAATGTAAAACTGGTGAAACAGGAGACGCTCAAAACATATACAGTAGGAAGACTCAGCCTTCCTGTATTTAAGTCGGCATTCTGTCTCTTATATTTAATTCCGATGCTATTTCTGTGTTTCATCGTCAATGGGAAGGTCCAATGGATACAGTAAACCTGCAGAGGTGCATCGGAATGTAAAATTGGTGACGCACGGAAACGCTCAAAACATAGGCAGTAGGAAGTCTCAATCTTCCAGTACTTAAGTCGGCATTGTGTCTCTTCTATTTAATTCCGATGGAATTTCTGTGTTTCATGGGCAATGGGAAGATCCAAGGGATACAGTAAACCTGCAGAGGTGCATCGGGATGTAAAACTGGTGACACAGGAAATGCTCAAAACATAGACAGTAGGAAGACTCAGCCTTCCTGTTCTTAAGTCGGCATTGTGTCTCTTATATTTAATTCCGATGCAATTTCTGTGTTTCATCGTCAATGGGAAGGTCCAATGGATACAGAATAACTGCAGAGGTGCATCGGAATGTAAAACTCGTGACACAGGAAACGATCAAAACGTAGACATTAGGATTACTCAGTCTTCCTGTACTTAAGTCGGCATTGTGTCTCTTATATTTAAATCCGATGCCATTTCTGTGTTTCGTCGTCAATGGGAAGGTCCAAGGGATACTGTAAACTTGCAGAGGTGCATCGGAATATAAAACTGGTGACACGGGAAGCGGTCAAATCATAGGCAGTAAGAAGACTCAGTTTTCATGTACTGAAGTCGGCATTGTGTCTCTTATATTTAATTTGATGCAATTTCTGTGTTTCATCGTCAGTGTGAAGGTCCAAGGGATACAGTAAACATGCAGAGGTGCATCAAAATGTAAAACTGATGACACAGGGAACGCTCATAACATAGACAGTAGGAAGACTCAGTCTTCCTGTACCTAAGTCGGCATTGTGTCTCTTATACTTAATTCCGATGCAATTTCCTTGTTTCATCGTCACTGTGAAGGTCCAAGTGATACAGGAAACCTGCAGAGGTGCATCGGAATGTAAAACTGGTGACCCAGGAAACGCTCAAAACATAGACAGTAGGAAGACTCAATGTTTCTGTACTTAGGTCGGCATTTTGTCTCTTATATTTAGATCCGATGCAATTTCTGTGTTTCATCGTCAATGGGAAAATCCAAGGGATACAGTAAACCTGCAGAGGTGCATCGGAATGTAAAACTGGTGATACAGGAAACGCTCAAAACATAGACAGTAGGAAGACTCAGCCTTCGTGTATTTATGTCGGCATTGTGTCTCTTATATTTAATTCCGATGCAATTTCTGTGTTTCATCGTCACTGTGAAGGTCCAAGGGATACAGTAAACCTGCAGAGTTCCATCGGAATGTAAAACTGGTGATACAGGACACGCTCAAATCATAGACAGCAGGAAGACTCAGTCTTCCATTACTTAAGTCGGCATGGTGTCTCTTATATTTAATTCCGATGCAATTTCTGAGCTTCATCGTCAATGGGAGGTCGAAGGGAAACAGTATACCTGCAGAGGTGCATCGGAATGTAAAACTGGTGACAAGGGAACGCTCAAAACATATACAGTAGGAAGACTCAGTCTTCCTGTACTTAAGTTTTCATTGTGTCTCTTATATTTATTTCCGATGGAATTTCTGAGCTTCATCGTCAATGGGAAGGTCCTAGGAACACAGTAAACCTGCAGAGGTGCATCGGAATGTAAAACTGGTGACACGGGAAACGCTCAAAACATAGACCTTAAGAAGACTCAGTTTTCTTGTACTTAAGTCGGCATTGTGTCTCTTATATTTAATTCCGATACAATATCTGTGTTTCATCGTCACTGTGAAAGTCCAAGGGATACAGTAAACCTGCAGAGGTTTATCGGAATGTAAAACTGGTGACACAGGAAGCGCTCATATCATAGACCCTAAAAAGACTCAGTTTTCTTGTACTTAAGTCAGCATTGTGTCTTTTATATTTAAATCCGATGCAATTTCTGTGTTTCATCGTCACTGTGAAGGTCCAACGGATACAGTAAACCTGCAGAGGTGCATCGGAGTGTAAAACTGGTGACACAGGAAACGCTCAAAACATAGACAGTAGGAAGACTCAGTCTTCCTGTACTTAAGTCATCATTGTGTCTCTTATATTTAATTCCGATGCAATTTCTGTGTTTCATCGTCACTGTGAAGGTTCAAGGAATACAGTAAACGTGCAGAGGTGCATCGGAATGTAAAACTGGTGACACAGGAAACGCTCATAACACAGACAGTAGGAAGACTCAGTCTTCCTGTACTTCAGTCTGCATTGTGTCTCTTATATTTAATTCCGATGACATTTCTGTGTTTCATCGTCACTGTGAAGGTCCAAGGGAGACAGTAAACCTGCAGAGGTGCATCGGAATGTAAAACTTGTGATACAGGACACGCACAAATCATAGACAGTAGGAAGACAGTCTTTCTTTACTTAAGTCATCATTGTGTCTCTTATATTTAATTCCGATGCTATTTCTGTGTTTCATCGTCACTGTGAAGGTTCAAGGAATACAGTAAACGTGCAGAGGTGCATCGGAATGTAAAACTGGTGACACAGGAAACGCTCATAACACAGACAGTAGGAAGACTCAGTCTTCCTGTACTTCAGTCTGCATTGTGTCTCTTATATTTAATTCCGATGACATTTCTGTGTTTCATCGTCACTGTGAAGGTTCAAGGAATACAGTAAACCTGCAGAGGTGCATCGGAGTGTAAAACTGGTGACACAGGAAACGCTCAAAACATAGACAATAGGAAGACTCAGTCTTCCTGTACATAAGTCGGGATTGTGTCTCTTTTATTTATTTCCGATGCAATTTCTGAGCTTCATCGTCAATGGGAAGGCCCTAGGAACACAGTAAACCTGCAGAGGTGCATCGGAATGTAAAACTGGTGACACGGGAAACGCTCAAAACATAGACCTTAAGAAGACTCAGTTTTCTTGTACTTAAGTCGGCATTGTGTCTCTTATATTCAATTCCGATGCAATATCTGTGTTTCATCGTCACTGTGAAAGTCCAAGGGATACAGTAAACCTGCAGAGGTTCATCGGAATGTGAAACTGGTGACCCAGGAAACGCTCAAAACATAGACAGTAGGAAGACTCAATGTTTCTGTACTTAAGTCGGCATTGTGTCTCTTATATTTAGTTCCGATGCAACTTCTGTGTTTCATCGTCAATGGGAAGATCCAAGGGATACAGTAAACCTGCAGAGGTGGATCGGAATGTAAAACTGGTGTTACAGGAAACGCTCAAAACATAGACAGTAGGAAGACTCAGCCTTCCTGTTCTTAAGTCGGCATTGTGTCTCTTATATTTAATTCCGATGCTATTTCTGTTTTTCATCGTCAATGGGAAGGTCCAATGGATACCGTAAAACAGCAGAGGTGCATCGGAATGTAAAACTGGTGACACAGGAAACGATCAAAACATAGACAGTAGGAATAGTCAGTCTTCCTATACTTAAGTCGGCATTGTGTCTCTTGTATTTAAATCCGATGCAATTTCTGTGTTTCGTCGTCAATGGGAAGGTCCAAGGGATACAGTAAACCTGCAGAGGTGCATCGGAATATAAAACTGGTGACACAGGAAGCGGTCAAATCATAGGCCCTAAGAAGACTCAGTTTTCTTGTACTGAAGTCGGCACTGTGTGTCTTATATTTAATTTGATGCAATTTCTGTGTTTCATCGTCACTGTGACGGTCCAAGGGATACAGTAAACCTGCAGAGGTGCATC
The DNA here is from genome assembly GCF_023898315.1 of Schistocerca nitens. Lineage (NCBI taxonomy): Eukaryota > Metazoa > Arthropoda > Insecta > Orthoptera > Acrididae > Schistocerca > Schistocerca nitens. The sequence goes on along the minus strand of NC_064618.1, from coordinate 7,252,702 downwards.
AAAATGTAAAACTGATGACACAGGGAACGCTCATAAAACAGACAGTAGGAAGATTCAGTCTTCCTGTACCTATGTCGGCATTGTGTCTCTTATATTTAATTCCGATGCAATTTCTGTGTTTCATCGTCAATGGGAAGGTCCAAGCGATACAGTATGCCTGCAGAGGTGCATCGGAATGTAAAACTGGTGACACAGGAAGCGCTCATATCATAGACCCTAAAAAGACTCAGTTTTCTTGTACTTAAGTCGGCATTGTGTCTTTTATATTTAAATCCGATGCAATTTCTGTGTTTCATCGTCACTGTGAAGGTCCAAGGGATACAGTAAACCTGCTGAGGTGCATCGGAGTGTAAAACTGGTGACACAGGAAACGCTCATAACACAGACAGTAGGAAGACTCAGTCTCCCTGTACTTCAGTCTGCATTGTGTCTCTTATATTTAATTCCGATGCCATTTCTGTGTTTCATCGCCAATGGGAAGGTCCAAGGGATACAGTAAACCTGCAGAGGTGCATCGGAATGTAGAACTGGTGACCCGGGAAACGCTCAAAACATAGACCTTAAGAAGACTCAGTTTTCTTGTACTTAAGTCGGCATTGTGTCTCTTATATTTCATTTGATGCAATTTCTGTGTTTCATCGTCACTGTGAAGGTCCAAGGGATACAGTAAACCTGCAGAGGTGCATCAAAATGTAAAACTGATGACACAGGGAACGCTCATAACATAGACAGTAGGAAAACTCAATCTTCCTGTACCTAAGTCGGCATTATGTCTCTTATATTTAATTCCGATGCAATTTCTGAGCTTCATCGTCAGTGGGAAGGTCCTAGGAACACAGTAAACCTGCAGAGGTGCATCGGAATGTAAAACTGGTGACACGGGAAACGCTCAAAACATAGACCTTAAGAAGACTCAGTTTTCTTGTACTTAAGTCGGCATTGTGTCTCTTATATTTAATTCCGATGCTATATCTGTGTTTCATCGTCACTGTGAAAGTCCAAGGGATACAGTAAACCTGCAGAGGTTCATCGGAATGTGAGACTGGTGACCCAGGAAACGCTCAAAACATAGACAGTAGGAAGACTCAATGTTTCTGTACTGAAGTCGGCATTGTGTCTCTTATATTTAGTTCCGATGCAACTTCTGTGTTTCATCGTCAATGGGAAAATCCAAGGGATACAGTAAACCTGCAGAGGTGAATCGGAATGTAAAACTGGTGTCACAGGAAACGCTCAAAACATAGACAGTAGGAAGACACAGTCTTTCTGTACTTAACTCGGCATTGTGTCTCTTATATTTAATTCCGATGCAATTTCTGTGTTTCATCGTCAATGGGAAGGTCCAAGGGATACAGTAACCCTACAGAGGTGCATCGGAATGTAAAACTGGTGACACAGGAAGCGCTCATAACATAGACCCTAAGAAAACTCAGTTTTCTTGTACTTAAGTCGGCATTGTGTCTTTTATATTTAATTCCGATGCAATTTCTGTGTTTCATCGTCAATGGGAAGGTCAGAGGGATACAGTATGCCTGCAGAGGTGCATCGGAATGTAAAACTGGTGACACAGGAAGCGCTCACAACATAGACCCTTAGAAAACTCAGTTTTCTTGTACTTAAGTCGGCATTGTGTCTTTTATATTTAATTCCGATGCAATTTCTGTGTTTCATCGTCACTGTGAAGGTCCAAGGGATACAGGAAACCTGCAGAGGTGCATCTGAATGTAAAACTGGTGATACAGGACTCGCTCAAATCATAGACAGTAGGAAGATTCAGTCTTCCTTTACTTAAGTCGCCATGGTGTCTCTTATATTTAATTCCGATGCAATTTCTGAGCTTCATCGTCAATGGGAAAGTCGAAGGGAGACAGTATACCTGCAGAGGTGCATAGGAATGTAAAACTGGTGACACAGGAAACGCTCAAAACATAGACAGTAGGGAGACTCAGTCTTCCTGTACTTAAGTCGGCATTGTGTCTCTTATACTTATTTCCGATGCAATTTCTGAGCTTCATCGTCAATGGGAAGGTACTAGGAACACAGTAAACCTGCAGAGGTGCATCGGAATGTAAAACTGGTGAAACAGGAAACGCTCAAAACATAGCCAGTAGGAAGACTCAATCTTCCAGTACTTAAGTCGGCATTGTGTCTCTTCTATTTAATTCCGATGGAATTTCTGTGTTTCATCGTCAATGGGAAGATCCAAGGGATACAGTAAACCTGCAGAGGTGCATCGGAATGTAAAACTGGTGACACATGAAATGCTCAAAACATAGACAGTTGGAAGACTCAGCCTTCCTGTTCTTAAGTCGGCATTGTGTCTCTTATATTTAATTCCGATGCTATTTCTGTGTTTCATCGTCAATGGGAAGGTCCAATGGATACAGTAAAACTGCAGAGGTGCATCGGAATGTAAAACTGGTGACACAGGAAACGATCAAAACGTAGACAGTAGGAATACTCAGTCTTCCTGTACTTAAGTCGGCATTGTGTCTCTTATATTTAAATCCGATGCCATTTCTGTGTTTCGTCGCCAATGGGAAGGTCCAAGTGTTACAGTAAACCTGCAGAGGTGCATCGGAATATAAAACTGGTGACACAGGAAGCGGTCAAATCATAGGCCCTATGAACACTCAGTTTTCTTGTACTGAAGTCGGCATTGTGTCTCTTAAATTTAATTTGATGCAATTTCTGTGTTTCATCGTCAATGGGAAGGTCCAAGGGATACAGTAAGCCTGCAGAGGTGCATCGGAATGTAAAACTGGTGACACAGGGAGCGCTCATAACATAGACCCTAAGAAGACTCAGTTTTCTTGTACTTAAGTCGGCATTGTGTCTTTTATATTTAATTCCGATGCAATTTCTGTGTTCCGTCGTCACTGTGAAGGTCCAAGGGATACAGTAAACCTGCAGAGGTGCATCGGAATGTAAAACTGGTGATACAGGACACGCTCAAATCATAGACAGTAGGAAGACTCAGACTTCCTTTACTTAAGTCGGCATGGTGTCTCTTATTTTTAATTCCGATGCAATTTCTGAGCTTCATCGTCAATGGGAAGGAGTAAGGGAAACAGTATACCTGCAGAGGTGCATCGGAATGTAAAACTGGTGACAAGGGAAACGCTCAAAACATAGACAGTAGGAAGACTCAGTCTTCCTGTACTTAAGTCGGCATTGTGTCTTTTATATTTATTTCCGATGCAATTTCTGAGCTTCATCGTCAATGGGAAGGTCCTAGGAACACAGTAAGAATGCAGAGGTGCATCAGAATGTAAAACTGGTGACACGGGAAACGCTCAAAACATAGACCTTAAGAAGACTCAGTTTTCTTGTACTTAAGTCGGCATTGTGTCTCTTATATTTCATTCCGATTCAATATCTGTGTTTCATCGTCACTGTGAAAGTCCAAGGGATACAGTAAACATGCAGAGGTGCATCGGAATGTAAAACTGGTGACACAGGAAGCGCTCATAACATAGACCCTAAGAAGACTCAGTTTTCTTGTACTTAAGTCGGCATTGTGTCTTTTATATTTAATTCCGATGCAATTTCTGTGTTTCATCGTCAGTGGGAAGATCCAAGGGATACAGTAAACATGCAGAGGTGCATCGGAATGTAAAACTGGTGACACAGGAAATGCTCAAAACATAGACAGTAGGAAGACTCAGCCTTCCTGTTCTTAAGTCGGCATTGTGTCTCTTATATTTAATTCCGATGCTATTTCAGTGTTTCATCGTCACTGTGAAAGTCCAAGGGATACAGTAAAACTGCTGAGGTGCATCGGAATGTAAAGCTGGTGACAAAGGAAACGATCAAAACGTAGACAGTAGGAATACTCAGTCTTCCCGTACTTAAGTCGGCATTGTGTCTCTTATATTTAAATCCGATGCCATTTCTGTGTTTCGTCGTCAATGGGAAGGTCCAAGGGATACAGTAAACCTGCAGAGATGCATCGGAATGTAAAACTGGTGACACAGGATATGCTCAAAACATAGACAGTAGGAAGACTCAGCCTTTCTGTTCTTAAGTCGGCATTGTGTCTCTTATATTTAATTCCGATGCTATTTCGGTGTTTCATCGTCAATGGGTAGGTCCAATGGATACAGTAAAACTGCAGAGGTGCATCGGAATGTAAAACTGGTGACACAGGAAACGATCAAAACGTAGACAGAAGGAATACTCAGTCTTCTTGTACTTAAGTCGGCATTGTGTCTCTTATATTTAAGTCCGATGCCATTTCTGTGTTTCGTCGTCAATGGGAAGGTCCAAGGGATCCAGTAAACCTGCAGAGGTGCATCGGAATATAAAACTAGTGACACAGTAAGCGGTCAAATCATAGGCCCTAAGAAGACTCAGTTTTCTTGTACTGATGTCGGCACTGTGTCTCTTATATTTAATTTGATGCAATTTCTGTGTTACATCGTCACTGTGAAGGTCCAAGGGATACAGTAAACCTGCAGAGGTGCATCAAAATGTAAAACTGATGACACAGGGAACGCTCATAACATTGACAGTAGGAAAACTCAATCTTCCTGTACCTAAGTCGGCATTGTGTCTCTTATATTTAATTCCGATGCAATTTCTGTGTTTCATCGTCAATGGGAAGGTCCAAGGGATACAGTAAACCTGCAGAGGTGCATCGGAATATAAAACTGGTGACACAGGAAGCGGTCAAATCATAGACAGTAGGAAGACTCAGCCTTCCTGTTCTTAAGTCGTTATTGTGTCTCTTATATTTCATTCCGATGCTATTTCTGTGTTTCATCGTCAATGGGAAGGTCCAATGGATACAGTAAAACTGCAGAGGTGCATCGGAATGTAAAACTGGTGACACAGGAAACGATCAAAACGTAGACAGTAGGAATACTCAGTCTTCCTGTACTTAAGTCGGCATTGTGTCCCTTATATTTAAATCCGATGCCATTTCTGTGTTTCGTCGTCAATGGGAAGGTCCAAGGGATACAGTAAACCTGCAGAGGTGCATCGGAATATAAAACTGGTGACACAGGAAGCGGTCAAATCATAGGCCCTAAGAAGACTCAGTTTTCTTGTACTGAAGTCGGCATTGTGTCTCTTATATTTAATTTGATGCAATTTCTGTGTTTCATCGTCACTGTGAAGGTCCAAGGGATACAGTATGCCTGCAGAGGTGCATCGGAATGTAAAACTGGTGACACAGGAAGCGGTCATAACATAGACCCTAAGAAGACTCAGTTTTCTCGTTCTTAAGTCGGCATTGTGTCTTTTATATTTAATTCCGATGCAATTTCTGTGTTTCATCGTCACTGTGAAGGTCCAAGGGATACAGTAAACGTGCAGAGGTGCATCGGAATGTAAAACTGGTGACACAGGATACGCTCAAAACATAGACAGTAGGAAGACTCAGTCTTCCTGTAATATGTCGGCAGCATTGTGTCTCTTATATTTAATTCCGATGCAATTTCTGTGTTTCATCGTCAATGGGAAGGTCGTAGGGAATCAGTATACCTGCAGAGGTGCATCGGAATGTAAAACTGGTGACAAGGGAAACGCTCAAAGCATAGACAGTAGGAAGACACAGTCTTTCTGTATTTAACTCGACATTGTGTCTCTTATATTTAATTCCGATGCAATTTCTGTGTTTCATCGTCAATGGGAAGGTCCAAGGGATACAGTAACCCTACAGAGGTGCATCGGAATGTAAAACTGGTGACACAGGAAGCGCTCATTACATAGACCCTAAGAAAACTCAGTTTTCTTGTACTTAAGTCGGCATTGTGTCTTTTATATTTAATACCGATGCAATTTCTGTGTTTCATCGTCAATGGGAAGGTCCGAGGGATACAGTATGCCTGCAGAGGTGCATCGGAATGTAAAACTGGTGACACAGGAAGCGCTCACAACATAGACCCTAGAAAACTCAGTTTCCTTGTACTTAAGTACACATTGTGTCTTTTATATTTAATTCCGATGCAATTTCTGTGTTTCATCGTCACTGTGAAGGTCCAAGGGATACAGGAAACCTGCAGAGGTGCATCGGAATGTAAAACTGGTGATACAGGACTCGCTCAAATCATAGACACTAGGAAGACTCAGTCTTCCTTTACTTAAGTCGGCATGGTGTCTCTTATATTTAATTCCGATGCAATTTCTGAGCTTCATCGTCAATGGGAAGGTCGAAGGGAGACAGTATACCTGCAGAGGTGCATAGGAATGTAAAACTGGTGACAAGGGAAACGCTCAAAACATAGACAGTAGGGAGACTCAGTCTTCCTGTACTTAAGTCGGCATTGTGTCTCTTATACTTATTTCCGATGCAAGTTCTGAGCTTCATCGTCAATGGGAAGGTCCTAGGAACACAGTAAACCTGCAGAGGTGCATCGGAATGTAAAACTGGTGAAACAGGAAACGCTCAAAACATAGCCAGTAGGAAGACTCAGCCTTCCTTTATTTAAGTCGGCATTGTGTCTCTTATATTTAATTCCGATGCTATTTCTGTGTTTCATCGTCAATGGGAAGGTCCAATGGATACAGTAAACCTGCAGAGGTGCATCGGAATGTAAAATTGGTGACGCACGGAAACGCTCAAAACATAGGCAGTAGGAAGACTCAATCTTCCAGTACTTAAGTCGGCATTGTGTGTCTTCTATTTAATTCCGATGGAATTTCTGTGTTTCATCGTCAATGGGAAGATCCAAGGGATACAGTAAACCTGCAGAGGTGCATCGGAATGTAAAACTGGTGACACAGGAAATGCTCAAAACATAGACAGTAGGAAGACTCAGCCTTCCTGAAGTCGGCATTGTGTCTCTTATATTTAATTCCGATGGTATTTCTGTGTTTCATCGTCAATGGGAAGGTCCAATGGATACAGTAAAACTGCAGAGGTGCATCGGAATGTAAAACTGGTGACACAGGAAACGATCAAAACGTAGACAGTAGGAATACTCAGTCTTCCTGTACTTAAGTCGGCATTGTGTCTCTTATATTTAAATCGGATGCCATTTCTGTGTTTCGTCGTCAATGGGAAGGTCCAAGGGTTACAGTAAACCTGCAGAGGTGCATCGGAATATAAAACTGGTGACACAGGAAGCGGTCAAATCATAGGCCCTAAGAAGACTCAGTTTTCTTGTACTGAAGTCGGCATTGTGTCTCTTATTTTTAATTTGATGCAATTTCTGTGTTTCATCGTCAATAAGAAGGTCCAAGGGATACAGTAAGCCTGCAGAGGTGCATCGGAATGTAAAACTGGTGACACGGGAAACGCTCAAAACATAAACCTTAAGAAGACTCAGTTTTCTTGTACTTAAGTCGGCATTGTGTCTCTTATATTTAATTCTGATGCAATATCTGTGTTTCATCGTCACTGTGAAAGTCCAAGGGATACAGTAAACCTGCAGAGGTTCATCGGAATGTGAAACTGGTGACACAGGAAACGCTCAAAACATAGACAGTAGGAAGACTCAATGTTTCTGTACTTAGGTCGGCATTTTGTCTCTTATATTTAGATCCGATGCAAATTCTGTGTTTCATCGTCAATGGGAAAATCCAAGGGATACAGTAAACCTGCAGAGGTGCATCGGAATGTAAAACTGGTGAAACAGGAAACGCTCAAAACATAGACAGTAGGAAGACTCAGCCTTCCTGTATTTAAGTCGGCATTGTGTCTCTTATATTTAATTCCGATGCAATTTCTGGGTTTCATCGTCACTGTGAAGGTCCAAGGGATACAGTAAACCTGCAGAGTTCCATCGGAATGTAAAACTGGTGATACAGGACACGCTCAAATCATAGACAGCAGGAAGACTCAGTCTTCCTTTACTTAAGTCGGCATGGTGTCTCTTATATTTAATTCCGATGCAATTTCTGAGCTTCATCGTCAATGGGAAGGTCGAAGGGAAACAGTATACCTGCAGAGGTGCATCGGAATGTAAAACTGGTGACAAGGGAACGCTCAAAACATAGACAGTAGGAAGACTCAGTCTTCCTGTACTTAAGTTTTCATTGTGTCTCTTATATTTATTTCCGATGCAATTTCTGAGCTTCATCGTCAATGGGAAGGTCCTAGGAACACAGTAAACCTGCAGAGGTGCATCGGAATGTAAAACTGGTGACACGGGAAACGCTCAAAACATAGACCTTAAGAAGACTCAGTTTTCTTGTACTTAAGTCGGCATTGTGTCTCTTATATTTAATTCCGATGCAATATCTGTGTTTCATCGTCACTGTGAAAGTCCAAGGGATACAGTAAACCTGCAGAGGTTTATCGGAATGTAAAACTGGTGACACAGGAAGCGCTCATATCATAGACCCTAAAAAGACTCAGTTTTCTTGTACTTAAGTCAGCATTGTGTCTTTTATATTTAAATCCGATGCAATTTCTGTGTTTCATCGTCACTGTGAAGGTCCAAGGGATACAGTAAACCTGCAGAAGTGCATCGGAGTGTAAAACTGGTGACACAGGAAACGCTCAAAACATAGACAGTAGGAAGACTCAGTCTTCCTGTACTTAAGTCATCATTGTGTCTCTTATATTTAATTCCGATGCAATTTCTGTGTTTCATCGTCACTGTGAAGGTTCAAGGAATACAGTAAACGTGCAGAGGTGCATCGGAATATAAAACTGGTGACACAGGAAACGCTCATAACACAGACAGTAGGAAGACTCAGTCTTCCTGTACTTCAGTCTGCATTGTGTCTCTTATATTTAATTCCGATGACATTTCTGTGTTTCATCGTCACTGTGAAGGTCCAAGGGAGACAGTAAACCTGCAGAGGTGCATCGGAATGTAAAACTTGTGATACAGGACACGCACAAATCATAGACAGTAGGAAGACAGTCTTTCTTTACTTAAGTCGGCATGGTGTCTCTTATATTTAATTCCGTTGCAATTTCTGAGCTTCATCGTCAATGGGAAGGTCGAAGGGACACAGTATACCTGCAGAGGTGCATCGGAATGTAAAACTGGTGACAGGGGAAATGCTCAAAACATAGACAATAGGAAGACTCAGTCTTCCTGTACATAAGTCGGGATTGTGTCTCTTTTATTTATTTCCGATGCAATTTCTGAGCTTAATCGTCAATGGGAAGGCCCTAGGAACACAGTAAACCTGCAGAGGTGCATCGGAATGTAAAACTGGTGACACGGGAAACGATCAAAACATAGACAGTAGGAATACTCAGTCTTCCTATACTTAAGTCGGCATTGTGTCTCTTATATTCAATTCGGATGCAATATCTGTGTTTCATCGTCACTGTGAAAGTCCAAGGGATACAGTAAACCTGCAGAGGTTCATCGGAATGTGAAACTGGTGACCCAGGAAACGCTCAAAACATAGACAGTAGGAAGACTCAATGTTTCTGTACTTAAGTCGGCATTGTGTCTCTTATATTTAGTTCCGATGCAACTTCTGTGTTTCATCGTCAATGGGAAGATCCAAGGGATACAGTAAACCTGCAGAGGTGGATCGGAATGTAAAACTGGTGTCACAGGAAACGCTCAAAACATAGTAGGAAGACTCAGCCTTCCTGTTCTTAAGTCGGCATTGTGTCTCTTATATTTAATTCCGATGCTATTTCTGTTTTTCATCGTCAATGGGAAGGTCCAATGGATACCGTAAAACAGCAGAGGTGCATCGGAATGTAAAACTGGTGACACAGGAAACGATCAAAACATAGACAGTAGGAATACTCAGTCTTCCTATACTTAAGTCGGCATTGTGTCTCTTGTATTTAAATCCGATGCAATTTCTGTGTTTCGTCGTCAATGGGAAGGTCCAAGGGATACAGTGAACCTGCAGAGGTGCATCGGAATATAAAACTGGTGACACAGGAAGCGGTCAAATCATAGGCCCTAAGAAGACTCAGTTTTCTTGTACTGAAGTCGGCATTGTGTCTCTTATCTTTAATTTGATGCAATTTCTGTGTTTCATCGTCACTGTGACGGTCCAAGGGATACAGTAAACCTGCAGAGGAGCATCAAAATGTAAAACTGATGACACAGGGAACGCTCATAACACAGACAGTAGGAAGACTCAGTCTTCCTGTACCTAAGTCGGCATTGTGTCTCTTATATTTAATTCCGATGCAATTTCTGTGTTTCATCGTCAATGGGAAGGTCCAAGCGATACAGTATGCCTGCAGAGGTGCATCGGAATGTAAAACTGGTGACACAGGAAGCGCTCATATCATAGACCCTAAAAAGACTCAGTTTTCTCGTACTTAAGTCGGCATTGTGTCTTTTATATTTAAATCCGATGCAATTTCTGTGTTTCATCGTCACTGTGAAGGTCCAAGGGATACAGTAAACCTGCTGAGGTGCATCGGAGTGTAAAACTGGTGACACAGGAAACGCTCAAAACATAGACAGTAGGAAGACTCAGTCTTCCTGTACTTAAGTCATCATTGTGTCTCTTATATTTAATTCCGATGCAATTTCTGTGTTTCATCGTCACTGTGAAGGTTCAAGGGATACAGTAAACGTGCAGAGGTGCATCGGAATGTAAAACGTGTGACACAGGAAACGCTCATAACACAGACAGTAGGAAGACTCAGTCTTCCTGTACTTCAGTCTGCATTGTGTCTCTTATATTTAATTCCGATGCCATTTCTGTGTTTCATCGCCAATGGGAAGGTCCAAGGGATACAGTAAACCTGCAGAGGTGCATCGGAATGTAAAACTGGTGACACGGGAAACGCTCAAAACATAGACCTTAAGAAGACTCAGTTTTCTTGTACTTAACTCGGCATTGTGTCTCTTATATTTAATTTGATGCAATTTCTGTGTTTCATCGTCACTGTGAAGGTCCAAGGGATACAGTAAACCATCAGAGGTGCATCAAAATGTAAAACTGATGACACAGGGAACGCTCATAACATAGACAGTAGGAAAACTCAATCTTCCTGTACCTAAGTCGGCATTGTGTCTCTTATATTTAATTCCGATGCAATTTCTGAGCTTCATTGTCAATGGGAAGGTCCTAGGAACACAGTAAACCTGCAGAGGTGCATCGGAATGTAAAACTGGTGACACGGGAAACGCTCAAAACATATACCTTAAGAAGACTCAGTTTTCTTGTACTTAAGTCGGCATTGTGTCTCTTATATTTAATTCCGATGCAATATCTGTGTTTCATCGTCACTGTGAAAGTCCAAGGGATACAGTAAACCTGCAGAGGTTCATCGGAATGTGAAACTGGTGACCCAGGAAACGCTCAAAACATAGACAGTAGGAAGACTCAATGTTTCTGTACTGAAGTCGGCATTGTGTCTCTTATATTTAGTTCCGATGCAACTTCTGTGTTTCATCGTCAATGGGAAAATCCAAGGGATACAGTAAACCTGCAGAGGTGGATCGGAATGTAAAACTGGTGTCACAGGAAACGCTCAAAACATAGACAGTAGGAAGACACAGTCTTTCTGTACTTAACTAGGCATTGTGTCTCTTATATTTAATTCCGATGCAATTTCTGTGTTTCATCGTCAATGGGAAGGTCCAAGGAATACAGTAACCCTACAGAGGTGCATCGGAATGTAAAACTGGTGACACAGGAAGCGCTCATAACATAGACCCTAAGAAAACTCAGTTTTCTTGTACTTAAGTCGGCATTGTGTCTCTTATATTTAATTTGATGCAATTTCTGTGTTTCATCGTCACTGTGAAGGTCCAAGGGATACAGTATGCCTGCAGAGGTGCATCGGAATGTAAAACTGGTGACACAGGAAGCGGTCATAACATAGACCCTAAGAAGACTCAGTTTTCTCGTACTTAAGTCGGCATTGTGTCTTTTATATTTAATTCCGATGCAATTTCTGTGTTTCATCGTCACTGTGAAGGTCCAAGGGATACAGTAAACGTGCAGAGGTGCATCGGAATGTAAAACTGGTGACACAGGATACGCTCAAAACATAGACAGTAGGAAGACTCAGTCTTCCTGTAATATGTCGGCAGCATTGTGTCTCTTATATTTAATTCCGATGCTATTTCTGTGTTTCATCGTCAATGGGAAGGTCGAAGGGAATCAGTATACCTGCAGAGGTGCATCGCAATGTAAAACTGGTGACAAGGGAAACGCTCAAAGCATAGACAGTAGGAAGACACAGTCTTTCTGTATTTAACTCGGCATTGTGTCTCTTATATTTAATTCCGATGCAATTTCTGTGTTTCATCGTCAATGGGAAGGTCCAAGGGATACAGTAACCCTACAGAGGTGCATCGGAATGTAAAACTGGTGACACAGGAAGCGCTCATAACATAGACCCTAAGAAAACTCAGTTTTCTTGTACTTAAGTCGGCATTGTGTCTTTTATACTTAATTCCGATGCAATTTCTGTGTTTCATCGTCAATGGGAAGGTCCGAGGGATACAGTATGCCTGCAGAGGTGCATCGGAATGTAAAACTGATGACACAGGAAGCGCTCACAACATAGACCCTTAGAAAACTCAGTTTCCTTGTACTTAAGTCGGCATTGTGTCTTTTATATTTAATTCCGATGCAATTTCTGTGTTTCATCGTCACTGTGAAGGTCCAAGGGATACAGGAAACCTGCAGAGGTGCATCGGAATGTGAAACTGGTGATACAGGACTCGCTCAAATCATAGACAGTAGGAAGACTCAGTCTTCCTTTACTTAATTCGGCATGGTGTCTCTTATATTTAATTCCGATGCAATTTCTGAGCTTCATCGTCAATGGGAAGGTCGAAGGGAGACAGTATACCTGCAGAGGTGCATAGGAATGTAAAACTGGTGACAAGGGAAACGCTCAAAACATAGACAGTAGGGAGACTCAGTCTTCCTGTACTTAAGTCGGCATTGTGTCTCTTATACTTATTTCCGATGCAAGTTCTGAGCTTCATCGTCAATGGGAAGGTCCTAGGAACACAGTAAACCTGCAGAGGTGCATCGGAATGTAAAACTGGTGAAACAGGAAACGCTCAAAACATAGCCAGTAGGAAGACTCAGCCTTCCTTTATTTAAGTCGGCATTGTGTCTCTTATATTTAATTCCGATGCTATTTCTGTGTTTCATCGTCAATGGGAAGGTCCAATGGATACAGTAAACCTGCAGAGGTGCATCGGAATGTAAAATTGGTGACGCACGGAAACGCTCAAAACATAGGCAGTAGGAAGACTCAATCTTCCAGTACTTAAGTCGGCATTGTGTGTCTTCTATTTAATTCCGATGGAATTTCTGTGTTTCATCGTCAATGGGAAGATCCAAGGGATACAGTAAACCTGCAGAGGTGCATCGGAATGTAAAACTGGTGACACAGGAAATGCTCAAAACATAGACAGTAGGAAGACTCAGCCTTCCTGTTCTTAAGTCGGCATTGTGTCTCTTATATTTAATTCCGATGCTATTTCTGTGTTTCATCGTCAATGGGAAGGTCCAATGGATACAGTAAAACTGCAGAGGTGCATCGGAATGTAAAACTGGTGACACAGGAAACGATCAAAACGTAGACAGTAGGAATACTCAGTCTTCCTGTACTTAAGTCGGCATTGTGTCTCTTATATTTAAATCGGATGCCATTTCTGTGTTTCGTCGCCAATGGGAAGGTCCAAGGGTTACAGTAAACCTGCAGAGGTGCATCGGAATATAAAACTGGTGACACAGGAAGCGGTCAAATCATAGGCCCTAAGAAGACTCAGTTTTCTTGTACTGAAGTCGGCATTGTGTCTCTTATACTTAATTTGATGCAATTTCTGTGTTTCATCGTCAATGGGAAGGTCCAAGGGATACAGTAAGCCTGCAGAGGTGCATCGCAATGTAAAACTGGTGACACAGGAAGCGCTCATAACATAGACCCTAAGAAGACTCAGTTTTCTTGTACTTAAGTCGGCATTGTGTCTTTTATATTTCATTTCGATGCAATTTCTGTGTTCCATCGTCACTGTGAAGGTCCAAGGGATACAGTAAACCTGCAAAGGTGCATCGGAATGTAAAACTGGTGATACAGGAGACGCTCAAATCATAGACAGTAGGAAGACTCAGTCTTCCTTTACTTAAGTCGGCATGGTGTCTCTTATATTTAATTCCGATGCAATTTCTGAGCTTCATCGTCAATGGGAAGGTCGAAGGGAAACAGTATACCTGCAGAGGTGCATCGGAATGTAAAACTGGTGTCAAGGGAAACGCTCAAAGCATAGACAGTAGGAAGACTCAGTCTTCCTGTACTTAAGTCGGCATTGTGTCTCTTATATTTATGTCCGATACAATTTCTGAGCTTCATCGTCAATGGGAAGGTCCTAGGAACACAGTAAACCTGCAGAGGTGCATCAGAATGTAAAACTGGTGACACGGGAAACGCTCAAAACATAGACCTTAAGAAGACTCAGTTTTCTTGTACTTAAGTCGGCATTGTGTCTCTTATATTTAATTCCGATTCAATATCTGTGTTTCATCGTCACTGTGAAAGTCCAAGGGATACAGTAAACACGCAGAGGTGCATCGGAATGTAAAACTGGTGACACAGGAAGCGCTCATAACATAGACCCTAAGAAGACTCAGTTTTCTTGTACTTAAGTCGGCATTGTGTCTTTTATATTTCATTCCGATGCAATTTCTGTGTTTCATCGTCAATGGGAAGATCCAAGGGATACAGTAAACATGCAGAGGTGCATCGGAATGTAAAACTGGTGACACAGGAAATGCTCAAAACATAGACAGTAGGAAGACTCAGCCTTCCTGTTCTTAAGTCGGCATTGTGTCTCTTATATTTAATTCCGATGCTATTTCAGTGTTTCATCGACACTGTGAAAGTCCAAGGGATACAGTAAAACTGCAGAGGTGCATCGGAATGTAAACCTGGTGACAAAGGAAACGATCAAAACGTAGACAGTAGGATTACTCAGTCTTCCTGTACTTAAGTCGGCATTGTGTCTCTTATATTTAAATCCGATGCCATTTCTGTGTTTCGTCGTCAATGGGAAGGTCCAAGGGATACAGTAAACCTGCAGAGATGCATCGGAATGTAAAACTGGTGACACGGGAAAGGCTCAAAACATAGACAGTAGGAAGACTCAGCCTTTCTGTTCTTAAGTCGGCATTGTGTCTCTTATATTTAATTCCGATGCTATTTCTGTGTTTCATCGTCAATGGGTAGGTCCAATGGATACAGTAAAACTGCAGAGGTGCATCGGAATGTAAAACTGGTGACACAGGAAACGATCAAAACGTAGACAGTAGGAATACTCAGTCTTCCTGTACTTAAGTCGGCATTGTGTCTCTTATATTTAAATCCGATGGCATTTCTGTGTTTCGTCGTCAATGGGAAGGTCCAAGTTATACAGTAAACCTGCAGAGGTGCATCGGAATATAAAACTGGTGACACAGGAAGCGGTCAAATCATAGGCCCTAAGAAGACTCAGATTTCTTGTACTGAAGTCGGCATTGTGTCTCTTATATTTAATTTGATGCAATTTCTGTGTTTCATCGTCACTGTGAAGGACCAAGGTATACAGTAAACCTGCAGAGGTGCATCAAAATGTAAAACTGATGACACAGGGAACGCTCATAACATAGACAGTAGGAAAACTCAATCTTCCTGTACCTAAGTCGGCATTGTGTCTCTTATATTTAATTCCGATGCAATTTCTGTGTTTCATCGTCAATGGGAAGGTCCAAGGGATACAGTATGCCTGCAGAGGTGCATCGGAATGTAAAACTGGTGACACAGGAAGCGCTCATAACATAGACCCTAAGAAGATTCAGTTTTCTTGTACTTAAGTCGGCATTGTGTCTTTTATATTTAATTCCGATGCAATTTCTGTGTTTCATCGTCACTGTGAAGGTCCAAGGGATACAGTAAACCTGCAGAGGTGCATCGGAATGTAAAACTAGTGATACAGGACACGCTCAAATCATAGACGGTAGGAAGACTCAGTCTTCCTTTACTTAAGTCGGCATGGGGTGTCTTATATTTAATTCCGATGCAATTTCTGAGCTTCATCGTCAATGGGAAGGTCGAAGGGAAACAGTATACCTGCAGAGGTGCATCGGAATGTAAAACTGGTGACAGGGGAAACGATCAAAACGTAGACCTTAAGAAGACTCAGTTTTCTTGTACTTAAGTCGGCATTGTGTCTCTTATATTTAATTCCGATGCAATATCTGTGTTTCAACGTCACTGTGAAAGTCCAAGGGATACAGTAAACCTGCAGAGGTTCATCGGAATGTGAAAGTGGTGACCCAGGAAACGCTCAAAACATAGACAGTAGGAAGACTCAATGTTTCTGTACTTAAGTCGGCATTGTGTCTCTTATATTTAGTTCCGATGCAACTTCTGTGTTTCATCGTCAATGGGAAGATCGAAGGGATACAGTAAACCTGCAGAGGTGCATCGGAATGTAAAACTGGTGACAGAGGAAACGCTCAAAACATAGACAGTAGGAAGACTTAGCATTCCTGTTCTTAAGTCGTTATTGTGTCTCTTATATTTCATTCCGATGCTATTTCTGTGTTTCATCGTCAATGGGAAGGTCCAATGGATACAGTAAAACTGCAGGGGTGCATCGGAATGTAAAACTGGTGACACAGGAAACGCTCAAAACATAGACAGTAGGAAGACTCAGTCTTCCTGTAATATGTCGGCAGCATTGTGTCTCTTATATTTAATTCCGATGCAATTTCTGTGTTTCATCGTCAATGGGAAGGTCGAAGGGAAACAGTATACCTGCAGAGGTGCATCGGAATGTAAAACTGGTGACAAGGGAAACACTCAAAACATAGACAGTAGGAAGACACAGTCTTTCTGTACTTAAGTCGGCATTGTGTCTCTTATATTTAATTCCGATGAAATTTCAATGTTTCATCGCCAATGGGAAGGTCCAAGGGATACAGTAACCCTACAGAGGTGGATCGGAATGTAAAACTGGTGACACAGGAAGCGCTCATAACATAGACCCTAAGAAGACTCAGTTTTCTTGTACTTAAGTCGGCATTGTGTCTTTTATATTTAATTCCGATGCAATTTCTGTGTTTCATCGTCACTGTGAAGGTACAAGGGATACAGGAAACCTGCAGAGGTGCATCGGAATGTAAAACTGGTGATACAGGACACGCTCAAATCATAGACAGTAGGAAGAGTCAGTCTTCCTTTACTTAAGTCGGCATAGTGTCTCTTATATTTAATTCCGATGCAATTTCTGAGTTTCATCGTCAATGGGAAGGTCGAAGGGAAACAGTATACATGCAGAGGTGCATCGGAATGTAAAACTGGTGACAAGGGAAACGCTCAAAACATAGACAGTAGGGAGAATCAGTCTTCCTGTACTTAAGTCGGCATTGTGTCTCTTATACTTATTTCCGATTCAATTTCTGAGCTTCATCGTCAATGGGAAGGTCCTAGGAACACAGTAAACCTGCAGAGGTGCATCGGAATGTAAAACTGGTGACACGGGAAACGCTCAAAACATAGACCTTAAGAAGACTCAGTTTTCTTGTACTTATGTCGGCATTGTGTCTCTTATATTTAATTCTGATGCAATATCTGTGTTTCATCGTCACTGTGAAAGTCCAAGGGATACAGTAAACCTGCAGAGGTTCATCGGAAAGTGAAACTGGTGTCAAAGGAAACGCTAAAAACATAGACAGTAGGATGACTCAATGTTTCTGTACTTAAGTCGGCATTGTGTCTCTGATATTTAGTTCCGATTCAATTTCTGTGTTTCATCGTCAATGGGAAGAACCAAGGGATACAGTAAACCTGCAGAGGTGGATCGGAATGTAAAACTGGTGACACAGGAAGCGCTCATAACATAGACCCTAAGAAGACTCAGTTTTCTTGTACTTAAGTCGGCATTGTGTCTTTTATATTTAATTCCGATGCAATTTCTGTGTTTCATCGTCACTGTGAAGGTACAAGGGATACAGTAAACCTGCAGAGGTGCATCGGAATGTAAAACTGGTGACACAGGAAACGCTCAAAACATAGACAGTAGGAAGACTCAGCCTTCCTGTTCTTAAGTCGTTATTGTGTCTCTTATATTTAATTCCGATGCTATTTCTGTGTTTCATCGTCAATGGGAAGGTCCAATGGACACAGTAAACCTGCAGAGGTGCATCGGAATGTAAAATTGGTGACGCAGGAAACGCTCAAAACATAGGCAGTAGGAAGACTCAATCTTCCAGTACTTAAGTCGGCATTGTGTCTCCTCTATTTAATTCCGATGGAATTTCTGTGTTTCATCGTCAATGGGAAGATCCAAGGGAGACAGTATACCTGCAGAGGTGCATCGGAATGTAAAACTGGTGACACAGGAAATGCTCAAAACATAGACAGTAGTTTGACTCAGCCTTCCTGTTCTTAAGTCGGCATTGTGTCTCTTATGTTTAATTCCGATGCTATTTCTGTGTTTCATCGTCACTGTGAAAGTCCAAGGGATATAGTAAAACTGCAGAGGTGCATCGGAATGTAAAGCTGTACTTAAGTCGGCATTGTGTCTCTTATATTTAAATCCGATGCTTTTTCTGTGTTTCGTCGTCAATGGGAAGGTCCAGGGGATACAGTAAACCTGCAGAGGTGCATCGGAATATAAAACTGGTGACACAGGATGCGGCCAAACCATAGGCCCTAAGAAGACTCAGTTTTCTTGTACTTAAGTCGGCATTGTGTCTTTTATATTTAAATCCGATGCAATTTCTGTGTTTCATCGTCACTGTGAAGGTCCAAGGGATGCAGTAAACCTGCAGAGGTGCATCGGAATGTAAAACTGGTGACACAGGAAACGCTCAAAACATAGACAGTAGGAAGACTCAGTCTTCCTGTACTTAAGTCATCATTGTGTCTCTTATATTTAATTCCGATGCAATTTCTGTGTTTCATCGTCACTGTGAAGGTTCAAAGGATACAGTAAACGTTCAGAGGTGCATCGGAATGTAAAACTGGTGACACAGGAAACGCTCAAAACATAGACAGTTGGAAGACTCAGTCTTCCTGTACTTCTGTCTGCATTGTGTCTCTTATATTTAATTCCGATGCCATTTCTGTGTTTCATCGCCAATGGGAAGGTCCAAGGGATACAGTAAACCTGCAGAGGTGCATCGGAATGTAAAACAGGTGATACAGGACACGCTCAAATTATAGACAGTAGGAAGACTCAGTCTTCCTTTACTTACGTCGGCATGGTGTCTCTTATATTTAATTCCGATGCAATTTCTGAGCTTCATCGTCAGTGGGAAGGTCGAAGGGAAACAGTATACCTGCAGAGGTGCATCGGAATGTAAAACTGGTGAGAAGGGAAACGCTCAAAACATAGACAGTAGGGAGACTCAGTCTTCCTGTACTTAAGTCGGCATTGTGTCTCTTATACTTATTTCCGATGCCATTTCTGAGCTTCATCGTCAATGGGAATGTCCTAGGAACACAGTAAACCTGCAGAGGTGCATCGGAAAGCAAAACTGGTGACACGGGAAACGCTCAAAACATAGACCTTAAGAAGAATCAGTTTTCGTGTACTTAAGTCGGCATTGTGTCTCTTATAATTAATTCTGATGCAATATCTGTGTTTCATCGTCACTGTGAAAGACCAAGGGATACAGTGAACCTGCAGAGGTTCATCGGAATGTGAAACTGGTGACACAGGAAACGCTCAAAACATAGACAGTAGGAAGACTCAATGTTTCTGTACTTAAGTCGGCATTGTGTCTCTTATATTTAATTCCGATGCTATTTCTGTGTTTCATCGTCAATGGGAAGGTCCAATGGATACAGTAAAACTGCAGAGATGCATCGGAATGTAAAACTGGTGACACAGGAAACGATCAAAACGTAGACAGTAGGAATACTCAGTCTTCCTGTACTTAAGTCGGCATTGTGTCTCTTATATTTAAATCCGATGCCATGTCTGTGTTTCGTCGTCAATGGGAAGGTCCAAGGGATACAGTAAACTTGCAGAGGTGCATCGGAATATAAAATTGGTGACACAGGAAGCGGCCAAATATAGGCCCTAAGAAGACTCAGTTTTCTTGTAGTGAAGTCGGCATTGTGTCTCTTATATTTAATTTGATGCAATTTCTGTGTTTCATCGTCACTGTGAAGGTCCAAGGGATACAGTAAACCTGCAGAGGTGCATCAAAATGCAAAACTGATGACACAGGGAACGCTCATAGCATAGACAGTAGGAAAACTCAATCTTCCTGTACCTAAGTCGGCATTGTGTCTCTTATACTTAATTCCGATGCAATTTCTGTGTTTCATCGTCAATGGGAAGGTCCAAGGGATACAGTATGCCTGCAGAGGTGCATCGGAATGTAAAACTGGTGACACAGGAAGCGCTCATAACATAGACGCTAAGAAGACTCAGTTTTCTTGTACTTAAGTCGGCATTGTGTATTTTATATTTAATTCCGATGCAATTTCTATGTTTCATCGTCACTGTGAAGGTCCACGGGATACAGTAAACCTGCAGAGGTGCATCGGAATGTAAAACTAGTGATACAGGACACGCTCAAATCATAGACAGTAGGAAGAGTCAGGCTTCCTTTACTTAAGTCGGCATAGTGCCTCTTATATTTAATTCCGATGCAATTTCTGAGCTTCATCGTCAATGGGAAGGTCGAAGGGAAACAGTATACCTGCAGAGGTGCATCGGAATGTAAAACTGGTGACAAGGGAAACGCTCAAAACATAGACAGTAGGGAGAATCAGTCTTCCGGTACTTAAGTCGGCATTGTGTCTCTTATACTTATTTCCGATTCAATTTCTGAGCTTCATCGTCAATGGGAAGGTCCTAGGAACACAGTAAACCTGCAGAGGTGCATCGGAATGTAAAACTGGTGACACGGGAAACGCTCAAAACATAGACCTTAAGAAGACTCAGTTTTCTTGTACTTAAGTCGGCATTGTGTCTGTTATATTTAATTCTGATGCAATATCTGTGTTTCATCGTCACTGTGAAAGTCCAAGGGATACAGTAAACCTGCAGAGGTTCATCGGAAAGTGAAACTGGTGACAAAGGAAACGCTCAAAACATAGACAGTAGGAAGACTCAATGTTTCTGTACTTAAGTCGGCATTGTGTCTCTGATATTTAGTTCCGATTCAATTTCTGTGTTTCATCGTCAATGGGAAGAACCAAGGGATACAGTAAACCTGCAGAGGTGCATCGGAATGTAAAACTGGTGACACAGGAAACGCTCAAAACATAGACAGTAGGAAGACTCAGCCTTCCTGTTCTTAAGTCGTTATTGTGTCTCTTATATTTAATTCCGATGCTATTTCTGTGTTTCATCGTCAATGGGAAGGTCCAATGGACACAGTAAACCTGCAGAGGAGCATCGGAATGTAAAATTGGTGACGCAGGAAACGCTCAAAACATAGGCAGTAGGAAGACTCAATCTTCCAGTACTTAAGTCGGCATTGTGTCTCCTCTATTTAATTCCGATGGAATTTTTGTGTTTCATCGTCAATGGGAAGATCCAAGGGATACAGTATACCTGCAGAGGTGCATATCGGAATGTAAGACTGGTGACACAGGAAATGCTCAAAACATAGACAGTAGTAAGACTCAG
Source organism: Schistocerca nitens (assembly GCF_023898315.1). Lineage (NCBI taxonomy): Eukaryota > Metazoa > Arthropoda > Insecta > Orthoptera > Acrididae > Schistocerca > Schistocerca nitens. The sequence continues at coordinate 7,231,211 of NC_064618.1, read as the reverse complement.
CCTTCCTGTTCTTAAGTCGGCATTGGGTCTCTTATGTTTAATTCCGATGCTATTTCTGTGTTTCATCGTCACTGTGAAAGTCCAAGGGATATAGTAAAACTGCAGAGGTGCATCGGAATGTAAAGCTGGTGACAAAGGAAACGATCAAAACGTAGACAGTAGGAATACTCAGTCTTCCTGTACTTAAGTCGGCATTGTGTCTCTTATATTTAAATCCGATGCGATTACTGTGTTTCGTCGTCAATGGGAAGGTCCAAGGGATACAGTAAACCTGCAGAGGTGCATCGGAATATAAAACTTGTGACACAGGAAGCGGCCAAATCATAGGCCCTAAGAAGACTCAGTTTTCTTGTACTTAAGTCGGCATTGTGTCTTTTGTATTTAAATCCGATGCAATTTCTGTGTTTCATCGTCACTGTGAAGGTCCAAGGGATACAGTAAACCTGCAGAGGTGCATCGGAATGTAAAACTGGTGACACAGGAAACGCTCAAAACATAGACAGTAGGAAGACTCAGTCTTCCTGTACTTAAGTCATCATTGTGTCTCTTATATTTAATTCCGATGCAATTTCTGTGTTACATCGCACTGTGAAGGTTCAAGGGATACAGTAAACGTTCAGAGGTGCATCGGAATGTAAAACTGGTGACACAGGAAACGCTCAAAACATAGACAGTAGGAAGAGTCAGTGTTCCTGTACTTCTGTCTGCATTGTGTCTCTTATATTTAATTCCGATGCCATTTCTGTGTTTCATCGCCAATGGGAAGGTCCAAGGGATACAGTAAACCTGCAGAGGTGCATCGGAATGTAAAACAGGTGATACAGGACACGCTCAAATTATAGACAGTAGGACGACTCAGTCTTCCTTTACTTACGTCGGCATGGTGTCTCTTATATTTAATTCCGATGCAATTTCTGAGCTTCATCGTCAGTGGGAAGGTCGAAGGGAAACAGTATACCTGCAGAGGTGCATCGGAATGTAAAACTGGTGAGAAGGGAAACGCTCAAAACATAGACAGTAGGGAGACTCAGTCTTCCTGTACTTAAGTCGGCATTGTGTGTCTTATACTTATTTCCGATGCCATTTCTGAGCTTCATCGTCAATGGGAATGTCCTAGGAACACAGTAAACCTGCAGAGGTGCATCGGAATGTAAAACTGGTGACACGGGAAACGCTCAAAACATAGACCTTAAGAAGACTCAGTTTTCGTGTACTTAAGTCGGCATTGTGTCTCTTATATTTAATTCTGATGCAATATCTGTGTTTCATCGTCACTGTGAAAGTCCAAGGGATGCATTAAACCTGCAGAGGTTCATCGGAATGTGAACCTGGTGACACAGGAAATTATCAAAACATAGACAGTAGGAAGACTCAATGTTTCTGTACTTAAGTCGGCATTGTGTCTCTTATATTTAGTTCCGATGCAATTTCTGTGTTTCATCGTCAATGGTAACATCCAAGGGATACAGCAAACCTGCAGAGGTGCATCGGAATGTAAAACTGGTGTCACAGGAAACGCTCAAAACATAGACAGTAGGAAGACTCAGCCTTCCTGTCCTTAAGTCGGCATTGTGTCTCTTATATTTAATTCCGATGCTATTTCTGTGTTTCATCGTCAATGGGAAGGTCCAATGGATACAGTTAACCTGCAGAGGGGCATCGGAATGGAAAATTAGTGACGCAGGAAACGCTCAAAACATAGGCAGTTGGAAGACTCAATCTTCCAGTACTTAAGTCGGCATTGTGTCTCTTCTATCTAATTCCGATGGAATTTCTGTGTTTCATCGTCAATGGGAAGATCCAAGGGATACAGTAAACCTGCAGAGATGCATCGGAATGTAAAACTGGTGACACAGGAAATGCTCAAAGCATAGACCGTAGGAAGACTCAGCCTTTCTGTTCTTAAGTCGGCATTGTGTCTCTTCTATTTAATTCCGATGGAATTTCTGTGTTTCATCGTCAATGGGAAGATCCAAGGGATACAGTAAACCTGCAGAGGTGCATCGGAATATAAAACTAGTGACACAGGAAGCGGCCAAATATAGGCCCTAAGAAGACTCAGTTTTCTTGTACTTAAGTCGGCATTGTGTCTTTTATATTTAATTCCGATGCAATTTCTGTGTTTCATCGTCACTGTGAAGGTCCAAGGGATACAGTAAACCTGCAGAGGTGCATCGGAATGTAAAACTAGTGATACAGGACACGCTCAAATCATAGACAGTAGGAAGACTCAGTCTTCCTTTACTTAAGTCGGCATGGTGTCTCTTATATTTAATTCCGATGCAATTTCTGAGCTTCACCGTCAATGGGAAGGTCGAAGGGAAACAGTATACCTGCAGAGGTGCATCGGAATGTGAAACTGGTGACAGGGGAAACGCTCAAAACATAGACAATAGGAAGACTCAGTCTTCCTGTACTTAAGTCGGGATTGTGTCTCTTATATTTATTTCCGATGCAATTTCTGAGCTTAATCGTCAATGGGAAGGTCCTAGGAACACAGTAAACCTGCAGAGGTGCATCGGAATGTAAAACTGGTGACACGGGAAACGCTCATACATAGACCTTAAGAAGACTCAGTTTTCTTGTACTTAAGTCGGCATTGTGTCTCTTATATTTAATTCCGATGCAATATCTGTGTTTCATCGTCACTGTGAAAGTCCAAGGGATACAGTGAACCTGCAGAGGTTCATCGGAATGTGAAACTGGTGACCCAGGAAACGCTCAAAACATAGACAGTAGGAAGACTCAATGTTTCTGTACTTAAGTCGGCATTGTGTCTCTTATATTTAGTTCCGATGCAACTTCTGTGTTTCATCGTCAATGGGAAGATCCAAGGGATACAGTAAACCTGCAGAGGTGCATCGGAATGTAAAACTGGTGACACAGGAAACGCACAAAACATAGACAGTAGGAAGACTCAGCCTTCCTGTTCTTAAGTCGTTATTGTGTCTCATATATTTAATTCCGATTCTATTTCTGTGTTTCATCGTCAATGGGAAGGTCCAATGGATACAGTAAAACTGCAGAGGTGCATCGGAATTTAAACTGGTGACACAGGAAACGATCAAAACATAGACAGTAGGAAGACTCAGTCTTCCTTTATTTGAGTCATCATTGTGTCTCTTATATTTAATTCCGATGCAATTTCTGTGTTTCATCGTCACTGTGAAGGTTCAAGGGATACAGTAAACGTGCAGAGGTGCATCGGAATGTAAAACTGGTGACAGAGGAAACGCTCAAAACATAGACAGTAGGAAGACTCAGTCTTCCTGTACTTCAGTCTGCATTGTGTCTCTTATATTTAATTCCGATGCCATTTCTGTGTTTCATCGCCAATGGGAAAGTCCAAGGGATACAGTAAACCTGCAGAGGTGCATCGGAATGTAAAACTGGTGATACAGGTCACGCTCAAGTCATAGACAGTAGGAAGACTCAGTCTTCCTTTACTTAAGTCGGCATGGTGTCTCTTATATTTAATTCCGATGCAATTTCTCAGCTTCATCGTCAATGGGAAGGTCGAAGGGAAACAGTATACCTGCAGAGGTGCATCGGAATGTGAAACTGGTGACAAGGGAAACGCTCAAAACATAGACAGTAGGAAGACTCAGTCTTCCTGTACTTAAGTCGGCATTGTGTCTCTTATATTTATTTCCGATGTAATATCTGAGCTTCATCGTCAATGGGAAGGTCCTAGGAACACAGTAAACCTGCAGAGTTGCATCGGAATGTAAAACTGGTGACACGGGAAACGCTCAAAACATAGACCTTAAGAAGACTCAGTTTTCTTGTACTTAAATCGGCATTGTGCCTCTTATATTTAATTCCGATGCAATATCTGTGTTTCATCGTCACTGTGAAAGTCCAGGGGATACAGTAAACCTGCAGAGGTTCATCGGAATGTGAAACTGGTGACACAAGAAACGTTCAAAACATAGACAGTAGGAAGACTCAATGTTTCTGTACTTAAGTCGGCATTGTGTCTCTTATATTTAGTTCCGATGCAATTTCTGTGTTTCGTCGTCAATGGGAAGATGCAAGGGATACAGTAAACCTGCAGAGGTGCATCGGAATGTAAAACTGGTGACACAGGAAACGCTCAAAACACAGGCAGTCGGAAGACTCAGCCTTCGTGTTCTTAAGTCGTTATTGTATCTCTTATATTTAATTCCGATGCTATTTCTGTATTTCATCGTCAATGGGAAGGTCCAATGGATACAGTAAACCTGCAGAGGTGCATCGGAATGTAAAATTGGTGACGCAGGAAACGCTCAAAACATAGGCAGTAGGAAGACTCAATCTACCAGTACTTAAGTCGGCATTGTGTCTCTTCTATTTAATTCCGATGGGATTTCTGTGTTTCATCGTCAATGGGAAGATCCAAGGGATACAGTAAACCTGCAGCGGTGCATCGGAATGTAAAACTGGTGACACAGGAAATGCTCAAAACATAGACAGTAGGAAAACTCAGTCTTCCTGTACCTAAGTCGGCATTGTGTCTCTTATATTTAATTTGATGCAATTTCTGTGTTTCATCGTCAATGGGAAGGTCCAAGGGATACAGTATGCCTGCAAGGGTTCATCGGAATGTAAAACTGGTGACACAGGAAGCGCTCATATCATTGACCCTAAGAAGACTCAGTTTTCTTGTACTTAAGTCGGCATTGTGTCTTTTTTATTTAATTTCGATGCTATTTCTGCGTTTCATCGTCACTGTGAAGGTCCAAGGGATACAGTAATCCTGCAGAGGTGCATCGGAATGTAAAACTGGTGACATAGGAAACGCTCATAACATAGACAGTAGGAAGACTCAGTCTTCCTGTACTTAAGTTATCATTGTGTCTCTTATATTTAATTCCGATGCAATTTCTGTGGTTCATCGACACTGTGAAGGTTCAAGGGATACAGTAAACGTGCAGAGGTGCATCGGAATGTAAAACTGGTGACACAGGGAACGCTGAAAACATAGACAGTAGGAAGACTCAGTCTTCCTGTACTTCTGTCGGCATTGTGTCTCTTATATTTAATTCCGATGCCATTTCTGTGTTTCATCGCCAATAGGAAGGTCCAAGGGATACAGTAAACCTGCAGAGGTGCATCGGAATATAAAACTGGTGACACAGGAAGCTGTCAAATCATAGGCCCTAAGAAGACTCAGTATTCTTGTACTGAAGTCGGCATTGTGGCTCTTATATTTAATTTGATGCAATTTCTGTGTTTCATCGTCACTGTGAAGGTCAAAGGGATACAGTAAACCTGCAGAGGTGCATCAAAATGTAAAACTGATGACTCAGGGAACGCTCGTAACATAGACAGTAGGAAAACTCAGTCTTACTGTACCTAAGTCGTCATTGTGTCTCTTATATTTAATTCCGATGCAATATCTGTGTTTCGTCGTCAACGGGAAAGTCCAAACGATACAGTAAACCTGCAAAGGTGCATTAGAATGTAAAACTGGTGACACAGGAAACGCTCAAAACATAGACAGTAGGAAGACTCAGTCTTTCTGTACTTAAGTCGGCATTGTGTCTCTTATATTTAATTCCGATGCAATATGTCTGTTTCATCCACAATGGGAAGGTCCAAGGGATACAGTATGCCTGCAGAGGTGCATCGGAATGTAAAACTGGTGACACAGGAAGCGCTCATAACATAGACCCTAAGAAGACTCAGTTTTCTTGTACTTAAGTCGGCATTGTGTCTTTTATATTTAATTCCGATGCAATTTCTGTGTTTCATCGTCACTGTGAAGGTCCAAGAGATACAGTAAACCTGCAGAGGTGCATCGGAATGTAAAACTGGTGATACAGGGCACGCTCAAATCATAGACAGTAGGAAGACTCAGTCTTCCTTTACTTAAGTCCGCATGGTTTCTCTTATATTTAATTCCGATGCAATTTCTGTGTTTCATCGTCAATGGGAAGGTCCAAGGGATACAGTATGCCTGCAGAGGTGCATCGGAAAGTAAAACGGGTGACACAGGAAGCGCTCATAACATAGACCCTAAGAAGACTCAGTTTTCTTGTACTTAAGTCGGAATTGTGTCTTTTATATTTAATTCCGATGTAATTTCTGTGTTTCATCGTCACTGTGAAGGTCCAAGGGATACAGTAAACCTGCAGAGGTGCATCGGAATGTAAAACTGGTGATACAGGACACGCTTAAATCACAGACAGTAGGAAGACTCAGTCTTCCTTTACTTATGTCGGCATGGTGTCTCTTATATTTAATTCCGATGCAATTTCTGAGCTTCATCGTCAATGGGAAGGTCGAAGGGAAACAGTATACCTGCAGAGGTGCATCGCAATGTAAAATTGGTGACAAGGGAAACGCTCAAAATATAGACAGTAGGAAGACTCAGTCTTCCTGTACTTAAGTCGGCATTGTGACTCTTATATTTATTTCCGATGCAATATCTGAGCTTCATCGTCAATGGGAAGGTCCAAGGAGCACAGTAAACCTGCAGCGGTGCATCGGAATGTAAAACTGGTGCCACAGGAAATGCTCAAAACATAGACAGTAGGAAGACTCAGCCTTCCTGTTCTTAATTCGGCATTGTGTCTGTTATATTTAATTTCGATGCTATTTCTGTGTTTCATCGTCAATGGGAAGGTCCAATGGATACAGTAAAACTGCAGAGGTGCATCGGAATGTAAAACTGGTGACACAGGAAACGGCCAAAACATAGACAGTAGGAATACTCAGTCTTCCTGTACTTAAGTCGGCATTGTGTCTCTTATATTTAAATCCGATGCAATTTCAGTGTTTCGTCGTCAATGGGAAGGTCCAAGGGAAACAGTAAACCTGCAGAGGTGCATCGGAATATAAAACTGGTGACACAGGAAGCGGTCAAATCATAGGTCCTAAGAAGACTCAGTTTTCTTGTACTGAAGTCGGCATTGTGTCTTTTATATTTAATTTGATGCTATTTCTGTGTTTCATCGTCACTGTGGAGGTCCAAGGGATACAGTAAACCTGCAGAGGTGCATCAAAATGTAAAACTGATGACACAGGGAACGCTCATAACATAGACAGTAGGAAGACTCAGTCTTCCTGTACCTAAGTCGGCATTGTGTCTCGTATATTTAATTCCGATGCAATTTCTGTGTTTCATCGTCAATGGGAAGGTCCAAGGGATACACTATGCCTGCAGAGGTGCATCGGAATGTAAAACTGGTGACACAGGAAGCGCTCATAACATAGACCCTAAGAAGACTCAGTTTTCTTGTACTTAAGTCGGCATTGTGTCTTTTTTATTTTATTCCGATGCTATTTCTGTGTTTCATCGTCACTGTGAAGGTCCAAGGGATACAGTAAACCTGCAGATGTGCATCGGAATGTAAAACTGGTGACATAGGAAACGCTCAAAACATAGACAGTAGGAAGACTCAGTCTTCCTGTACTTAAGTCATCATTGTGTCTCTTATATTTAATTCCGATGCAATTTCTGTGTTTCATCGTCACTGTGAAGGTTCAAGGGATACAGTAATCGTGCAGAGGTGCTTCGGAATGTAAAACTGGTGACACAGGGAACGCTCAAAGCATAGACAGTAGGAAGACTCAGTCTTCCTGTACTTCAGTCGGCATTGTGTCTCTTATATTTAATTCCGATGCCATTTCTGTGTTTCATCGCCAATAGGAAGGTCCAAGGGATACAGTAAACCTACAGAGGTGCATCGGAATATAAAACTGGTGACACAGGAAGCGGTCAAATCATAGGCCCTAAGAAGACTCAGTATACTTGTACTGAAGTCGGCATTGTGTCTCTTATATTTAATTTGATGCAATTTCTGTGTTTCATCGTCACTGTGAAGGTCCAAGGGATACAGTAATCCTGCAGAGGTGCATCAAAATGTAAAACTGATGACACAGGGAACGCTCGTAACATAGACAGTAGGAAAACTCAGTCTTCCTGTACCTAAGTCGTCATTGTTTCTCTTATATTTAATTCCGATGCAATTTCTGTGTTTCGTCGTCAACGGGAAAGTCCAAGGGTTACAGTAAACCTGCAAAGGTGCATTGGAATGTAAAACTGGTGACACAGGAAACGCTCAAAATATAGACAGTAGGAAGACTCAGTCTTTCTGTACTTAAGTCGGCATTGTGTCTCTTATATTTAATTCCGATGCAATATGTCTGTTTCATCGTCAATGGGAAGGTCCAAGGGATACAGTATGCCTGCAGAGGTGCATCGGAATGTAAAACTGGTGACACCGGAAGCGCTCATAACATAGACCCTAAGAAGACTCAGTTTTCTTGTACTTAAGTCGGCATTGTGTCTTTTATATCTAATTCCGATGCAATTTCTGTGTTTCACCGTCACTGTGAAGGTCCAAGGGATACAGTAAACCTGCAGAGGTGCATCGGAATGTAAAACTGGTGATACAGGGCACGCTCAAATCATAGACAGTAGGAAGACTCAGTCTTCCTTTACTCAAGTCCGCATGGTCTCTCTTATATTTAATTCCGATGCATTTTCTGAGCTTCATCGTCAATGGGAAGGACGAAGGGAAACAGTATACCTGCAGAGGTGGATCGCAATGTAAAACTGGTGACAAGGGAACGCTCAACATATAGACAGTAGGAAGAATCAGTCTTCCTGGACTTAAGTCGGCATTGTGTCTCTTATATTTATTTCCGATGCAATTTCTGAGCTTCATCGTCAATGGGAAGGTCCTAGGAACACATTAAGCCTGCAGAAGTGCATCGGAATGTAAAACTGGTGACACGGGAAACGCTCAAAACGTAGACCTTAAGAGGACTCAGTTTTCTTGTACTTAAGTCGGCATTGTGTCTCTTATATTTAATTCCGATGCAATATCTGTGTTTCATCGTCACTGTGAAAGTCCAAGGGATACAGTAAACCTGCAGTGGTTCATCAGAATGTGAAACTGGTGACACAGGAAACGCTCACAACATAGACAGTAGGAAGACTCCATGTTTTTGTACTTAAGTCGGCATTGTGTCTCTTATATTTAGTTCCGATGCAATTTCTGTGTTTCATCGTCACTGTGAAGGTCCAAGGGATACAGTAAACCTGCAGAGGTGCATCAAAATGTAAAACTGATGACACAGGGAACGCTCATAACATAGACAGTAGGAAGACTCAGTCATCCTGTATCTAAGTCGGCATTGTGTCGCTTATTTTTAATTCCGATGCAATTTCTGTGTTTCATCGTCAATGGGAAGGTCCGAGGGATACAGTATGCCTGCAGAGGTGCATCGGAATGTAAAACTGGTGACACAGGAAGCGCTCATAACATAGACCCTAAGAAGACTCAGTTTTCTTGTACTTAAGTCGGCATTGTGTCTTTTATATTTAATTCCGATGCAATTTCTGAGCTTCATCGTCTATGGGAAGGTCGAAGGGAAACAGTATACCTGCAGAGGTGCATCGGAATGTGAAACTGGTGACAAGGGAAACGCTCAAAACATAGACAGTAGGAAGACTCAGTCTTCCTGTACTTAAGTCGGCATTGTGTCTCTTATATTTATTTCCGATGTAATATCTGAGCTTCATCGTCAATGGGAAGGTCCTAGGAACACCGTAAACCTGCAGAGTTGCATCGGAATGTAAAACTGATGACACAGGGAACGCTCATAACATAGACAGTAGGAAGACTCAGTCATCCTGTATCTAAGTCGGCATTGTGTCGCTTATATTTAATTCCGATGCAATTTCTGTGTTTCGTCGTCAATGGGAAGATGCAAGGGATACAGTAAACCTGCAGAGGTGCATCGGAATGTAAAACTGGTGACACAGGAAACGCTCAAAACATAGGCAGTAGGAAGACTCAGCCTTCCTGTTCTTAAGTCGTTATTGTATCTGTTATATTTAATTCCGATGCTATTTCTTTGTTTCATCGTCAATAGGAAGGTCCAATGGATACAGTAAACCTGCAGAGGTGCATCGGAATGTAAAATTGGTGACGCAGGAAACGCTCAAATCATAGGCAGTAGGAAGACTCAATCTACCAGTACTTAAGTCGGCATTGTGTCTCTTCTATTTAATTCCGATGGAATTTCTGTGTTTCATCGTCAATGGGAAGATCCAAGGGATACAGTAAACCTGCAGCGGTGCATCGGAATGTAAAACTGGTGACACAGGAAATGCTCAAAACATAGACAGTAGGAAGACTCAGCCTTCCTGTTCTTAAGTCGGCATTGTGTCTCTTATATTTAATTTCGATCCTATTTCTGTGTTTCATCGTCAATGGGAAGGTCCAATGGATACAGTAAAACTGCAGTGGTGCATCGGAATGTAAAACTGGTGACACAGGAAACGGCCAAAACATAGACAGTAGGAATACTTAGTCTTCCTGTACTTAAGTCGGCATTGTGTCTCTTGTATTTAAATCCGATGCAATTTCTGTGTTTCGTCGTCAATGGGAAGGTCCAAGGGATACAGTAAACCTGCAGAGGTGCATCGGAATATAAAACTGGTGACACAGGAAGCGGTCTAATCATAGGCCCTAAGAAGACTCAGTTTTCTTGTACTGAAGTCGGCATTGTGTCTCTTATATTAATTTGATGCAAATTCTGTGTTTCATCGTCACTGTGAAGGTCCAAGGGATACAGTAAACCTGCAGAGGTGCATCAAAATGTAAAACTGATGACACAGGGAACGCTCATAACATAGACAGTAGGAAGACTCAGTCTTCCTGTACCTAAGTCGGCATTGTGTCTCTTATATTTAATTCCGGTGCAATTTCTGTGTTTCATCGTCAATGGGAAGGTCCAAGGGATACAGTATGCCTGCAAGGGTGCATCGGAATGTAAAACTGGTGACACAGGAAGCGCTCATATCATAGACCCTAAGAAGACTCAGTTTTCTTGTACTTAAGTCGGCATTGTGTCTTTTTTATTTAATTCCGATGCTATTTCTGCGTTTCATCGTCACTGTGAAGGTCCAAGGGATACAGTAAACCTGCAGAGGTGCATCGGAATGTAAAACTGGTGACATAGGAAACGCTCAAAACATAGACAGTAGGAAGACTCAGTCTTCCTGTACTTAAGTCATCATTGTGTCTCTTATATTTAATTCCGATGCAATTTCTGTGTTTCATCGTCACTGTGAAGGTTCAAGGGATACAGTAAACGTGCAGAGGTGCATCGGAATGTAAAACTGGTGACACAGGAATCGGTCAAATCATAGGCCCTAAGAAGACTCAGTATTCTTGTACTGAAGTTGGCATTGTGGCTCTTATATTTAATTTGATGCAATTTCTGTGTTTCATCGTCACTGTGAAGGTCCAAGGGATACAATAAACCTGCAGAGGTGCATCAAAATGTAAAAGTGATGACACAGGGAACGCTCGTAACATAGACAGTAGGAAAACTCAGTCTTCCTGTACCTAAGTCGTCATTGTGTCTCTTATATTTAATTCCGATGCAATTTCTGAGCTTCATCGTCAATGGGAAGGACGAAGGGAGACAGTATACCTGCAGAGGTGGATCGGTATGTAAAACTGGTGACAAGGGAACGCTCAACACATAGACAGTAGGAAGAATCAGTCTTCCTGTACTTAAGTCAGCATTGTGTCTCTTATATTTATTTCCGATGCAATTTCTGAGCTTCATCGTCAATGGGAAGGTCCTAGGAACACAGTAAGCCTGCAGAAGTGCATCGGAATGTAAAACTGGTGACACGGGAAACGCTCAAAACGTAGACCTTAAGAAGACTCAGTTTTCTTGTACTTAAGTCGGCATTGTGTCTCTTATATTTAATTCCGATGCAATATCTGTGTTTCATCGTCACTGTGAAAGTCCAAGGGATACAGTAAACCTGTAGTGGTTCATCAGAATGTGAAACTGGTGACACAGGAAACGCTCAAAGCATAGACGGTAGGAAGACTCCATGTTTTTGTACTTAAGTCGGCATTGTGTCTCTTATATTTAGTTCCGATGCAATTTCTGTGTTTCATCGTCACTGTGAAGGTCCAAGGGATACAGTAAACCTGCAGAGGTGCATCAAAATGTAAAACTGATGACACAGGGAACGCTCATAACATAGACAGTAGGAAGACTCAGTCTTCCTGTATCTAAGTCGGCATTGTGTCTCTTATATTTAATTCCGATGCAATTTCTGTGTTTCATCGTCAATGGGAAGGTCCAAGGGATACAGTATGCCTGCAGAGGTGCATCGGAATGTAAAACTGGTGACACAGGAAACGCTCATAACATAGACCCTAAGAAGACTCAGTTTTTTTGTACTTAAGTCGGCATTGTGTCTTTTATATTTAATTCCGATGTAATTTCTGTGTTTCATCGTCACTGTGAAGGTCCAAGGGATACAGTAAACTTGCAGAGGTGCATCGGAATGTAAAACTGGTGATACAGGACACGCTCAAATCATAGACGGTAGGAAGACTCAGTCTTCCTTTACTTATGTCGGCATGGTGTCTCTTATATTTAATTCCGATGCAATTTCTGAGCTTCATCGTCAATTTGAAGGTCGAAGGGAAACAGTATACCTGCAGAGGTGCATCGGAATGTAAAATTGGTGACAAGGGAAACGCTCAAAATATAGACAGTAGGAAGACTCAGTCTTCCTGTACTTAAGGCGGCATTGTGACTCTTATATTTATATCCGATGCAATATCTGAGCTTCATCGTCAATGGGAAAGTCCTAGGAGCCTAGTAAACCTGCAGAGGTGCATCGGAATGTAAAACTGGTGACACAGGAAATGCTCAAAACATAGACAGTAGGAAGACTCAGCCTTCCTGTTCTTAAGTCGGCATTGTGTCTCTTATATTTAAATTCGATGCTTATTCTGTGTTTCATCGTCAATGGGAAGGTCCAATGGATACAGTAAAACTGCAGAGGTGCATCGGACTGTAAAACTGGTGACACAGGAAACGGCCAAAACATAAACAGTAGGAATACTCAGTCTTCCTGTACTTAAGTCGCCATTGTGTCTCTTATATTTAAATCCGATGCAATTTCTGTGTTTCGTCGTCAATTTGAAGGTCCAAGGGATACAGTAAACCTGCAGAGGTGCATCGGAATATAAAACTGGTGACACAGGAAGCGCTCAAATCATAGGCCCTAAGAAGACTCAGTTTTCTTGTACTGAAGTCGGCATTGTGTCTCTTATATTTAATTTGATGCAATTTCTGTGTTTCATCGTCACTGTGAAGGTCCAAGGGATACAGTAAACCTGCAGAGGTGCATCAAAATGTAAAATTGATGACACAGGGAACGCTCATAACATAGAGAGTAGGAAGACTCAGTCTTCCTGTACCTAAGTCGGCATTATGTCTCTTATATTTAATTCCGATGCAATTTCTGTGTTTCATCGTCAATGGGAAGGTCCAAGGGATACAGTATGCCTGCAGAGGTGCATCGGAATGTAAAACTGGTGACACAGGAAGCGCTCATAACATAGACCCTAAGAAGACTCAGTTTTCCTGTACTTAAGTAGGCATTGTGTCTTTTTTATTCAATTCCGATGCTATTTCTGTGTTTCATCGTCACTGTGAAGGTCCAAGGGATACAGTAAACCTGCAGATGTGCATCGGAATGTAAAACTGGTGACATAGGAATCGCACAAAACATAGACAGTGGGAAGACTCAGTCTTCCTGTACTTAAGTCATCATTGTGTCTCTTATATTTAATTCCGATGCAATTTCTGTGTTTCATCGTCACTGTGAAGGTTCAAGGGATACAGTTAACGTGCAGAGGTGCATCGGAATGTAAAACTGGTGACGCAGGGAACGCTCAAAGCATAGACAGTAGGAAGACTCAGTCTTCCTGTACTTCAGTCGGCATTGTGTCTTTTATATTTAATTCCGATGCCATTTCTGTGTTTCATCGCCAATAGGAAGGTCCAAGGGATACAGTAAACCTGCAGAGGTGCATCGGAATATAAAACTGGTGACACAGGAAGCGGTCAAATCATAGGCCCCAAGAAGACTCAGTATTCTTGTACTGAAGTCCGCATTGTGTCTCTTATATTTAATTTGATGCAATTTCTGTGTTTCATCGTCACTGTGAAGGTGCAAGGGATACAGTAAACCTGCAGAGGTGCATCAAAATGTAAAACTGATGACACAGGGAACGCTCGTAACATAGACAGTAGGAAGACTCAGTCTTTCTGTACTTCAGTCGGCATTGTCTCTCTTATATTTAATTCCGATGCAATATGTCTGTTTCATCGTCAATGGGAAGGTCCAAGGGATACAGTATGCCTGCAGAGGTGCATCGGAATGTAAAACTGGTGACACCGGAAGCGCTCATAACATAGACCCTAAGAAGGCTCAGTTTTCTTGTACTTAAGTCGGCATTGTGTCTTTTATATTTAACTCCGATGCAATTTCTGTGTTTCATCGTCACTGTGAAGGTCCAAGGGATACAGTAAACCTGCAGAGGTGCATCGGAATGTAAAACTGGTGATACAGGGCACGCCCAAATCATAGACAGTAGGAAGACTCAGTCTTCCTTTACTTAAGTCCGCATGGTCTCTCTTATATTTAATTCCGATGCAATTTCTGAGCTTCATCGTCAATGGGAAGGACGAAGGGAAACAGTATACCTGCAGAGGTGGATCGGAATGTAAAACTGGTGACAAGGGAACGCTCAACACATAGACAGTAGGAAGAATCAGTCTTCCTGGACTTAAGTCGGCATTGTGTCTCTTATATTTATTTCCGATGCAATTTCTGAGCTTCATCGTCAATGGGAAGGTCCTAGGAACACAGTAAGCCTGCAGAAGTGCATCGGAATGTAAAACTGGTGACACGGGAAACGCTCAAAACGTAGACCTTAAGAAGACTCAGTTTTCTTGTACTTAAGTCGGCATTGTGTCTCTTATATTTAATTCCGATGCAATATCTGAGCTTCATCGTCAATGGGAAGGTCCTAGGAGCACAGTAAACCTGCAGAGTTGCATCGGAATGTAAAACTGGTGACACGGGAAACGCTCAAAACATAGACCGTAAGAAGACTCAGTTTTCTTGTACTTAAGTCGGCATTGTGTCTCTTATATTTAATTCCGATGCAATATCTGTGTTTCATCGTCACTGTGAAAGTCCAAGGGATACAGTTAACCTGCAGACGTTCATCGGAATGTGAAACTGGTGAACCAGGAAACGGTCAAACATAGACAGTAGGAAGACTCAATGTTTCTGTACTTAAGTCGGCATTGTGTCTCTTATATTTAGTTCCGATGCAACTTCTGTGTTTCATCGTCAATGGGAAGATCCAAGGGATACAGTAAAGCTGCAGAGGTGCATCGGAATGTAAAACTGGTGACACAGGAAACGCTCAAAACATAGACAGTAGGAAGACTCAGCCTTCCTGTTCTTAAGTCGTTATTGTGTCTCTTATATTTAATTCCGATGCTATTCCTGTGTTTCATCGTCAATGGGAAGCTCCAATGGCTACAGTAAACCTGCAGAGGTGCATCGGAATGTAAAATTGGTGACGCAGGAAACGCTCAAAGCATAGGCAGTAGGAAGACTCATCTTCCAGTACTTAAGTCGGTATTGTGTCTCTTCTATATAATTCCGATGGAATTTCTGTGTTTCATCGTCAATGGGAAGATCCAAGGGATACAGTAAAACTGCAGAGGTGCATCGGAAGTTAAACTGGTGACACAGGAAACGATCAAAACATAGACAATAGGAAGACTCAGTCTTCCTGTACTTAAGTCGGCATGGTGTCTCTTATATTTAATTCCGATGCAATTTCTGAGCTACATCGTCAATGGGAAGGTCGAAGGTAAACAGTATACCTGCAGAAGTGCATTGGAATGTATAACTGGTGACAAGAGAAACGCTCAAAACATAGACAGTAGGGAGACAAAGTCTTCCTGTGCTTAAGTCGGCATTTTGTCTCTTATACTTATTTCCGATGCCATTTCTGAGCTTCATCGTCAATGGGAAGGTCCTAGGAACACAGTAAACCTGCAGAGGTGCATCGGAATGTAAATCTGGTGACACGGGAAACGCTCAAAACATAGACCTTAAGAAGACTCAGTTTTCGTGTACTTAAGTCGGCATTGTGTCTCTTATATTTAATTCTGATGCAATATCTGTGTTTCATCGTCAATGGGAAGATCCAAGGGATACAGTAAACCTGCAGAGGTGCATCGGAATATAAAACTGGTGACACAGGAAGCGGTCAAATCATAGGCCCCAAGAAGACTCAGTATTCTTGTACTGAAGTCCGCATTGTGTCTCTTATATTTAATTTGATGCAATTTCTGTGTTTCATCGTCACTGTGAAGGTGCAAGGGATACAGTAAACCTGCAGAGGTGCATCAAAATGTAAAACTGATGACACAGGGAACGCTCGTAACATAGACAGTAGGAAAACTCAGTCTTCCTGTACCTAAGTTGTCATTGTGTCTCTTATATTTAATTCCGATGCCATTTCTGTGTTTCGTCGTCAACGGGAAAGTCCAAGGGATACAGTAAACCTGCAAAGGTGCATTGGAATGTAAAACTGGTGACACAGGAAACGCTCAAAATATAGACAGTAGGAAGACTCAGTCTTTCTGTACTTCAGTCGGCATTGTCTCTCTTATATTTAATTCCGATGCAATATGTCTGTTTCATCGTCAATGGGAAGGTCCAAGGGATACAGTATGCCTGCAGAGGTGCATCGGAATGTAAAACTGGTGACACCGGAAGCGCTCATAACATAGACCCTAAGAAGGCTCAGTTTTCTTGTACTTAAGTCGGCATTGTGTCTTTTATATTTAATTCCGATGCAATTTCTGTGTTTCATCGTCACTGTGAAGGTCCAAGGGATACAGTAAACCTGCAGAGGTGCATCGGAATGTAAAACTGGTGATACAGGGCACGCCCAAATCATAGACAGTAGGAAGACCGTCTTCCTTTACTTAAGTCCGCATGGTCTCTCTTATATTTAATTCCGATGCAATTTCTGAGCTTCATCGTCAATGGGAAGGACGAAGGGAAACAGTATACCTGCAGAGGTGGATCGGAATGTAAAACTGGTGACAAGGGAACGCTCAACACATAGACAGTAGGAAGAATCAGTCTTCCTGGACTTAAGTCGGCATTGTGTCACTTATATTTAATTCCGATGCAATATCTGTGTTTCATCGTCACTGTGAAAGTCCAAGGGATACTGTAAACCTGCTGAGGTTCATCGGAATGTGAAACTGGTGACCCAGGAAACGCTCAAACATAGACAGTAGGAAGACTCAATGTTTCTGTACTTAAGTCGGCATTGTGTCTCTTATATTTAGTTCCGATGCAACTTCTGTGTTTCATCGTCAATGGGAAGATCCAAGGGATACAGTAAACCTGCAGAGATGCATCGGAATGTAAAACTGGTGACACAGGAAACGCTCAAATCATAGACAGTAGGAAGACTCAGCCTTCCTGTTCTTAAGTCGTTATTGTGTCTCTTATATTTAATTCCGATGCTATTCCTGTGTTTCATCGTCAATGGGAAGGTCCAATGGCTACAGTAAACCTGCAGAGGTGCATCGGAATGTAAAATTGGTGACGCATGAAACGCTCAAAACATAGGCAGTAGGAAGACTCCATGTTTTTGTACTTAAGTCTCCATTGTGTCTCTTATATTTAGTTCCGATGCAAATTCTGTGATTCATCGTCACTGTGAAGGTCCAAGGGATACAGTAAACCTGCAGAGGTGCATCAAAGTGTAAAACTGATGACACAGGGAACGCTCATAACATAGACAGTGGGAAGACTCAGTCTTCCTGTTTCTAAGTCGGCATTGTGTCGCTTATATTTAATTCCGATGCAATTTCTGTGTTTCATCGTCAATGGGAAGGTCCATGGGATACAGTATGCATGCAGAGGTGCATCGGAATGTAAAACTGGTGACACAGGAAGCGCTCATAACATAGACCCTAAGAAGACTCAGTTTTCTTGTACTTAAGTCGGCATTGTGTCTTTTATATTTAATTCCGTTGTAATTTCTGTGTTTCATCGTCACTGTGAAGGTCCAAGGGATACAGTAAACCTGCAGAGGTGCATCGGAATGCAAAACTGGAGATACAGGACACGCTCAAATCATAGACAGTAGGAAGACTCAGTCTTCCTTTACTAATGTCGGCATGGTGTCTCTTATATTTAATTCCGATGCAATTTCTGAGCTTCATCGTCAATGGGAATGTCGAAAGGAAACAGTATACCTGCAGAGGTGCATCGGAATGTAAAACTGGTGACAAGGGAAACGCTCAAAACATAGACAGTAGGAAGACTCAGTCTTCCTGTACTTAAGTCGGCATTGTGTCTCTTATATTTATTTCCGATGCAATATCTGAGCTTCATCGTCAATGGGAAGGTCCTAGGAGCACAGTAAACCTGCAGAGTTGCATCGGAATGTAAAACTGGTGACACGGGAAACGCTCAAAACATAGACCGTAAGAAGACTCAGTTTTCTTGTACTTAAGTCGGCATTGTGTCTCTTATATTTAATTCCGATGCAATATCTGTGTTTCATCGTCACTGTGAAAGTCCAAGGGATACAGTTAACCTGCAGACGTTCATCGGAATGTGAAACTGGTGAACCAGGAAACGGTCAAACATAGACAGTAGGAAGACTCAATGTTTCTGTACTTAAGTCGGCATTGTGTCTCTTATATTTAGTTCCGATGCAACTTCTGTGTTTCATCGTCAATGGGAAGATCCAAGGGATACAGTAAAGCTGCAGAGGTGCATCGGATTGTAAAACTGGTGACACAGGAAACGCTCAAAACATAGACAGTAGGAAGACTCAGCCTTCCTGTTCTTAAGTCGTTATTGTGTCTCTTATATTTAATTCCGATGCTATTCCTGTGTTTCATCGTCAATGGGAAGCTCAAATGGCTACAGTAAACCTGCAGAGGTGCATCGGAATGTAAAATTGGTGACGCAGGAAACGCTCAAAGCATAGGCAGTAGGAAGACTCATCTTCCAGTACTTAAGTCGGTATTGTGTCTCTTCTATTTAATTCCGATGGAATTTCTGTGTTTCATCGTCAATGGGAAGATCCAAGGGATACAGTAAAACTGCAGAGGTGCATCGGAAGTTAAACTGGTGACACAGGAAACGATCAAAACATAGACAATAGGAAGACTCAGTCTTCCTGTACTTAAGTCGGCATGGTGTCTCTTATATTTAATTCCGATGCAATTTCTGAGCTACATCGTCAATGGGAAGGTCGAAGGTAAACAGTATACCTGCAGAGGTGCATTGGAATGTAAAACTGGTGACAAGAGAAACGCTCAAAACATAGACAGTAGGGAGACAAAGTCTTCCTGTGCTTAAGTCGGCATTTTGTCTCTTATACTTATTTCCGATGCCATTTCTGAGCTTCATCGTCAATGGGAAGGTCCTAGGAACACAGTAAACCTGCAGAGGTGCATCGGAATGTAAATCTGGTGACACGGGAAACGCTCAAAACATAGACCTTAAGAAGACTCAGTTTTCGTGTACTTAAGTCGGCATTGTGTCTCTTATATTTAATTCTGATGCAATATCTGTGTTTCATCGTCAATGGGAAGATCCAAGGGATACAGTAAACCTGCAGAGGTTCATCGGAATGTGAAACTGGTGACACAGGAAACGCTCAAAACATAGACAGTAGGAAGACTCAATGTTTCTGTACTTAAGTCGGCATTGTGTCTCTTATATTTAGTTCCGATGCAATTTCTGTGTTTCATCGTCAATGGGAAGATCTAAGGGATACAGTAAAGCTGCAGAGATTCATCGGAATATAAAACTGGTGACACAGGAAGCGGTCAAATCATAGGCCCTAAGAAGACTCAGTTTTCTTGTACTGAAGTCGGCATTGTGTCTCTTATATTTAATTTGATGCAATTTCTGTGTTTCATCGTCACTGTGAAGGCCAAGGGATACAGTATGCCTGCAGAGGTGCATCGGAATGTAAAACTGGTGACACAGAAAGCGCTCATAACATAGACCCAAAGAAGACTCAGTTTTCTTGTACTTAAGTCGGCATTGTGTCTTTTATATTTAATTCCGATGCAATTTCTGTGTTTCATCGTCACTGTGAAGGTCCAAGGGATACAGTAAACCTGCAGAGGTGCATCGGAATGTAAAACTGGTGACACAGGAAACACTCAAAACATAGACAGTAGGAAGACTCAGTCTTCCTGTACTTAAGTCATCATTGTGTCTCTTATATTTAATTCCGATGCAATTTCTGTGAATCATCGTCAATGGGAAGATCCAAGGGATACAGTAAACCTGCAGAGGTGCATGAAAATGTAAAACTGATGACACAGGAAACGCTCATGACATAGACAGTAGGAAACCGCAGTCTTCCTGTACCTAAGTCGGCATTGTGTCTCTTATATTTAATTCCGATGCAATTTCTGTGTTTCGTCGTCAACGGGAAAGTCCAAGAGATACAGTAAACCTGCAAAGGTGCATTGGAATGTAAAACTGGTGACACAGGAAACGCTCAAAACATAGACAGTAGGAAGACTCAGTCTTTCTGTACTTAAGTCGGCATTGTGTCTCTTATATTTAATTCCGATGCAATTTCTGTGTTTCATCGTCAATGGGAAGGTCCAAGGGATACAGTATGCCTGCAGAGGTGCATCGGAATGTAAAACTGGTGACACAGGAAGCGCTCATAACATAGACCCTAAGAAGACTCAGTATTCTTGTACTTAAGTCGGCATTGTGTCTTTTATATTTAATTCCGATGCAATTTCTGTGTTTCATCGTCACTGTGAAGGTCCAGGGGCTACAGTAAACCTGCAGAGGTGCATCGGATTGTAAAACTGGTGATACAGGACACGCTCAAATCATAGACAGTAGGAAGACTCAGTCTTCCTTTACTTATGTCGGCATGGTGCCTCTTATATTTCATTCCGATGCAATTTCTGAGCTTCATAGTCAATGGGATGGTCGAAGGGAAACAGTATACCAGCAGAGGTGCATCGGAATGTGAAACTGGTGACAAGGGAAACGCTCAAAACATATACAGTAAGAAGATTCAGTCTTCCTGTACTTAAGTCGGCATTGTGTCTCTTATATTTATTTACGATGCAATATCTGAGCTTCATCGTCAATGGGAAGGTCCTAGGAACACAGTAAACCTGCACAGTTGCATCGGAATGTAAAACTGGTGACACGGGAAACGCTCAAAACATAGACCTTAAGAAGACTCAGTTTTCTTGTACTTAAGTCGGCATTGTGTCTCTTATATTTAATTCCGATGCAATTTCTGTGTTTCATCGTCACTGTGAAAGTCCAAGGGATACAGTAAACCTGCAGAGGTTCATCGGAATGTGAAACTGGTGACCCAGGAAACGCTCAAAACATAGACAGTAGGAAGACTCAATGTTTCTGTACTTAAGTCGGCATTGTGTCTCTTATATTTAGTTCCAATGCAATTTCTGTGTTTCATCGTCAATGGGAAGATGCAAGGGATACAGTAAACCTGCAGAGGTGCATCGGAATGTAAAACTGGTGACACAGGAAACGCTCAAAACATAGACAGTAGGAAGACTCAGCCTTCCTGTTCTTAAGTCATTATTGTGTCTCTTATATTTAATTCCGATGCTATTTCTGTGTTTCATCGTCAATGGGAAGGTCCAATGGATACAGTAAACCTGCAGAGGTGCATCGGAATGTAAAATTGGTGACGCAGGAAACGCTCAAAACATAGGCAGTAGGAAGACTCAATCTACCAGTACTTAAGTGGGCATTGTGTCTCTTCTATTTAATTCCGATGGAATTTCTGTGTTTCATCGTCAATGGGAAGATCCAAGGGATACAGTAAACCTGCAGAGGTGCATCGGAATGTAAAACTGGTGACACAGGAAATGCTCAAAACATAGACAGTAGGAAGACTCAGCCTTCCTGTTCTTAAGTCGGCATTGTGTCTCTTATATTTAATTTCGATGCTATTTCTGTGTTTCATCGTCAATAGGAAGGTCCAATGGATACAGTAAAACTGCAGAGGTGCATCGGAATGTAAAACTGGTGACACAGGAAACGATCAAAACATAGACAGTAGGAATACTCAGTCTTCCTGTACTTAAGTCGGCATTGTGTCTCTTATATTTAAATCCGATGCAATTTCTGTGTTTCGTCGTCAATGGGAAGGTCCAAGGGATACAGTAAACCTGCAGAGGTGCATCGGAATATAAAACTGGTGACACAGGAAGCGGTCAAATCATAGGCCCTAAGAAGACTAAGTTTTCTTGTACTGTAGTCGGCATTGTGTCTCTTATATTTAATTTGATGCAATTTCTGTGTTATATCGTCACTGTGAAGGTCCAAGGGATACAGTAAACCTGCAGAGGTGCATCGGAATGTAAAACAGGTGACATAGGAAACGCTCAAAACATAGACAGTAGGAAGACTCAGTCTTCCTGTACTTAAGTCATCATTGTGTCTCCTATATTTAATTGCGATGCAATTTCTGTGTTTCATCGTCACTGTGAAGGTTGAAGGGATACAGTAAACGTGCAGAGGTGCATCGGAATGTAAAACTGGTGACACAGGAACGCTCAAAACATAGACAGTAGGAAGACTCAGTCTTCCTGTACTTCAGTCGGCATTGTGTCTCTTATATTTAATTCCGATGCCATTTCTGTGTTTCATCGCCAATAGGAAGGTCCAAGGGATACAGTAAACCTGTAGAGGTGCATCGGAATATAAAACTGGTGACACAGGAAGCGGTCAAATCATAGGCCCTAAGAAGACTCAGTATTCTTGTACTGAAGTCGGCATTGTGTCTCTTATATTTAATTTGATGCAATTTCTGTGTCTCATCGTCACTGTGAAGGTCCAAGGATACAGTAAACCTGCAGAGGTGCATCGGAATGTAAAACTGGTGACACAGGAAAACCCTCAAAACATAGACAGTAGGAAGACTGAGCCTTCCTGTTCTTATGTCGGCATTGTGTCTCTTATATTTAATTCCGATGCTATTTCAGTGTTTCATCGTCAATGGGAAGGTCCAATGGATACAGTAAACCTGCAGAAGTGCATCGGAATGTAAAATTGGTGACTCAGGAAACGCTCAAAACATAGGCAGTAGGAAGACTCAATCTTCCAGTACTTAAGTCGGAATTGTGTCTCTTCTATTTAATTCCGATGCAATTTCTGTGTTTCATCGTCAATGGGAAGATCCAAGGGATACAGTAAAACTGCAGAGGTGCATCGGAATGTAAAACTGGTGACACAGGAAACGATCAAAACATAGACAGTAGGAATACGCAGTCTTCCTGTACTTAAGTCGGCATTGTGTCTCTTATATTTAAATCCGATGCAATTTCTGTGTTTCGTCGTCAATGAGAAGGTCCAAGGGATACAGTAAACCTGCAGAGGTGCATCGGTATACAAAACTGGTGACACAGGAAGCGGTCAAATCATAGGCCCTAAGTAGACTCAGTTTTCTTGTACTGAAGTCGGCATTGTGTCTCTTATATTTAATTTGATGCAATTTCTGTGTTTCATCGTCACTGTTAAGGTCCAAGGGATACAGTAAACCTGCAGAGGTGCATCAATATGTAAAACTGATGACACAGGGAACGCTCATAACATAGACAGTAGGAAGACTCAGTCTTCCTGTACCTAAGTCGGCATTGTGTCTCTTATATTTAATTCCGATGCAATTTCTGTGTTTCATCGTCAATGGGAAGGTCCAAGGGATACAGTATGCCTGCAGAGGTGCATCGGAATGTAAAACTGGTGACACAGGAAGCGCTCATAACATAGACCCTAAGAAGACTCAGTTTTCTTGTACTTAAGTCGGCATTGTGTCTTTTATATTTAATTCCGATGCAATTTCTGTCTTTCATCGTCACTGTGAAGGTCCAAGGGATACAGTAAAGCTGCAGAGGTGCATCGGAATGTGAAACTGATGACAAGGGAAACGATCAAAACATAGACAGTAGGAATACTCAGTCTTCCTGTACTTAAGTCGGCATTGCGTCTCTTATATTTAAATCCGATGCAATTTCTGTGTTTCGTCGTCAATGAGAATGTCCGAGGGATACAGTAAACCTGAAGAGGTGCATCGGAATGTAAAACTGGTGACACAGGAAACACTCAAAACATAGACAGTAGGAAGACTCAGTCTTCCTGTACTTAAGTCATCATTGTGTCTCTTATATTTCATTCCGATGCAATTTATGTGTTTCATCGTCACTGTGAAGGTTCAAGGGATACAGTAAACGTGCAGAGGTGCATCGGAATGTAAAACTGGTAACACAGGGAACGCTGAAAACATAGACAGTAGGAAGACTCAGTCTTCCTGTACTTCAGTCGGCATTGTGTCTCTTATATTTAATTCCGATGCCATTTCTGTGTTTCATCGCCAATAGGAAGGTCCAAGGGATACAGTAAACCTGCAGAGGTGCATCGGAATATAAAACTGGTGACACAGGAAGCGGTCAAATCATAGGCCCTAAGAAGACTCAGTTTTCTTGTACTGAAGTCGGCATTGTGTCTCTTATATTTAAATTGATGCAATTTCTGTGTTTCATCGTCACTGCGAAGGTCCAAGGGATACATTAAACCTGCAGAGGTGCATCAAAATGTAAAACTGATGACACAGGGACGCTCGTAACATAGACAGTAGGAAAACTCAGTCTTCCTGTACCTAAGTCGGCATTGTGTCTCTTATATTTAATTCCGATGCAATTTCTGTGTTTCGTCGTCAACGGGAAAGTCCAAGGGATACAGTAAACCTGCAAAATTGCTTTGGAATGTAAAACTGGTGACACAGGAAATGCTCAAAACATAGACAGTAGGAAGACTCAGTCTTTCTGTACTTAAGTCGGCATTGTGACTCTTATATTTAATTCCGATGCAATTTCTGTGTTTCATCGTCAATGGGAAGGTCCAAAGTATACTGTATGCCTGCAGAGGTGCATCGGAATGTAAAACTGGTGACACAGGAAGCGCTCGTAACATAGACCCTAAGAAGACTCAGTTTTCTTGTACTTATGTCGGCATTGTGTCTTTTATATTTAATTCCGATGCAATTTCTGTGTTTCATCGTCACTGTGAAGGTCCAAGGGATACAGTAAACCTGCAGAGGTGCATCGGAATGTAAAACTGGTGATACAGGACACGCTCAAATCATAGACAGTAGGAAGACTCAGTCTTCCTTTACTTAAGTCCGCATGGTGTCTCTTAAATTTAATTCCGATGCAATTTCTGTGCTTCATCGTCAATGGGAAGGTCGAAGGGATACAGTATAACTGCAGAGGTTGATCGGAATGTAAAACTGGTGACAAGGGAACGCTCAACACATAGACAGTAGGAGAATCAGTCTTCCTGTACATAAGTCCGCATTGTGTCTCTTATATTTATTTCCGATGCAATTTCTGAGCTTCATCGTCAATGGGAAGGTCCTAGGAACACAGTAAGCCTGCTGAAGTGCATCGGAATATAAAACTGGTGACACGGGAAACGCTCAAAACGTAGACCTTAAGAAGACTCAGTTTTCTTGTACTTAAGTCGGCACAATGTCTCTTATATTTAATTCCGATGCAATATCTGTGTTTCATCGTCACTGTGAAAGTCCAAGGGATACAGTAAACCTGCAGAGGTTCATCGGAATGTGAAACTGGTGACCCAGGAAACGCTCAAACATAGACAGTAGGAAGACTCAATGTTTCTGTACTTAAGTCGGCATTGTGTCTCTTATATTTAGTTCCGATGCAACTTCTGTGTTTCATCGTCAATGGGAAGATCCAAGGGATACAGTAAACCTGCAGAGGTGCATCGGAATGTAAAACTGGTGACACAGGAAACGCTCAAAACATAGACAGTAGGAAGACTCAGCCTTCCTGTTCTTAAGTCGTTATTGTGTCTCTTATATTTAATTCCGATGCTATTTCTGTGTTTCATCGTCAATGGGAAGGTCCAATGGCTACAGTAAACCTGCAGAGGTGCATCGGAATGTAAAATTGGTGACGCAGGAAACGCTCAAAACATAGGCAGTAGGAAGACTCAATCTTCCAGTACTTAAGTCGGCATTGTGTCTCTTCTATTTAATTCCGATGGAATTTCTGTGTTTCATCGTCAATGGGAAGATCCAAGGGATACAGTAAACCTGCAGAGGTGCATCGGAATGTAAAACTGGTGACACAGGGAATGCTCAAAACATAAACAGTAGGAAGACTCAGCCTTCCTGTTCTTAAGTCGGCATGGTGTCTCTTATATTTAATTCCGATGTTATTTCTGAGCTTCATCGTCAATGGGAAGGTCCTAGGAACACACTAAACCTGCAGAGGTGTATCGGAATGTAAATCTGGTGACACGGGAAACGCTCCAAACATAGACCTTAAGAAGACTCAGTTTTCGTGTACTTAAGTCGGCATTGTGTCTCTTATATTTAATTCTGATGCAATATCTGTGTTTCATCGTCACTGTGAAAGTCCATGGGATACAGTAAACCTGCTGAGGTTCATCGGAATGTGAAACTGGTGACACCGGAAACGCTCAAAACATAGACAGTAGGAAGACTCAATGTTTCTGTACTTAAGTCGGCATTGTGTTTCTTATATTTAGTTCCGATGCAATTTCTTTGTTTCATCGTCAATGGGAAGATCCAAGGGATACAGTAAACCCGCAGAGGTGCATCGGAATATAAAACTGGTGACACACAAAGCGGTCAAATCATAGCCCCTAAGAAGACTCAGTTTTCTTGTACTGAAGTCGGCATTGGGTCTCTTATATTTAATTTGATGCAATTTCTGTGTTTCATCGTCACTGTGAAGGTCCAAGGGATACAGTAAACCTGCAGAGGTGCATCGGAATGTAAAACTGGTGACACAGGAAACACTCAAAACATAGACAGTAGGAAGACTCAGTCTTCCTGTACTTAAGTCATCATTGTGTCTCTTATATTTAATTCCGATGCAATTTCTGTGAATCATCGTCAATGGGAAGATCCAAGGGATACAGTAAACCTGCAGAGGTGCATCAAAATGTAAAACTGATGACACAGGAAACGCTCATAACATAGACAGTCGGAAACCTCAGTCTTCCTGTACCTAAGTCGGCATTGTGTCTCTTATATTTAATTCCGATGCAATTTCTGTGTTTCGTCGTCAACGGGAAAGTCCAAGGGATACAGTAAACTTGCAAAGGTGCATTGGAATGTAAAACTGGTGACACAGGAAACGCTCAAAACATAGACAGTAGGAAGACTCAGTCTTTCTGTACTTAAGTCGGCATTGTGTCTCTTATATTTAATTCCGATGCAATTTCTGAGCTTCATAGTCAATGGGATGGTCGAAGGGAAACAGTATACCTGCAGAGGTGCATCGGAATGTGAAACTGGTGACAAGGGAAACGCTCAAAACATAGACAGTAGGAAGATTCAGTCTTCCTGTACTTAAGTCGGCATTGTGTCTCTTATATTTATTTCCGATGCAATATCTGAGCTTCATCGTCAATGGGAAGGTCCTAGGAACACAGTAAACCTGCAGAGTTGCATCGGAATGTAAAACTGGTGACACGGGAAACGCTCAAATCATAGACCTTAAGAAGAGTCAGTTTGCTTGTACTTAAGACGGCATTGTGTCTCTTATATTTAATTCCGATGCAATTTCTGTGTTTCATCGTCACTGTGAAAGTCCAAGGGATACAGTAAACCTGCAGAAGTTCATCGGAATGTGAAACTGGTGACCCAGGAAACGCTCAAAACATAGACAGTAGGAATACTCAGTGTTCCTGTACTTCAATCGGCATTGTGTCTCTTATATTAAAATCCGATGCAATTTCTGTGTATCGTCGTCAATGGGAAGATGCAAGGGATACAGTAAACCTGCAGAGGTGCATCGGAATGTAAAACTGGTGACACAGGAAACGCTCAAAGCATAGACAGTAGGAAGACTCAGCCTACCTGTTCTTTTGTCGTTATTGTGTCTCATATATGTAATTCCGATGCTATTTCTGTGTTTCATCGTCAATGGGAAGGTCCAATGGATACAGTAAACCTGCAGAGGTGCATCGGAATGTAAAATTGGTGACGCAGGAAACGCTCAAAACATAGGCAGTAGGAAGACTTAATCTACCAGTACTTAAGTCGGCATTGTGTCTCTTCTATTTAATTCCGATGGAATTTCTGTGTTTCATCGTCAATGGGAAGATCCAAGGGATACAGTAAACCTGCAGAGGTGCATCGGAATGTAAAACTGGTGACACAGGAAGCGGTCAAATCATAGACCCTAAGAAAGTTTTCTTGTACTGTAGTCGGCATTGTGTCTCTTATATTTAATTTGATGCAATTTCTGTGTTTCATCGTCACTGTGAAGGTCCAAGGGATACGCTAAACCTGCAGAGGTGCATCAAAATGTAAAACTGGTGACACAGGGAACGCTCATAACATAGACAGTAGGAAGACTCAGTCTTCCTGTACCTAAGTCGGCATTGTGTCTCTTATATTTACTTCCGATGCAATTTCTGTGTTTCATCGTCAATGGGAAGGTCCAAGGGATACAGTATGCCTGCAGAGGTGCATCGGAATGTAAAACTGGTGTCACAGGAAGCGCTCATAACATAGACCCTAAGAAGACTCAGTTTTCTTGTACTTAAGTTGGCATTGTGTCTTTTATATTTAATTCCGATGCAATTTCTGTGTTTCATCGTCACTGTGAAGGTCCAAGGGATACAGTAAACCTGCAGAGGTGCATCGGAATGTAAAACTGGTGACACAGGAAACGATCAAAACATAGACAGTAGGAATACTCAGTCTTCCTGTACTTAAGTCGGCATTGTGTCTCTTATATTTAAATCCGATGCAATTTCTGTGTATCGTAGTCAATGAGAATGTCCGAGGGATACAGTAAACCTGCAGAGGTGCATCGGAATGTAAAACTGGTGACACAGGAAACACTCAAAACGTAGACAGTAGGAAGACTCAGTCTTCCTGTACTTAAGTCATCATTGTGTCTCTTATATTTAATTCCGATGCAATTTCTGTGTTTCATCGTCCCTGTGAAGGTTCAAGGGATACAGTAAACGTGCAGAGGTGCATCGGAATGTAAAACTGGTAACACAGGGAACGCTCAAAACATAGACAGTAGGAAGACTCAGTCTTCCTGTACTTCAGTCGGCATTGTGTCTCTTATATTCAATTCCGATGCCATTTCTGTGTTTCATCGCCAATAGGAAGGTCCAAGGGATACAGTAAACCTGCAGAGGTGCATCGGAATATAAAACTGGTGACACAGGAAGCGGTCAAATCATAGGCCCTAAGAAGACTCAGTATTCTTGTACTGAAGTCGGCATTGTGTCTCTTATATTTAATTTGATGCAATTTCTGTGTTTCATCGTCACTGTGAAGGTCCAAGGGATACAGTAAACCTGCAGAGGTGCATCGGAATGTAAAACTGGTGACACAGGAAACCCTCAAAACATAGACAGTAGGAAGACTGAGCCTTCCTGTTCGTATGTTGGCATTGTGTCTCTTATATTTAATTCCGATGCTATTTCTGTGTTTCATCGTCAATGGGAAGGTCCAATGGATACAGTAAACCTGCAGAAGTGCATCGGAATGTAAAATTGGTGACTCAGGAAACGCTCAAAACAGAGGCAGTAGGAAGACTCAATCTTCCATTACTTAAGTCGACATTGTGTCTCTTCTATTTAATTCCGATGCAATTTCTGTGTTTCATCGTCAATGGGAAGATCCAAGGGATACAGTAAAGCTGCAGAGGTGCATCGGAATGTAAAACTGGTGACACAGGAAACGATCAAAACATAGACAGTAGGAATACTCAGTCTTCCTGTACTTAAGTCGGCATTGTGTCTCTTATATTTAAATCCGATGCAATTTCTGTGTTTCGTTGTCAATGAGAAGGTCCAAGGGATACAGTAAACCTGCAGAGGTGCATCGGAATATAAACCTGGTGACACAGGAAGCGGCCAAATCATAGGCCCTAAGAAGACTCAGTTTTCTTGTACTGAAGTCGGCATTGTGTCTCTTATATTTAATTTGATGCAATTTCTGTGTTTCATCGTCACTGTGAAGGTCCAAGGGATACACTAAACCTGCAGAGGTGCATCAAAATGTAAAACTGGTGACACAGGGAACGCTCATAACATAGACAGTAGGAAGACTCAGTCTTCCTGTACCTAAGTCGGCATTGTGTCTCTTATATTTACTTCCGATGCAATTTCTGTGTTTCATCGTCAATGGGAAGGTCCAAGGGATACAGTATGCCTGCAGAGGTGCATCGGAATGTAAAACTGGTGTCACAGGAAGCGCTCATAACATAGACCCTAAGAAGACTCAGTTTTCTTGTACTTAAGTTGGCATTGTGTCTTTTATATTTAATTCCGATGCAATTTCTGTGTTTCATCGTCACTGTGAAGGTCCAAGGGATACAGTAAACCTGCAGAGGTGCATCGGAATGTAAAACTGGTGACACAGGAAACGATCAAAACATAGACAGTAGGAATACTCAGTCTTCCTGTACTTAAGTCGGCATTGTGTCTCTTATATTTAAATCCGATGCAATTTCTGTGTATCGTAGTCAATGAGAATGTCCGAGGGATACAGTAAACCTGCAGAGGTGCATCGGAATGTAAAACTGGTGACACAGGAAACACTCAAAACGTAGACAGTAGGAAGACTCAGTCTTCCTGTACTTAAGTCATCATTGTGTCTCTTATATTTAATTCCGATGCAATTTCTGTGTTTCATCGTCCCTGTGAAGGTTCAAGGGATACAGTAAACGTGCAGATGTGCATCGGAATGTAAAACTGGTAACACAGGGAACGCTCAAAACATAGACAGTAGGAAGACTCAGTCTTCCTGTACTTCAGTCGGCATTGTGTCTCTTATATTTAATTCCGATGCCATTTGTGTGTTTCATCGCCAATAGGAAGGTCCAAGGGATACAGTAAACCTGCAGAGGTGCATCGGAATATAAAACTGGTGACACAGGAAGCGGTCAAATCATAGGCCCTAAGAAGACTCAGTTTTCTTGTACTGAAGTCGGCATTGTGTCTCTTATATTTAATTTGATGCAATTTCTGTGTTTCATCCTCACTGTGAAGGTCCAAGGGATACAGTAAACCTGCAGAGGTGCATCAAAATGTAAAACTGATGACACAGGGAACGCTCGTAACATAGACAGTAGGAAAACTCAGTCTTCCTGTACCTAAGTCGGCATTGTGCCTCTTATATTTAATTCCGATGCAATTTCTGTGTTTCGTCGTCAACGGGAAAGTCCAAGGCATACAGTAAACCTGCAAAATTGCTTTGGAATGTAAAACTGGTGACACAGGAAATGCTCAAAACATAGACAGTAGGAAGACTCAGTCTTCCTTTACTTAAGTCCGCATGGTGTCTCTTATATTTAATTCCGATGCAATTTCTGAGCTTCATCGTCAATGGGAAGGTCGAAGGGAAACAGTATACCTGCAGAGGTTGATCGGAATGTAAAACTGGTGACAAGGGAACGTTCAACACATAGACAGTAGGAAGAATCAGTCTTCCTGTACTTAAGTCGGCATTGTGTCTCTTTTATTTATTTCCGATGCAATTTCTGAGCTTCATCGTCAATGGGAAGGTCCTAGGAACACAGTAAGCCTGCAGAAGTTCATCGGAATGTAAAACTGGTGACACGGGAAACGCTCAAAACGTAGACCATAAGAAGACTCAGTTTTCTTGAACTTAAGTCGGCATTGTGTCTCTTGTATTTAATTCCGATGCAATTTCTGTGTTTCATCGTCAATGGGAAGATCCAAGGTATACAGTAAAACTGCAGAGGTGCATCGGAATGTAAAACTGGCGACACAGGAAACCCTCAAAACATAGACAGTAGGAAGACTGAGCCTTCCTGTTCTTATGTCGGCATTGTGTCTCTTATATTTAATTCCGATGCTATTTCTGTGTTTCATCGTCAATGGGAAGGTCCAATGTATACAGTAAACCTGCAGAGGTGCATCGGAATGTAAAACTGGTGATACAGGACACGCTCAAATCATAGACAGTACGAAGACTCAGTCGTCCTTTACTTAAGTCGGCATGGTGTCTCTTATTTTTAATTCCGATGCAATTTCTGTGTTTCATCGTCACTGTGACGGTCCAAGGGATACAGTAAACCTGCAGAGGTGCATCGGAATGTAAAACTGATGACACAGGAAACGCTCAAAACATAGACAGTAGGAAGACTCAGTCTTACTTTACTTAAGTCACCATTGTGTCTCTTACATTTAATTCCGATGCAATTTCTGTGCTTCATCGTCACTGTGAAGGTCCAAGGGATACAGTAAACCTTCAGAGGTGCATCGGAATGTAAAACTGGTGACACAGGAAACGCTCAAAACATAGACAGTAGGAAGACTCAGTCTTCCTGTACTTCAGTCGGCATTGTGTCTCTTATATTTAATTCCGATGCCATTTCTGTGTTTCATCGCCAATGGGAAGGTCCAAGGGATACAGTAAACCTGCAGAGGTGCATCGGAATGTAAATCTGATGACACAGGAAACGCTCAAAACATAGACAGTAGGAAGACTCAGTCTTCCTGTAATATATCGGCCGCATTGTGTCTCTTATATTTAATTCCGATGCAATATCTGTGTTTCATCGTCACTGTGAAAGTCCAAGGGATACAGTAAACCTGCAGAGTTTCATCAGAATGTGAAACTGGTGACCCAGGAATCGCTCAAAACATAGACAGTAGGAAGACTCAATGTTTCTGTACTTAAGTCGGCATTGTGTCTCTTATATTTAGTTCCGATGCAGTTTCTGTGTTTCATCGTCAATGGGAAGGTGCAAGGGATACAGGAAACCTGCAGAGGTGCTTCGGAATGTAAAACTGGTGACACAGGAAACGCTCAAAACATAGACAGTAGGAAGACTCAGCCTTCCTGTTCTTAAGTCGTTATTGTGTCTCTTATATTTAATTCCGATGCTATTTCTGTGTTTCATCGCCAATGGGAAGGTCCAAGGGATACAGTAAACCTGCAGAGGTGCATCGGAATGTAAAATTGGTGACGCAGGAAACGCTCAAAACATAGGCAGTAGGAAGACTCAATCTTCCAGTACTTAAGTCGGCATTGTGTCTCTTCTATTTAATTCCGATGGAATTTCTGTGTTTCATCGTCAATGGGAAGATCCAAGGGATACAGTAAACCTGCAGAGGTGCATCGGAATGTAAAACTGGTGACACAATAAATGCTCAAAACATAGACAGTAGGAAGACTCAGCCTTCCTGTTCTTATGTCGGAATTGTGTCTCTTATACTTAATTCCGATGCTATTTCTGTGTTTCATCGTCAATGGGAAGGTCCAATGGATACAGTAAAACTGCAGAGGTGCATCGGAACGTAAAACTGGTGACACAGGAAACGATCAAAACATAGACAGTAGGAATACTCAGTCTTCCTGTACTTAAGTCGGCATTGTGTCTCTTATATTTAAATCCGATGCAATTTCTGTGTTTCGTCGTCAATGGGAAGGTCCAAGGGATACAGTAAACCTGCAGAGGTGCATCGCAATATAAAACTGGTGACACAGGAAACGGTCAAATCATAGGCTCTAAGAAGACTCAGTTTTCTTGTACTGAAGTCGGCATTGTGTCTCTTATATTTAATTTGATGCAATTTCTGTGTTTCATCGTCACTGTGAAGGTCCAAGGGATACAGTAAACCTGCAGAGGTGCAACAAAATGTAAAACTGATGACACAGGGAACGCTCATAACATAGACAGTAGGAAGACTCAGTCTTCCTGTACTTAAGTCGGCATTGTGTCTCTTATATTTAATTCCGATGCAATTTCTGTGTTTCATCGTCAATGGGAAGGTCCAAGGGATACAGTATGCCTGCAGAGGTGCATCGGAATGTAAAACTGGTGACACAGGAAGCGCTCATAACATAGACCCTAAGAAGACTCAGTTTTCTTGTACTTAAGTCGGCATTGTGTCTTTTATATTTAATTCCGATGCAATTTCTGTGTTTCATCGTCACTGTGAAGGTCCAAGGGATACAGTAAACCTGCAGAGGTGGATCGGAATGTAAAACTGGTGACACAGGAAACGCTCAAATATAGACTGTAGGAAGACTCAGTCTTCCAGTACTTCAGTCGGCATTGTGTCTCTTATATTTAATTCCGATGCCATTTCTGTGTTTCATCGCCAATGGGAAGGTCCAAGGGATACAGTAAACCTGCGGAGGCGCATCGGAATCTAAAACTGGTGATACAGGACACGTTCAAATCATAGCCAGTAGGAAGACTCAGTCTTCCTTTACTTAAGTCGGCATGATGTCTCTTATATTTAATTCCGATGCAATTTCTGAGCTTCATCGTCAATAGGAAAGTCGAAGGGAAACAGTATACCTGCAGAGGTGGATCGGAATGTAAAACTGGTGACAAGGGAACGCATAACACATAGACAGTAGGAAGAGTCAGTCTTCCTGTACTTAAGTCGGCATTGTGTCTCTTATATTTATTTCCGATGCAATTTCTGAGCTTCATCGTCAATGGGAAGGTCCTAGGAACACAGTAAACCTGCAGAAGTGCATCGGAATGTAACACTGGTTACACGGGAAACGCTCAAAACGTAGACCTTAAGAAGACTCAGTTTTCTTGTACGTAAGTCGGCATTGTGTCTTATATATTTAATTCCGATGCAATATCTGTGTTTCATCGTCACTGTGAAAGTCCAAGGGATACAGTAACCCTGCAGTGGTTAATCGGAATGTGAAACTGGTGACACAGGAAACGCTCAAAACATAGACAGTAGGAAGACTCCATGTTTTTGTACTTAAGTCGGCATTGTGTCTCTTATATTTAGTTCCGATGCAATTTCTGTGTTTCATCGTCAATGGGAATATCCAAGGGATACAGTAAACCTACAGAGGTGCATCGGAATGTAAGACTGGTGACACAGGAAATGCTCAAAACATAGACAGTAGGAAGACTCAGCCTTCCTGTTCTTAAGTCGTTATTGTGTCTCTTGTATTTAATTCCGATGCTATTTCTGTGTTTCATCGTCAATGGGAAGGTCCAATGGATACAGTAAACCTGCAGAGGTGCATCGGAATGTAAAATTGGTGACGCAGGAAACGCTCAAAACACAGGCAGTAGGAAGACTCAATCTTCAAGTACTTAAGTCGGCATTGTGTCTCTTCTATTTAATTCCGATGGATTTCCGTGTTTGATGGTCAATGGGAAGATCCAAGGGATACAGTAAACCTGCAGAGGTGCATCGGAATGTAAAACTGGTGACACAGGAAATGCTCAAAACATAGACAGTAGGAAGACTCAGTCTTCCTGTACTTCAGTCGGTATTGTGTCTCTTATATTTAATTCCGATGCCATTTCTGTGTTTCATCGCCAATGGGAAGGTCCAAGGGATACAGTAAACCTGTAGAGTTGCATCGGAATGTAAAACTGGTGATACAGGACACGCTCAAATCATAGACAGTAGGAAGACTCAGTCTTCCTTTACTTAAGTCGGCATAATGTCTCATATTTAATTCCGATGCAATTTCTGAGCTTCATCGTCAAAGGGAAGGTCGAAGGGAAACAGTATACTTGCAGAGGTGCATCGGAATGTATAACTGGTGACAAGGGAAACGCTCAAAACATAGACAGTAGGGAGACTCAGTCTTCCTGTACTTAAGTCGGCATTCTGTCTCTTATTTCCGATGCAATTTCTGAGCTTCATCGTCAATGGGAAGGTCCTAGGAACACAGTAAACTTGCAGAGGTGCATCGGAATGTAAAACTGGTGACACGGGAAACGCACAAAACATAGACCTTAAGAAGACTCAGTTTTCTTGAACTTAAGTCGGCATTGTGTCCCTTATATTTAATTCCGATGCAATATCTGTGTTTCATCGTCACTGTGAAAGTCCAAGGGATACAGTAAACCTGCAGAGTTTCATCAGAATGTGAAACTGGTGACCCAGGAATCGCTCAAAACATAGACAGTAGGAAGACTCAATGTCTCTGTACTTAAGTCGGCTTTGTGTCTCTTATATTTAGTTCCGATGCAATTTCTGTGTTTCATCGTCAATGGGAAGATGCAAGTGATACAGTAAACCTGCAGAGGTGCTTCGGAATGTAAAACTAGTTACACAGGAAACGCTCAAAACATAGACAGTAGGAAGACTCAGTCTTCCAGTACTTCAGTCGGCATTGTGTCTCTTATATTTAATTCCGATGCCATTTCTGTGTTTCATCGCCAATGGGAAGGTCCAAGGGATACAGTAAACCTGCAGAGGCGCATCGGAATGTAAAACTGGTGATACAGGACACGTTCAAATCATAGACAGTAGGAAGACTCAGTCTTCCTTTACTTAAGTCGGCATGATGTCTCTTATATTTAATTCCGATGCAATTTCTGAGCTTCATCGTCAATGGGAAGGTCGAAGGGAAACAGTATACCTGCAGAGGTGGATCGGAATGTAAAACTGGTGACAAGGGAACGCTTAACACATAGACAGTAGGAAGAGTCAGTCTTCCTGTACTTAAGTCGGCATTGTGTCTCTTATATTTATTTCCGATGCAATTTCTGAGCTTCATCGTCAATGGGAAGGTCCTAGGAACACAGTAAACCTGCAGAAGTGCATCGGAATGTAACACTGGTGACACGGGAAACGCTCAAAACGTAGACCTTAAGAAGACTCAGTTTTCTTGTACGTAAGTCGGCATTGTGTCTTATATATTTAATTCCGATGCAATATCTGTGTTTCATCGTCACTGTGAAAGTCCAAGGGATACAGTAAACCTGCAGTGGTTCATCTGAATGTGAAACTGGTGACACAGGAAACGCTCAAAACATAGACAGTAGGAAGACTCTATGTTTTTGTACTTAAGTCGGCATTGTGTCTCTTATATTTAGTTCCGATGCAATTTCTGTGTTTCATCGTCAATGGGAATATCCAAGGGATACAGTAAACCTAAAGAGGTGCATCGGAATGTAAGACTGGTGACACAGGAAATGCTCAAAACATAGACAGTAGGAAGACTCAGCCTTCCTGTTCTTAAGTCGTTATTGTGTCACTTGTATTTAATTCCGATGCTATTTCTGTGTTTCATCGTCAATGGGAAGGTCCAATGGATACAGTAAACCTGCAGAGGTGCATCGGAATGTAAAATTGGTGATGCAGGAAACGCTCAAAACACAGGCAGTAGGAAGACTCAATCTTCCAGTACTTAAGTCGGCATTGTGTCTCTTCTATTTAATTCCGATGGAATTTCTGTGTTTGATGGTCAATGGGAAGATCCAAGGGATACAGTAAACCTGCAGAGGTGCATCGGAATGTAAAACTGGTGACACAGGAAATGCTCAAAACATAGACAGTAGGAAGACTCAGCCTTCCTGTTCTTAAGTCGCCATTGTGTCTCTTATATTTAGTTCCGATGCTATTTCAGTGTTTCATCGTCAATGGGAAGATCCAATGGATACAGTAAAACTCCAGAGGTGCATCGGAATGTAAAACTGGTGACACAGGAAACGATCAAAACGCAGACAGTAGGAATACTCAGTCTTCCTGTACTTAAGGCGGCATTGTGTCTCTTATATTTAAATCCGATGTCATTTCTGTGTTTCGTCGTCAATGGGAAGGTCCAAGGGATACAGTAAACCTGCAGAGGTGCATCGGAATATAAAACTGGTGACACAGGAAGCGGTCAAATCATAGGCCCTAAGAAGACTCAGTTTTCTTGTACTGAAGTCGGCATTGTGTCTCTTATATTTAATTTGATGCAATTTCTGTGTTTCATCGTCACTGTGAAGGTCCAAGGGATACAGTAAACCTGCAGAGGTGCATCAAAATGTAAAACTGATGACACAGGGAACGCTCATAACACAGACAGTAGGAAAACTCAGTCTTCCTGTACCTAAGTCGGCATTGTGTCTCTTATATTTAATTCCGATGCAATTTCTGTGTTTCGTCGTCAACGGGAAAGTCCAAGGGATACAGTAAACCTGCAAAGGTGCATTGGAATGTAAAACTGGTGACACAGGAAACGCTCAAAGCATAGACAGTAGGAAGACTCAGTCTTTCTGTACTTAAGTCGGCGTTGTGTCTCTTATATTTAATTCCATTGCAATTTCTGTGTTTCATCGTCAATGGGAAGGTCCAAGGGATACAGAATGCCTGCAGAGGTGCATCGGAATGTAAAACTGGTGACAAAGGAAGCGCTCATAACATAGACCCTAAGAACACTCAGTTTTCTTGTACTTAAGTCGGCATTGTGTCTTTTATATTTAATTCCGATGCAATTTCTGTGTTTCATCGTCACTGTGAATGTCCAAGGTATACAGTAAATCTGCAGAGTAGCATCGGAATGTAAAACTGGTGATACAGGACACGCTCAAATCATAGACAGTAGGAAGACTCAGTCTTCCTTTACTTAAGACGGCATGGTGTCTCTTATATTTAATTCCGATGCAATTATAGAGCTTCATCGTCAATGGGAAGGTCAAAGGGAAACAGTATACCTGCAGAGGTGCATCGGAATGTAAAACTGGTGACAAGGGAAACGCTCAAAACATAGACAGTAGGAAGACTCACTCTTCCTGTACTCAAGTCGGCATTGTGGCTCTTATATTTATTTCCGATGCAATTTCTGAACTTCATCGTCAATGGGAAGGTCCTAGGAACACAGTAAACCTGCAGAGTTGCATCGGAATGTAAATCTGGTGACACGGGAAACGCTCAAAACATAGACCTTAAGAAGACTCAGTTTTCTTGTACTTAAGTCGGCATTGTCTCCCTTATATTTAATTCCGATGCAATATCTGTGTTTGATCGTCACTGTGAAAGTCCAAGGGATACAGGAAACCTGCAGAGTTTCATCGGAATGTGAAACTTGTGACCCAGGAATCGCTAAAATCATAGACAGTAGGAGGACTCAATGTTTCTGTACTTAAGTCGGCATTGTGTCTCTTATATTTAGTTCCGATGCAATTTCTGTGTTTCATCGTCAATGGGAAGGTCCAAGGGATACAGTAAACCTGCAGAGGTGCATCGGAATTTAAAATTGGTGACGCAGGAAACGCTCAAAACATAGGCAGTGGGAAGACTCAAGCTTCCAGTACTTAAGTCGGCATTGTGTCTCTTCTATTTAATTCCGATGGAATTTCTGTGTTTCATCGTCAATGGGAAGATCCAAGGGATACAGTAAACCTGCAGAGTTGCATCGGAATGTAAAACTGGTGACACAGGAAATGCTCAAAACATAGACAGTA
Source organism: Schistocerca nitens (assembly GCF_023898315.1). NCBI lineage: Eukaryota > Metazoa > Arthropoda > Insecta > Orthoptera > Acrididae > Schistocerca > Schistocerca nitens. The sequence continues at coordinate 7,192,067 of NC_064618.1, read as the reverse complement.
GGAAGACTCAGCCTTCCTGTTCTTATGTCGGCATTGTGTCTCCTATATTTAATTCCGATGCTATTTCTGTGTTTCATCGTCAATGGGAAGGTCCAATGGATACAGTAAAACTGCAGAGGTGCATCGGAATGTAAAACTGGTGACACAGGAAACGATCAAAACATAGACAGTAGGAATACTCAGTCTTCCTGTACTTAAGTCGGCATTGTGTCTCTTATATTTAAATCCGATGCAATTTCTGTGTTTCGTCGTCAATGGGAAGGTCCAAGGGATACAGTAAACCTGCAGAGGTGCATCGGAATATAAAACTGGTGACACAGGAAGCGGTCAAATCATAGGCTCTAAGAAGACTCAGTTTTCTTGTATTGAAGTCGGCATTGTGTCTCTTATATTTAATTCCGATGCAATTTCTGTGTTTCTTCGTCAATGGGAAGGTCCAAGGGATACAGTAAACCTGCAGAGGTGCAACGGAATGTAAAATTGGTGACGCAGGAAACGCTCAAAACATAGGCAGTAGGAAGACTCAATCTTCCAGTACTTAAGTCGGCATTGTGTCTCTTCTATTTAATTCCGATGGAATTTCTGTGTTTCATCGTCAATGGGAAGATCCAAGGGATACAGTAAACCTGCAGAGGTGCATCGGAATGTAAAACTGGTGACACAATAAATGCTCAAAACATAGACAGTAGGACGACTCAGCCTTCCCGTTCTTATGTCGGAATTGTGTCTTATATTTAATTCCGATGCTATTTCTGTGTTTCATCGTCAATGGGAAGGTCCAATGGATACAGTAAAACTGCAGAGGTGCATCGGAATGTAAAACTGGTGACACAGGAAACGATCAAAACATAGACAGTAGGAATACTCAGTCTTCCTGTACTTAAGTCCGCATTGTGTCTCTTATATTTAAATCCGATGCAATTTCTGTGTTTCGTCGTCAATGGGAAGGTCCAAGGGATACAGTAAACCTGCAGAGGTGCATCGCAATATAAAACTGGTGACACAGGAAACGGTCAAATCATAGGCTCTAAGAAGACTCAGTTTTCTTGTACTGAAGTCGGCATTGTGTCTCTTATATTTAATTTGATGCAATTTCTGTGTTTCATCGTCACTGTGAAGGTCCAAGGGATACAGTAAACCTGCAGAGGTGCAACAAAATGTAAAACTGATGACACAGGGAACGCTCATAGCATAGACAGTAGGAAGACTCAGTCTTCCTGTACTTAGGTCGGCATTGTGTCTCTTATATTTAATTCCGATGCAATTTCTGTGTTTCATCGTCAATGGGAAGGTCCAAGGGATACAGTATGCCTGCAGAGGTGCATCGGAATGTAAAACTGGTGACACAGGAAGCGCTCATAACATAGACTCTAAGAAGACTCAGTTTTCTTGTACTTAAGTCGGCATTGTGTCTTTTATATTTAATTCCGATGCAATTTCTGTGTTTCATCGTCACTGTGAAGGTCCAAGGGATACAGTAAACCTGCAGAGGTGCATCGGAATGTGAAACTGGTGGCCCAGGAATCGCTCAAAACATAGACAGTGGGAAGACTCAATGTTTCTGTACTTAAGTCGGCTTTGTGTCTCTTATATTTAGTTCCGATGCAATTTCTGTGTTTCATCGTCAATGGGAAGATGCAAGAGATACAGTAAACCTGCAGAGGTGCTTCGGAATGTAAAACTAGTTACACAGGAAACGCTCAAAACATAGACGGTAGGAAGACTCAGCCTTCCTGTTCTTAAGTCGTTATTGTGTCTCTTATATTTAATTTCGATGCTATTTCTGTGTTTCATCGTCAATGGGAAGGTCCAATGGATACAGTAAAACTGCAGAGGTGCATCGGAATGTAAAACTGGTGACACAGGAAACGATCAAAACATAGACAGTAGGAATACTCAGTCTTCCTGTACTTAAGTCGGCATTGTGTCTCTTATATTTAATTCCGATGCAATTTCTGTGTTTCATCGTCAATGGGAAGGTCCAAGGGATACAGTATGCCTGCAGAGGTGCATCGGAATGTAAAACTGGTGACACAGGAAGCGCTCATAACATAGACCCTAAGAAGACTCGGTTTTCTTGTACTTAAGTCGGCATTGTGTCTTTTATATTTAATTCCGATGCAATTTCTGTGTTTCATCGTCACTGTGAAGGTCCAAGGGATACAGCAATCCTGCAGAGTTGGATCGGAATGTAAAACTGGTGACACAGGAAACGCTCAAAACATAGACAGTAGGAAGACTCAGTCTTCCTGTACTTAAGTCATCACTGTGTCTCTTATATTTAATTCCGATGCAATTTCTGTGTTTCATCGTCACTGAGAAGGTTCAAGGGATACAGTAAACGTGCAGAGGTGCATCGGAATGTAAAACTGGTGACACAGGAAACGCTCAAAACATAGACAGTAGGAAGACTCAGTCTTCCAGTACTTCAGTCGGCATTGTGTCTCTTATATTTAATTCCGATGCCATTTCTGTGTTTCATCGCCAATGGGAAGGTCCAAGGGATACAGTAAACCTGCAGAGGCGCATCGGAATGTAAAACTGGTGATACAGGACACGTTCAAATCATAGACAGTAGGAAGACTCAGTCTTCCTTTACTGAAGTCGGCATGATGTCTCTTATATTTAATTCCGATGCAATTTCTGAGCTTCATCGTCAATGGGAAGGTCGAAGGGAAACAGTATACCTGCAGAGGTGGATCGGAATGTAAAACTGGTGACAAGGGAACGCTTAACACATAGACAGTAGGAAGAGTCAGTCTTCCTGTACTTAAGTCGGCATTGTGTCTCTTATATTTATTTCCGATGCAATTTCTGAGCTTCATCGTCAATGGGAAGGTCCTAGGAACACAGTAAACCTGCAGAAGTACATCGGAATGTAACACTGGTGACACGGGAATCGCTCAAAACGTAGACCTTAAGAAGACTCAGTTTTCTTGTACGTAAGTCGGCATTGTGTCTTATATATTTAATTCCGATGCAATATCTGTGTTTCATCGTCACTGTGAAAGTCCAAGGGATACAGTAAACCTGCAGTGGATCATCGGAATGTGAAACTGGTGACACAGGAAACGCTCAAAACATAGACAGTAGGAAGACTCACTCTTCCTGTACTTAAGTCGGCATTGTGGCTCTTATATTTATTTCCGATGCAATTTCTGAACTTCATCGTCAATGGGAAGGTCCAATGGATACAGTAAACCTGCAGAGGTGCATCGGAATGTAAAATTGGTGATGCAGGAAACGCTCAAAACACAGGCAGTAGGAAGACTCAATCTTCCAGTACTTAAGTCGGCATTGTGTCTCTTCTATTTAATTCCGATGGAATTTCTGTGTTTGATTGTCAATGGGAAGATCCAAGGGATACAGTAAACCTGCCGAGGTGCATCGGAATGTAAAACTGGTGACACAGGAAATGCTCAAAACATAGACAGTAGGAAGACTCAGCCTTCCTGTTCTTAAGTCGCCATTGTGTCTCTTATATTTAATTCCGATGCTATTTCAGTGTTTCATCGTCAATGGGAAGATCCAATGGATACAGTAAAACTCCAGAGGTGCATCGGAATGTAAAACTGGTGACACAGGAAACGATCAAAACGTAGACAGTAGGAATACTCAGTCTTCCTGTACTTAAGGCGGCATTGTGTCTCTTATATTTAAATCCGATGTCATTTCTGTGTTTCGTCGTCAATGGGAAGGTCCAAGGGATACAGTAAACCTGCAGAGGTGCATCGGAATATAAAACTGGTGACACAGGAAGCGGTCAAATCATAGGACCTAAGAAGACTCAGTTTTCTTGTACTGAAGTCGGCATTGTGTGTCTTATATTTCATTTGATGCAATTTCTGTGTTTCATCGTCACTGTGAAGGTCCAAGGGATACAGTAAACCTGCAGAGGTGCATCAAAATGTAAAACTGATGACACAGGGAACGCTCATAACACAGACAGCAGGAAAACTCAGTCTTCCTCTACCTAAGTCGGCATTGTGTCTCTTATATTTAATTCCGATGCAATTTCTGTGTTTCGTCGTCAACGGGAAAGTCCAAGGGATACAGTAAACCTGCAAAGGTGCATTGGAATGTAAAACTGGTGACACAGGAAGCGCTCAAAGCATAGACAGTCGGAAGACTCAGTCTTTCTGTACTTAAGTCGGCGTTGTGTCTCTTATATTTAATTCCGATGCAATTTCTGTGTTTCATCGTCCATGGGAAGGTCCAAGGGATACAGAATGCCTGCAGAGGTGCATCGGAATGTAAAACTGGTGACACAGGAAGCGCTCATAACATAGACCCTAAGAACACTCAGTTTTCTTGTACTTAAGTCGGCATTGTGTCTTTTATATTTAATTCCGATGCAATTTCTGTGTTTCATCGTCACTGTGAAGGTCCAAGGTATACAGTAAATCTGCAGAGGTGCATCGGAATGTAAAACTGGTGATACAGGACACGCTCAAATCATAGACAGTAGGAAGACTCAGTCTTCCTTTACTTAAGACGGCATGGTGTCTCTTATATTTAATTCCGATGCAATTATAGAGCTTCATCGTCAAGGGGAAGGTCAAAGGGAAACAGTATACCTGCAGAGGTGCATCGGAATGTAAAACTGGTGACAAGGGAAACGCTCAAAACATAGACAGTAGGAAGACTCACTCTTCCTGTACTTAAGTCGGCATTGTGGCTCTTATATTTATTTCCGATGCAATTTCTGAACTTCATCGTCAATGGGAAGGTCCTAGGAACACAGTAAACCTGCAGATTTGCATCGGAATGTAAATCTGGTGACACGGGAAACGCTCAAACATAGACCTTAAGAAGACTCAGTTTTCTTGTACTTAAGTCGGCATTGTCTCCCTTATATTTAATTCCGATGCAATATCTGTGTTTCATCGTCACTGTGAAAGTCCATGGGATACAGGAAACCTGCAGAGTTTCATCGGAATGTGAAACTGGTGACCCAGGAATCGCTAAAAACATAGACAGTAGGAAGACTCAATGTTTCTGTACTTAAGTCGGCATTGTGTCTCTTATATTTAGTTCCGATGCAATTTCTGTGTTTCATCGTCAATGGGAAGATGCAAGGGATACAGTAAACCTGCAGAGCTGCTTCGGAATGTAAAACTGGTGACACAGGAAACGCTCAAAACATAGACAGTAGGAAGACTCAGCCTTCCTGTTCTTAAGTCGTTATTGTGTCTCTTATATTTAATTCCGATGCCATTTCTGTGTTTCATCGTCAATGGGAAGGTCCAAGGGATACAGTAAACCTGCAGAGGTGCATCGGAATGTAAAATTGGTGACGCAGGAAACGCTCAAAACATAGGCAGTGGGAAGACTCAAGCTTCCAGTACTTAAGTCGGCATTGTGTCTCTTCTATTTAATTCCGATGGAATTTCTGTGTTTGATGGTCAATGGGAAGATCCAAGGGATACAGTAAACCTGCAGAGGTGCATCGGAATGTAAAACTGGTGACACAGGAAATGCTCAAAACATAGACAGTAGGAAGACTCAGCCTTCCCGTTCTTATGTCGGAATTGTGTCTTATATTTAATTCCGATGCTATTTCTGTGTTTCATCGTCAATGGGAAGGTCCAATGGATACAGTAAAACTGCAGAGGTGCATCGGAATGTAAAACTGGTGACACAGGAAACGATCAAAACATAGACAGTAGGAATACTCAGTCTTCCTGTACTTAAGTCGGCATTGTGTCTCTTATATTTAAATCCGATGCAATTTCTGTGTTTCGTCGTCAATGGGAAGGTCCAAGGGATACAGTAAACCTGCAGAGGTGCATCGCAATATAAAACTGGTGACACAGGAAACGGTCAAATCATAGGCTCTAAGAAGACTCAGTTTTCTTGTACTGGAGTCGGCATTGTGTCTCTTATATTTAATTTGATGCAATTTCTGTGTTTCATCGTCACTGTGAAGGTCCAAGGGATACAGTAAACCTGCAGAGGTGCAACAAAATGTAAAACTGATGACACAGGGAACGCTCATAACATAGACAGTAGGAAGACTCAGTCTTCCTGTACTTAAGTCGGCATTGTGTCTCTTATATTTAATTCCGATGCAATTTCTGTGTTTCATCGTCAATGGGAAGGTCCAAGGGATACAGTATGCCTGCAGAGGTGCATCGGAATGTAAAACTGGTGACACAGGAAGCGCTCATAACATAGACTCTAAGAAGACTCAGTTTTCTTGTACTTAAGTCGGCATTGTGTCTTTTATATTTAATTCCGATGCAATTTCTGTGTTTCATCGTCACTGTGAAGGTCCAAGGGATACAGTAAACCTGCAGAGGTGCATCGGAATGTGAAACTGGTGACCCAGGAATCGCTCAAAACATAGACAGTAGGAAGACTCAATGTTTCTGTACTTAAGTCGGCTTTGTGTCTCTTATATTTAGTTCCGATTCAATTTCTGTGTTTCATCGTCAATGGGAAGATGCAAGTGATACAGTAAACCTGCAGAGGTGCTTCGGATTGTAAAACTAGTTACACAGGAAACGCTCAAAACATAGACAGTAGGAAGACTCAGCCTTCCTGTTCTTAAGTCGTTATTGTGTCTCTTATATTTAATTTCGATGCTATTTCTGTGTTTCATCGTCAATGGGAAGGTCCAATGGATACAGTAAAACTGCAGAGGTGCATCGGAATGTAAAACTGGTGACACAGGAATCGATCAAAACATAGACAGTAGGAATACTCAGTCTTCCTGTACTTAAGTCGGCATTGTGTCTCTTATATTTAATTTGATGCAATTTCTGTGTTTCATCGTCACTGTGAAGGTCCATGGGATACAGTAAACCTGCAGAGGTGCAACAAAATGTAAAACTGATGACACAGGAACGCTCATAACATAGACAGTAGGAAGACTCAATGTTTCTGTACTTAAGTCGGCATTGTGTCTCTTATATTTAATTCCGATGCAATTTCTGTGTTTCATCGTCAATGGGAAGGTCCAAGGGATACAGTATGCCTGCAGAGGTGCATCGGAATGTAAAACTGGTGACACAGGAAGCGCTCATAACATAGACCCTAAGAAGACTCAGTTTTCTTGTACTTAAGTCGGCATTGTGTCTTTTATATTTAATTCCGATGCAATTTCTGTGTTTCATCGTCACTGTGAAGGTCCAAGGGATACAGCAAACCTGCAGAGGTGGATCGGAATGTAAAACTGGTGACACTGGAAACGCTCAAAACATAGACAGTAGGAAGACTCAGTCTTCCTGTACTTAAGTCATCACTGTGTCTCTTATATTTAATTCCGATGCAATTTCTGTGTTTCATCGTCACTGAGAAGGTTCAAGGGATACAGTAAACGTGCAGAGGTGCATCGGAATGTAAAACTGGTGACACAGGAAACGCTCAAAACATAGACAGTAGGAAGACTCAGTCTTCCAGTACTTCAGTCGGCATTGTGTCTCTTATATTTAATTCCGATGCCATTTCTGTGTTTCATCGCCAATGGGAAGGTCCAAGGGATACAGTAAACCTGCAGAGGTGATACAGGACACGTTCAAATCATAGACAGTAGGAAGACTCAGTCTTCCTTTACTTAAGTCGGCATGATGCCTCTTATATTTAATTCCGATGCAATTTCTGAGCTTCATCGTCAATGGGAAGGTCGAAGGGAAACAGTATACCTGCAGAGGTGGATCGGAATGTAAAACTGGTGACAAGGGAACGCTTAAGACATAGACAGTAGGAAGAGTCAGTCTTCCTGTACTTAAGTCGGCATTGTGTCTCTTATATTTATTTCCGATGCAATTTCTGAGCTTCATCGTCAATGGGAAGGTCCTAGGAACACAGTAAACCTGCAGAAGTGCATCGGAATGTAACACTGGTGACACGGGAATCGCTCAAAACGTAGACCTTAAGAAGACTCAGTTTTCTTGTACGTAAGTCGGCATTGTGTCTTATATATTTAATTCCGATGCAATATCTGTGTTTCATCGTCACTGTGAAAGTCCAAGGGATACAGTAAACCTGCAGTGGTTCATCGGAATGTGAAACTGGTGACACAGGAAACGCTCAAAACATAGACAGTAGGAAGACTCCATGTTTTTGTACTTAAGTCGGCATTGTGTCTCTTATATTTAGTTCCGATGCAATTTCTGTGTTTCATCGTCAATGGGAATATCCAAGGGATACAGTAAACCTAAAGAGGTGCATCGGAATGTAAGACTGGTAACACAGGAAATGCTCAAAACATAGACAGTAGGAAGACTCAGCCTTCCTGTTCTTAAGTCGTTATTGTGTCTCTTGTATTTAATTCAGTTGCTATTTCTGTGTTTCATCGTCAATGGGAAGGTCCAATGGATACAGTAAACCTGCAGAGGTGCATCGGAATGTAAAATTGGTGATGCAGGAAACGCTCAAAACACTGGCAGTAGGAAGACTCAATCTTCCAGTACTTAAGTCGGCATTGTGTCTCTTCTATTTAATTCCGATGGAATTTCTGTGTTTGATGGTCAATGGGAAGATCCAAGGGATACAGTAAACCTGCAGAGGTGCATCGGAATGTAAAACTGGTGACACAGGAAATGCTCAAAACATAGACAGTAGGAAGACTCAGCCTTCCTGTTCTTAAGTCGCCATTGTGTCTCTTATATTTAATTCCGATGCTATTTCAGTGTTTCATCGTCAATGGGAAGATCCAATGGATACAGTAAAACTCCAGAGGTGCATCGGAATGTAAAACTGGTGACACAGGAAACGATCAAAACGTAGACAGTAGGAATACTCAGTCTTCCTGTACTTAAGACGGCATTGTGTCTCTTATATTTAAATCCGATGTCATTTCTGTGTGCCGGCCGCTTGTGGCCGAGCGGTTCTGGCGCTACAGTCTGGAACCGCGCGACCGCTACGGTCGCAGGTTCGAATCCTGCCTCGGGCATGGATGTGTGTGATGTCCTTAGGTTAGTTAGGTTTAAGTAGTTCTAAGTTCTAGGGGACTGATGACCACAGCAGTTGAGTCCCATAGTGCTCAGAGCCATTTGAACCATCATTTCTGTGTTTCGTCGTCAATGGGAAGGTCCAAGGGATACAGTAGACCTGCAGAGGTGCATCGGAATATAAAACTGGTGACACAGGAAGCGGTCAAATCATAGGCCCTAAGAAGACTCAGTTTTCTTGTACTGAAGTCGGCATTGTGTCTCTTATATTTAATTTGATGCAATTTCTGTGTTTCATCGTCACTGTGAAGGTCCAAGGGATACAGTAAACCTGCAGAGGTGCATCAAAATGTAAAACTGATGACACAGGGAACGCTCATAACACAGACAGTAGGAAAACTCAGTCTTCCTGTACCTAAGTCGGCATTGTGTCTCTTATATTTAATTCCGATGCAATTTCTGTGTTTCGTCGTCAACGGGAAAGTCCAAGGAATACAGTAAACCTGCAAAGGTGCATTGGAATGTAAAACTGGTGACACAGGAAACGCTCAAAGCATAGACAGTAGGAAGACACAGTCTTTCTGTACTTAAGTCGGCGTTGTGTCTCTTATATTTAATTCCGATGCAATTTCTGTGTTTCATCGTCAATGGGAAGGTCCAAGGGATACAGAATGCCTGCAGAGGTGCATCGGAATGTAAAACTGGTGACACAGGAAGCGCTCATAACATAGACCCTAAGAACACTCAGTTTTCTTGTACTTAAGTCGGCATTGTGTCTTTTATATTTAATTCCGATGCAATTTCTGTGTTTCATCGTCACTGTGAAGTTCCAAGGTATACAGTAAATCTGCAGAGGTGCATCGGAATGTAAAACTGGTGATACAGGACACGCTCAAATCATAGACAGTAGGAAGACTCAGTCTTCCTTTACTTAAGACGGCATGGTGTCTCTTATATTTAATTCCGATGCAATTATAGAGCTTCATCGTCAATGGGAAGGTCAAAGGGAAACAGTATACCTGCAGAGGTGCATCGGAATGTTAAACTGGTGATACAGGACACGCTCAAATCATAGACAGTAGGAAGGCTCAGTCTTCCTTTACTTAAGTCGGCATGGTGTCTCTTATATTTAATTCCGATGCCATTTCTGTGTTTCATCGTCAATGGGAAGGTCCAAGGGATACAGTAAACCTGCAGAGGTGCATCGGAATGTAAAATTGGTGACGCAGGAAACGCTCACAACATTGACAGTAGGAAGACTCAGCCTTCCTGTTCTTATGTCGGCATTGTGTCTCTTATATTTAATTCCGATGCTATTTCTGTGTTTCATCGTCAATGGGAAGGTCCAATGGATACAGTAAAACTGCAGAGGTGCATCGGAATGTAAAACTGGTGACACAGGAAACGATCAAAACATAGACAGTAGGAATACTCAGTGTTCCTGTACTTAAGTCGGCATTGTGTCTCCTATATTTAAATCCGATGCAATTTCTGTGTTTCGTCGTCAATGGGAAGGTCCAAGGGATACAGTAAACCTGCAGAGGTGCATCGGAATATAAAACTGGTTACACAGGAAGCGGTCAAATCATAGGCTCTAAGAAGACTCAGTTTTCTTGTATTGAAGTCGGCATTGTGTCTCTTATATTTAATTTGATGCAATTTCTGTGTTTCATCGTCACTGTGAAGGTCCAAGGGATACAGTAAACCTGCAGAGGTGCAACAAAATGTAAAACTGATGACACAGGGAACGCTCATAACATAGACAGCAGGAAGACTCAGTCTTCCTGTACCTAAGTCGGCATTGTGTCTCTTATATTTAATTCCGATGCAATTTCTGTGTTTCATCGTCAATGGGAAGGTCCAAGGGATACAGTATGCCTGCAGAGGTGCATCGGAATGTAAAACTGGTGACACAGGAAGCGCTCATAACATAGACCCTAAGAAGACTCAGTTTTCTTGTACTTAAGTCGGCATTGTGTCTTTTATATTTAATTCCGATGCAATTTCTGTGTTTCATCGTCACTGTGAAGGTCCAATGGATACAGTAAACCTGCAGAGGTGGATCGGAATGTAAAACTAGTGGCACAGGAAACGCTCAAATCATAGACAGTAGGAAGACTCAGTCTTCCTGTACTTAAGTCATCATTGTGTCTCTTATATTTAATTCCGATGCAATTTCTGTGTTTCATCGTCACTGAGAAGGTTCAAGGGATACAGTAAACGTGCAGAGGTGCATCGGAATGTAAAACTGGTGACACAGGAAACGCTCAAAACATAGACAGTAGGAAGACTCAGTCTTCCAGTACTTCAGTCGGCATTGTGTCTCTTATATTTAATTCCGATGCCATTTCTGTGTTTCATCGCCAATGGGAAGGTCCAAGGGATACAGTAAACCTGCAGAGGCGCATCGGAATGTAAAACTGGTGATACAGGACACGTTCAATTCATAGACAGTAGGAAGACTCAGTCTTCCTTTACTTAAGTCGGCATGATGTCTCTTATATTTAATTCCAATGCAATTTCTGAGCTTCATCGTCAATGGGAAGGTCGAAGGGAAACAGTATACCTGCAGAGGTGGATCGGAATGTAAAACTGGTGACAAGGGAACGCTTAACACATAGACAGTAGGAAGACTCAGTCTTCCTGTACTTAAGTCAGCATTGTGTCTCTTACATTTATTTCCGATGCAATTTCTGAGCTTCATCGTCAATGGGAAGGTCCTAGGAACACAGTAAACCTGCAGAAGTGCATCGGAATGTAACACTGGTGACACGGGAACCGCTCAAAACGTAGACCTTAAGAAGACTCAGTTTTCTTGTACGTAAGACGGAATTGTGTCTTATATATTTAATTCCGATGCAATATCTGTGTTTCATCGTCACTGTGAAAGTCCAAGGGATACAGTAAACCTGCAGTGGTTCATCGGAATGTGAAACTGGTGACACAGGAAACGCTCAAAACATAGACAATAAGAAGACTCCATGTTTTGTACTTAAGTCGGCATTGTGTCTCTTATATTTAATTCCGATCCTATTTCTGGGTTTCATCGTCAATGGGAAGGGGCAATGGATACAGTAAAACTGCAGGGGTGCATCGGAATGTAAAACTGGTGACACAGGAAACGATCAAACCATAGACAGTAGGAATACTCAGTCTTCCTGTACTTAAGTCGGCATTGTGTCTCTTATATTTAATTCCGATGCAATTTCTGTGTTTCATCGTCAATGCGAAGATCCAAGGGATACAGTAAACCTGCAGAGGTGCATCGGAATGTAAAACTGGTGACACAGGAAGTGATCAAAACATAGACAGTAGGAATACTCAGTCTTCCTATGCTTATGTCGGCATTGTGTCTCTTATATTTAAATCCGATGCAATTTCTGTGTTTCGTCGTCAATGGGGAGGTCCAAGGGATACAGTAAACCTGCAGAGGTGCATCGGAATGTAAAACTGGTGATACAGGACACGCTCAAATCATAGACAGTAGGAAGGCTCAGTCTTCCTTTACTTAAGTCGGCATGGTGTCTCTTATATTTAATTCCGATGCAATTTCTGAGCTTCATCGTCAATGGGAAGGTCGAAGGGAAACAGTATACCTGCTGAGGTGCATCGGAATGTAAAACTGGTGACAGGGGAAACGTTCAAACATAGACAACAGGAAGACTCAGTCTTCCTGTACTTAAGTCGGCATTGTGTCTCTTATATTTATTTCCGATGCAATTTCTGAGCTTCATCGTCAATAGGAAGGTCCTAGGAACTCAGTAAACCTGCAGAGGTTCATCGGAATGTGAAACTGGTGACCCAGGAAACGCTCAAAACATAGACAGTAGGAAGACTCAATTTTTCTGTACTTAAGTCGGCATTGTGTCTCTTATACTTAGTTCCGATGCAATTTCTGTGTTTCATCGTCAATGGGAAGATCCAAGTGATACAGTAAACCTGCAGAGGTGCATCGGAATGTAAAACTGGTGACACAGGAAACGCTCAAAACATAGACAGTAGGAAGACTCAGCCTTCCTGTTTTTAAGTCGTTATTGTGTCTCTTGTATTTAATTCCGATGCTATTTCTGTGTCTCATTGTCAATGGGAAGGTCCAATGGATACTGTAAACCTGCAGAGGTGCATCGGAATGTAAAACTGGTGACACAGGAAGCGATAAAAACATAGAGAGTAGGAATACTCAGTCTTCCTGTGCTTAGGTCGGCATTGTGTCTCTTATATTTAAATCCGATGCAATTTCTGTGCTTCGTCGTCAATGGGGAGGTCCAAGGGATACAGTAAACCTGCAGAGGTGCATCGGAATATAAAACTGGTGACACAGGAAGCGGTCAAATCATAGGCCCTTAGAAGACTCAGTTTTCTTGTACTGAAGTTGGCATTGTGTCTCTTATATTTAATTCCGATCCTATTTCGGAGTTTCATCGTCAATGGGAATATCCAAGGGATACAGTAAACCTACAGAGGTGCATCGGAATGTAAGACTGGTGACACAGGAAATGCTCAAAACATAGACAATAGGAAGACTCAGCCTTCCTGGTCTTAAGTCGGCATTGTGTCTCTTATATTTAATTCCGATCCTATTTCGGAGTTTCATCGTCAATGGGAAGGTACAATGGATACAGTAAAACTGCAGGGGAGCATTGGAATGTAAAACTGGTGACACAGGAAACGATCAAACGATAGACAGTAGGAATACTCAGTCTTCCTGTACTTACGTCGGCATTGTGTCTCTTATATTTAATTCCGATGCAATTTCGGTGTTTCATCGTCACTGTGAAGGTCCAAGGGATACAGTAAACCTGCAGAGGTTCATCAAAATGTAAAACTGATGACACAGGGAACGCTCAAAACATAGACAGTAGGAAGACTCAGTCTTCCTGTACCTAAGTCGGCATTGTATCTCTTATATTTAATTCCGATGCAATTTCTGTGTTTCATCGTCACTGTGAAGGTCCAAGGGAAACAGTAAACCTGCAGAGGTGCATCGGAATGTTAAACTGGTGATACAGGACACGCTCAAATCATAGACAGTAGGAAGACTCAGTCTTCCTTTACTTAAGTCGGCATGGTGTCTCTTATATTTAATTCTGATGCAATTTCTGAGCTTCATCGTCAATGGGAAGGTGGAAGGGAAACAGTATACCTGCAGAGGTGCATCGGAATGTAAAACTGGTGACAAGGGAAACGCTCAAAACATAGACAACAGGAAGACTCAGTCTTCCTGTACTTAAGTCGGCATTGTGTCTCTTATATTTAGTTCCGATGCAATTTCTGTATTTCATCGTCAATGGGAAGATCCAAGGGATACAGTAAACCTGCAGAGATGCATCGGAATGTAAAACTGGTGACACAGGAAACGCTCAAAACATAGACAGTAGGAAGACTCAGCCTTCCTGTTCTTAAGTCGTTATTGTGTATCTTGTATTTAATTCCGATGCTATTTCTGTGTTTCATCGTCAATGGGAAGGTCCAGTGGATACAGTAAACCTGCAGAGGTGCATCGGAATGTAAAATTGGTGACGCAGGAAACGCTCAAAACATAGGCAGTAGGAAGACTCAATCTTCCAGTACTTAAGTCGGCATTGTGTCTCTTCTATTTAATTCCGATGGAATATCTGTGTTTCATCGTCAATGGGAAGATCCAAGGGATACAGTAAACCTGCAGATGTGCATCGGAAAGTAAAACTGGTGACACAGGAAATGCTCAAAACATAGACAGTAGGAAGACTCAGCCTTCCTGTCCTTAAGTCACCATTGTGTCTCTTATATTTAATATCGATGCTATTTCTGTGTTTCATCGTCAATGGGAAGGTCCAATGGATACAGTAAAACTGCAGAGGTGCATCGGAATGTAAAACTGGTGACACAGGAAACGATCAAAACATAGACAGTAGGAATACTCAGTCTGCCTGTACTTAATTCGGCATTGTGTCTCTTATATTTAAATCCGATGCAATTTCTGTGTTTCGTCGTCAGTGGGAAGGTCGAAGGGAAACAGTATACCTGCAGAGGTGCATCGGAATGTATAACTGGTGACAAGGGAAACGCTCAAAACATAGACAGTAGGGAGACTAAGTCTTCCTGTACTTAAGTCGGCATTGTGTCTCTTATACTTATTTCCGATGCAATTTCTGAGCTTCATCGTCAATGGGAAGGTCCTAGGAACACAGTAAACCTGCAGAGGTGCATCGGAATGTAAAACTGGTGACACGGGAAACGCTCAAAACATAGACCTTAAGAAGACTCAGTTTTCGTGTACTCAAGTCGGCATTGTGTCTCTAATATTTAATTCTGAAGCAATATCTGTGTTTCATCGTCACTGTGAAAGTCCAAGGGATACAGTAAACCTGCAGAGGTTCATCGGAATGTGAAACTGGTGACACAGGAAACGCTCAAAACATAGACACTAGGAAGACTCAATGTTTCTGTACTTAAGTCGGCATTGTGTCTCTTATATTTAGTTCCGATGCAATTTCTGTGTTTCATCGTCAATGGGAAGATCCAAGGGATACAGTAATCCTGCAGAGGTGCATCGGAATGTAAAACTGGTGCCACAGGAAACGATCAAAACGTAGACAGTAGGAATACTCAGTCTTCCTGTACTTAAGTCGGCATTGTGTCTCTTATATTTAAATCCGATGCCATTTCTGTGTTTCGTCGTCAATGGGAAGGTCCAAGGGATACAGTAAACCTGTAGAGGTGCATCGGAATATAAAACTGGTGACACAGGAAGCGGTCAAACCATAGGCGCTAAGAAGACTCAGTTTTCTTGTACTGAAGTCGGCATTGTGTCTCTTATATTTAATTTGATGCAATTACTGTGTTTCATCGTCACTGTGAAGGTCCAAGGGAGACAGTAAACCTGCAGAGGTGCATCAAATTGTAAAACTGATGACACAGGGAACGCTCATAACAATGACAGTAGGAAAACTCAGTCTTCCTGTACCTAAGTCTGCATTGTGTCTCTTATATTTAATTCCAAAGCAATTTCTGTTTCGTCGTCAACGGGAAAGTCCAAGGGATACAGTAAACCTGCAAAGGTGCATTGGAATGTAAAATTGGTGACACAGGAAACGCTCAAAACATAGACAGTAGGAAGACTCAGTCTTTCTGTACTTAAGTCGGCATTGTGACTCTTATATTTAATTCCGAGGCAATTTCTGTGTTTCATCGTCAATGGGAAGGTCCAAGGGATACAGTATGCCTGCAGAGGTGCATCGGAATGTAAAACTGGTGACACAGGAAGCGCTCATAACATAGACCCTAAGCAGACTCAGTTTTCTTGTACTTAAGTGGACATTGTGTCTTTTATATTTAATTCCGATGCAATTTCTGTGTTTCATCGTCACTGTGAAGGTCCAAGGTATACAGTAAACCTGCAGAGGTGCATCGGAATGTAAAACTGGTGATACAGGACACGCTCAAATCATAGACAGTAGGAAGACTCAGTCTTCCTTTACTTAAGTCGGCATGGTGTCTCTTATATTTAATTCCGATGCAATTTCTGAGCTTCATCGTCAATGGGAAGGTCCTAGGAACACAGTAAACCTGCAGAGTTGCATCGGAATGTAAAACTGGTGACACGGGAAACATTCAAAACATAGACCTTAAGAAGACTCAGTTTTCTTGTACTTAAGTCAGCATTGTGTCCCTTATATTTAATTCCGATGCAATATCTGTGTTTCATCGTCACTGTGAACGTCCAAGGGATACAGTAAACCTGCAGAGATTCATCGGAATGTGAAACTGGTGACCCCGGAAACGCTCAAAACATAGACAGTAGGAAGACTCAATGTTTCTGTACTCAAGTCGGCATTGTGTCTCTTATATTTAGTTCCGATGCAATTTCTGTGTTTCATCGTCAATGGGAAGATGCAAGGGATACAGTAAACCTGCAGAGGTGCTTCGGAATGTAGAACTGGTGACACAGGAAACGCTCAAAACATAGACAGTAGGAAGACTCAGCCTTCCTGTTCTTAAGTCGTTATTGTGTCTCTTATATTTAATTGCGATGCTATTTCTGTGTTTCATCGTCAATGGGAATGTCCAATGGATACAGTTAACCTGCAGAGGTGCATCGGAATGTAAAATTGGTGACGCAGGAAACGCTCAAAACATAGGCAGTAGGAAGACTCAATCTTCCAGTACTTAAGTCGCCATTGTGTCTCTTCTACTTAATTCCGATGGAATTTCTGTGTTTCATCGTCTATGGGAAGATCCAAGGGATACAGTAAACCTGCAGAGGTGCATCGGAATGTAAAACTGGTGACACAGAAAACGCTCGAAACATAGACAGTAGGAAGACTCAGTCTTCTTGTACTTAAGTCATCATTGTGTCTCTTATATTTAATTCCGATGCAATTTCTGTGTTTCATCGTCACTGAGAAGGTTCAAAGGATGCAGTAAACGTGCAGAGCTGCATCGGAATGTAAAACTGGTGACACAGAAAACGCTCAAAACATAGACAGTAGGAAGACTCAGTCTTCCTGTACTTCAGTCGGCATTGTGTCTCTTATATTTAATTCCGATGCAATTTCTGAGCTTCATCGTCAATGGGAAGGTCGAAGGGAAACAGTATACCTGCAGAGGTGGATCGGAATGTAAAACTGGTGACCCAGGAAACGCTCAAAACATAGACAGTAGGAAGACTCAATTTTTCTGTACTTAAGTCGGCATTGTGTCTCTTATATTTAGTTCCGATGCAATTTCTGTGTTTCATCGTCAATGGGAAGATCCAAGTGATACAGTAAACCTGCAGAGGTGCATCGGAATGTAAATCTGGTGACACAGGAAACGCTCAAAACATAGACAGTAGGAAGACTCAGCCTTCCTGTTCTTAAGTCGTTATTGTGTCTCTTGTATTTAGTTCCGATGCTATTTCTGTGTTTCATTGTCAATGGGAAGGTCCAATGGATACAGTAAACCTGCAGAGGTGCATCGGAATGTAAAATTGGTGACGCAGGAAACGCTCAAAACATAGGCAGTAGGAAGACTCAATCTTCCAGTACTTAAGTCGGCATTGTGTCTCTTCTATTTAATTCCAATGGAATTTCTGTGTTTCATCGTCAATGGGAAGTTCCAAGGGATACAGTAAACCTGCAGAGGTGCATCGGAATGTAAAACTGGTGACACAGGAAATGCTCAAAACATAGACAGTAGGAAGACTCAGCCTTCCTGTTCTTAAGCCGCCATTGTGTCTCTTATATTTAATTCCGATGCTATTTCTGTGTTTCATTGTCAATGGGAAGGTCCAATGGATACAGTAAAACTGCAGAGGTGCATCGGAATGTAAAACTGATGACACAGGAAACGATCAAAACATAGACAGTAGGAATACTCAGTCTTCCTGTGCTTAAGTCGGCATTGTGTCTCTTATATTTAAATCCGATGCAATTTCTGTGTTTCGTCGTCAATGGGGAGGTCCAAGGGAAACAGTAAACCTGCAGAGGTGCATCGGAATATAAAACTGATGACACAGGAAGCGGTCGAATCATAGGCCCTAAGAAGACTCAGTTTTCTTGTACTGAAGTCGGCATTGTGTCTCTTATATTTAATTTGGGCAATTTCTGTGTTTCATCGTCACTGTGAAGGTCCAAGGGATACAGTAAACCTGCAGAGGTGCATCGGAATGTAAAACTGGTGACACAGGAAACGCTCAAAACAGAGACAGTAGGAAGACTCAGTCTTCCTGTACTTAAGTCATCATTGTGTCTCTTATATTTAATTCCGATGCAATTTCTGTGTTTCATCGTCACTGTGAAGGTTCAAGGGATACAGTAAACGAGCAGAGGTGCATCGGAATGTAAAACTGGTGACACAGGAAACGCTCAAAACATAGACAGTAGGAAGACTCAGTCTTCCTGTACTTCAGTCGGCATTGCGTCTCTTATATTTAATTCCGATGCCATTTCTGTGTTTCATCGCCAATGGGAAGGTCCAAGTGATACAGTTAAGCTGCAGAGGTGCATCGGAATGTAAAACTGGTGATACAGGACACGCTCAAATCATAGACAGTAGGAAGACTCAGTCTTCCTTTACTTAAGTCGGCATGGTGTCTCTTATATTTAATTCCGATGCAATTTCTGAGCTTCATCGTCAATGGGAAGGTCGAAGGGAAACAGTATACCTGCAGAGGTGGATCGGAATGTAAAACTGGTGACAAGGGAACGCTCAACACATAGACAGTAGGAGGACTCAGTCTTCCTGTACTTAAGTCGGCATTGTGTCTCTTATATTTATTTACGATGCAATTTCTGAGCTTCATCGTCAATGTGAAGGTCCTAGGAACACAGTAAACCTGCAGAAGTGCATCGGAATGTAAAACTGGTGACACGTGAAACGCTCAAAACGTAGACCTTAAGAAGACTCAGTTTTCTTGTACTTAAGTCGGCATTGTGTCTCTTATATTTAATTCTGATGCAATATCTGTGTTTCATCGTCACTGTGAAAGTCCAAGGGATACAGTAAACCTGCAGTGGTTCATCGGAATGTGAAACTGGTGACCCAGGAAACGCTCAAAACATAGACAGTAGGAAGACTCAATTTTTCTGTACTTAAGTCGGCATTGTGTCTCTTATATTTAGTTCCGATGCAATTTCTGTGTTTCATCGTCAATGGGAAGATCCAAGTGATACAGTAAACCTGCAGAGGTGCATCGGAATGTAAAACTGGTGACACAGGAAACGCTCAAAACATATACACTAGGAAGACTCAGCCTTCCTGTTCTTAAGTCGTTATTGTGTCTCTTGTATTTAATTCCGATGCTATTTCTGTGTTTCATTGTCAATGGGAAGGTCCAATGGATACAGTAAACCTGCAGAGGTGCATCGGAATGTAAAATTGGTGACGCAGGAAACGCTCAAATCATAGGCAGTAGGAAGACTCAATCTTCCAGTACTTAAGTCGGCATTGTGTCTCTTCTATTTAATTCCAATGGAATTTCTGTGTTTCATCGTCAATGGGAAGATCCAAGGGATACAGTAAACCTGCAGAGGTGCAACGGAATGTAAAACTGGTGACACAGGAAATGCTCAAAACATAGACAGTAGGAAGACTCAGCCTTCCTGTACTTAAGTCGCCATTGTGTCTCTTATATTTAATTCCGATGCTATTTCTGTGTTTCATCGTCAATGGGAAGGTCCAATGGATACAGTAAAACTGCAGAGGTGCATCGGAATGTAAAACTGGTGACACAGGAAACGATCAAAACATAGACAGTAGGAATACTCAGTCTTCCTGTGCTTATGTCGGCATTGTGTCTCTTATATTTAAATCCGATGCAATTTCTGTGTTTCGTCGTCAATGGGGAGGTCCAAGGGATACAGTAAACCTGCAGAGGTGCATCGGAATATATAACTGGTGACACAGGAAGCGGTCAAATCATAGGCCCTAGGAAGACTCAGTTTTCTTGTACTGAAGTCGGCATTGTGTCTCTTATATTTAATTTGATGCAATTTCTGTGTTTCATCGTCACTGTGAAGGTCCAAGGGATACAGTAAACCCGCAGAGGTGCATCAAAATGTAAAACTGATGACACAGGGAACGCTCATAACACAGAGAGTAGGAAGACTCAGTCCTCCTGTACCTAAGTCGGCATTGTGTCTCTTATATTTAATTCCGATGCAATTTCTGTGTTTCATCGTCAATGGGAAGCTCCAAGGGATACAGTATGCCTGCAGAGGTGCATCGGAATGTAAAACTGGTGACACAGGAAGCGCTCATAACATAGACCCTAAGAAGACTCAGTTTTCTTGTACTTAAGTCGGCATTGTGTCTTTTATATTTAATTCCGATGCAATTTCTGTGTTTCATCGTCACTGTGAAAGTCCAAGGGATACAGTAAACCTGCAGTGGTTCATCGGAATGCGAAATTGGTGACACAGGAAACGCTCAAAACATAGACAGTAGGAAGACTCCATGTTTTTGTACTTAAGTTGGCATTGTGTCTCTTATATTTAGTTCCGATGCAATTTCTGTGTTTCATCGTCAATGCGAAGATCCAAGGGATACAGTAAACCTGCAGAGGTGCAACGGAATGTAAAACTGGTGACACAGGAAACGCACAAAACATAGACAGTGGGAAGACTCAGCCTTCGTGTTCTTAAGTCCGCATTGTGTCTCTTATATTTAATATGATGCAATTTCTGTGTTTCATCGTCACTGTGAAGGTCCAAGGGATACAGTAAACCTGCAGAGGTTCATCAAAATGTAAAACTGATGACACAGGGAACGCTCAAAACATAGACAGTAGGAAGACTCAGTCTTCCTGTACCTAAGTCGGCATTGTATCTCTTATATTTAATTCCGATGCAATTTCTGTGTTTCACCGTCACTGTGAAGGTCCAAGGGATACAGTTAACCTGCAGAGGTGCATCGGAATGTAAAACTGGTGACACAGGAAACGCTCAAAACATAGACAGTAGGAAGACTCAGCCTTCCTGTTCTTAAGTCGTTATTGTGTCACTTGTATTTAATTCCGATGCTATTTCTATGTTTCATCGTCACTGTGAAGGTCCAAGGGATACAGTAAACCTGCAGTGGTTCATCGGAATGCGAAATTGGTGACACAGGAAACGCTCAAAACATAGACAGTAGGATGACTCCATGTTTTTGTACTTAAGTTGGCATTGTGTCTCTTATATTTAGTTCCGATGCAATTTCTGTGTTTCATCGTCAATGCGAAGATCCAAGGGATACAGTAAACCTGCAGAGGTGCAACGGAATGTAAAACTGGTGACACAGGAAACGCTCAAAACATAGACAGTAGGAAGACTCAGTCTTCCTGTACTTCAGTCGGCATTGTGTCTCTTATATTTAATTCCGATGCCATTTCTGTGTTTCATCGCCAATGGGAAGGTCCAAGGGATACAGTAAACCTGCAGAGGTGCATCGGAATGTAAAACTGGTGATACAGGACACGCTCAAATCATTGACAGTAGGAAGCCTCAGTCTTCCTTTACTTAAGTCGGCATGGTGTCTCTTATATTTAATTCCGATTCAATTTCTGAGCTTCATCGTCAATGGGAAGGTCGAAGGGAAACAGTAAACCTGCAGAGGTGGATCGGAATGTAAAACTGGTGACAAGGGAACGCTTAACACATAGACAGTAGGAAGACTCAGTCTTCCTGTACTTAAGTCGGCATTGTGTCCCTTATATTTATTTCCGATGCAATTTCTGAGCTTCATCGTCAATGGGAAGGTCCTAGGAACACAGTAAACCTGCAGAAGTGCATCGGAATGTAACACTGGTGACACGGGAAACGCTCAAAACGTAGACCTTAAGAAGACTCAGTTTTCTTGTACGTAAGTCGGCATTGTGTCTTATATATTTAATTCCGATGCAATATCTGTGTTTCATCGTCACTGTGAAAGTCCAAGGGATACAGTAAACCTGCAGTGGTTCATCGGAATGCGAAATTGGTGACACAGGAAACGCTCAAAACATAGACAGTAGGAAGACTCCATGTTTTTGTACTTAAGTTGGCATTGTGTCTCTTATATTTAGTTCCGATGCAATTTCTGTGTTTCATCGTCAATGCGAAGATCCAAGGGATACAGTAAACCTGCAGAGGTGCAACGGAATGTAAAACTGGTGACACAGGAAACGCACAAAACATAGACAGTGGGAAGACTCAGCCTTCGTGTTCTTAAGTCGGCATTGTGTCTCTTATATTTAATATGATGCAATTTCTGTGTTTCATCGTCATTGTGAAGGTCCAAGGGATACAGTAAACCTGCAGAGGTTCATCAAAATGTAAAACTGATGACACAGGGAACGCTCAAAACATAGACAGTAGGAAGACTCAGTCTTCCTCTACCTAAGTCGGCATTGTATCTCTTATATTTAATTCCGATGCAATTTCTGTGTTTCATCGTCACTGTGAAGGTCCAAGGGATACAGTTAACCTGCAGAGGTGCATCGGAATGTTAAACTGGTGATACAGGACACGCTCAAATCATAGACAGTAGGAAGACTCAGTCTTCCTTTACTTAAGTCGGCATGGTGTCTCTTATATTTAATTCTGATGCAATTTCTGAGCTTCATCGTCAATGGGAAGGTCGAAGGGAAACAGTATACCTGCAGAGGTGCATCGGAATGTAAAACTCGTGACAAGGGAAACGCTCAAAACATAGACAACAGGAAGACTCAGTCTTCCTATACTTAAGTCGGCATTGTGTCTCTTATATTTATTTTCGATGCAATTTCTGAGCTTCATCGACAATAGGAAGGTCCTAGGAACACAGTAAACCTGCAGAGGTTCATTGGAATGTGAAACCCGGTGACCCAGGAAACGCTCAAAACATAGACAGTAGGAAGACTCAATGTTTCTGTACTTAAGTCGGCATTGTGTCTCTTATATTTAGTTCCGATGCAATTTCTGTGTTTCATCGTCAATGGGAAGATCCAAGGGATACAGTAAACCTGCAGAGGTGCATCGGAATGTAAAACTGGTGACACAGGAAACGCTCAAAACATAGACAGTAGGAAGACTCAGCCTTCCTGTTCTTAAGTCGTTATTGTGTCACTTGTATTTAATTCCGATGCTATTTCTGTGTTTCATCGTCAATGGGAAGGTCCAGTGGATACAGTAAACCTGCAGAGGTGCATCGGAATGTAAAATTGGTGACGCAGGAAACGCTCAAAACATAGGCAGTAGGAAGACTCAATCTTCCAGTACTTAAGTCGGCATTGTGTCTCTTCTATTTAATTCCGATGGCATTTCTGTGTTTCATCGTCAATGGGAAGATCCAAGGGATACAGTAAACCTACAGAGGTGCATCGGAAAGTAAAACTGGTGACACAGGAAATGCTCAAAACATAGACAGTAGGAAGACTCAGCCTTCCTGTTCTTAAGTCACCATTGTGTCTCTTATATTTAATTCCGATGCTATTTCTGTGTTTCATCGTCAATGGGAAGGTCCAATGGATACAGTAAATCTGCAGAGGTGCATCGGAATGTAAAACTGGTGACAAGGGAAACGCTCAAAACATAGACAAGAGGGAGACTAAGTCTTCCTGTACTTAAGTCGGCATTGTGTCTCTTATACTTATTTCCGATGCAATTTCTGAGCTTCATCGTCAATGGGAAGGTAATAGGAACACAGTAAACCTGCAGAGGTGCATCGGAATGTAAAACAGGTGACACGGGAAACGCTCAAAACATAGACCTTAAGAAGACTCAGTTTTCGTGTACTTAAGTCGGCTTTGTGTCTCTTATATTTAATTCTGAAGCAATATCTGTGTTTCATCGTCACCGTGAAAGTCCAAGGGATACAGTAAACCTGCAGAGGTTCATCGGAATGTGAAACTGGTGACACAGGAAACGCACAAAACATAGACACTAGGAAGACTCAATGTTTCTGTACTTAAGTCGGCATTGTGTCGCTTATATTTAGTTCCGATGCAATTTCTGTGTTTCATCGTCAATGGGAAGATCCAAGGGATACAGTAAAACTGCAGAGGTGCATCGGAATGTAAAACTGGTGCCACAGGAAACGATCAAAACGTAGACAGTAGGAATACTCAGTCTTCCTGTACTTAAGTCGGCATTGTGTCTCTTATATTTAAATCCGATGCCATTTCTGTGTTTCGTCGTCAATGGGAAGGTCCAAGGGATGCAGTAAACCTGCAGAGGTGCATCGGAATATAAAACTGGTGACACAGCAAGCGGTCAAACCATAGGCCCTAAGAAGACTCAGTTTTCTTGTATTGAAGTCGGCATTGTGTCTCTTATATTTAATTTGATGCAATTTCTGTGTTTCATCGTCACTGTGAAGGTCCAAGGGATACAGTAAACCTGCAGAGGTGCATCAATTTGTAAAACTGATGACACAGGGAACGCTCATAACAATGGCAGTAGGAAAACTCAGTCTTCCTGTACCTAAGTCGTCAATGTGTCTCTTATATTTAATTCCGAAGCAATTTCTGTGTTTCGTCGTCAACGGGAAAGTCCAAGGGATACAGTAAACCAGCAAAGGTGCATTGGAATGTAAAACTGGTGACACAGGAAACGCTCAAAACATAGACAGTAGGAAGACTCAGTCTTTCTGTACTTAAGTCGGCATTGTGACTCTTATATTTAATTCCGATGCAATTTCTGTGTTTCATCGTCAATGGGAAGGTCCAAGGGATACAGTATGCCTGCAGAGGTGCATCGGAATGTAAAACTGGTGACACAGGAAGCGCTCATAACATAGACCCTAAGAAGACTCAGTTTTCTTGTACTTAAGTGGACATTGTGTCTTTTATATTTAATTCCGATGCAATTTCTGTGTTTCATCGTCACTGTGAAGGTCCAAGGTATACAGTAAACCTTTAGAGGTGCATC
This sequence comes from Schistocerca nitens, assembly GCF_023898315.1. NCBI lineage: Eukaryota > Metazoa > Arthropoda > Insecta > Orthoptera > Acrididae > Schistocerca > Schistocerca nitens. The sequence goes on along the minus strand of NC_064618.1, from coordinate 7,166,842 downwards.
GGAATGTAAAACTGGTGATACAGGATACGCTCAAATCATAGACAGTAGGAAGACTCAGTCTTCCTTTACTTAAGTCGGCATTGTGGCTCTTATATTTATTTGCGATGCAATTTCTGAGCTTCATCGTCAATGCGAAGGTCCTAGGAACACAGTAAACCTGCAGAGTTGCATCGGAATGTAAAACTGGTGACACGGGAAGCATTCAAAACATAGACCTTAAGAAGACTCAGTTTTCTTGTACTTAAGTCGGCATTGTGTCCCTTATATTTAATTCCGATGCAATATCTGTGTTTCATCGTCACTGTGAAAGTCCAAGGGATACAGAAAACCTGCAGAGTTTCATCGGAATGTGAAACTGGTGACCCAGGAAACGCTCAAAACATAGACACTAGGAAGACTCAATGTTTCTGTACTTAAGTCGGCATTGTGTCTCTTATATTTAGTTCCGATGCAATTTCTGTGTTTCATCGTCAATGGGAAGATCCAAGGGATACAGTAAACCTGCAGAGGTGCATCGGAATGTAAAACTGGTGCCACAGGAAACGATCAAAACGTAGACAGTAGGAATACTCAGTCTTCCTGTACTTAAGTCGGCATTGTGTCTCTTATATTTAAATCCGATGCCATTTCTGTGTTTCGTCGTCAATGGGAAGGTCCAAGGGATGCAGTAAACCTGCAGAGGTGCATGGGAATATAAAACTGGTGACACAGGAAGCGGTCAAACCATAGGCCCTAAGAAGACTCAGTTTTCTTGTACTGAAGTCGGCATTGTGTCTCTTATATTTAATTTGATGCAATTTCTGTGTTTCATCGTCACTGTGAAGGTCCAAGGGATACAGTAAACCTGCAGAGGTGCATCAAATTGTAAAACTGATGACACAGGGAACGCTCATAACAATGGCAGTAGGAAAACTCAGTCTTCCTGTACCTAAGTCGTCATTGTGTCTCTTATATTTAATTCCGAAGCAATTTCTGTGTTTCGTCGTCAACGGGAAAGTCCAAGGGATACAGTAAACCTGCAAAGGTGCATTGGAATGTAAAACTGGTGACACAGGAAACGCTCAAAACATAGACAGTAGGAAGACTCAGTCATTCTGTACTTAAGTCGGCATTGTGACTCTTATATTTAATTCCGATGCAATTTCTGTGTTTCATCGTCAATGGGAAGGTCCAAGGGATACAGTATGCCTGCAGAGGTGCATCGGAATGTAAAACTGGTGACACAGGAAGCGCTCATAACATAGACCCTAAGAAGACTCAGTTTTCTTGTACTTAAGTGGACATTGTGTCTTTTATATTTAATTCCGATGCAATTTCTGAGCTTCATCGTCAATGGGAAGGTCGAAGGGAAACAGTATACCTGCAGAGGTGCATCGGAATGTAAAACTGGTGACAAAGGAAACGCTCAAAACAAAGAGAGTAGGAAGACTCAGTCTTCCTGTACTTAAGTCGGCATTGTGGCTCTTATATTTATTTCCGATGCAATTTCTGAGCTTCATCGTCAATGCGAAGGTCCTAGGAACACAGTAAACCTGCAGAGTTGCATCGGAATGTAAAACTGGTGACACGGGAAACATTCAAAACATAGACCTTAAGAAGACTCAGTTTTCTTATACTTAAGTCGGCATTGTGTCCCTTATATTTAATTCCGATGCAATATCTGTGTTTCATCGTCACTGTGAAAGTCCAAGGGATACAGTAAACCTGCAGAGTTTCATCGGAATGTGAAACTGGTGACCCAGGAAACGCTCAAAACATAGACAGTAGGAAGACTCAATGTTTCTGTACTTAAGTCGGCATTGTGTCTCTTATATTTAGTTCCGATGCAATTTCTGTGTTTCATCGTCAATGGGAAGATGCAAGGGATACAGTAAACCTGCAGAGGTGCTTCGGAATGTAAAACTGGTGACACAGGAAACGCTCAAAACATAGACAGTAGGAAGACTCAGCCTTCCTGTTCTTAAGTCGTTATTGTGTCTCTTATACTTAATTCCGATGCTGTTTCTGTGTTTCATCGTCAATGGGAATGTCCAATGGATACAGTAAACCTTCAGAGGTGCATCGGAATGTAAAATTGGTGACGCAGGAAACGCTCAAAACATAGGCAGTAGGAAGACTCAATCTTCCAGTACTTAAGTCGGCATTGTGTCTCTTCTATTTAATTCCGATGAATTTCTGTGTTTCATCGTCAATGGGAAGATCCAAGGGATACAGTAAACCTGCAGAGGTGCATCGGAATGTAAAACTGGTGACACAGGAAATGCTCAAAACATAGACAGTAGGAAGACTCAGCCTTCCTGTTCTTATGTCGGCATTGTGTCTCTTATATTTAATTCCGATGCTATTTCTGTGTTTCATCGTCAATGGGAAGGTCCAATGGATACAGTAATACTGCAGAGGTGCATCGGAATGTAAAACTGGTGACACAGGAAACGATCAAAACATAGACAGTAGGAATACTCAGTCTTTCTGTACTTAAGTCGGCATTGTGTCTCTTATACTTAAATCCGATGCAATTTCTGTGTTTCATCGTCACTGTGAAGGTCCAAGGTATACAGTAAACCTGCAGAGGTGCATCAAAATGTAAAACTGATGACACAGGGAACGCTCATAACATAGACAGTAGGAAGACTCAGTCTTCCTGTACCTAAGTCGGCATTGTGTCTCTTATACTTAATTCCGATGCAATTTCTGTGTTTCATCGTCAATGGGAAGGTCAAAGGGATACAGTATGCCTGCAGAGGTGCATAGGAATGTAAAACTGGTGACACAGGAAGCGCTCATAACATAGACCCTAAGAAGACTCAGTTTTCTTGTACTTAAGTCGGCATTGTGTCTTTTATATTTAATTCCGATGCAATTTCTGTGTTTCATCGTCACTGTGAAGGTCCAAGGGATACAGTAAACCTGCAGAGGTGGATCGGAATGTAAAACTGGTGACACAGGAAACGCTCGAAACATAGACAGTAGGAAGACTCAGTCTTCCTGTACTTAAGTCATCATTGTGTCTCTTATATTTAATTCCGATGCAATTTCTGTGTTTCATCGCCACTGAGTAGGTTCAAAGGATGCAGTAAACGTGCAGAGCTGCATCGGAATGTAAAACTGCTGACACAGGAAACGCTCAAAACATAGACAGTAGGAAGACTCAGTCTTCCTGTACTTCAGTCGGCATTGTGTCTCTTATATTTAATTCCGATGCCATTTCTGTGTTTCATCGCCAATGGGAAGGTCCAAGGGATACAGTAAAGCTGCAGAGGTGCATCGGAATGTAAAACTGGTGATACAGGACACGCTCAAATCATAGACAGTAGGAAGACTCAGTCTTCCTTTACTTAAGTCGGCATGGTGTCGCTTATATTTAATTCCGATGCAATTTCTGAGCTTCATCGTCAATGGGAAGGTCGAAGGGAAACAGTATACCTGCAGAGGTGGATCGGAATGTAAAACTGGTGACAAGGGAACGCTCAACACATAGACAGTAGGAAGACTCAGTCTTCCTGTACTTAAGTCGGCATTGTGTCTCTTATATTTATTTACGATGCAATTTCTGAGCTTCATCGTCAATGTGAAGGTCCTAGGAACACAGTAAACCTGCAGAAGTGCATCGGAATGTAAAACTGGTGACACGGGAAACGCTCAAAACGTAGACCTTAAGAAGACTCAGTTTTCTTGTACTTAAGTCGGCATTGTGTCTCTTATATTTAATTCTGATGCAATATCTGTGTTTCATCGTCACTGTGAAAGTCCAAGGGATACAGTAAACCTGCAGTGGTTCATCGGAATGTGAAACTGGTGACACAGGAAACGCTCAAAACATAGACAGTAGGAAGACTCCATGTTTTTGTACTTAAGTCGGCATTGTGTCTCTTATATTTAGTTCCGATGCAATTTCTGTGTTTCATCGTCAATGGGAATATCCAAGGGATACAGTAAACCTACAGAGGTGCATCGGAATGTAAGACTGGTGACACAGGAAATGCTCAAAACATAGACAGTAGGAAGACTCAGCCTTCCTGTTCTTAAGTCGGCATTGTGTCTCTTATATTTAATTCCGATGCAATTTCTGTGTTTCAGCGTCAATGGGAAGGTCCAATGGATACAGTAAACCTGCAGAGGTTCATCAAAATGTAAAACTGGTGATACAGGACACGCTCAAATCATACACAGTAGGACGACTCAGTCTTCCTGTACCTAAGTCGGCATTGTGTCTCTTATATTTAATTCCGATGCAATTTCTGTGTTTCGTCATCAACGGGAAAGTCCAAGGGATACAGTAAACCTGCAGAGGTGCATCGGAATGTAAAATTGGTGACGCAGGAAACGCTCAAAACATAAGCAGTAGGAAGAATCAATCTTCCAGTACTTAAGTCGGCATTGTGTCTCTTCTATTTAATTCCGATGGAATTTCTGTGTTTCATCGTCAATGGGAAGATCCAAGGGATACAGTAAACCTGCAGAGGTGCATCGGAATGTAAAACTGGTGACACAGGAAATGCTCAAAACATAGACAGTAGGAAGACTCAGCCTTCCTGTTCTTAAGTCGGCATTGTGTCTCTTATATTTAATTCCGATGCTATTTCTGTGTTTCATCGTCAATGGGAAAGTCCAATGGGTACAGTAAATCTGCAGAGGTGCATCGGAATGTAAAACTGGTGACACAGGAAACGATCAAAACATAGACAAGAGGAATACTCAGTCTTCCTGTACTTAAGTCGGCATTGTGTCTCTTATATTTAAATCCGATGCAATTTCTGTGTTTCATCGTCAATGGGAAGGTCCAAGGGATACAGTAAACCTGCAGAGGTGCATCGGAATATAAAACTGGTGACACAGGAAGCGGTCAAATCATAGACCCTAAGAAGACTCAGTTTTCTTGTACTGAAGTCGGCATTGTGTCTCTTATATTTAATTTGATGCAATTTCTGTGTTTCATCGTCACTGTGAAGGTCCAAGGGATACAGTAAACCTGCAGAGGTTCATCAAAATGTAAAACTGATGACACAGGGATCGCTCAAAACATAGACAGTAGGAAGACTCAGTCTTCCTGTACCTAAGTCGGCATTGTATCTCTTATATTTAATTCCGATGCAATTTCTGTGTTTCATCGTCAATGGGAAGGTCCAAGGGATACAGTATGCCTGCAGAGGTGCATCGGAATGTAAAACTGGTGACACAGGAAGCGCTCATAACATAGACCCTAAGAAGACTCAGTTTTCTTGTACTTAAGTCGGCATTGTGTCTTTTATATTTAACTCCGATGCAATTTCTGTGTTTCATCGTCACTGTGAAGGTCGAAGGGATACAGTAAACCTGCAGAAGTGCATCGGAATGTAAAACTGGTGACACAGGAAACGCTCAAAACATAGACAGTAGGAAGACTCAGTCTTCCTGTACTTAAGTCATCATTGTGTCTCTTATATTTAATTCCGATGCAATTTCTGTGTTTCATCGTCACTGTGAAGGTTCAAGGGATACGGTAAACGTGCAGAGGTGCATCGGAATGTAAAACTGGTGACACAGGAAACGCTCAAAACATAGACAGTAGGAAGACTCAGTCTTCCTGTACTTCAGTCGGCATTGTGTCTCTTATATTTAATTCCGATGCCATTTCTGTGTTTCATCGTCAATGGGAAGATCCAAGAGATTCAGTAAACCTGCAGAGGTGCACCGGAATGTAAAATTGGTGACGCAGGAAACGCTCAAAACATAGGCAGTAGGAAGACTCAATCTTCCAGTACTTAAGTCGGCATTGTGTCTCTTCTATTTAATTCCGATGGAATTTCTGAGTTTCATCGTCAATGGGAAGATCCAAGGGATACAGTAAACCTGCATAGGTGCATCGGAATGTAAAACTGGTGACACAGGAAATGCTCAAAACATAGACAGTAGGAAGAATCAGACTTCCTGTTCTTAAGTCGGCATTGTGTCTCTTATATTTAATTCCGATGCTATTTCTGTGTTTCATCGTCAATGGGAAGGTCCAATGGATACAGTAAAACTGCAGAGGTGCATCAAAATGTAAAACTGGTGACACAGGAAACGATCAAATCATAGACAGTAGGAATACTAAGTCTTCCTGTACTTAAGTCGGCATTGTGTCTCTTATATTTAAATCCGATGCAATTTCTGTGTTTCGTCGTCAATGGGAAGGTCCAAGGGATACATTAAACCTGCAGAGGTGCATCGGAATATAAAACTGGTGACACAGGAAGCGGTCAAATCATAGGCCCTAAGAAGACTCAGTTTTCTTGTACTGAAGTCGGCATTGTGTCTCTTATATTTAATTTGATGCAATTTCTGTGTTTCATCGTCACTGTGAAGGCCAAGGGATACAGTAAACCCGCAGAGGTGCATGAAAATGTAAAACTGATGACACAGGGAACGCTCATAACACAGAGAGTAGGAAGACTCAGTCTTCCTGTACCTAAGTCGGCATTGTGTCTCTTATATTTAATTCCGATGCAATTTCTGTGTTTCATCGTCAATGGGAAGGTCCAAGGGATACGGTATGCCTGCAGAGGTGCATCGGAATGTAAAACTGGTGACACAGGAAGCGCTCATAACATAGACCCTAAGAAGACTCAGTTTTCTTGTACTTAAGTCGGCATTGTGTCTTTTATATTTAATTCCCATGCAATTTCTGTGTTTCATCGTCACTGTGAAGGTCTAAGGGATACAGTAAACCTGCAGAGGTGCATCGGAATGTAAAACTGGTGACACAGGAAACGCTCAAAACATAGACAGTAGGAAGACTCAGTCTTCCTGTACTTAAGTCGGCATTGTGTCTCTTATACTTATTTCCGATGGAATTTCTGAGCTTCATCGTCAATGGGAAGGTCGAAGGGAAACAGTATACCTGCAGAGGTGCATCGGAATGTATAACTGGTGACAAGGGAAACGCTCAAAACATAGACAGTAGGGAGACTCAGTCTTCCTGTACTTAAGTCGGCATTGTGTCTCTTATACTTATTTCCGATGCAATTTCTGAGCTTCATCGTCAATGGGAAGGTCCTAGGAACACAGTGAACCTACAGAGGTGCATCGGAATGTAAAACTGGTGACACGGGAAACGCTCAAAACATAGACCTTAAGAAGACTCAGTTTTCGTGTACTTAAGTCGGCATTGTGTCTCTTATATTTAATTCTGAAGCAATATCTGTGTTTCATCGTCACTGTGAAAGTCCAAGGGATACAGTAAACCTGCAGAGGTTCATCGGAATGTGAAACTGGTGACACAGGAAACGCTCAAACATAGACACTAGGAAGACTCAATGTTTCTGTACTTAAGTCGGCATTGTGTCTCTTATATTTAATTCCGATGCAATTTCTGTGTTTCATCGTCAATGGGAAGATCCAATTGATACAGTAAACCTGCAGAGGTGCATCGGAATGTAAAACCGGTGACACAGGAAACGATCAAAACGTAGACAGTAGGAATACTCAGTCTTCCTGTACTTAAGTCGGCATTGTGTCTCTTATATTCAAATCCGATGCCATTTCTGTGTTTCGTCGTCAATGGGAAGGTCCAAGGGATACAGTATACCTGCAGAGGTAGATCGGAATGTAAAACTGGTGACAAGGGAACGCTCAACACATAGAAAGTAGGAAGACTCAGTCTTCCTGTACTTAAGTCGGCATTGTGTCTCTTATATTTATTTACGATGCAATTTCTGAGCTTCATCGTCAATGGGAAGGTTCTAGGAACACAGTAAACCTGCAGAAGTGCATCGGAATGTAAAACTGGTGACACGGGAAACGCTCAAAACGTAGACCTTAAGAAGACTCAGTTTTCTTGTACTTAAGTCGGCATTGTGTCTCTTATATTTAATTCCGATGCAATATCTGTGTTTCATCGTCACTGTGAAAGTCCAAGGGATACAGTAAACCTGCAGTGGTTCATCGGAATGTAGAAACTGGTGACACAGGAAACGCTTAAAACATAGACAGTAGGAAGACTCCATGTTTTTGTACTTAAGTCGGCATTGCGTCTCTTATATTTAGTTCCGATGCAATTTCTGTGTTTCATCATCAGTGGGAATATCCAAGTGATACAGTAAACCTACAGAGGTGCATCGGAATGTAAGACTGGTGACACAGGAAATGCTCAAAACATAGACAGTAGGAAGACTCAGCCTTCCTGTTCTTAAGTCGGCATTGTGTCCCTTATATTATTTCCGATCCTATTTCTGTGTTTCATCGTCAATGGGAAGGTCCAATGGATACAGTAAAACTGCAGGGGTGCATCGGAATGTAAAACTGGTGACACAGGAAACGATCAAACGATAGACAGTAGGAATACTCAGTCTTCCTGTACTTAAGTCGGCATTCTGTCTCTTATATTTAATTCCGATGCAATTTCTGTGTTTCATCGTCAATGGGAAGGTCCAATGGATACAGTAAATCTGCAGAGGGGCATCGGAATGTAAAACTGGTGACACAGGAAACGCTCAAAACATAGACAGTAGGGAGACTCAGTCTTCCTGTACTTCAGACGGCATTGTGTCTCTTATATTTAATTCCGATGCCATTTCTGTGTTTCATCGCCAAATAGAAGGTCCAAGGGATACAGTAAACCTGCACAGGTGCATCGGAATGTAAAACCGATGACACAGGAAACGCTCAAAACATAGACAGTAGGAAGACTCAGTCTTCCTGTAATATGTCGGCAGCATTGTGTCTCCTATATTTAATTCCGATGCAATTTCTGTGTTTCATCGTCAATGGGAAGGTCGAAGGGAAAAGTATACCTGCAGAGGTACATTGGAATGTAAAACTGGTGACAAGGGAAATGCTCAAACATACACAGTAGGAAGACTCAGTCTTCCTGTACTTAAGTCGGCATTGTGTCTCTTATATTTAATTCCGATGCAATTTCTGTGTTTCATCGTCAATGCGAAGATCCAAGGGATACAGTAAACCTGCAGAGGTGCATCGGAATGTAAAACTGGTGACACAGGAAACGCTCAAAACATAGACAGTAGGAAGCCTCAGCCTTCCTGTCCTTAAGTCGGCATTGTGTCTCTTATATTTAATTCCGATTCTATTTCTGTGTTTCATCGTCAATGGGAAGGTCCAAGGGATACAGTAAACCTGCAAAGGTGCATCGGAATGTAAAATTGGTGACGCAGGAAACGCTCAAAACATATGCAGTAGGAAGACTCAATCTTCCAGTACTTAAGTCGGCATTGTGTCTCTTCTATTTAATTCCGATGCAATTTCTGTGTTTCATCCTCAATCGGAAGATCCAAGGGATACAGTAAACCTGCAGAGGTGCATCGGAATGTAAAACTGGTGACAAGGGAAATGCTCAAAACATAGACAGTAGGAAGACTCAGCCTTCCTGTTCTTAAGTCAGCATTGTGTCTCTTATGTTTAATTCCGATGCTATTTCTGTGTTTCATCGTCAATGGGAAGGTCCAATGGATACAGAAAAACTGCAGAGGTGCATCAAAATGTAAAACTGGTGACACAGGAAACGATCAAAACAAAGACAGTAGGAATAGTCAGGCTTCCTGTACTTAAGTCGGCATTGTGTCTCTTATATTTAAATCCGATGCAATTTCTGTGTTTCGTCGCCAATGGGAAGGTCCAAGGGATACAGTAAACCTGCAGAGGTGCATCGGAAAGTAAAACTGGTGACTCATTAAGCGTTCAAAACATAGGCCCTAAGAAGACTCAGATTTCTTGTACTGAAGTCGGCATTGTGTCCCTTATATTTAATTTGATGCAATATCTGTGTTTCATCGTCACTGTGAAGGTCCAACGGATACAGTAAAGCAGCAGAGGTGCATCAAAATGTAAAACTGATGACACAGGGAACGCTCAAAACATAGACCGTAGGAAGACTCAGTCTTCCTGTACCTAAGTCGGCATTGTGTCTCTTATATTTAATTCCGATGCAATTTCTGTGATTCGTCGTCAACGGGAAAGTCCAAGGGATACAGTAGACCTGCAGTGGTGCATCGGAATGTAAAATTGGTGACGCAGGAAACGCTCGAAACATAGGCAGTAGGAAGACTCAATCTTCCAGTACTTAAGTCGGCATTGTGTCTGTTATATTTATTTCCGATGCAATTTCTGAGCTTCATCGTCAATGGGAAGGTCCTAGGAACACAGTAAACCTGCAGAGGTTCATCGGAATGTGAAACTGGTGACCCAGGAAACGGTGAAACCATAGGCCCTAAGAAGACTCAGTTTTCTTGTACTGAAGTCGGCATTGTGCCTCTAATATTTAATTTGATGCAATTTCTGTGTTTCATCGTCACTGTGAAGGTCCAAGGGATACAGTAAACCTGCAGAGGTCCATCAAATTGTAAAACTGATGACACAGGGAACGCTCATAACAATGACAGTAGGAAAACTCAGTCTTCCTGTACCTAAGTCGGCATTGTGTCTCTTATATTTAATTCCGAAGCAATTTCTGTGTTTCGTCGTCAACGGGAAAGTCCAAGGGATACAGTAAACCAGCAAAGGTGCATTGGAATGTAAAACTGGTGACACAGGAAACGCTCAAAACATAGACAGTAGGAAGACTCAGTCTTTCTGTACTTAAGTCGGCCATGTGTCTCTTATATTTAATTCCGATGCAATTTCTGTGTTTCATCGTCACTGTGAAGGTCCAAGGTATACAGTAAACCTGCAGAGGTGCATCGGAATGTAAAACTGGTGATACAGGACACGCTCAAATCATAGACAGTAGGAAGACTCAGTCTTCCTTTACTTAAGTCGGCATTGTGTCTCTTATATGTAATTCCGATGCAATTTCTGAGCTTCATCGTCAATGGGAAGGTCGAAGGGAAACAGTATACCTGCAGAGGTGCATCGGAATGTAAAACTGGTGACAAGGGAAACGCTCAAAACATAGACAGTAGGAAGACTCAGTCTTCCTGTACTTAAGTCGGCATTGTGGCTCTTATATTTATTTCCGATGCAATTTCTGAGCTTCATCGTCAATCGGAAGGTCCAAGGGATACAGTAAACCTGCAGAGGTGCATCGGAATGTAAAACTGGTGATACAGGACACGCTCAAATCATAGACAGTAGGAAGACTCATTCTTCCTTTACTTAAGTCGGCATGGTGTCCCTTATATTTAATTCCGATGCAATTTCTGAGCTTCATCGTCAATGGGAAGGTCGAAGGGAAACAGTATACCTGCAGAGGTGCATCGGAATGTATAACTGGTGACAAGGGAAACGCTCAAAACATAGATAGTAGGGAGACTCAGTCTTGCTGTACTTAAGTCGGCATTGTGTCTCTTATACTTATTTCCGATGCAATTTCTGAGCTTCATCGTCAATGGGAAGGTCCTAGGAACACAGTAAACCTGCAGAGGTGCATCGGAATGTAAAACTGGTGACACGTGAAACGCTCAAAACATAGACCTTAAGAAGACTCAGTTTTCGTGTACTTAAGTCGGCATTGTGTCTCTTATATTTAATTTTGAAGCAATATCTGTGTTTCATCGTCACTGTGAAAGTCCAAGGGATACAGTAAACCTGCAGAGGTTCATCGGAATGTGAAACTGGTGACACAGGACACGCTCAAACATAGACACTCGGAAGACTCAATGTTTCTGTACTTAAGTCGGCATTGTGTCTCTTATATTTAATTCCGATGCAATTTCTGTGTTTCAACGTCAATGGGAAGATCCAATTGATACAGTAAACCTGCAGAGGTGCATCGGAATGTAAAACTGGTGATACAGGACACGCTCAAATCATAGACAGTAGGAAGACTCAGTCTTCCTTTACTTAAGTCGGCATGGTGTCCCTTATATTTAATTCCGATGCAATTTCTGAGCTTCATCGTCAATGGGAAGGTCGAAGGGAAACAGTATACCTGCAGAGGTGCATCGGAATGTATAACTGGTGACAAGGGAAACGCTCAAAACATAGATAGTAGGGAGACTCAGTCTTGCTGTACTTAAGTCGGCATTGTGTCTCTTATACTTATTTCCGATGCAATTTCTGAGCTTCATCGTCAATGGGAAGGTCCTAGGAACACAGTAAACCTGCAGAGGTGCATCGGAATGTAAAACTGGTGACACGTGAAACGCTCAAAACATAGACCTTATGAAGACTCAGTTTTCGTGTACTTAAGTCGGCATTGTGTCTCTTATATTTAATTTTGAAGCAACATCTGTGTTTCATCGTCACTGTGAAAGTCCAAGGGATACAGTAAACCTGCAGAGGTTCATCGGAATGTGAAACTGGTGACACAGGACACGCTCAAACATAGACACTCGGAAGACCCAATGTTTCTGTACTTAAGTCGGCATTGTGTCTCTTATATTTAATTCCGATGCAATTTCTGTGTTTCAACGTCAATGGGAAGATCCAATTGATACAGTAAACCTGCAGAGGTGCATCGGAATGTAAAACTGGTGATACAGGACACGCTCAAATCATAGACAGTAGGAAGACTCAGTCTTCCTTTACTTAAGTCGGCATTGTGTCTCTTATATTTAATTCCGATGCAATTTCTGAGCTTCATCGTCACTGTGAAGGTCCAAGGGATACAGTAAACCTGCAGAGGTGCATCAAATTGTAAAACTGATGACACAGGGAACGCTCATAACAATGACAGTAGGAAAACTCAGTCTTCCTGTACCTAAGTCGGCATTGTGCCTCTTATATTTAATTCCGAAGCAATTTCTGTGTTTCGTCGTCAACGGGAAAGTCGAAGGGATACAGTAAACCTGCAAAGGTGCATTGGAATGTAAAACTGGTGACACAGGAAACGCTCAAAACATAGACAGTAGGAAGACTCAGTCTTTCTGTACTTAAGTCGGCATTGTGTCTCTTATATTCAATTCCGATGCAATTTCTGTGTTTCATCGTCAATGGGAAGGTCCAAGGGATACAGTATGCCTGCAGAGGTGCATCGGAATGTAAAACTGGTGACACAGGAAGCACTCATAACATAGACCCTAAGAAGACTCAGGTTTCTTGTACTTAAGTGGACATTGTGTCTTTTATATTTAATTCCGATGCAATTTCTGTGTTTCATCGTCACTGTGAAGGTCCAAGGTATACAGTAAACCTGCAGAGGTGCATCGGAATGTAAAACTGGTGATACAGGACACGCTCAAATCATAGACAGTAGGAAGACTCAATGTTTCTGTACTTAAGTCGGCATTGTGTCTCTTATATTTAGTTCCGATGCAATTTCTGTGTTTCATCGTCAATGGGAAGATGCAAGGGATACAGTAAACCTGCAGAGGTGCTTCGGAATGTAAAACTGGTGACACAGGAAACGCTCAAAACATAGACAGTAGGAAGACTCAGCCTTCCTGTTTTTAAGTCGTTATTGTGTCTCTTATATTTAATTCCGATGCTATTTCTGTGTTTCATCGTCAATGGGAATGTCCAATGGATACAGTAAACCTGCAGAGGAGCATCGGAATGTAAAATTGGTGACGCAGGAAACGCTCAAAACATAGGCAAGAGGAAGACTCAGTCTTTCTGTACTTAAGTTGGCATTGTGTGTCTTATATTTAAATCCGATGCAATTTCTGTGTTTCGTCGTCAATGGGAAGGTCCAAGGGATACAGTAAACCTGCAGAGGTGCATCGGAATATAAAACTGGTGACACTGGAAGCGGTCAAATCATAGGCTCTAAGAAGACTCAGTTTTCTTGTACTGAAGTCGGCATTGTGTCTCTTATATTTAATTTGATGCAATTTCTGTGTTTCATCGTCACTGTGAAGGTCCAAGGGATACAGTAAACCTGCAGAGGTGCATCAAAATGTAAAACTGATGACACAGGGAACACTCATAACATGGACAGTAGGAAGACTCAGTCTTCCTGTACCTAAGTCGGCATTGTGTCTCTTATACTTAATTCCGATACAATTTCTGTGTTTCATCGTCAATGGGAAGGTCCAAGGGATACAGTATGCCTGCAGAGGTGCATAGGAATGTAAAACTGGTGACACAGGAAGCGCTCATAACATAGACCCTAAGAAGACTCAGTTTTCTTGTACTTAAGTCGGCATTCTGCCTTTTATATTTAATTCCGATGCAATTTCTGTGTTTCATCGTCACTGTGAAGGTCCAAGGGATACAGTAAACCTACAGAGGTGGATCGGAATGTAAAACTGGTGACACAGGAAACGCTCAAAACATAGACAGTAGGAAGACTCAGTCTTCCTGTACTTAAGTCATCATTGTGTCTCTTATATTTAATTCCGATGCAATTTCTGTGTTTCATCGTCACAGAGAAGGTTCAAAGGATGCAGTAAACGTGCAGAGGTGCATCGGAATGTAAAATGGTGACACAGGAAACGTTCAAAACATAGACAGTAGGAAGACTCAGTCTTCCTGTACTTCAGTCGGCATTGAGTCTCTTATATTTAATTCCGATGCCATTTGTTTCTTTCATCGCCAATGGGAAGGTCCAAGGGATACAGTAAACCTGCAGAGGTGCATCGGAATGTAAAACTGGTGATACAGGACACGCTCAAATCATAGACAGCAGGAAGACTCAGTCTTCCTTTACTTAAGTCGGCATGGTGTCTCTTATATTTAATTCCGATGCAATTTCTGAGCTTCATCGTCAATGGGAAGGTCCAAGGGGTACAGTATACCTGCAGAGGTGGATCGGAATGTAAAACTGGTGACAAGGGAACGCTCAACACATAGACAGTAGGAAGACTCAGTCTTCCTGTACTTATGTCGGCATTGTGTCTCTTATATTTATTTACGATGCAATTTCTGAGCTTCATCGTCAATGGGAAGGTCCTAGGAACACAGTAAACCTGCAGAAGTGCATCGGAATGTAAAACTGGTGACGCGGGAAACGCTCAAAACGTAGACCTTAAGAAGACTCAGTTTTCTTGTACTTAAGTCGGCATTGTGTCTCTTATATTTAGTTCCGATGCAATTTCTGTGTTTCATCATCAATGGGAAATCCAAGGGATACAGTAAACCTACAGAGGTGCATCGGAATGTAAGACTGGTGACACAGGAAATGCTCAAAACATAGGCAGTAGGAAGACTCAGCCTTCCTGTTCTTAAGTCGGCATTGTGTCTCTTATATTTAATTCCGATCCTATTTCTGTGTTTCATCGTCAATGGGAAGGTCCAATGGATACAGTAAAACTGCAGGGGTGCATCGGAATGTAAAACTGGTGACACAGGAAACGATCAAACGATAGACAGTAGGAATACTCAGTCTTCCTATACTTAAGTCGGCATTCTGTCTCTTATATTTAATACCGATTCAATTTCTGTGTTTCATCGTCAATGGGAAGGTCCAATGGATACAGTAAACCTGCAGAGGGGCATCGGAATGTAAAACTGGTGACACAGGAAACGCTCAAAACATAGACAGTAGGAAGACTCAGTCTTCCTGTACTTCAGTTGCATTGTGTCTCTTATATTTAATTCCGATGCCATTTCTGTGTTTCATCGCCAATGGGAAGGTCCAAGGGATACAGTAAACCTGCACAGGTGCATCGGAATGTAAAACTGATGACACAGGAAACGCTCAAAACATACACAGTAGGAAGACTCAGTCTTCCTGTAATATGTCGGCAGCATTGTGTCTCTTATATTTAATTCCGATGCAATTTCTGTGTTTCATCGTCAATGGGAAGGTCGAAGGGAAAAGTATACCTGCAGAGGTGCATGAAAATGTAAAACTGGTGACACAGGAAACGATCAAAACATAGACAGTAGGAATACTCAGGCTTCCTGTACTTAAGTCGGCATTGTGACTGTTATTTTTAAATCCGATGCAATTTCTGTGTTTCGTCGTTAATGGGAAGGTCCAAGGGATACAGTAAACCTGCAGAGGTGCATCGGAATGTAAAACTGGTGACTCATTAAGCGTTCAAAACATAGGCCCTAAGAAGACTCAGATATCTTGTACTGAAGTCGGCATTGTGTCCCTTATATTTAATTTGATGCAATTTCTGTGTTTCATCGTCACTGTGAAGGTCCAAGGGATACAGTAAAGCAGCAGAGGTGCATCAAAATGTAAAACTGATGACACAGGGAACGCTCAAAACATAGACAGTAGGAAGACTCAGCCTTCCTGTACCTAAGTCGGCATTGTGTACCTTATATTTAATTCCGATGCAATTTCTGTGTTTCGTCGTCAACGGGAAAGTCCAAGGGATACAGTAGACCTGCAGAGGTGCATCGGAATGTAAAATTTGTGACGCAGGAAACGCTCAAAACATAGGCAGTAGGAGGACTCAATCTTCCAGTACTTAAGTCGGCATTCTGTCTCTTCTATTTAATTCCGATGGAATTTCTGTGTTTCATCGTCAATGGAAGATCCAAGGGATGCAGTAAACCTGCAGAGGTGCATCGGAATGTAAAACTGGTGACACAGGAAATGCTCAAAACATAGACAGTAGGAAGACTCAGCCTTCCTGTTCTTAAGTCGGCATTGTGACTCTTATATTTAATTCCGATGCTATTTCTGAGTTTCATCGTCAATGGGAAAGTCCAATGGGTACAGTAAAACTGCAGAGGTGCATCGGAATGTAAAACTGGTGGCACAGGAAAAGATCAAAACATAGACAGTAGGAATACTAAGTCTTCCTGTACTTAAGTCGGCATTGTGTCGCTTATATTTAAATCCGATGCAATTTCTGTGTTTCGTCGTCAATGGGAAGGTCCAAGGGATACAGTAAACCTGCACAGGTGCATCGGAATATAAAACTGGTGACACAGGAAGCGGTCAAATCATAGGCCCTAAGAAGACTCAGTTTTCTTGTACTGAAGTCGGCATTGTGTCTCTTATATTTAATTTGATGCAATTTCTGTGTTTCATCGTCACTGTGAAGGTCCAAGGGATACAGTAAACCTGCAGAGGTGCATCAAAATGTAAAACTGATGACACAGAGAACGCTCATAACACAGACAGTAGGAAGACTCAGTCTTCCTGTACCTAAATTGGCATTGTGTCTCTTATATTTAATTCCGATGCAATTTCTGTGTTTCATCGTCAATGGGAAGGTCCAAGGGATACAGTATGCCTGCAGAGGTGCATCGGAATGTAAAACTGGTGACACAGGAAGCGCTCATAACATAGACCCTAAGAAGACTCAGTTTTCCTGTACTTCAGTCGGCATTGTGTCTCTTATATTTAATTCCGATGCAATATCTGTGTCTCATCATCACTGTAAAAGTCCAAGGGATACAGTAAACCTCCAGTGGTTCATCGGAATGTGAAACTGGTGACACAGGAAACGCTCAAAACATAGACAGTAGGAAGACTCAGTCTTCCTGTACTTCAGTCGGTAATGTGTCTCTTATATTTAATTCCGATACCATTTCTGTGTTTCATCGCCAATGGGGAGGTCCAAGGGATACAGTAAACCTGCAGAGGTGCATCGGAATGTAAAACTGGTGATACAGGACACGCTCAAATCATAGACAGTAGGAAGACTCAGTCTTCCTTTACTTAAGTCGGCATGGTGTCTCTTATATTTCATTCCGATGCAATTTCTGAGCTGCATCGTCAATGGGAAGGTCGAAGGGAAACAGTATACCTGCAGAGGTGGATCGGAATGTAAAACTGGTGACAAGGGAACGCTCAACACATAGACAGTAGGAAGACTCAGTCTTCCTGTACTTAAGTCGGCATGTGTCTCTTATATTTATTTCCGATGCAATTTCTGAGCTTCATCGTCAATGGGAAGGTCCTAGGAACACAGTAAACGTGCAGAAGTGCATCGGAATGTAAAACTGGTGACACGGGAAACGCTCAAAACGTAGACCTTAAGAAGACTCAGTTTTCTTGTACTTAAGTCGGCATTGTGTCTCTTATATTTAATTCCGATGCAATATCTGTGTTTCATCATCACTGTGAAAGTCCAAGGGATACAGAAAACCTGCAGTGGTTCATCGGAATGTGAAACTGGTGACACAGGGAACGCTCATAACATAGACAGTAGGAAGACTCAGTTTTCCAGTACCTAAGTCGGCATTGTGTCTCTTATATTTAATTCCGATGCAATTTCTGTGTTTCATCGTCAATCGGAAGGTCCAAGGGATACAGTATGCCTGCAGAGGTGCATCGGAATGTAAAACTGGTGACACAGGAAGCGCTCATAACATAGACCCTAAGAAGACTCAGTTTTCTTGTACTTAAGTCAGCATTGTGTCTTTTATATTTAATTCCGATGCAATTTCTGTGTTTCATCGTCACTGTGAAGGTCCAAGGGATACAGTAAACCTGCAGAGGTGGATCGGAATGTAAAACTGGTGACACAGGAATCGCTCAAAACATAGACAGTAGGAAGACAGAGTCTTCCTGTACTTAAGTCATCATTGTGTCTCTTATATTTAATTCCGATGCAATTTCTGTGTTTCATCGTCACTGAGAAGGTTCAAGGGATACAGTAAACCTACAGAGGTGCATCGGAATGTAAGACTGGTGACACAGGAAATGCTCAAAACATAGACAGTAGGAAGACTCAGCCTTCCTGTTCTTAAGTCGGCATTGTGTCTCTTATATTTAATTCCGATCCTATTTCTGTGTTTCATCGTCAATGGGAAGGTCCAAGGGATGCAGTAAACGTGCAGAGGTGCATCGGAATGTAAAACTGGTGACACAGGAAACGCTCAAAACATAGACAGTAGGAAGACTCAGTCTTTCTGTACTTCAGTCGGCATTGAGTCTCTTATATTTAATTCCGATGCCATTTCTGTGTTTCATCGCCAATGGGAAGGTCCAAGGGATACAGTAAACCTGCAGAGGTGCATCGGAATGTAAAACTGGTGATACAGGACACGCTCAAATCATAGACGGTAGGAAGACTCAGTCTTCCTTTACTTAAGTCGGCATGGTGTCTCTTATATTTAATTCCGATGCAATTTCTGAGCTTCATCGTCAATGGGAAGGTCCAAGGGATACAGTATATCTGCAGAGGTGGATCGGAATGTAAAACTGGTGACAAGGGAACGATCAACACATAGACAGTAGGAAGACTCAGTCTTCCTGTACTTAAGTCGGCATTGTGTCTCTTATATTTAATTCCGATGCAATTTCTGTGTTTCGTCGTCAACGGGAAAGTCCAAGGGATACAGTAGACCTGCAGAGATGCATCGGAATGTAAAATTGGTGACGCAGGAAACGCTCAAAACATAGGCAGTAGGAAGACTCAATCTTCCAGTACTTAAGTCGGCATTCTGTCTCTTCTATTTAATTCCGATGGAATTTCTGTGTTTCATCGTCAATGGGAAGATCCAAGGGATGCAGTAAACCTGCAGAGGTGCATCGGAATGTAAAACTGGTGACACAGGAATCGCTCAAAACATAGACAGTAGGAAGACAGAGTCTTCCTGTACTTAAGTCATCATTGTGTCTCTTATATTTAATTCCGATGCTATTTCTGTGTTTCATCGTCAATGGGAAGGTCCAATGGATACAGTAAAACTGCAGAGGTGCATCTGAATGTAAAACTGGTGACACAGGAAACGATCAAAACATAGACAGTAGGAATACTCAGTCTTCCTGTACTTAAGTCGGCATTGTGTCTCTTATATTTAAATCCGATGCAATTTCTGTGTTTCGTCGTCAATAAGAAGGTCAAAGGGATATAGTAAACCTGCAGAGGTGCATCGGAATATAAAACTGGTGACACAGGAAGAGGTCAAATCATAGGCTCTAAGAAGACTCAGTTTTCTTGTACTGAAGTCGGCATTGTGTCTCTTATATTTAATTTGATGCAATTTCTGTGTTTCATCGTCACTGTGAAGGTCCAAGGGATACAGTAAACCTGCAGAGGTGCATCAAAATGTAAAACTGATGACACAGGGAACGCTCATAACATAGACATTAGGAAGACTCAGTTTTCCAGTACCTAAGTCGGCATTGTGTCTCTTATATTTAATTCCGATGCAATTTCTGTGTTTCATCGTCAATGGGAAGGTCCAAGGGATACAGTATGCCTGCAGAGGTGCATCGGAATGTAAAACTGGTGACACAGGAAGCGCTCATAACATAGACCCTAAGAAGACTCAGTTTTCTTGTACTTAAGTCAGCATTGTGTCTTTTATATTTAATTCCGATGCAATTTCTGTGTTTCATCGTCACTGTGAAGGTCCAAGGGATACAGTAAACCTGCAGAGGTGGATCGGAATGTAAAACTGGTGACACAGGAATCGCTCAAAACATAGACAGTATTAAGACAGAGTCTTCCTGTACTTAAGTCATCATTGTGTCTCTTATATTTAATTCCGATGCAATTTCTGTGTTTCATCGTCACTGACAAGGTTCAAGGGATACAGTAAACCTACAGAGGTGCATCGGAATGTAAGACTGGTGACACAGGAAATGCTCAAAACATAGACAGTAGGAAGACTCAGCCTTCCTGTTCTTAAGTCGGCATTGTGTCTCTTATATTTTATTCCGATCCTATTTCTGTGTTTCATCGTCAATGGGAAGGTCCAAGGGATGCAGTAAACGTGCAGAGGTGCATCGGAATGTAAAACTGGTGACACAGGAAACGCTCAAAACATAGACAGTAGGAAGACTCAGTCTTCCTTTACTTAAGTCGGCACGGTGTCTCTTATATTTAATTCCGATGCAATTTCTGAGCTTCATCGTCAATGGGAAGGTCCAAGGGATACAGTATATCTGCAGAGGTGGATCGGAATGTAAAACTGGTGACAAGGGAACGCTCAACACATAGACAGTAGGAAGACTCAGTCTTCCTGTACTTAAGTCGGCATTGTGTCTCTTATATTTATTTACGATGCAATTTCTGAGCTTCATCGTCAATGGGAAGGTCCTAGGAACACAGTAAACCTTCAGAAGTGCATCGGAATGGAAAACTGGTGACACGGGAAACGCTCAAAACGTAGACCATAAGAAGACTCAGTTTTCTTGTACTTAAGTCGGCATTGTGTCTCTTATATTTAATTCCGATGCAATATCTGTGTTTCATCGTCACTGTGAAAGTCCAAGGGATACAGTAAACCTGCAGTGGTTCATCGGAATGTGAAACTGGTGACACAGGAAACGATCAAAACATAGACAGTAAGAAGACTCCATGTCTTTGTACTTAAGTCGGCATTGTGTCTCTTATATTAAGTTCCGATGGAAATTTCTGTGTTTCATCATAAATGGGAATATCCAAGGGATATAGTAAACCTACAGAGGTGCATCGGAATGTAAGACTGGTGACACAGGAAATGCTCAAAACATTGACAGTAGGATGACTCAGCCTTCCTGTTCTTAAGTCGGCATTGTGTCTCTTATATTTAATTCCGATGCTATTTCTGTGTTTCATCGTCAATGGGAAGGTCCAATGGATACAGTAAAACTGCAGGGGTGCATCGGAATGTAAAACTGGTGACACAGGAAACGATCAAACGATAAACAGTAGGAATACTCAGTCTTCCTGTACTTAAGTCGGCATTCTGTCTCTTATATTTAATTCCGATGCAATTTCTGTGTTTCATCGTCAATGGGAAGGTCCAATGGATACAGTAAACCTGCAGAGGGGCATCGGAATGTAAAACTGGTGACACAGGAAACGCTCAAAACATAGACAGTAGGAAGACTCAGTCTTCCTGTACTTCAGTCGGCATTGTGTCTCTTATATTTAATTCCGATGCCATTTCTGTGTTTCATCGCCAATGGGAAGGTCCAAGGGATACAGTAAACCTGCACAGGTGCATCGGAATGTAAAACTGATGACACAGGAAACGCTCAAAACATAGACAGTAGGAAGACTCACTCTCCCTATAATATGTCGGCAGCATTGTGTCTCTTATATTTAATTCCGATGCAATTTCTGTGTTTCATCGTCAATGGGAAGGTCGAAGGGAAAAGTATACCTGCAGAGGTACATTGGAATGTAAAACTGGTGACAGGGGAAATGCTCAAAACATAGACAGTAGGAAGACTCAGTCTTCCTGTACTTAAGTCGGCATTGTGTCTCTTATATTGAATTCCGATGCAATTTCTGTGTTTCATCGTCAATGCGAAGATCCAAGGGATACAGTAAACCTGCAGAGGTGCGTCGGAATGTAAAACTGGTGACACAGGAAACGCTCAAAACATAGACAGTAGGAAGCCTCCGCCTTCCTGTTCTTAAGTCGGCATTGTGTCTCTTATATTTAATTCCGATTCTATTTCTGTGTTTCATCGTCAATGGGAAGGTCCAAGGAATACAGTAAACCTGCAAAGGTGCATCGGAATGTAAATTTGGTGACGCAGGAAACGCTCAAAACATAGGCTGTAGGAAGACTCAATCTTCCAGTACTTAAGTCGGCATTGTGTCTCTTCTATTTAATTCCGATGCAATTTCTGTGTTTCATCCTCAATCGGAAGATCCAAGGGATACAGTAAACCTGCAGAGGTCCATCGGAATGTAAAACTGGTGACAAGGGAAATGCTCAAAACATAGACAGTAGGAAGACTCAGCCTTCCTGTTCTTAAGTCGGCATTGTGTCTCTTATGTTTAATTCCGATGCTATTTCTGTGTTTCATCGTCAATGGGAAGGTCCAATGGATACAGAAAAACTGCAGAGGTGTATCAAAATGTAAAACTGATGACACAGGGAACGCTCAAAACATAGAGAGTAGGAAGACTCAGTCTTCCTGTACTTAAGTCGGCATTGTGTCTCTTACATTTAAATCCGATGCAATTTCTGTGTTTCGTCGTCAATGGGAAGGTCCAAGGATACAGTAAACCTGCAGAGGTGCATCGGAATGTAAAACTGGTGACTCATTAAGCGTTCAAAACATAGGCCCTAAGAAGCCTCAGATTTCTTGTACTGAAGTCGGCATTGTGTCCCTTATATTTAATTTGATGCAATTTCTGTGTTTCATCGTCACTGTGAAGGTCCGAGGGATACAGTAAAGCAGCAGAGGTGCATCAAAATGTAAAACTGATGACACAGGGAACGCTCAAAACATAGAGAGTAGGAAGACTCAGTCTTCCTGTACCTAAGTCGGCATTGTGTCCCTTATATTTAATTCCGATGCAATTTCTGTGTTTCGTCGTCAACGGGAAAGTTCAAGGGATACAGTAGACCTGCAGAGGTGCATCGGAATGTAAAATTGGTGACGCAGGAAACGCTCAAAACATAGGCAGTAGGAAGACTCTATCTTCCAGTACTTAAGTCGGCATTCTGTCTCTTCTATTTAATTCCGATGGAATTTCTGTGTTTCATCGTCAATGGGAAGATCCAAGGGATGCAGTAAACCTGCAGAGGTGCATCGGAATGTAAAACTGGTGACACAGGAAATGCTCAAAACATAGACAGTAGGAAGACTCAGCCTTCCTGTTCTTAAGTCGGCATTGTGTCTCTTATATTTAATTCCGATGCTATTTCTGTGTTTCATCGTCAATGGGAAAGTCCAATGGATACAGTAAAACTGCAGAGGTGCATCGGAATGTAAAACTGGTGACACAGGTAACGATCAAACGATAGATAGTAGGAATACTCAGTCTTCCTGTACTTAAGTCGGCATTGTGTCTCTTATATTTAAATCCGATGCAATTTCTGTGTTTCGTCGTCCATGGGAAGGTCCAAGGGATACAGTAAACCTGCAGAGGTGCATCAAAATGTAGAACTGGTGACGCAGGAAACGCTAAAAACATAGACAGTAGGAAGACTCAGCCTTCCTGTACTTCAGTCAGCATTGTGTCTCTTATATTTAATTAAGATGCAATTTCTGTGTTTCATCGCCAATGGGAAGCTCCAAGGGATACAGTAAAAATGCAGAGGTGCATCGGAATGTAAAACTGGTGATACAGGACACGCTCAAATCATAGACAGTAGGAAGACTCAGTCTTCCTGTACTTAAGTCATCATTGTGTTTCTGATATTTAATTCCGATGCAATTTCTGTCTTTCATCGTCACTGAGATGGTTCAAGGGATACAGTAAACGTGCAGAGGTGCATCGGAATGTAAAACTGGTGACACAGGAAACGCTCAAAACATAGACAGTAGGAATATTCAGTCTTCCTGTACTTCAGTCGGCATTGTGTCTCTTATATTTAATTCCGATGCCATTTCTGTGTTTCATCGCCAATGGGAAGGTCCAAGGGATACAGCTAACCTGCAGAGGTGCATCGGAATGTAAAACTGGTGATACAGGACACGCTCAAATCATAGACAGTAGGAAGACTCAGTCTTCCTTTACTTAAGTCGGCATGGTGTCTCTTATATTTAATTCCGATGCAATTTCTGAGCTTCATCGTCAATGGGAAGGTCGAAGGGAAACAGTATACCAGCAGAGGTGGATCGGAATGTAAAACTGGTGACAAGGGAACGCTCAACACATAGACAGTAGGAAGACTCAGTCTTCCTGCACTTAAGTCGGCATTGTGTCTCTTATATTTATTTCCGATGCAATTTCTGAGCTTCATCGTCAATGGGAAGGTCCTAGGAACACAGTAAACCTGCAGAAGTGCATCGGAATGTAAAACTGGTGACACGGGAAACGCTCAAAACGTAGACCTTAAGAAGACTCAGTTTTCTTGTACTTAAGTCGGCATTGTGTCTCTTATATTTAATTCCGATGCAATATCTGTGTTTCATCATCACTGTGAAAGTCCAAGGGATACAGTAAACCTGCAGTGGTTCATCGGAATGTGAAACTGGTGACACAGGAAACGCTCAAAACATAGACAGTAGGAAGACTCCATGTTTTTGTACTTAAGTCGGCATTGTGTCTCTTATATTTAGTTCCGAAGCAATTTCTGTATTTCATCGTCAATGGGAAGATCCAAGGGATACAGTAAACCTACAGAGGTGCATCGGAATGTAAGACTGGTGACACAGGAAATGCTCAAAACATAGACAGTAGGAAGACTCAGCCTTCCTGTTCTTAAGTCGGCATTGTGTCTCTTATATTTAATTCCGATTCTATTTCTGTGTTTCATCGTCAATGGGAAGGTCCAAGGGATACAGTAAACCTGCAGAGGTGCATCGGAATGTAAAACTGGTGACGCAGGAAATGCTCAAAACATAGACAGTAGGAAGACTCAGCCTTTCTGTTCTTAAGTCGGCATTGTGTCTCTTATATTTAATTCCGATGCTATTTCTGTGTTTCATCGTCAATGGGAAGGTCCAATGGAAACAGTAAAACTGCAGAGGTGCATCAAAATGTAAAACTGATGACACAGGGAACGCTCATTACACAGACAGGAAGAAAACTCAGTCTTCCTGTACCTAAGTCGGCATTGTGTCTCTTATATTTAATTCCGATGCCATTTCTGTGTTTCATCGCCAATGGGAAGGTCCAAGGGATACAGCTAACCTGCAGAGGTGCATCGGAATGTAAAACTGGTGATACAGGACACGCTCAAATCATAGACAGTAGGAAGACTCAGTCTTCCTTTACTTAAGTCGGCATGGTGTCTCTTATATTTAATTCCGATGCAATTTCTGAGCTTCATCGTCAATGGGAAGGTCGAAGGGAAACAGTATACCTGCAGAGGTGGATCGGAATGTAAAACTGGTGACAAGGGAACGCTCAACACATAGACAGTAGGAAGACTCAGTCTTCCTGTACTTAAGTCGGCATTGTGTCTCTTATATTTATTTCCGATGCAATTTCTGAGCTTCATCGTCAATGGGAAGGTCCTAGGAACACAGTAAACCTGCAGAAGTGCATCGGAATGTAAAACTGGTGACACGGGAAACGCTCAAAACGTAGACCTTAAGAAGACTCACTTTTCTTGTACTTAAGTCGGCATTGTGTCTCTTATATTTAATTCCGATGCAATATCTGTGTTTCATCATCACTGTGAAAGTCCAAGGGATACAGTAAGCCTGCAGTGATTCATCGGAATGTGAAACTGGTGACACAGGAAACGCTCAAAACATAGACAGTAGGAAGACTCCATGTTTTTGTACTTAAGTCGGCATTGTGTCTCTTATATTTAGTTCCGATGCAATTTCTGTGTTTCATCGTCAATGGGAAGATCCAAGGGATACAGTAAACCTACAGAGGTGCATCGGAATGTAAAATTGGTGACGCAGGAAACGCTCAAAACATAGACAGTAGGAAGACTCAGCCTTCCTGTTCTTATGTCGGCATTGTGTCTCTTATATTTAATTCCGATGCTATTTCTGTGTTTCATCGTGAATGGGAAGGTCCAATGGATACAGTAAAACTGCAGAGGTGCATCGGAATGTAAAACTGGTGACACAGGAAACAATCAAAACATAGACAGTAGGAATACTCAGTCTTCCTGTACTTAAGTCGGCATTGTGTCTCTTATATTTAAATCCGATGCAATTTCATTGTTTCGTCGTCAATGGGAAGGTGCAAGGGATACAGTAAACCTGCAGAGGTGCATCGGAATATAAAACTGGTGACACAGGAAGCGGTCAAATCATAGGCTCTAAGAAGACTCAGTTTTCTTGTACTGAAGTCGGCATTGTGTCTGTTATATTTAATTTGATGCAATTTCTGTGTTTCATCGTCACTGTGCAGGTCCAAGGGATACAGTAAACCTGCAGAGGTGCATCAAAATGTAAAACTGATGACACAGGGAACGCTCATAACATAGACAGTAGGAAGACTCAGTTTTCCTGTACCTAAGTCGGCATTGTATCTCTTATATTTAATTCCGATGCAATTTCTGTGTTTCATCGTCAATGGGAAGGTCCAAGGGATACAGTATGCCTGCAGAGGTGCATCGGAATGTAAAACTGTTGACACAGGAAGCGCTCATGACATAGACCCTAAGAAGACTCAGTTTTCTTGTACTTACGTCAGCATTGTGTCTTTTATATTTAATTCCGATGCAATTTCTGTGTATCATCGTCACTGTGAAGGTCCAAGGGATACAGTAAACCTGCAGAGGTGGATCGGAATGTAAAACTGGTGACACAGGAATCGCTCAAAACATAGACAATAGGAAGACTCAATCTTCCTGTACTTAAGTCATCATTGTGTCTCTTATATTTAATTCCGATGCAATTTCTGTGTTTCATCGTCACTGAGAAGGTTCAAGGGATACAGTAAACCTACGGAGGTGCATCGGAATGTAAGACTGGTGACACAGGAAATGCTCAAAACATAGACTGTAGGAAGACTCAGCCTTCCTGTTCTTAAGTCGGCATTGTGTCTCTTATATTTAATTCCGATCCTATTTCTGTGTTTCATCGTCAATGGGAAGGTCCAAGGGATACAGTAAACCTGCAGAGGTGCATCGGAATGTAAAACTGGTGACACAGGAAATGCTCAAAACATAGACAGTAGGAAGACTCAGCCTTTCTGTTCTTAAGTCGGCATTGTGTCGCTTATATTTAATTCCGATGCTATTTCTGTGTTTCATCGTGAATGGGAAGGTCCAATGGATACAGTAAAACTGCAGAGGTGCATCGGAATGTAAAACTGGTGACACAGGAAACGATCAAAACGTAGACAGTAGGAATACTCAGTCTTCCTGTACTTAAGTCGGCATTGTGTCTCTTATATTTAAATCCGATGCCATTTCTGTGTTTCGTCGTCAAAGGGAAGGTCCAAGGGATACAGTAAACCTGCAGAGGTGCATCGGAATATAAAACTGGTGACACAGGAAGCGGTCAAATCATAGGCCCTAGGAAGACTCAGTTTTCTTGTACTGAAGTCGGCATTGTGTGTCTTATATTTAATTTGATGCAATTTCTGTGTTTCATCGTCACTTTGAAGGTCCAAGGGATACAGTAAACCTGCAGAGGTGCATCAAAATGTAAAACTGATGACACAGGGAACGCTCATAACACAGACAGTAGGAAAACTCAGTCTTCCTGTACCTAAGTCAGCATTGTGTCTCTTATATTTAATTCCGATGCAATTTCTGTGTTTCGTCGTCAACGGGAAAGTCCAAAGAATACAGTAAACCCGCAAAGGTGCATTGGAATGTAAAACTGGTGACACAGGGAACGCTCAAAACATAGACAGTAGGAAGACTCAGTCTTCCTGTACTTCAGTCGGCAATGTGTCTCTTATATTTAATTCCGATGCCATTTCTGTGTTTCATCGCCAATGGGAAGGTCCAAGGGATACAGTATGCCTGCAGAGGTGCATCGGAATGTAAAACTGGTGACACAGGAAACGATCAAAACATAGACAGTATGATTACTCAGTCTTCCTGTACTTAAGTCGGCATTGTGTCTCTTATATTTAAATCCGATGCAATTTCTGTGTTTCGTCGTCAATGGGAAGGTCCAAGGGCTACAGTAAACCTGCAGAGGTGCATCAAAATGTAAACCTGATGACACAGGGAACGCTCATAACATAGACAGTAGGAAGACTCCGTTTTCCTGTACCTAAGTCGGCATTGTGTCTCTTATATTTAATTAAGATGCAATTTCTGTGTTTCATCGTCACTGAGAAGGTTCAAGGGATACAGTAAACGTGCAGAGGGGCATCGGAATGTAAAACTGATGACACAGGAAACGCTCAAAACATAGACAGTAGGAAGACTCAGTCTTCCTGTACTTAAGTCATCATTGTGTCTCTTATATTTAATTAAGATGCAATTTCTGTGTTTCATCGTCACTGAGAAGGTTCAAGGGATACAGTAAACGTGCAGAGGGGCATCGGAATGTAAAACTGGTGAAACAGGCAACGCTCAAAACATAGACGGTAGGAAGACTCAGTCTTCCTGTACTTCAGTCGGCATTGTGTCTCTTATATTTAATTCCGATGCCATTTCTGTGTTTCATCGCCAATGGGAAGGTCCAATGGATACAGTAAACCTGCAGAGGTTGCATCGGAATGTAAAACTGGTGATACAGGACACGCTCAAATCATAGACAGTAGGAAGACTCAGTCTTCCTTTACTTAAGTCGGCATGGTGTCTCTTATATTTAATTCCGATGCAATTTCTGAGCTTCATCGTCAATGGGAAGGTTGAAGGGAAACAGTATACCTGCAGAGGTGGATCGGAATGTAAAACTGGTGACAAGGGAACGCTCAACTCATAGACAGTAGGAAGACTCAGTCTTCCTGTAGTTAAGTCGGCATTGTGTCTCTTATATTTTTTTCCGATGCAATTTCTGAGCTTCATCGTCAATGGGAAGGTCCTAGGAACACAGTAAACCTGCAGAAGTGCATCGGGATGTAAAACTGGTGACACGGGAAACGCTCAAAACGTAGACCTTAAGAAGACTCAGTTTTCTTGTACTTAAGTCGGCATTGTGTCTCTTATATTTAATTCCGATGCAATATCTGTGTTTCATCGTCACTGTGAAAGTTCAAAGGATACAGTAAACCTGCAGTGGTTCATCGGAATGTGAAACTGGTGACACAGGAAACGCTCAAAACATAGACAGTAGGAAGACTCCATGTTTTTGTACTTAAGTCGGCATTGTGTCTCTTATATTTAGTTCCGATGGAATTTCTGTGTTTCATCGTCAATGGGAAGGTCCAATGGATACAGTAAACTTGCAGAGGTGCGTCGGAATGTAAAACTGGTGATACAGGACACGCTCAAATCATACACAGTAGGAAGACTCAGTCTTCCTTTACTTAAGTCGGCAGGGTGTCTCTTATATTTAATTCCGATGCAATTTCGGTGTTTCATCGTCAATGGGAAGGTCCAATGGATACAGCAAACCTGCAGAGGTGCATCGGAATGTAAAACTGGTGATACAGGACACGCTCAAATCATACACAGTAGGAAGACTCAGTCTTCCTTTACTTAAGTCGGCAGGGTGTCCCTTATATTTAATTCCGATGCAATTTCTGTGTTTCATCGTCACTGTGAAGGACCAAGGGATACAGTAAACCTGCAGAGGTGCATCGGAATGTAAAACTGACGACACAGGAAACGCTCAAAACATTGACAGTAGGAAGACTCAGTCTTCCTGTACTTAAGTCACCATTGTGTCTCTTATATTTAATTCCGATGCCGCTTCTGTGTTTCATCGCCAATGGGAAGGTCCAAGGGATACAGTAAACCTGCAGAGGTGCATCGGAATGTAAAACTGATGACACAGGAAACGCTCAAAACATAGACAGTAGGAAGACTCAGTCTTCCTGTAATATGTCGGCATCATTGTGTCTCTTATATTTAATTCCGATGCAATTTCTGTGTTTCATCGTCAATGGGAAGGTCGAAGGGAGACAGTATACCTGCAGAGGTACATTGGAATATAAAACTGGTGACAAGGGAAATGCTCAAAACATAGACAGTAGGAAACCTCAGTCTTCCTGTACTTAAGTCGGCATTGTGTCTCTTATATTTAATTCCGATGCAATTTCTGTGTTTCATCGTCAATGCGAAGATCCAAGGGATACAGTAAACCTGCAGAGGTGCATCGGAATGTAAAACTGGTGACACAGGAAACGCTCAAAACATAGACAGTAGGAAGACTCAGCCTTCCTGTTCTTAAGTCGGCATTGTGTCTCTTATATTTAATTCCGAAGCTATTTCTGTGTTTCATCGTCAATGGGAAGGTCCAAGGGATACAGTAAACCTGCAAAGGTGCATCGGAATGTAAATTTGGTGACGCAGGAAACGCTCAAAGCATAGGCAGTAGGAAGACTCAATCTTCCAGTACTTATGTCGGCATTGTGTCTCTTCTATTTAATACCGATGCAATTTCTGTGTTTCATCCTCAATGGGAAGATCCAAGGGATACAGTAAACCTGCAGAGGTGCATCGGTATGTAAAACTG
The DNA here is from genome assembly GCF_023898315.1 of Schistocerca nitens. NCBI lineage: Eukaryota > Metazoa > Arthropoda > Insecta > Orthoptera > Acrididae > Schistocerca > Schistocerca nitens. The sequence continues at coordinate 7,136,238 of NC_064618.1, read as the reverse complement.
GTGACAAGGGAAATGCTCAAAACATAGGCAGTAGGAAGACTCAGCCTTCCTGTTCTTAAGTCGGCATTGTGTCTCTTATATTTAAATCCGATGCAATTTCTGTGTTTCGTCGTCAATGGGGAGGTCCAAGGGATACAGTAAACCTGCAGAGGTGCATCGGAATGTAAACCTGGTGACACATTAAGCGGTCAAAACATAGGCCCTAAGAAGACTCAGTTTTCTTGTACTGAAGACGGCATTGTGTCTCTTATATTTAATTTGATGCAATTTCTGTGTTTCATCGTCTCTGTGAAGGTCCAAGGGATACAGTAAACCTGCAAAGGTGCATCAAAATGTAAAACTGATGACACAGGGAACGCTCAAAACAGAGACAGTAGGAAGACTCAGTCTTCCTGTACCTAAGTCGGCATTGTGTCTCTTATATTTAATTCCGATGCAATTTCTGTGTTTCGTCGTCAACGGGAAAGTCCAAGGGTTACAGTAAACCTGCAGAGGTGCATTGGAATGTAAAACTGGTGACACAGGAAACGCTCAAAACATAGACAGTAGGAAGACTCAGTCTTTCTGTACTTAAGTCGGCATTGTGTCTCTTATATTTAATTCCGATGCAATTTGTGTGTTTCATGGTCAATGGGAAGGTTCAAGGGATACAGTATGCCTGCAGAGGTGCATCGGAATGTAAAACTGGTGACACAGGAAGCGCTCATAACATAGACAGTAGGAAGACTCAGTCTTTCTGTACCTAAGTCACCATTGTGTCTCTTATATTTAATTCCGATGCAATTTCTGTGTTTCATCGACAATGGGAAGGTCCAATGGATACAGTAAACCTGCAGAAGTTCATCGGAATGTAAAACTGGTGACACAGGACACGCTCAAAACATAGACAGTAGGAAGACAGTCTTCCTATACTTAAGTCGGCATGGTGTCTCTTGTATTTAATTCCGATGCAATTTCTGTGTTTCATCGACAATGGGAAGGTCCAGTGGATTCAGTAAAACTGCAGAGGTGCATCGGAATGTAAAACTGGTAACACATGAAACGCTAAAACATAGACCGTAAGAAGACTCAGTTTTTATGTACTTAAGTCGGCGTTATGTCTCTTATATTTAATTCCGATGCAATTTCTGTGTTTAATCGTCAATGGGAAGGTCCAATTGATACAGTAAACCAGCAGAGGTGCATCGGAATGTAATACTGGTGACACAGGAAAGGCTCAAAACATAGACAGTAGTAAGACTCAGTCTTCCTGCACTTAAGTCGGCATTGTGTCTCTTATACTTAATTCCGATGCTGTTTCTGTGTTTCATCGTCTATGGGAAGGTCAAAGGATACAGTAAACCTGCAGAGGTGCATCGGAATGTAAAACTGGTGACACAGGAAACGCATAAAACATAGACAATAGAAAGACACACTCTTCCTGTACTTAACTCGACATTGTGTCTATTATATTTAATTCCGATGCAATTTCTGCGTTTCGTCGTCAACGCGAAAGTCCAAGGGATACAGTAAACCTGCAGAGGTGCATTGGAATGTAAAACTGGTGACACAGGAAACGCTCAAAACATTGACAGTAGGAAGACTCAGTCTTTCTGTACTTAACTCGGCATTGTGTCTCTTATATTTAATTCCGATGCAATTTCTGTGTTTCATCGTCAATGGGAAGGTCCAAGGGATACAGTATGCCTGCAGAGGTGCATCGGAATGTAAAACTGGTTACACAGGAAGCGCTCATAACATAGACCCTAAGAAGACTCAGTTTTCTTGTACTTAAGTCGGCATTGTGTCTTTTATATTTAATTCAGATGCAATTTCTGTGTTTCATCGTCACTGTGAAGGTCCAAGGGATACAGTAAACCTGCAGAGGTGCATCGGAATGTAAAACTGATGACACAGGAAACGCCCAAAACATAGACAGTAGGAAGACTCAGTCCTCCTGTACATAAGTCACCATTGTGTCTCTTATAATTAATTCCGATGCAATTTCTGTTGTTCATCGTCACTGTGAAGGTACAAGGGCTACAGTAAACCTTCAGAGGTGCAACAGAATGTAAAACTGGTGACACAGGAAACGCTCAAAACCTAGACAGTAGGAAGACTCAGTCTTCCTGTGCTTCAGTCGGCATTGTGTCTCTTCTATTTAATTCCGATGCAATTTCTGTGATCGTCAATGGGAATGTCGAAGGGAAACAGTATACTTGCAGAGGTGCATCGGAATATAAAACTGGTGACACAGGAGACGCTCAAAGCATAGACAGTAGGAAGACTCAGTCTTCCTGTACTTAAGTCGGCATTGTGTCTCTTATATTTAATTCCGATGCAATTTCTGTGATTCATCGTCACTGTGAAGGTCCAAGGGCTACAGTAAACCTGCAGAGGTGCATCGGAATGTAAAACTGGTGACGCAGGAATCGCTCAAAACATAGACAGTAGGAAGACTCAATGTTCCTGTACTTAATGCGGCATTGTGTCTCTTATATTAAATGCCGATGCAATTTCTGTGTTTCATCGTCAATGCGAAGATCCAAGGCATACAGTAAACCTGCAGAGGTGCATTGGAATGTAAAACTGGTGACACAGGAAACGCTCAAAACATAGACAATAGAAAGACACACTCTTCCTGTACTTAACTCGACATTGTGTCTATTATATTTAATTCCGATGCAATTTCTGTGTTTCGTCGTCAACGCGAAAGTCCAAGGGATACAGTAAACCTGCAGAGGTGCATTGGAATGTAAAACTGATGACACAGGAAACGCCCAAAACATAGACAGTAGGAAGACTCAGTCTTTCTGTACTTAAGTCGGCATTGTGTCTCTTATATTTAATTCCGATGCAATTTCTGTGTTTCATCGTCAATGGGAAGGTCCAAAGGATACAGTATGCCTGCAGAGGTGCATCGGAATGTAAAACTGGTTACACAGGAAGCGCTCATAACATAGACCCTAAGAAGACTCAGTTTTCTTGTACTTAAGTCGGCATTGTGTCTTTTATATTTAATTCCGATGCAATTTCTGTGTCTCATCGTCACTGTGAAGGTCCAAGGGATACAGTAAACCTGCAGAGGTGCATCGGAATATAAAACTGATGACACAGGAAACGCCCAAAACATAGACAGTAGGAAGACTCAGTCCTCCTGTACATAAGTCACCATTGTGTCTCTTATAATTAATTCCGATGCAATTTCTGTTGTTCATCGTCACTGTGAAGGTACAAGGGCTACAGTAAACCTTCAGAGGTGCAACAGAATGTAAAACTGGTGACACAGGAAACGCTCAAAACATAGACAGTAGGAAGACTCAGTCTTCCTGTGCTTCAGTCGGCATTGTGTCTCTTCTATTTAATTCCGATGCAATTTCTGTGTTTGATCGTCAATGGGAATGTCGAAGGGAAACAGTATACTTGCAGAGGTGCATCGGAATATAAAACTGGTGACACAGGAGACGCTCAAAGCATAGACAGTAGGAAGACTCAGTCTTCCTGTACTTAAGTCGGCATTGTGTCTCTTATATTTAATTCCGATGCAATTTCTGTGATTCATCGTCACTGTGAAGGTCCAAGGGCTACAGTAAACCTGCAGAGGTGCATCGGAATGTAAAACTGGTGACGCAGGAATCGCTCAAAACATAGACAGTAGGAAGATTCAATGTTCCTGTACTTAATGCGGCATTGTGTCTCTTATATTAAATGCCGATGCAATTTCTGTGTTTCATCGTCAATGCGAAGATCCAAGGGATACAGTAAACCTGCAGAGGTGCATTGGAATGTAAAACTGGTGACACAGTAAACGCTCAAAACATTGACAGTAGGAAGACTCAGGTTTCCTGTTCTTAAGTCGGCATTGTGTCTCTTATATTTAATTACGATGCTATTTTTGTGTTTCAGCGTCACTGTGAAGATCCAAGGGAGACAGTAAACCTGCAGAGGTGCATTGGAATGTAAAACTGGTGACAAAGGAAACGCTCAAATCATACACCGAAAGATAACTCAGGTTTCTTGTACTTAAGTCGGCGTTGTGTCGCTTATATTTAATTCCGACGCAATTTCTGTGTTTCATCGTCAATGGGAAGGTCCAATGGATACAGTAGACCTGCAGAGGTGCATCGGAATGTAAAACTGGTGACACAGGGAACGCACAAAACATAGACAGTAGAAAGACACACTCTTCCTGTACTTATGTCGACATTGTGTCTCTTATATTTAATTCCGATGCAATTTCTGTGTTTCATCCTCAATGGGAAAGTCCAAGGGATACAGTAACCCAACAGAGGTGCATCGGAATGTAAAACTGGTGACACAGGGAGCGCTCATAACATAGACAGTAGGAAAATCAGTCTTACTGTACTTAAGTCGGCATTGTGTCTCTTATATTTAATTTGATGCAATTTCTGTGTTTCACCGTCACTGTGAAGGTCCAAGGGATACAGTAAACCTGCAGAGGTGCATAGGAATGTAAAACTGGTGTTACAGAAAACGCTCAAAACACAGACCGTAAGAAGATTCATTTTTCTTGTACTTAAGTCGGCGTTGTGTCTCTTATATTTAATTCCGACGCAATTTCTGTGTTTCATCGTCAATGGGAAAGTCCAATGGAAACAGTAAACCTGCAGAGGTGCATTGGAATGTAATACTGGTGACACCGGAAACGCTCAAAACATAGACAGTAGGAAGACTCAGCCATCCTGTTCTTAAGTCGGCATTGTGTCTCTTATATATAATTACGATTCTATTTCTGTGTTTCATCGTCAATGGGAAGGTCCAATGGATGCAGTAAAACTGCAGAGGTGCATCGGAATGTAAAACTGGTGACACAGGAAGCGGTCAAAACATAGACCCTAAGAAGACTCAGTTTTCTTGTACTGAAGTCGACATTGTGCCTCTTATATTTAATTTGATGCAATTTCTGTGTTTCATCGTCAATGGGAAAGTCCAAGGGATACAGTAACCCAACAGAGGTGCATCGGAATGTAAAACTGGTGACACAGGAAGCGCTCATAACATAGACAGTAGGAAGAATCAGTCTTACTGTACTTAAGTCGGCATTGTGTCTCTTATATTTAATTTGATGCAATTTCTGTGTTTCACCGTCACTGTGAAGGTCCAAGGGATACAGTAAACCTGCAGAGGTGCATCGGAATGTAAAACTGGTGTTACAGAAAACGCTCAAAACATAGACCGTAAGAAGATCCATTTTTCCTGTACTTAAGTCGGCGTTGTGTCTCTTATATTTAATTCCGATGCAATTTCTGTGCTTCATCGTCAATGGGAAAGTCCAATGGATACAGTAAACCTGCAGAGGTGCATTGGAATGTAATACTGGATCCACAGGAAACGCTCAAAGCATAGACAGTAGGAAGACTCAGCCATCCTGTTCTTAAGTCGGCATTGTGTCTCTTATATATAATTCCGATGCTATTTCTGTGTTTCATCGTCAATGGTAAGGTCCAATGGATACAGTAAACCTGCAGAGGTGCATCGGAATGTAAAACTGGTGACACAGGAAGCGGTCAAAGCATAGACCCTAAGAAGACTCAGTTTTCTTGTACTGAAGTCGGCATTGTGTCTCTTATATTTAATTTGATGATATTTCTGTGTTTCACCGTCACTGTGAAGGTCCAAGGGATACAGTAATCCTGCAGAGGTGCATCAAAATGTAAAACTGATGACACAGGAAACGCTAAAAGCATAGACAGTTGGAAGACTTAGTCTCCCTGTACCTAAGTCGGCATTGTGTCTCTTATATTTATTCCGATGCAATTTCTGTGTTTCATCGTCACTGTGAAGATCCAAGGGAGACAGTAAACCTGCAGACGTGCATCAAAATGTAAAACTGATGACAGGAAATGCTCAAAACTTAGACAGTAGGAAGACTCAGTCTTCCTGTACCTAAATCGGCATTGTGTCTCTTATATTTAATTCCGATGCAATTTCTGTGTTTCATCGTCAATGGGAAGGTCCAATGGATGCAGTAAACCTGCAGAGGTGCATTGGAATGTAAAACTGGTGACAAAGGAAACGCTCAAATCATACACCGAAAGATGACTCAGGTTTCTTGTACTTAAGTCGGCGTTGTGTCGCTTATATTTAATTCCGATGCAATTTCTGTGTTTCATCGTCAATGGGAAGGTCCAATGGAAACAGTAGACTTGCAGAGGTGCATCGGAATGTAAAACTGGTGACACAGGGAACGCACAAAACATAGACAGTAGAAAGACACACTCTTCCTGTACTTATGTCGACATTGTGTCTCTTATATTTAATTCCGATGCAATTTCTGTGTTTCATCGTCAATGGGAAAGTCGAAGGGATACAGTAACCCAACAGAGGTGCATCGGAATGTAACACTGGTGACACAGGAAACGCTCATAACATAGACAGTCGGAAGAATCAGTCTCACTGTACTTAAGTCGGCATTGTGTCTCTTATATTTAATTTGATGCAATTTCTGTGTTTCACCGTCACTGTGAAGGGACAAGGGATACAGTAAACCTGCAGAGGTGCATCGGAATGTAAAACTGGGGTTACAGAAAACGCTCAAAACATAGACCGTAAGAAGATTCATTTTTCTTGTACTTAAGTCGGCGTTGTGTCTCTTATATTTAATTCCGATGCAATTTCTGTGTTTCATCGTCAATGGGAAGGTCCAATGGATACAGTAAACCTAAAGAGGTGCATCGGAATGTAAAACTGGTGACGCAGGAATCGCTCAAAACATAGACAGTAGGAAGACTCAGCATTCCTGTTCTTAAGTCGGCATTCCGTCTCTTATATTTAAATCCGATGCAATTTCTGTGTTTCGTCGTCAATGGGGAGGTCCAAGGGATACAGTAAACCTGCAGAGGTGCATCGGAATGTAAAACTGGTGACACATTAAGCGGTCAAAACATAGGCCCTAAGAAGACTCAGTTTTCTTGTACTGAAGACGGCATTGTGTCTCTTATATTTAATTTGATGCAATTTCTGTGTTTCATCGTCTCTGTGAAGGTCCAAGGGATACAGTAAACCTGCAGAGGTGCATCAAAATGTAAAACTGATGACACAGGGAACGCTCAAAACATAGACAGTAGGAGGACTCAGTCTTCCTGTACCTAAGTCGGCATTGTGTCTCTTATATTTAATTCCGATGCAATTTCTGTGTTTCGTCGTCAACGGGAAAGTCCAGGGGTTACAGTAAACCTGCAGAGGTGCATTGGAATGTAAAACTGGTGACACAGGAAACGCTCAAAACATAGACAGTAGGAAGACTCAGTCTTTCTGTACTTAAGTCGGCATTGTGTCTCTTATTTTTAATTCCGATGCTATTTCTCTGTTTCATCGTCAATGGGAAGATCCAAGGGATACAGTAAACCTGGAGAGGTGCATCAGAATGTAAAACTGGGGACACAGGTAATGCTCAAAACATAGACAGTAGGAAGACTCAGCCTTCCTGTTCTTAAGTCGGCATTGTGTCTCTTATATTTAATTCCGATGCTATTTCTGTGTTTCATCGTCAATGGGAAGGTCCAATGGATACAGTAAACCTGCAGAGGTGCTTCGGAATGTAAAACTGGTGACGCAGGAATCGCTCAAAACATAGACAGTAGGAAGACTCAATGTTCCTGTACTTTTGTCGGCATTATGTCTCTTATATTTAATTCCGATGCAATTTCTGTGTTTCATCGTCAATGGGGAGGTCCAAGGGATACAGTAACCCTACAGAGGTGCATCGGAATGTAAAACTGGTGACACAGGAAGCGCTCATAAAATAGACCCTAAGAAGACTCAGTTTCCTTGTACTTAAATCGGCATTGTGTCTTTTATATTTAATTCCGATGCAATTTCTCTGTTTCATCGTCAATGGGAAGGTCCAATGGATACAGTAAACCTCCAGCGGTGCATCGGAATTTAAAACTGGTGACACTGAAAACGCTCAAAGCATAGACGTAAGAAGACTCAGTTTTCTAGTACTTAAGTCGGCGTTGTGTCTCTTATATTTATTTCGGATTTAATTCCGGTGTTTCATCGTCAATGCGAAGGTCCAATGGATACAGTAAACCTGCAGAGGTGCATCGGAATGTAAAACTAGTGACACAGGAAGCGGTCAAAGCATAGACCCTAAGAAGACTCAGTTTTCTTGTACTGAAGACGGCATTGTGTCTCTTATATTTAATTTGATGCAATTTCTGTGTTTCATCGTCAATGCGAAGATCCAAGGGATACAGTAAACCTGCAGAGGTGCATCGGAATGTAAAAGTGGTGACACAGGAAACCCACAAAACATTGACAGTAGGAAGACTCAGCCATCCTGTTCTTAAGTCGGCATTGTGTCTCTTATATTTAATTCCGATGCAATTTCTGTGTTTCATCGTCAATGGGAAGGTCCAAGGGATACAGTAAACCTGCAGAGGTGCACCAAAATGTAAAACTGATGACACAGGAAACGCTAAAAACATAGACAGTCGGAAGACTTAGTCTCCCTGTACCTAAGTCTGCATTGTGTCTCTTATATTTAATTCCGATGCAATATCTGTGTTTCATCGTCACTGTGAAGATCCAAGGGATACAGTAAACCTGCAGAGGTGCATCGGAATGTAAAACTGGTGACACAGGAAACCCACAAAACATTGACAGTAGGAAGACTCAGCCATCCTGTTCTTAAGTCGGCATTGTGTCTCTTATATTTAATTACGATGCTATTTCTGTGTTTCAGGGTCAATGGTAAGGTCCAATGGATACAGTAAACCAGCAGAGGTGCATCGGAATGTAATACTGGTGAAACAGGAAAGGCTCAAAACATAGACAGTAGGAAGACTCAGTCTTCCTGTACTTAAGTCGGCATTGTGTCTCTTATACTTAATTCCGATGCTGTTTCTGTGTTTCATCGTCTATGGGAAGGTCCAAGGGATACAGTAAACCTGCAGAGGTGCATCGGAATGTAAAACTGGTGACACAGGAAACGCTCAAAACATAGACAATAGAAAGACACACTCTTCCTGTACTAAAGTCGACATTGTGTCTCTTCTATTTAATTCTGATGCAATTTCTGTGTTTCATCGTCATTGGGAATGTCGAAGGGAAACAGTATACCTGCAGAGGTGCATCGGAATGTAAAACTTGTGACACAGGAGACGCTCAATGCATAGACAGTAGGAAGACTCAGTCTACCTGTACTTAAGTCGGCTTTGTGTTTCTTATATTTAATTCCGATGCAATTTCTGTGTTTCATCGTCACTGGGAAGGTCCAAGGGTTACAGTAAACCTACAGAGGTGCATCGGAATGTAAAACTGGTGACGCAGGAATCGCTCAAAACATAGACAGTAGGAAGACTCAATGTTCCTCTGCTTAATTCGGCATTGTGTCTCTTATATTAAATTCCGATGCAATTTCTGTGTTTCATCGTCAATGGGAAGGTCCAATGGATACAGTAAACCTGCAGAGGTGCATTGGAATGTAAAAGTGGTGACAAAGGAAACGCTCAAATCATACACCGAAAGATGACTCAGTTTTCTTGTACTTAAGTCGGCGTTGTGTCGCTTATATTTAATTCCGATGCAATTTCTGTGGTTCATCGTCACTGTGAAGGTACATGGGATACAGTAAACCTTCAGAGGTGCAACGGAATGTAAAACTGGTGACACAGGAAACGCTCAAAACATAGACAGTAGGAAGACTCAGTGTTCCTGTACTTCAGTCGGCATTGTGTCACTTCTATTTAATTCCGATGCAACTTCTGTGTTTCATCGTCACTGGAAAGGTCCAAGGGATACAGTAAACCTGCAGAGGTGCATCGGAATGTAAAACTGGTGACACAGGAGACGCTCAAAGCATAGACAGTAGGAAGACTCAGTCTTCCTGTACTTAAGACGGCATTGTGTCTCTTATTTTTAATTCCGATGCAATCTCTCTATTTCATCGTCAATGGGAAGATCCAAGGGATACAGTAAACCTGCAGAGGTGCATCGGAATGTAAAACTGGTGACACAGGAAATGCTCAAAACATAGACAGTAGGAAGACTCAGCCTTCCTGTTCGTAAGTCGGCATTGTGTCTCTTATATTTAATTCCGATGCTATTTCTGTGTTTCATCGTCAATGGGAAGGTCCAATGGATACAGTAAACCTGCAGAGGTGCTTCGGAATGTAAAACTGGTGACGCAGGAATCGCTCATAACATAGACAGTAGGAAGACTCAATGTTCCTGTACTTAATGCGGCATTGTGTCTCTTACATTAAATTCCGATGCAATTTCTGTGTTTCATCGTCAATGCGAAGATCCAAGGGATACAGTTAACCTGCAGAGATGCATCGGAATGTAAAACTGGTGACACAGGAAACGCTCAAAACATAGACAGTAGGAAGACTCAGCCTTCCTGTTCTTAAGTCGGCATTGTGTTTCTTATATTTAATTCCGATGCTATTTCTGTGTTTCATCGTCAATTGGAAGGTCCAGTGGATACAGTAAACCTGCAGAGGTGCATCGGAATGTAAAACTGGTGACGCAGGAAACGCTCAAAACATAGACAGTTGGAAGACTCAATATTCCTGTACTTAAGTCGGCATTGTGTCTCTTATTTTTTATTCCGATGCAATTTCTCTGTTTCATCGTCAATGGGAAGGTCCAAGGGATACAGTAAACCTGCAGAGGTGCATCGGAATGTAAAACTGGTGACACAGGAAATGCTCAAAACATAGACAGTAGGAAGACTCAGCCTTCCTGTTCGTAAGTCGACATTGTGTCTCTTATATTTAATTCCGATGCTATTTCTGTGTTTCATCGTCAATGGGAAGGTCCAATGGATACAGTAGACCTGCAGAGGTGCTTCGGAATGTAAAAATGGTGACGCAGGAATTTGCTCATAACATAGACAGTTGGAAGACTCAATGTTCCTGTACTTAAGTCGGAATTGTGTCTCTTATATTTAATTCCGATGCAATTTCTGTATTTCATCGTCAATGCGAAGATCCAAGGGATACAGTAAACCTGCAGAGGTGTATCGGAATGTAAAACTGGTGACACAGGAAACGCTCAAAACATAGACAGTAGGAAGACTCAGCCTTCCTGTTATTAAGTCGGCATTGTGTCTCTTATATTTAATTCCGATGCTATTTCTGTGTTTCATCGTCAATGGGAAGGTCCAATGGATACAGTAAAACTACAGAGGTGCATCGGAATGTAAAACTGGTGACACAGGAAGCGGTCAAAACATAGACCCTAAGAAGACTCAGTTTTCTTGTACTGAAGTCGGCATTGTGTCTCTTATATTTAATTTGATGCAATTTCTGTGTTTCATCGTCACTGTGAAGGTCCAAGGGATACAGTAATCTGCAGAGGTGCATCAAAATGTAAAACTGATGACACAGGGAACGCTCATAACACAGACAGTAGGAAAACTCAGTCTTCCTGTACCTAAGTCAGCATTGTGTCTCTTATATTTAATTCCGATGCAATTTCTGTGTTTCGTCGTCACTGTGAAGCTCCGATAGATACAGTAAACCTGCAGAGGTGCATCGGAATGTAAAACTGGTGACACAAGAAACGCTCAGAACATAGACAAGAGAAAGACACACTCTTCCTGTACTTAAGTCGGTATTTTGTCCCTTACATCTAATTCCGATGCAATTTCTGTGTTTCATCGTCAATGGGAAGGTCGAATGGATACAGTAAACTTGCAGAGGTGCATCGCAATGTAAAACTGATGACACAGGAAACGCTCAAAGCATAGACAGTAGGAAGACACAGCCGTGCTGTACTTAAGTCGGCAGCATTGTGTCTCTTATATTAAATTCCGATGCAATTTCTGTGTTTCATCGTCAATGGGAAGGTCGAATGGAAACAGTATACCTGCAGAGGTGCAACGGAATGTAAAACTGGTGACAAGGGAAACGCTCAAAACGTAGACAGTAGGAAGACTCAGTGTTTCTGTACCTAAGTCGGCATTGTGTCTCTTATATTTAATTCCGATGCAATTTCTGTGTTTCATCGTCAATGGGGAAGTCCAAGGGATACAGTAACCCTACAGAGGTGCATCGGAATGTAAAACTGGTGACACAGGAAGCGCTCATAACATAGACCATAAGAAGACTCAGTTTTCTTGTACTTAAATCGGCATTGTGTCTTTTATTTTTAATTTCGATGCAATTTCTCTGTTTCATCGTCAATGGGGAGGTCCAATGGATACAGTAAACCTCCAGAGGTGCATCGGAATTTAAAACTGCTGACACTGAAAACGCTCAAAACATAAACGTAAGAAGACTCAGTTTTCTAGTACTTAAGTCGGCGTTGTGTCTCTAATATTTATTTCGGATGTAATTCCGGTGTTTCATCGTCAATGGGAAGGTCCAATGGATACAGTAAACCTGCAGAGGTGCATCGGAAAGTAATACTGTTGACGCAGGAAACGCTAAAAACATAGACAGTAGGAAGACTCAATGTTCCTGTACTTAAGTCGGCATTGTGTCTCTTCTATGTAATTCCGATGCAATTTCTGTGTTTCATCGTCAATGCGAAGATCCAAGGGATACAGTAAACCTGCAGAGGTGCATCGGAATGTAAAAGTAGTGACACAGGAAACGCTCAAAACATTGACAGTAGGAAGACTCAGCCTTCCTGTTCTTAAGTCGACATAGTGTCTCTTATATTTAATTACGATGCTATTTCTGTGTTTCAGCGTCAATGGTAAGGTCCAATGGATATAGTAAACCTGCAGAGGTGCATCGGAATGTAAAACTGGTGACACAGGAAGCGGTCAAAGCATAGACCCTAAGAAGACTCAGTTTTCTTGTACTGAAGTCGGCATTGTGTCTCTTATATTTAATTTGATGCAATTTCTGTGTTTCACCGTCACTGTGAAAGTCCAAGGGATACAGTAAACCTGCAGAGGTGCATCAAAATGTAAAACTGATGACACAGGAAACGCTAGAAACATAGACAGTCGAAAGATTTAGTCTCCCTGTACCTAAGTCGGCATTGTGTCTCTTATATTTAATTCCGATGCAATTTCTGTGTTTCATCGTCACTGTGAAGATCCAAGGGAGACAGTAAACCTGCAGACGTCCATCAAAATGTAAAACTGATGACAGGAAATGCTCAAAACTTAGACAGTATGAAGACTCAGTCTTCCTGTACCTAAATCGGCATTGTGTCTCTTATATTTCATTCCGATGCAATTTCTGTGTTTCATCGTCAATGGGAAGGTCCAATGGATACAGTAAACCTGCAGAGGTGCATTGGAATGTAAAACTGGTGACAAAGGAAACGCTTAAATCATACACCGAAAGACGACTCAGGTTTCTTGTACTTAAGTCGGCGTTGTGTCGCTTGTATTTAATTCCGATGCAATTTCTGTGTTTCATCGTCAATGGGAAGGTCCAATGGATACAGTAGACCTGCAGAGGTGCATCGGAATGTAAAACTATTGACACAGGGAACGCACAAAACATAGACAGTAGAAAGACACACTCTTCCTGTACTTATGTCGACATTGTGTCTCTTATATTAAATTCCGATGCAATTTCTGTGTTTCATCGTCAATGGGAAAGTCCAAGGGATACAGTAACCCAATAGAGTTGCATCGGAATGTAAAACTGGTGACACAGGAAGCGCTCATAACATAGACAGTAGGAAGAATCAGTCTCACTGTACTTAAGTCGGCATTGTGTCTCTTATATTTAATTTGATGCAATTTCTGTGTTTCATGGTCACTGTGAAGGTCCAAGGGATACAGTAAACCTGCAGAGGTGCATCGGAATGTAAAACTGGTGTTACAGAAAACGCTCAAAACATAGACCGTAAAAAGACTCATTTTTCTTGTACTTAGGTCGGCGTTGTGTCTCTTATATTTAATTCCGATGCAATTTCTGTGTTTCATCGTCAATGGGTAAGTCCAATGGATACAGTAAACCTGCAGAGGTGCATCGGAATGTAATACTGGTGACACAGGAAAGGCTCAAAACATAGACAGTAGGTACACTCAGTCTCCTTTACCTAAGTCGGCATGGTGTCTCTTATATTTAATTCCGATGTCATTTCTGTGTTTCATCGTCAATGGAAGGTCCAATGGATACAGTAAACCAGCGGAGGTGCATCGGAATGTAAAACTGGTGACACAGGAAACGCTCAAATCATAGACAATAGAAAGACACACTGTTCCTGTACTTAAGTCGACATTGTTTCTCTTCTATTTAATTCCGATGCAATTTCTGTTTTTCATCGCCATTCGGAATGTCGAAGGGAAACAGTATACCTGCAGAGGTGCATCGGAATGTAAAACTTGTGAACAGGAGACGCTCAAAGCATAGACAGTAGGAAGACTCAGTCTACCTGTACTTAAGTCGGCTTTGTGTTTCTTATATTTAATTCCGATGCAATTTCTGTGTTTCATCGTCACTGGGAAGGTCCAAGGGATACAGTAAACCTACAGAGGTCCATCGGAATGTAAAACTGGTGACGCAGGAATCGCTCAAAACATAGACAGTACGAAGACTCAATGTCCCTGTACTTAATTCGGCATTGTGTCTCTCCTATTAAAATCCGATGCAATTTCTCTGATTCATCGTCAATGCGAAGATCCAAGGGATACGGAAAACCTGCAGAGATGCATCAGAATGTAAAACTGGTGACACAGGAAACGCACAAAACATAGACAGTAGGAAGACTCATTCTTCCTGTTCTTAAGTCGGCATTGTGTCTCTTATATTTAATTCCGATGCTATTTCTGTGTTACATCGTCACTTGGAAGGTCCAGTGGATACAGTAAACCTGCAGAGGTGCGTCGGAATGTAAAATTGGTGACGCAGGAAACGCTCAAAAAATAGACAGTAGGAAGACTCATTCATCCTGTACTTAAGTCGGCATTGTGTCTCTTATTTTTAATTCCGATGCGATTTCTCTGTTTCATCGTCAATGGGAAGATCCAAGGGATACAGTCAACCTGCAGAGGTGCATCACAATGTAAAACTGGTGACACAGGTAATGCTCAAAACATAGACAGTAGGAAGACTCAGCATTCCTGTTCTTAAGTCGGCATTGTGTCTCTTATATTTAATTCCGATGCTATTTCTGTGTTTCATCGTCAATGGGAAGGTCCAATGGATACAGTAAACCTGCAGAGGTGCTTCGGAATGTAAAACTGGTGACGCAGGAATCGCTCAAAACATAGACAGTAGGAAGACTCAATGTTCCTGTACTTAAGTCGGCATTGTTCCTCTTTTATTTAATTCCGATGCAATTTCTGTGTTTCATCGTCAATGCGAAGATCCAAGGGATACAGTAAACCTGCAGAGGTGCATCGGAATGTAAAACTGGTGACACAGGAAACGCTCAAAACATAGACAGTAGGAAGACTCAGCCTTCCGGTTCTTAAGTCGGCATTGTGTCTCTTATATTTAATTCCGATGCTATTTCTGTGTTTCATCGTCAATGGGAAGGTCCAATGGATACAATAAAACTGCAGATGTGCATCGGAATGTAAAACTGGTGACACAGGAAGCGCTCAAAACATAGACCCTAAGAAGACTCAGTTTTCTTGTACTGAAGTCGGCATTGTGTCTGTTATATTTAATTCACTGTGATGGTCCAAGGGACACAGGAATCTGCAGAGGAGCATCAAGATGTAGAACTGATGACACAGGAAACGCTCAAAACATAGACAGTAGGAATACTCAGTCTTCCGGTACCTAAGTCGGCATTGTTTCTCAGATATTTAATTCCGATGCAATTTCTGTGTTTCGTCGTCACTGTGAAGGTGCAATAGATACAGTAAACCTGCAGAGGTGCAACGGAATGTAAAACTAGTGACACAAGAAACGCTCTAAACATAGACAAAAGAAAGACACACACTTCCTGTACTTAAGTCTGCATTTTGTCCCTTACATCTAATTCCGATGCAATTTCTGTGTTTCATCGTCAAAGTGAAGGTCGAATGGATACAGTAAACCTGCAGAGGTGCATCGGAATGTAAAACTGATGACACAGGAAACGCTCAAAACATAGACAGTAGGAATACTCAGTCTTGCTGTACTTATGTCGACAGCATTGTCTCTCTTATATTTAATTCCGATGCAATTTCTGTGTTTCATCGTCAATGGGAAGGTCGAATGGAAACAGCATACCTGCAGAGGTGCATCGGAATGTAAAACTGGTGACAAGGGATACGCTCAAAATGTAGACAGTAGGAAGACTCAGTTTTCTGTACTTAAGTCGGCATTGTGTCTCTTATATTTAATTCCGATGCAATTTCTGTGTTTCATCGTCAATGGGGAGGTCCAAGGGATACAGTAACCCTACAGAGGTGCATCGGAATGTAAAACTGGTGACACAGGAGGCGCTCATAACATAGACCCTACGAAGACTCAGTTTCCTTGTACTAAAATCGGCATTGTGTCTTTTATATTTAATTCCGATGCAATTTCTCTGTTTCATCGTCAATGGGAAGGTCCAATGGATACAGTAAACCTCCAGCGGTGCATCGGAATTTAAAACTGGTGACACTGAAAACGCTCAAAACATAGACGTAAGAAGACTCAGTTTTCTAGTACTTAAGTCGGAGTTGTCTCTCTCATATTTATTTCGGATGTAATTCCGGTGTTTCATCGTCAATGGGAAGGTCCAATAGATACAGTAAATCTGCAGAGGTGCATCGGAATGTAAAACTGGTGACTCAGGAAACGCTCAAAACATAGACAGTAGGAAGACTCAATGTTCCTGTACTTAAGTCGGCATTGTGTCTCTTCTATGTAATTCCGATGCAATATCTGTGTTTCATCGTCAATGCGAAGATCCAAGGGATACAGTAAACCTGCAGAGGTGCATCGCAATGTAAAACTGGTGACACAGGAAACGCTCAAAACATTGACAGTAGGAAGACTCAGCCCTCCTGTTCTTAAGTCGGCATTGTGTCTCTTATATTTAATTACGATGCTATTTCTGTGTTTCAGCGTCAATGGGAAAGTCCAAGGGATACAGTAACCCAACAGAGGTGCATCGGAATGTAAAACTGGTGACACAGGAAGCGCTCAAAACATAGACCCTAAGAAGACTCAGTTTTCTTGTACTGAAGTCGGCATTGTGTCTCTTATATTTAATTTGATGCAATTTCTGTGTTTCACCGTCACTGTGAAGGGTACGAGAAACAGTAAACCTGCAGAGGTGCATCAAAATGTAAAACTGATGACAGGACATGCTCAAAACTTAGACAGTAGGAAGACTCAGTCTCCCTGTACCTAAATCGTCATTGTGTCTCTTATATTTAATTCCGATGCAATTTCTGTGTTTCATCGTCAATGGGAAAGTCCAAGGGATACAGTAACCCAACAGAGGTGCATCGGAATGTAAAACTGGTGACACAGGAAGCGCTCATAACATAGACAGTGGGAAGAATCAGTCTCACTGTCCTTAAGTCGGCATTGTGCCTCTTATATTTAATTTGATGCAATTTCTGTGTTTCACCGTCACTGTGAAGGTCCACGGGATACAGTAAACCAGCGGAGGTGAATCGGAATATAAAACTGATGACGCAGGAAATGCTCAAAACATAGACAGTAGGAAGACTCAATGTTCCTGTACTTAAGTCGGCATTGTGTCTCTTCTATGTAATTCCGATGCAATATCTGTATTTCATCGTCAATGCGAAGATCCAAGGGATACAGTAAACCTGCAGAGGTGCATCGGAATTTAAAACTGGTGACACTGAAAACGCTCAAAACATAGACGTAAGAAGACTCAGTTTTCTAGTACTTAAGTCGGCGTTGTGTCTCTTATATTTATTTCGGATGTAATTCCGGTGTTTCATCGTCAATGGGAAGGTCCAATGGATACAGTAAACCTGCAGAGGTGCATCGGAATGTAAAACTGGTGACGCAGGAAACGCTCAAAACATAGACAGTAGGAAGAGTCAATGTTCCTGTACTTAAGTCGGCATTGTGTCTCTTCTATGTAATTCCGATGCAATTTCTGTGTTTCATCGTCAATGCGAAGATCCAAGGGATACAGAAAACCTGCAGAGGTGCATCGGAATGTAAAACTGGTGACACAGGAAACGCTCAAAGCTATGACAGTAGGAAGACTCAGCCTTCCTGTTCTTAAGTCGGCATTGTGTCTCTTATATTTAATTACGATGCTATTTCTGTGTTTCATCGTCACTGTGAAGGTCCAAGGGATACAGTAATCTGCAGAGGTGCATCAAGATGTAAAACTGATGACACAGGAAACGCTAAAAACATAGACAGTCGGAAGACTTAGTCTCCCTGTACCTAGGACGGCATTGTGTCTCTTATATTTAATTCCGATGCAATTTCTGTGTTTCATCGTCAATGGGGAGGTCCAAGGGATACAGTAACCCTACAGAGGTGCATCGGAATGTAAAACTGGTGACACAGGAAGAGCTCATAACATAGACCCTAGAGGACTCAGTTTTCTTGTACTTAAATCGGCATTGTGTCTTTTATATTTAATTCCGATGCAATTTCTGTGCTTCATCGTCAATGGGAAAGTCCAATGGATACAGTAAACCAGCAGAGGTGCATCGGAATGTAATACTGGTGACAAAGGAAAGGTTCAAAACATAGACAGTAGGAAGACTCAGTCTTCCTTGACTTAAGTCGGCATGGTGTGTCTTATATTTAATTCCGATGCAATTTCTCTGTTTCATCGTCAATGGAAGGTCCAATGGATACAGTAAACCAGCAGAGGTGCATCGGAATGTAAAACAGGTGACACAGGAAACGCTCAAAACATAGACAATAGAAATTCACACTCTTCCTGTACTTAAGTCGACATTGTGTCTCTTCTATTTAATTCCGATGCAATTTCTGTGTTTCATCGTCAATGGGAAAGGCGAAGGGAAACAGTATACCTGCAGAGGTGCATCGGAATGTAAAACTGGTGACACAGGAGACGCTCAACGCATAGACAGTAGGAAGACTCAATGATCCTGTAGTTAAGTCGGCATTGTGTCTCTTATATTTAATTCCGATGCAATTTCTGTGTTTCATCGTCAATGCGAAGATCCAAGGGATACAGTAAACCTGCACAGATGCATCGGAATTTAAAACTGGTGTCATAGGAAACGTTCAAAACATAGACAGTAGGAAGACTCAATCTTCCTGTACTTAAGTCGGCATTGTGTCTCTTATATTTAA
This sequence comes from Schistocerca nitens, assembly GCF_023898315.1. NCBI lineage: Eukaryota > Metazoa > Arthropoda > Insecta > Orthoptera > Acrididae > Schistocerca > Schistocerca nitens. The sequence goes on along the minus strand of NC_064618.1, from coordinate 7,117,123 downwards.
TTCCGATGCAATTTCTCTGTTTCATCGTCAATGGGAAGATCCAATGGATACAGTAAACCTGCAGAGGTGCATCAGAATGTAAAACTGGTGGCACAGGAAGCACTCATAACATAGACCCTAAGAAGACTCAGTTTTCTTGTACTTAAATCGGCATTGTGTCTTTTATATTTAGTTCCGATGCAATTTCTGTGTTTCATCGTCAATGGGAAAGTCCAATGGATACAGTAAACCTGCAGAGATGCATCGGAATGTAAAACTGGTGACACAGGAAACGCTCAAAACGTAGACAGTAGGAAGACTCAGCCTTCCTGTTCTTAAGTCGGCATTGTGTCTCTTATATTTAATTCCGATGGTATTTCTGTGTTTCATCGTCGATGGGAAGGTCCATTGGATACTGTAAAACTGCAGAGGTGCATCGGAATCTAAAACTGGTGACAAAGGAAACGCTCAAATCATACACCGAAAGATGAGTCAGTTTTCTTGTACCTACGTCGGCGTTGTGTCTCTTATATTTAATTCCGATGCTATTTCTGTGTTTCATCGTCAATGGGAAGGTCCAATGGATACAGTAAAACTGCAGAGGTGGATCGGAATGTAAAACTGGTGACACAGGAAGCGGTCAAAACATAGACCCTAAGAAGACTCAGTTTTCTTGTACTGAAGTCGGCATTGTGTCTCTTATATTTAATTTGATGCAATTTCTGTGTTTCATCGTCACTGCGAAGGTCCAAGGGGTACAGGAAACCTGCAGAGGTGCATCAAAATGTAAAACTGATGACACAGGAAACGCTCAAAACATAGACAGTAGGAATACTCAGTCTTCCTTTACCTAAGTCGGCATTGTTTCTCTGATATTTAATTCCAATGCAATCTCTGTGTTTCGTCGTCACTATGAAGGTCCAATGGATACAGTAAACCTGCAGAGGTGCATCGGAATGTAAAACTGGTGACACAGGAAAGTCTCAAAGCATAGACAGTAAGAAGACTCAGTCTTCCTGTACTTAAGTCGGCATTTTGTCCCTTACATTAAATTCCGATGCATTTTCGGTGTTTCATCGTCAATGGGAAGGTCGAATGGATACAGTAAACCTGCAGAGGTGCATCGGAATGTAAAACTGATGACAAAGGAAACGCTCAAAACATAGACAGTAGGAAGACTCAGTCTTCCTTTACTTATGTCGGCAGCATTGTGTCTCTCATATTTAATTCCGATGCAATTTCTGTGTTTCATCGTCAATGGGAAGGTCGAATGGAAACAGTATACCTGCAGAGGTGCATAGGAATGTAAAACTGGTGACAAGGGAAACGCTCAAAACATAGACAGTAGGAAGACTCAGTCTTTCTGTACTTAAGTAGGCATTGTGTCTCTTATATTTAATTCCGATGCAATTTCTGTGTTTCATCGTCAATGGGGAGGTCCAAGGGATACAGTAACCCTACAGAGGTGCATCGGAATGTAAAACTGGTGACACAGGAAGAGCTCATAACATAGACCCTAAGAGGACTCAGTTTTCCTGTACATAAATCGTTATTGTGTCTTTTATATTTAATTCCGATGCAATTTCTGTGTTTCATCGTCAATGGGAAAGTCCAATGGATACAGTAAACCAGCAGAGGTGCATCGGAATGTAATACTGGTGACAAAGGAAAGGTTCAAAACATAGACAGTAGGAAGACTCAGTCTTCCTTGACTTAAGTCGGCATGGTGTGTCTTATATTTAATTCCGATGCAATTTCTCTGTTTCATCGTCAATGGAAGGTCCAATGGATACAGTAAACCAGCAGAGTTGCATCGGAATGTAAAACAGGTGACACAGGAAACGCTCAAAACATAGACAATAGAAATTCACACTCTTCCTGTACTTAAGTCGACATTGTGTCTCTTCTATTTAATTCCGATGCAATTTCTGTGTTTCATCGTCAATGGGAAAGACGAAGGGAAACAGTATACCTGCAGAGGTGCATCGGAATGTAAAACTGGTGACACAGGAGACGCTCAACGCATAGACAGTAGGAAGACTCAATGATCGTGTAGTTAAGTCGGCATTGTGTCTCTTATATTTAATTCCGATGCAATTTCTGTGTTTCATCGTCAATGCGAAGATCCAAGGGATACAGTAAATCTGCAGAGATGCATCGGAATTTAAAACTGGTGTCACAGGAAACGTTCAAAACATAGACAGTAGGAAGACTCAGCTTTCCTGTTCTTATATCGGCATTGTGTCTCTTATATTTAATTCCGACGCTATTTCTGTGTTTCATCGTCAATGGGAAGGTCCAGTGGATACAGTAAACCTGCAGAGGTGCATCGGAATGTCAAATTGGTGACTCAGGAAACGCTCAAAACATAGACAGTAGGAAGACTCAATCTTCCTGTACTTAAGTCGGCATTGTGTCTCTTATATTTAATTCCGATGCAATTTCTCTGTTTCATCGTCAATGGGAAGATCCAATGGATACAGTAAACCTGCAGAGGTCCATCGGAATGTAAAACTGGTGACGCAGGAAACACTCAAAACATAGACAGTAGGAAGACTCAGTCTTTCTGAAGTCGACATTGTGTCATATTTAATTCCGATGCAATTTCTGTGTTTCATCGTCAATGGGGAGGTCCAAGGGATACAGTAACCCTACAGAGGTGCATCGGAATGTAAAACTGGTGACACAGGAAGCACTCATAACATAGACCCTAAGAAGACTAAGTTTTCTTGTACTTAAATCGGCATTGTGTCTTTTATATTTAATTCCGATGGTATTTCTGTGTTTCATCGTCGATGGGAAGGTCCATCGGATACAGTAAAACTGCAGAGGTGCATCGGAATGTAAAACTGGTGGCACAGGAAGCGGTCAAAACATAGACCCTAAGAAGACTCAGTTTTCATGTACTGAAGTCGGCATTATGTCTCATATACTTAATTTGATGCAATTTCTGTGTTTCATCGTCACTGTGAAGGTCCAAGGGTTACAGTAAACCTGCAGAGGTGAATCAAAATATAAAACTGATGACACAGGAAGCGCTCAAAACATAGACAGAAGGAATACTCAGTCTTACTGTACATAAGTCGGCATTGTTTCTCTTATATTTAATTCCGATGCAATTTCTGTGTTTCATCGTCACTGTGAAGGTCCAATGGTTACAGTAAACCTGCAGAGGTGCATCGGAATGAAATACTGGTGACACAGGAAACGCTCAAAACATAGACAATAGAAAGACACACTCTTCCCGTACTTAAGTCGACATTGTGTCTCTTCTATTTAATTCCGATGCAATTTCTGTGTTTCATCGTCAATGGGAAAGTCGAAGGGAAACAGTATACCTGCAGAGGTGCATCGGAATGTAAAACTGCTGACACAGGAGACGCTCAAAGCATAGACAGTAGTAAGACTCAGTCTTCCTGTACCTAAGTCGGCATTGTGTCTCTTATATTTCATTCCGTTGCTATTTCTGTGTTTCATCGTCAATGGGAAGGTCCAATGGATACAGTAAACCTGCAGAGGGGCATCGGAATTTAAAACTGGTGACACTGGAAACGCTCAAAACATAGACCGTAAGAAGACTCAGTTTTCTTGTACTTAAGTCGGCGTTGTGTCTCTTATATTTAATTCCGATGTAATTTCTGTGTTTCATCGACAATGAGAAGGTCCAATGGATACAGTAAACCTGCAGAGGTGCATCGGAATGTAAAACTGGTGACGCAGGAATCGCTCAAAACATAGACAGTAGGAAGACTCAATGTTCCTGTACTTAAGTCGGCATTGTGTCTCTTTTATTTAATTCCGATGCAATTTCTGTGTTTCATCGTCAATGCGAAGATCAAGGGATACAGTAAACCTGCAGAGGTGCATCGGAATGTAAAACTGGTGACACAGGAAACGCTCAAACCATAGACAGTAGGAAGACTCAGCCTTCCTGGTCTTAAGTCGGCATTGTGTCTCTTATATTTAATTCCGATGCTATTTCTGTGTTTCATCGTCAATGGGAAGGTCCAATGGATACAGTTAAACTGCAGAGGTGCATCGGAATGTAAAACTGGTGACACAGGAAGCGGTCAAAGCATAGACCCTAAGAAGACTCAGTTTTCTTGTACTGAAGTCGGCATTGTGTCTCTTATATTTAATTTGATGCAATTTCTGTGTTTCATCGTCACTGTGAAGGTCCAAGGGATACTGTAAACCTGCAGAGGTGCACCAAAATGTAAAACTGATGACACAGGAAATGCTCAAAACGTAGACAGTAGGAAGACTCAGCCTTCCTGTTCTTAAGTCGGCATTGTGTCTCTTCTATTTAAATCCGATGCAATTTCTGTGTCTCGTTGTCAGTGGGAAGGTCCAAGCGATACAGTACACCTGCAGAGGTGCATCGGAATGTAAAACTGGTGACACAGGAACCGCTCATAACATAGACCCTAAGAAGACTCAGTTTTCTTGTACTGAAGTCGGCATTGTATCTCTTATATTTAATTCCGAAGCAATTTCTGTGTTTCATCATCACTGTGAAGGTCCAAGGGATACAGTAAACCCGCAGAGGTGGATGGGAATGTAAAACTGGTGACAAGGGAAACGTTCAGAACATAGACAGTAGGAAGACTCAGTCTTCCCGTACTTAAGTCAGCATTGTGTCTCTTATATTTAATTCCGATTCAATTTCTGTGTTTCATCGTCAATGTGAAAGTCGAAGGGAAACAGTATACCTGCAGAGGTGCATCGGAATGTAAAACTGGTGACACAGGAAACGCTCAAAACATAGACTGTAGGAAGACTCAGTCTTCCTGTACTTAAGTCGGCATTGTGTCTCTTATATTTAATTCCGATGCAATTTCTGTGTTTCATCGTCACTGTGAAGGTCCAAAGGATACAGGAAAACCTGCAGAGGTGCTTCGGAATGTAAAACTGGTGACACAGGAAACGCTCAAAACATAGACAGTAGGAAGACTCAGCCTTCCTGTTCTTAAATCGGCATTGTGTCTCTTATATTTAATTCCGATGCTATTTCTGTGTTTCATCGCCAATGGGAAGCTCCAACGGATACAGTAAACCTGCAGATGTGCATCGGAATGGAACACTGGTGACACTGGAAACGGTCAAAACATAGACCGTAAGAAGACTCAGTTTTATTGTACTTAAGTCGGCGTTGTGTGTCTTATATTTAATTCCGATGCAATTTCTGTGTTTCATCGTCAATGGGAAAGTCGAAGGAAAACAGTATACCTGCAGAGGTGCATCGGAATGTAAGACTGGTGACACAGGAAACGCACAAAACATAGACAATTGAAAGACACACTCTTCCTGTACTTAAGTCGTCATTGTGTCTCTTATATTTAATTTGATGCAATTTCTGTGTTTCACCGTCACTGTGAAGGTCCAAGGGATACAGTAAACCTGCAGAGGTGCATCGGAATGTAAAACTGGTGTTACAGAAAACGCTCAAAACATAGAGCGTAAGAAGACTCATTTTTCTTGTACTTAAGTCGGCGTTGTGTCTCTTATATTTAATTCCGATGCAATTTCTGTGTTTCATCGTCAATGGGAAAGTCCAATGGATACAGTAAACCTGCAGAGGTGCATCGGAATGTAATACCGGTGACACAGGAAAGGCTCAAAACATAGACAGTAGGAAGACTCAGTCTTCCTTTACCTAAGTCGACATTGTGTCTCTTCTATTTAATTCCGATGCAATTTCTGTGTTTCATCGTCAATGGGAAAGTCGAAGGGAAACAGTATACCTGCAGAGGTGCATCGGAATGTAAAACTGGTGACACAGGAAACGCTCACACCATAGACAGTAGGAAGACTCAGCCTTCCTGTTCTTAAGTCGGCATTGTGTCTCTTATATTTAATTCCGATGCTATTTCTGTGTTTCATCGTCAATGGGAAGGTCCAATGGATACAGTAAACCTGCAGAGGTGCATCGGAATGTAATACCGGTGACACAGGAAAGGCTCAAAACATAGACAGTAGGAAGACTCAGTCTTCCTTTACCTAAGTCGTTATGGTGTCTCTTATATTTAATTCCGATGCAATTTCTGTGTTTCATCGTCAATGGAAGGTCCAAAGGATACAGTAAAGCAGCGGAGGTGCATCGGAATGTAAAAATGGTGACACAGGAAACGTCCAAATCATAGACAATAGAAGGACACACTCTTCCTGTACTTAAGGCGACATTGTGTCTCTTCTATTTAATTCCGATGCAATTTCTGTGTTTCATCGTCATCGGGAATGTCGAAGGGAAACAGTATACCTGCAGAGGTGCATCGGAATCTAAAACTTGTGACACAGGAGACGCTCAAAGCATAGACAGTAGGAAGACTCAGTCTACCTGTACTTAAGTCGGCTTTGTGTCTCTTATATTTAATTCCGATGCAATATCTGTTTTTCATCGTCACTGGGAAGGTCCACAGGATACAGTAAACCTACAGAGGTGCATCGGAAAGTAAAATTGGTGACGCAGGAATCGCTCAAAACATAGACAGTAGGAAGACTCAATGTTCCTGTACTTAATTCGGCATTGTGTCTCTTATATTTAATTCCGATGCTATTTCTGTGTTTCATCGTCAATTGGAAGGTCCAGTGGATACAGTAAACCTGCAGAGTTGCATCGGAATGTAAAATTGGTGACGCAGGAAACGCTCAAACCATAGACAGAAGGAAGACTGAATCTTCCTGTACTTAAGTCGGCATTGTGTCTCTTATTTTTAATTCCGATGCAATTTCTCTGTTTCATCGTCAATGGGAAGATCCAAGGGATACAGTAAACCTGCAGAGGTGCATCGGAATGTAATACTCTTGACACAGGAAAGGCTCAAAACATAGACAGTAGGTAGACTCAGTCTTCCTGTACCTAAGTCGGCATGGTGTCTCTTATATTTAATTCCGATGCAATTTCTGTGTTTCAACGTCAATGGAAGGTCCAATGGATCCAGTAAACCAGCGGAGGTGCATCGGAATGTAAAACTGGTGACACAGGAAACGCTCAAAACATAGACAATAGAAAGACACACTCTTCTTGTACTTAAGTCGACATTGTGTCTCTTCTATTTAATTCCGATGCAATTTCTGTGTTTCATCGTCATTGGGAATGTCGAAGGGAAACAGTATACCTGCAGAGGTGCATCGGAATGTAAAACTTGTGACACAGGAGACGCTCAAAGCATAGACAGTAGGAAGACTCAGTCTACCTGTACTTAAGTCGGCTTTGTGCCTCTTATATTTAATTCCGATGCAATTTCTGTGTTTCATCGTCACTGGGAAGGTCCAAGGGATACAGTAAACCTACAGAGGTGCATCGGAATGTAAAACAGGTGACGCAGGGATCGCTCAAAACATAGACAGTAGGAAGACTCAATGTTCCTGTACTTAATTCGGCATTGTGTCTCTTATATTAAATTCCGATGCAATTTCTGTGTTTCATCGTCAATGCGAAGATCCAAGGGATACAGTAAACCTGCAGAGATGCATCGGAATGTAAAACTGGTGACACAGGAAACGCTCAAAACATAGACAGTAGGAAGACTCAGCCTTCCTGTTCATAAGTCGGCATTGTGTCTCTTAATTTAATTCCGATGCTATTTCTGTTTTTCATCGTCAATGGGAAGGTCCAATGGATACAGTAAAACTGCAGAGGTGGATCGGAATGTAAAACTGGTGACACAGGAAGCGGTCAAATCATAGACCCTAAGAAGACTCAGTTTTCTTGTACTCAAGTCGCCATTGTGTCTCTTATATTTAATTTGATGCAATTCATGTGTTTCATCGTCACTGTGAAGTTCCAAGGGATACAGTAAAACTGCAGAGGTGCATCAAAATGTAAAACTGATGACACAGGAAACGCTCAAATTATAGACAGTAGGAATACTCAGTCTTCCTTTACCTAAGTCGGCATTGTTTCTCTGATATTTAATTCCGATGCAATTTCTGTGTTTCGTCGTCACTGTGAAGGTCCAATGGATACAGTAAACCTGCAGAGGTGCATCGGAATGTAAAACTGGTGACACAGGAAACGCTCAAAACATAGACAGTAGGAAGACTCAGCCTTCCTGTTCTTAAGTCGGCATTGTGTCTCTTATATTTAATTCCGAAGCTATTTCTGTGTTTCATCGTCAATGGGAAGGTCCAACGGATACAGTAAACCTGCGGAGGTGCATCGGAAAGGAAAACTGGTGACACTGGAAACGCTCAAAACATAGAACGTAAGAAGACTCAGTTTTATTGTACTTAAGTCGGCGTTGTGTGTCTTATATTTAATTCCGATGCAATTTCTGTGTTTCATCGTCAATGGGAAAGTTGAAGGAAAACAGTATACCTGCAGAGGTGCATCGGAATGTAAAACTGGTGACACAGGAAACGCTCAAAACATAGGCAGTAGGAAGACTCAGCCTTCCTGTTCTTAAGTCGGCATTGTGTCTCTTATATTTAATTCCGATGCTATTCCTGTGTTTCATCGTCAATGGGAAGGTCCAATGGATACAGTAAACCTGCAGAGGTGCTTCGGAATGTAAAACTGGTGACGCAGGAATCGTTCAAAACATAGACAGTAGGAAGACTCATTGTTCCTGTACTTAAGTCGGCATTGTGTCTCTTACATTTAATTCCGATGCAATTTCTGTGTTTCATCGTCAATGCGAATATCCAAGGGATACAGTAAACCTGCAGAGGTGCAAAAAGAATGTAAAACTGGTGACACTCGAAGCGGTCAAAACATAGACCCTAAGAAGACTCAGTTTTCTTGTACTGAAGTCGGCATTGTGTCTCTTATATTTAATTTGATGCAATTTCTGTGTTTCATCCTAACTGTGAAGGTCCAAGGGATACAGTAAATCTGCAGAGGTGCATCAAAATGTAAAACTGATGACACAGGAAACGCTCAAAACATAGACAGTAGGAACACTCATTGTTCCTGTACTTAAGTCGGCATTGTGTCTCTTATATTTAATTCCGATGCAATTTCTGTGTTTCATCGTCAATGGGGAGGTATAAGGGATGCAGTAACCCCACAGAGGTGCATCGGAATGTAAAACTGGTGACACAGGAAGCGCTCATAACATAGACCCTAAGAAGACTCAGTTTTCTTGTACTTAAATCGGCATTGTGTCTTTTATATTTAATTCCGATACAATTTCTGTGTTTCATCGTCAATGGGAATGTCCAATGGATACAGTAAACCTGCAGAGGTGCATCGGAATGTAATACTGGTGACAAAGGAAAGGCTCATAACATAGACAGTAGGTAGACTCAGTCTTCCTTTACTTAAGTCGGCATGGTGTCTCTTATATTTAATTCCGATGCAATTTCTGTGTTTCATCGTCAATGGGAAAGTCGAAGGAAAACAGTAAACCTGCAGAGGTGCATCGGAACGTAAAACTGGTGACACAGGAAACGCACAAAACATAGACAATAGAAAGACACACTCTTCCTGTACTTAAGTCGGCATTGTGTCTCTTATATTTAATTTGATGCCATTTCTGTGTTTCACTGTCACTGTGAAGGTCCAAGGGATACAGTAAACCTGCAGAGGTGCATCGGAATGTAAAACTGGTGTTACAGAAAACGCTCAAAACATAGAGCGTAAGAAGACACATTTTTCTTGTACTTAAGTCGGCGTTGTGTCTCTTATATTTAATTCCGATGCAATTTCTGTGTTTCATCGTCAATGGTAAAGTCCAATGGATACAGTAAACCTGCAGAAGTGCATCGGAATGTAATACCGGTGACACAGCAAAGGCTCAAAACATAGACAGTAGGAAGACTCAGTCTTCCTTTACCTAAGTCGGCATTGTGTCTCTTATATTTAATTCCGATGCAATTTCTGTGTTCCATCGTCAATGGGAGGTCCAAAGGATACAGTAAACCAGCGGAGGTGCATCGGAATGTAAAACTGGTGACACAGGAAACGCTCAAAACTTAGACAATACAAAGACACACTCTTCCTGTACTTAAGTCAACATTGTGTCTCTTCTATTTAATTCCGATGCAATTTCTGTGTTTCATCGTCATCGGGAATGTCGAAGGGAAACAGTATACCTGCAGAGGTGCATCGGAATGTAAAACTTGTGACACAGGAGACGCTCAAAGCATAGACAGTAGGAAGACTCAGTCTACTTGTACTTAAGTCGGCTTTGTGTCTCTTATATTAAATTCCGATGCAATTTCTGTGTTTCATCGTCAATGCGAAGATCCAAGGGATAAAGTAAACCTCCAGAGATGCATCGGAATGTAAAACTGGTGACACAGGAACGCTCAAAGGATAGACTGTAGGAAGACTCAGCCTTCATGTTCTTAAGTCGGCTTTGTGTCTCTTATATTTAATTCCGATGCTATTTCTGTGTTTCATCGTCAATTGGGAGGTCCAGTGGATACAGTAAACCTGCAGAGTTGCATCGGACTGTAAAATTGGTGACGCAGGAAACGCTCAAAACATAGACAGTAGGAAGACTCAGCCTTCCTGTTCTTAAGTCGGCATTGTGTCTCTTATATTTAATTCCGATGCTATTTCTGTGTCTCATCGTCAATGGGAAGGTCCAATGGATACAGTAAACCTGCAGAGGTGCTTCGGAATGTAAAACTGGTGACGCAGGAATCGCTCAAAACATAGACAGTAGGAAGACTCAATCTTCCTGTACTTAAGTCGGCATTATGTCTCTTACAATTAATTCCGAAGCAATTTCTGTGTTTCATCGTCAATGCGAAGATCCAAGGGATACAGTAAACCTGCAGAGGTGCATCGGAATGTAAAACTGGTGACACAGGAAACGCTCAAAACATGGACAGTAGGAAGACTGAAACTTCCTGTTCTTAAGTCGGCATTGTGTCTCTTAATTTAATTCCGATGCTATTTCTGTGTTTCATCGTCAATGGGAAGGTCCAATGGATACAGTAAAACTGCAGAGGTGGATCGGAATGTAAAACTGGTGACACAGGAAGCGGTCAAAACATAGACCCTAAGAAGACTCAGTTTTCTTGTACTGAAGTCGGCATTGTGTCTCTTATATTTAATTGGATGCAATTTCGGTGTTTCATCGTAACTGTGAAGTTCCAAGGGATACAGTAAATCTGCAGAGGTGCATCAAAATGTAAAACTGATGACACAAAAACGCTCAAAACATAGCCAGTAGGAATACTCAGTCTTCCTTTACCTAAGTCGGCATTGTTTCTCTGATATTTAATTCCGATGCAATTTCTGTGTTTTGTCGTCACTGTGAAGGTCCAATGGATACAGTAAACCTGCAGAGGTGCATCGGAATGTAAAACTGGTGACACAGGAAGCGCTCATAACATAGACCCTAAGAAGACTCAGTTTTCTTGTACTTAAATCGGCATTGTGTCTTTTATATTTAATTCCGATGCAATTTCTGTGTTTCATCGTCAATGGGAAAGTCCAATGGATACAGTAAACTTGCAGAGGTGCATCGGAATGTAATACTGGTGACAAACGAAAGGCTCAAAACATAGACAGTAGGAAGACTCAGCCTTCCTGTTCATAAGTCGGCATTGTGTCTCTTAATTTAATTCCGATGCTATTTCTGTGTTTCATCGTCAATGGGAAGGTCCAATGGATACAGTAAAACTGCAGAAGTGGATCGGAATGTAAAACTGGTGACACAGGAAGCGGTCAAAACATAGAACCTAAGAAGACTCAGTTTTCTTGTACTCAAGTCGCCATTGTGTCCCTTATGTTTAATTTGTTACAATTTCTGTGTTTCATCGTCACTGTGAAGTTCCAAAGGATACAGTAAAACTGCAGAGGTGCATCAAAATGTAAAACTGATGACACAGGAAACGCTCAAATTATAGACAGTAGGAATACTCAGTCTTCCTTTACCTAAGTCGGCATTGTTTCTCTGATATTTAATTCCGATGCAATTTCTGTGTTTCGTCGTCACTGTGAAGGTCCAATGGATACAGTAAACCTGCGGAGGTGCATCGGAAAGGAAAACTGGTGACACTGGAAACGCTCAAAATATAGAACGTAAGAAGACTCAGTTTTATTGTACTTAAGTCGGCGTTGTGTGTCTTATATTTAATTCCGATGCAATTTCTGTGTTTCATCGTCAATGGGAAAGTTGAAGGAAAACAGTATACCTGCAGAGGTGCATCGGAATGTAAAACTGGTGACACAGGAAACGCACAAAACATAGACAATAGAAAGACACACTCTTCCTGTACTTAAGTCGGCATTGTGTCTCTTATATTTAATTTGATGCAATTTCTGCGTTTCACCGTCACTGTGAAGGTCCAAGGGATACAGTAAACCTGCAGAGGTTCATCGGAATGTAAAACTGGTGACACAGGAAATGCTCAAAACATAGACATTAGGAAGACTCAGCCTTCCTGTTCTTAAGTCGGCATTGTGTCTCTTATATTTAATTCCGATGCTATTCCTGTGTTTCATCGTCAATGGGAAGGTCCAATGGATACAGTAAACCTGCAGAGGTGCTTCGGAATGTAAAGCTTGTGACGCAGGAATCGCTCAAAACATAGACAGTAGGAAGAATCATTGTACCTGTACTTAAGTCGGCATTGTGTCTCTTACATTTAATTCCGATGCAATTTCTGTGTTTCATCGTCAATGCGAAGATCCAAGGGATACAGTAAACCTGCAGAGGTGCATCGGAATGTAAAACTGGTGACACACGAAGCGGTCAAAACATAGACCCTAAGAAGACTCAGTTTTCTTGTACTGAAGTCGGCATTGTGTCTCTTATATTTAATTTGATGCAATTTCTGTGTTTCATCGTAACTGTGAAGGTCCAAGGGATACAGTAAATCTGCAGAGGTGCATCAAAATGTAAAACTGATGACACAGGAAACGCTCAAAACATAGACAGTAGGAAGACTCATTGTTCCTGTACTTAAGTCGGCATTGTGTCTCTTATATTTAATTCCGATGCAATTTCTGTGTTTCATCGTCAATGGGGAGGTCCAAGGGATGCAGTAACCCCACAGAGGTGCATCGGTATGCAAAACTGGTGACACAGGAAGCGCTCATAACATAGACCCTAAGAAGACTCAGTTTTCTTGTACTTAAATCGGCATTGTGTCTTTTATATTTAATTCCGATGCAATTTCTGTGTTTCATCGTCAATGGGAATGTCCAATGGATACAGTAAACCTGCAGAAGTGCATCAGAATTTAATACTGGTGACAAAGGAAAGGCTCTTAACATAGACAGTAGGTAGACTCAGTCTTCCTTTACTTAAGTCGGCATGGTGTCTCTTATATTTAATTCCGATGCAATTTCTGTGTTTCATCGTCAATGGGAAAGTCGAAGGAAAACAGTATACCTGCAGAGGTGCATCGGAATGTAAAACTGGTGACACAGGAAACGCACAAAACATAGACAATAGAAAGACACACTCTTCCTGTACTTAAGTCGGCATTGTGTCTCTTACTTTTAATTCCGATGCAATTTCTCTGTTTCATCGTCAATGGGAAGATCCAAGGAATACAGTAAACCTGCAGAGGTTCATCGGAATGTAAAACTGGTGACACCGGAAATGCCCAAAACATAGACAGTAGGAAGACTCAGCCTTCCTGTTCTTAAGCCGGCATTGTGTCTCTTATATTTAATTCCGATGCTATTTCTGTGTCTCATCGTCAATGGGAAGGTCCAATGGATACAGTAAACCTGCAGAGGTGCTTCGGAATGTAAAACTGGTGACGCAGGAATCGCTCAAAACATAGACAGTAGGAAGACTCAATGTTCCTGTACTTAAGTCGGCATTGTGTCTCTTACATTTAATTCCGATGCTATTTCTGTGTTTCATCGTCAATGGGAAGATCCAATGGCTACAGTAAACCTGCAGAGGTGCTTCGGAATGTAAAACTAGTGACGCAGGAATCGCTCAAAACATAGACAGTAGGAAGACTCAATGTTCCTGTACTTAAGTCGGCATTATGTCTCTTACAATTAATTCCGAAGCAATTTCTGTGTTTCATCGTCAATGCGAAGATCCAAGGGATACAGTAAACCTGCAGAGGTGCATCGGAATGTAAAACTGGTGACACAGGAAACGCTCGAAACATGGACAGTAGGAAGACTGAGCCTTCCTGTTCTTAAGTCGGCATTGTGTCTCTTAATTTAATTCCGATGCTATTTCTGTGTTTCATCGTCAATGGGAAGGTCCAATGGATACAGTAAAACTGCAGAGGTGGATCGGAATGTAAAACTGGTGACACAGGAAGCGGTCAAAACATAGACCCTAAGAAGACTCAGTTTTCTTGTACTGAAGTCGGCATTGTGTCTCTTATATTTAATTTGATGCAATTTCGGTGTTTCATCGTAACTGTGAACTTCCAAGGGATACAGTAAATCTGCAGAGGTGCATCAAAATGTAAAACTGATGACACAAAAACGCTCAAAACATAGCCAGTGGGAATACTCAGTCTTGCTTTACCTAAGTCGGCATTGTTTCTCTGAAATTTAATTCCGATGCAATTTCTGTGTTTTGTCGTCACTGTGAAGGTCCAATGGATACAGTAAACCTGCAGAGGTGCATCGGAATGTAAAACTGGTGACACAGGAAACGCTCAAAGCACAGACAGTAGGAAGACTCAGTCTGCCTTTACTTAAGTCGGCATGGTGTCTCTTATATTTAATTCCGATGCAATTTCTGTGTTTCATCGTCAATGGAAGGTCCAATGGATACAGTAAACCAGCAGAGGTGCATCGGAATGTAAAACTGGTGACGCAGGAATCGCTCAAAACATAGACTGTAGGAAGACTCAATGTTCCTTTACTTAAGTCGGCATTGTGTCTCTTATATTTAATTCCGATGCAATTTCTGTGTTTCATCGTCAATGGGGAGGTCCAAGGGATACAGTAACCCTACAGAGGTGCATCGGAATGTAAAACTGGTGACACAGGAAGCGCTCATAACATAGACCCTAAGAAGACTCAGTTTTCTTATACTTAAATCGGCATTGTGTCTTTTATATTTAATTCCGATGCAATTTCTGTGTTTCATTGTCAATGGGAAAGTCCAATGGATACAGTAAACTTGCAGAGGTGCATCGGAATGTAATACTGGTGATAAACGAAAGGCTCAAAACATAGACAGTAGGAAGACTCAGTCTTCCTGTACTTAAATCGGCATGGTGTCTCTTATATTTAATTCCGATGCAATTTCTGTGTTTCATCGTTAATGGAAGGTCCAATGGATACAGTAAACCAGCAGAGGTGCATCGGAATGTAAAACTGGTGACACAGGAAACGCTCAAAACATAGACAATAGTAATTCACACTCTTCCTGTACTTAAGTCGACATTGTGTCTCTTCTATTTAATTCCGATGCAATTTCTGTGTTTCATCGTCAATGGGAAAGGCGAAGGGAAACAGTATACTTGCAGAGGTGCATCGGAATGTAAAACTGGTGACACAGGAGACGCTCGAAGCATAGACAGTAGGAAGACTCAATCTTCCTGTACTTAAATCGGCATTGTGTCTCTTATTTTTAATTCCGATGCAATTTCTCTGTTCCATCGTCAGTGGGAAGATCCAAGGGATACAGTAAACCTGCAGAGGTTCATCGGAATGTAAAACTGGTGATACAGGAAATGCTCAAAACATAGACAGTAGGAAGACTCAGCCTTCCTGTTCTTAAGTCGGCATTGTGTCTCTTATATTTAATTCCGATGCTATTTCTGTGTTTCATCGTCAATGGGAAGGTCCAATGGATACAGTAAACCTGCAGAGGCGCTTCGGAATGTAAAACTGGTGACGCAGGAATCGCTCAAAACATAGACAGTAGGAAGACTCAATGTTCCTGTAAAGTCGGCATTGTGTCTCTTACATTTAATTCCGATGCTATTTCTGTGTTTCATCGTCAATGGGAAGGTCCAATGGATACAGTAACACTGCAGAGGTGGATCGGAATGTAAAACTGGTGACACAGGAAGCGGTCAAAACATAGACCCTAAGAAGACTCAGATTTCTTGTACTGAAGTCGGCATTGTGTCTCTTATATTTAATTTGATGCAATTTCTGTGTTTCATCGTAACTGTGAAGTTCCAAGGGATACAGTAAATCTGCAGAGGTGCATCAAAATGTAAAACTGATGACACAGGAAACGCTCAAAACATAGACAGTAGGAATACTCAGTCTTCCTTTACCTAAGTCGGCATTGTTTCTCTGATATTTAATTCCGATGCAATTTCTGTGTTTCGTCGTCACTGTGAAGGTCCAATGGATACAGTAAACCTGCAGAGGTGCATCGGAATGTAAAACTGGTGACACAGGAAACGCTCAAAGCACAGACAGTAGGAAGACTCAGTCCAACTTTACTTAAGTCGGCATGGTGTCTCTTATATTTAATTCCGATGCAATTTCTGTGTTTCATCGTCAATGGAAGGTCCAATGGATACAGTAAACCAGCAGAGGTGCATCGGAATGTAAAACTGGTGACGCAGGAATCGCTCAAAACATAGACTGTAGGAAGACTCAATGTTCCTTTACTTAAGTCGGCATTGTGTCTCCTATATTTAATTCCGATGCAATTTCTGTGTTTCATCGTCAATGGGGAGGTCCAAGGGATACAGTAACCCTACAGAGGTGCATCGGA
The DNA here is from genome assembly GCF_023898315.1 of Schistocerca nitens. Classification (NCBI taxonomy): domain Eukaryota; kingdom Metazoa; phylum Arthropoda; class Insecta; order Orthoptera; family Acrididae; genus Schistocerca; species Schistocerca nitens. The sequence continues at coordinate 7,100,570 of NC_064618.1, read as the reverse complement.
ATGTAAAACTGGTGACGCAGGAAGCGCTCATAACATAGACCCTAAGAAGACTCAGTTTTCTTGTACCTAAATCGGCATTGTGTCTTTTATATTTAATTCCGATGCAATTTCTGTGTTTCATCGTCAATGGGAAAGTCCGATGGATACAGTAAACTTGCAGAGGTGCATCGGAATGTAATACTGGTGACAAACGAAAGACTCAAAACATAGACATTAGGAAGACTCAGTCTTCCTTTACTTAAGTCGGCATGGTGTCTCTTATATTTAATTCCGATGCAATTTCTGTGTTTCATCGTCAATGGAAGGTCCAAAGGATACAGTAAACCAGCAGAGGTGCATCGGAATGTAAAACTGGTGACACAGGAAACGCTCAAAACATAGACAATAGAAATTCACACTCTTCCTGTACTTAAGTCGACATTGTGTCTCTTCTATTTAATTCCGATGCAATTTCTGTGTTTCATCGTCAATGCGAAGATCCAAGGGATACAGTAAACCTGCAGAGATGCATCGGAATGTAAAACTGGTGACACAGGAAACGCTCAAAACATGGACTGTAGGAAGACTCAGCCTTCCTGTTCTTATGTCGGCATTGTGTTTCTTATATTTAATTCCGATGCTATTTCTGTGTTTCATCGTCAATGGGAAGGTCCAGTGGATACAGTAAACCTGCAGAGTTGCATCGGAATGTAAAATTGGTGACGCAGGAAACGCTCAAAACATAGACAGTAGGAAGACTCAATCTTCCTGTACTTAAGTCGGCATTGTGTCTCTTATTTTTAATTCCGATGTAATTTCTCTGTTTCATCGTCAATGGGAAGATCCAAGGGATACAGTAAACCTGCAGAGGTTCATCGTAATGTAAAACTGGTGACACAGGAAATGCTCAAAACATAGACATTTGGAAGACTCAGCCCTCCTGTTCTTAAGTCGGCATTGTGTCTCTTATATTTAATTCCGATGCTATTCCTGTGTTTCATCGTCAATGGGAAGGTCCAATGGATACAGTAAACCTGCAGAGGTGCTTCGGAATGTAAAACTGGTGACGCAGGAATCGCTCGAAACATAGACAGTAGGAAGACTCGATGTTCCTGTACTTAAGTCGGCATTGTGTCTCTTACATTTAATTCCGATGCAATTTCTGTGTTTCATCGTCAATGCGAAGATCCAAGGGATACAGTAAACCTGCAGAGGTGCATCGGAATGTAAAACTGGTGACACAGGAAACGCTCAAAGCACAGACAGTAGGAAGACTCAGTTTTCTTGTACTGAAGTCGGCATTGTGTCTCTTATATTTAATTTGATGCAATTTCTGTTTTTCATCGTAACTGTGAAGGTCCAAGGGATACAGTAAATCTGCAGAGGTGCATCAAAATGTAAAACTGATGCCACAGGAAACGCTCAAAACATAGACAGTAGGAATACTCAGTTTTCCTTTACCTAAGTCGGCATTGTTTCTCTGATATTTAATTCCGATGCAATTCCTGTGTTTCGTCGTCACTGTGAAGGTCCAATGGATACAGTAAACCGGCAGAGGTGCATCGGAATGTAAAACTGGTAACACAGGAAACGCTCAAAGCATAGACAGTAGGAATACTCAGTCTTTCTGTACTTAAGTCGGCATTGTGTTTCTTATATTTAATTCCGATGCAATTTCTGTGTTTCATCGTCAATGGGGAGGTCCAAGGGATGCAGTAACCCTACAGAGTTGCATCGGAATGTAAAACTGGTGACACAGGAGGCGCTCATATCATAGACCCTAAGAAGACTCAGTTTTCTTGTACTTAAATCGGCATTGTGTCTTTTATATTTAATTCCGATGCAATTTCTGTGTTTCATCGTCAATGGGAATGTCCAATGGATACAGTAAACCTGCAGAGGTGCATCGGAATGTAATACTGGTGACAAAGGAAAGGCTCATAACATAGACAGTAGGTAGACTCAGTCTTGCTTTACTTAAGTCGGAATGGTGTCTCTCATATTTAATTCCGATGCAATTTCTGAGTTTCATCGTCAATGGGAAAGTCGAAGGAAAACAGTATACCTGCAGAGGTGCATCGGAATGTAAAACTGGTGACACAGGAAACGCACAAAACATAGACAATAGAAAGCCACACTCTTCCTGTACTTAAGTCGGCATTGTGTCTCTTATATTTAATTTGACGCAATTTCTGTGTTTCACTGTCACTGTGAATGTCCAAGGGATACATTAAACCTGCAGAGGTGCATCGGAATGTAAAACTGGTGTTACAGTAAACGCTCATAACATAGAGCGTAAGAAGACTCATTTTTCTTGTACTTAAGTCGGCGTTGTGTCTCTTATATTTAATTCATACATAGACAATAGAACGACACACTCTTCCTGTACTTAAGTCGGCATTGTGTCTCTTATATTTAATTTGATGCAATTTCTGTGTTTCACTGTCACTGTGAAGGTCCAAGGGATACAGTAAACCTGCAGAGGTGCATCGGAATGTAAAACTGGTGTTACAGAAAACGCTCAAAACATAGAGCGTAAGAAGACTCATTTTTCTTGTACTTAAGTCGGCGTTGTGTCTCTTATATTTAATTCCGATGCAATTTCTGTGTGTCATCGTCAATGGTAAAGACCAATGGATACAGTAAACCTGCAGAGGTGCATCGGAATGTAATACCGGTGACACAGGAAAGGCTCAAAACATAGACAGTAGGGAGACTCAGTCTTCCTTTACCTAAGTCGGCATGGTGTCTCTTATATTTAATTCCGATGCAATTTCTGTGTTCCATCGTCAATGGAAGGTCCAAAGGATACAGTAAACCAGCGGAGGTGAGTCGGAATGTAAAACTGGTGACACAGGAAACGCTCAAAACATAGACAATAGAAAGACACACTCTTCCTGTACTTAAGTCGACATTGTGACTCTTCTATTTAATTCCGATGCAATTTCTGTGTTTCATCGTCATCGGGAATGTCGAAGGGAAACAGTAAACCTGCAGAGGTGCATCGGAATGTAAAACTTGTGACACAGGAAACGCTCAAAGCACAGACAGTAGGAAGACTCAGTCCAACTTTACTTAAGTCGGCATGGTGTCTCTTATATTTAATTCCGATGCAATTTCTGTGTTTCATCGTCAATGGAAGGTCCAATGGATACAGTAAACCAGCAGAGGTGCATCGGAATGTAAAACTGGTGACGCAGGAATCGCTCAAAACATAGACTGTAGGAAGACTCAATGTTCCTTTACTTAAGTCGGCATTGTGTCTCCTATATTTAATTCCGATGCAATTTCTGTGTTTCATCGTCAATGGGGAAGTCCAAGGGATACAGTAACCCTACAGAGGTGCATCGGAATGTAAAACTGGTGACGCAGGAAGCGCTCATAACATAGACCCTAAGAAGACTCAGTTTTCTTGTACCTAAATCGGCATTGTGTCTTTTATATTTAATTCCGATGCAATTTCTGTGTTTCATCGTCAATGGGAAAGTCCGATGGATACAGTAAACTTGCAGAGGTGCATCGGAATGTAATACTGGTGACAAACGAAAGGCTCAAAACATAGACATTAGGAAGACTCAGTCTTCCTTTACTTAAGTCGGCATGGTGTCTCTTATATTTAATTCCGATGCAATTTCTGTGTATCATCGTCAATGGAAGGTCCAAAGGATACAGTAAACCAGCAGAGGTGCATCGGAATGTAAAACTGGTGACACAGGAAACGCTCAAAACATAGACAATAGAAATTCACACTCTTCCTGTACTTAAGTCGACATTGTGTCTCTTCTATTTAATTCCGATGCAATTTCTGTGTTTCATCGTCAATGCGAAGATCCAAGGGATACAGTAAACCTGCAGAGATGCATCGGAATGTAAAACTGGTGACACAGGAAACGCTCAAAACATGGACTGTAGGAAGACTCAGCCTTCCTGTTCTTATGTCGGCATTGTGTTTCTTATATTTAATTCCGATGCTATTTCTGTGTTTCATCGTCAATGGGAAGGTCCAGTGGATACAGTAAACCTGCAGAGTTGCATCGGAATGTAAAATTGGTGACGCAGGAAACGCTCAAAACATAGACAGTAGGAAGACTCAATCTTCCTGTACTTAAGTCGGCATTGTGTCTCTTATTTTTAATTCCGATGCAATTTCTCTGTTTCATCGTCAATGGGAAGATCCAAGGGATACAGTAAACCTGCAGAGGTTCATCGTAATGTAAAACTGGTGACACAGGAAATGCTCAAAACATAGACATTTGGAAGACTCAGCCCTCCTGTTCTTAAGTCGGCATTGTGTCTCTTATATTTAATTCCGATGCTATTCCTGTGTTTCATCGTCGATGGGAAGGTCCAATGGATACAGTAAACCTGCAGAGGTGCTTCGGAATGTAAAACTGGTGACGCAGGAATCGCTCAAAACATAGACAGTAGGAAGACTCGATGTTCCTGTACTTAAGTCGGCATTGTGTCTCTTACATTTAATTCCGATGCAATTTCTGTGTTTCATCGTCAATGCGAAGATCCAAGGGATACAGTAAACCTGCAGAGGTGCATCGGAATGTAAAACTGGTGACACACGAAGCGGTCAAAACATAGACCCTAAGAAGACTCAGTTTTCTTGTACTTAAATCGGCATTGTGTCTTTTATATTTAATTCCGATGCAATTTCTGTGTTTCATCGTCAATGGGAATATCCAATGGATACAGTAAACCTGCAGAGGTGCATCGGAATGTAATACTGGTGACAAAGGAAAGGCTCATAACATAGACAGTAGGTAGACTCAGTCTTCCTTTACTTAAGTCGGCATGGTGTCTCTCATATTTAATTCCGATGCAATTTCTGAGTTTCATCGTCAATGGGAAAGTCGAAGGAAAACAGTATACCTGCAGAGGTGCATCGGAATGTAAAACTGGTGACACAGGAAACGCACAAAACATAGACAATAGAAAGCCACACTCTTCCTGTACTTAAGTCGGCATTGTGTCTCTTATATTTAATTTGACGCAATTTCTGTGTTTCACTGTCACTGTGAATGTCCAAGGGATACAGTAAACCTGCAGAGGTGCATCGGAATGTAAAACTGGTGTTACAGTAAACGCTCATAACATAGAGCGTAAGAAGACTCATTTTTCTTGTACTGAAGTCGGCGTTGTGTCTCTTATATTTAATTCCGATGCAATTTCTGTGTGTCATCGTCAATGGTAAAGACCAATGGATACAGTAAACCTGCAGAGGTGCATCGGAATGTAATACCGGTGACACAGGAAAGGCTCAAAACATAGACAGTAGGGAGACTCAGTCTTCCTTTACCTAAGTCGGCATGGTGTCTCTTATATTTAATTCCGATGCAATTTCTGTGTTCCATCGTCAATGGAAGGTCCAAAGGATACAGTAAACCAGCGGAGGTGAGTCGGAATGTAAAACTGGTGACACAGGAAACGCTCAAAACATAGACAATAGAAAGACACACTCTTCCTGTACTTAAGTCGACATTGTGTCTCTTCTATTTAATTCCGATGCAATTTCTGTGTTTCATCGTCATCGGGAATGTCGAAGGGAAACAGTAAACCTGCAGAGGTGCATCGGAATGTAAAACTTGTGACACAGGAGACGCGCAAAGCATAGACAGTAGGAAGACTCAGTCTACTTGTACTTAAGTCGGCTTTGTGTCTCTTATATTAAATTCCGAAGCAATTTCTGTGTTTCATCGTCAATGCGAAGATCCAAGGGATACAGTAAACCTGCAGAGATGCATCGGAAAGTAAAACTGGTGACACAGGAAACGCTCAAAACATAGACAGTAGGAAGACTCAGCCTTCCTGTCCTTAAGTCGGCATTGTGTCTCTTATATTTAATTCCGATGCTATTTCTGTGTCTCATCGTCAATGGGAAGGTCCAATGGATACAGTAAACCTGCAGAGGTGCTTCGGAATGTAAAACTGGTGACGCAGGAATCGCTCAAAACATAGACAGTAGGAAGACTCAATGTTCCTGTACTTAAGTCGGCATTGTGTCTCTTACATTTAATTCCGATGCTATTTCTGTGTTTCATCGTCAATGGGAAGATCCAATGGATACAGTAAACCTGCAGAGGTGCTTCGGAATGTAAAACTAGTGACGCAGGAATCGCTCAAAACATAGACAGTAGGAAGCCTCAATGTTCCTGTACTTAAGTCGGCATTATGTCTCTTACATTTAATTCCGAAGCAATTTGTGTGTTTCATCGTCAATGCGAAGATCCAAGGGATACAGTAAACCTGCAGAGGTGCATCGGAATGTAAAACTGGTGACACAGGAAACGCTCAAAACATGGACAGTAGGAAGACTGAGCCTTCCTGTTCTTAAGTCGGCATTGTGTCTCTTAATTTAATTCCGATGCTATTTCTGTGTTTCATCGTCAATGGGAAGGTCCAATGGATACAGTAAAACTGCAGAGGTGGATCGGAATGTAAAACTGGTGACACAGGAAGCGGTCAAAACATAGACCCTAAGAAGACTCAGTTTTCTTGTACTGAAGTCGGCATTGTGTCTCTTATATTTAGTTTGATGCAATTTCGGTGTTTCATCGTAACTGTGAAGTTCCAAGGGATACAGTAAATCTGCAGAGGTGCATCAAAATGTAAAACTGATGACACAGGAAACGCTCAAAACATAGACAGTAGGAATACTCAGTCTTCCTTTACCTAAGTCGGCATTGTTTCTCTGATATTTAATTCCGATGCAATTTCTGTGTTTCGTCGTCAGTGTGAAGGTCCAATGGATACAGTAAACCTGCAGAGGTGCATCGGAATGTAAAACTGGTTACACAGGAAACGCTCAAAGCACAGACAGTAGGAAGACTCAGTCTGCCTTTACTTAAGTCGGCTTGGTGTCTCTTATATTTAATTCCGATGCAATTTCTGTGTTTCATCGTCAATGGAAGGTCCAATGGATACAGTAAACCAGCAGAGGTGCATCGGAATGTAAAACTGGTGACGCAGGAATCGCTCAAAACATAGACTGTAGGAAGACTCAATGTTCCTTTACTTAAGTCGGCATTGTGTCTCTTATATTTAATTCCGGTGCAATTTCTGTGTTTCATCGTCAATGGGGAGGTCCAAGGGATACAGTAACCCTAAAGAGGTGCATCGGAATGTAAAACTGGTGACACAGGAAGCGCTCATAACATAGACCCTAAGAAGACTCAGTTTTCTTGTATTTAAAACGGCATTGTGTCTTTTATATTTAATTCCGATGCAATTTCTGTGTTTCATCGTCAATGGGAAAGTCCAATGGATACAGTAAACTTGCAGAGGTGCATCGGAATGTAATACTGGTGACAAACGAAAGGCTCAAAACATAGACAGTAGGAAGACTCAATGTTCCTGTACTTAAGTCGGCATTGTGTCGCTTATATTTAATTCCGATGCAATTTCTGTGTTTCATCGTCAATGCGAAGATCCAAGGTATACAGTAAACCTGCAGAGATGCATCGGAATGTAAAACTGGTGACACAGGAAACGCTCAAAACATAGACAATAGAAAGACACACTCTTCCTGTACTTAAGTCCACATTGTGTCTCTTCTATTTAATTCCGATGCAATTTCTGTGTTTCATCGTCATCGGGAATGTCGAAGGGAAGCAGTAAACCTGCAGAGGTGCATCGGAATGTAAGACTTGTGACACAGGAGACGCTCAAAGCATAGACAGTAGGAAGACTCAGTCTACTTGTACTTAAGTCGGCTTTGTGTCTCTTATATTAAATTCCGATGCAATTTCTGTGTTTCATCGTCAAAGCGAAGATCCAAGGTATACAGTAAACCAGCAGAGATGCATCGGAATGTAAAACTGGTGACACAGGAAACGCTCAAAACATAGACTGTAGGAAGACTCAGCCTTCATGTTCTTAAGTCGGCATTGTGTCTCTTATATTAAATTCCGATGCTATTTCTGTGTTTCATCGTCAATTGGAAGGTCCAGTGGATACAGTAAACCAGCAGAGTTGCATCGGAATGTAAAATTGGTGACGCAGGAAACGCTCAAAACATAGACAGTAGGAAGACTCAATCTTCCTGTACTTAAGTCGGCATTGTGTCTCTTATTTTTAATTCCGATGCAATGTCTCTGTTTCATCGTCAATGGGAAGATCCAAGGGATACAGTAAACCTGCAGAGGTTCATCGGAATGTAAAACTGGTGACACAGGAAATGCTCAAAACATAGACAGTAGGAAGACTCAGCCTTCCTGTTCTTAAGTCGGCATTGTGTCTCTTATATTTAATTCCGATGCTATTTCTGTGTTTCATCGTCAATGGGAAGGTCCAATGGATACAGTAAACCTGCAGGGGTGCTTCGGAATGTAAAACTGGTGACACAGGAAGCGGTCAAAACATAGACCCTAAGAAGACTCAGTTTTCTTGTACTGAAATCGGCATTGTGTCTCTTATATTTAATTTGATGCAATTTCTGTGTTTCATCGTAACTGTGAAGTTCCAAGGGATACAGTAAATCTGCAGAGGTGCATCAAAATGTAAAACTAATGACACAGGAAACGCTCAAAACATAGACAGTAGGAATACTCAGTCTACCGTTACTTAAGTCAGCATGGTGTCTCTTATATTTAATTCCGATGCAATTTCTGTGTTTCATCGTCAATGGAAGGTCCAATGGATACAGTAAACCAGCAGAGGTGCATCGGAATGTAAAACTGGTGACGCAGGAATCGCTCAAAACATAGACTGTAGGAAGACTCAATGTTCCTTTACTTAAGTCGGCATTGTGTCTCTTATATTTAATTCCGATGCAATTTCTGTGTTTCATCGTCAATGGGGAGGTCCAAGGGATACAGTAACCCTACAGAGGTGCATCGGAATGTGAAATTGGTGACGCAGGAAGCGCTCATAACATAGACCCTAAGAAGACTCAGTTTTCTTGTACTTAAATTGGCATTGTGTCTTTTATATTTAATTCCGATGCAATTTCTGTGTTTCATCGTCAATGGGAAAGTCCAATGGATACAGTAAACTTGCAGAGGTGCATCGGAATGTAATACTGGTGACAAACGAAAGGCTCAAAACATAGACATTAGGAAGACTCAGTCTTCCTTTACTTAAGTCGGCAAGGTGTCTCTTATATTTAATTCCGATGCAATTTCTGTGTTTCATCGTCAATGGAAGGTCCAAAGGATACAGTAAACCAGCAGAGGTGCATCGGAATGTAAAACTGGTGACACAGGAAACGCTCAAAACATAGACAATAGAATTTCACACTCTTCCTGTACTTAGGTCGACATTGTGTCTCTTCTATTTAATATCGATGCAATTTCTGTGTTTCATCGTCAATGCGAAGATCCAAGGGATACAGTAAACCTGCAGAGATGCATCGGAATGTAAAACTGGTGACACAGGAAACGCTCAAAGCATAGACAGTAGGAAGACTCAGCGTTCCTGTTCTTATGTCGGCATTGTGTCTCTTATATTTAATTCCGATGCTATTTCTGTGTTTCATCGTCAATGGGAAGGTCCAGTGGATACAGTAAACCTGCAGAGGTGCTTCGGAATGTAAAATTGGTGACGCAGGAAACGCTCAAAACATAGACAGTAGGAAGACTGAATCTTCCTGTACTTAAGTCGGCATTGTGTCTCTTATTTTTAATTGCGATGCAATTTCTCTGTTTCATCGTCAATGGGAAGATCCAAGGGATACAGTAAACCTGCAGGGGTTCATCGTAATGTAAAACTGGTGACACAGGAAATGCTCAAAACATAGACATTAGGAAGACTCAGCCTTCCTGTTCTTAAGTCGGCATTGTGTCTCTTATATTTAATTCCGATGCTATTCCTGTGTTTCATCGTCAATGGGAAGGTCCAATGGATACAGTAAACCTGCAGAGGTGCATCGGAATGTAAAACTGGTGACACACGAAGCGGTCAAAACATAGACCCTAAGAAGACTCAGTTTTCTTGTACTGAAGTCGGCATTGTGTCTCTTATATTTAATTTGATGCAATTTCTGTTTTTCATCGTAACTGTGAAGGTCCAAGGGATACAGTAAATCTGCAGAGGTGCATCAAAATGTAAAACTGATGACACAGGAAACGCTCAAAACATAGACAGTAGGAATACTCAGTTTTCCTTTACCTAAGTCGGCATTGTTTCTCTGATATTTAATTCCGATACAATTTCTGGGTTTCATCGTCAATGGGGAGGTCAAAGGGATGCAGTAACCCTACAGAGGTGCATCGGAATGTAAAACTGGTGACACAGGAAGCGCTCATTACATAGACCCTAAGGAGACTCAGTTTTCTTGTACTTAAATCGGCATTGTGTCTTTTATATTTAATTCCGATGCAATTTCTGTGTTTGATCGTCAATGGGAATGTCCAATGGATACAGTAAACCTGCAGAGGTGCATCGGAATGTAATACTGGTGACAAAGGAAAGGCTCATAACATAGACAGTAGGTAGACTCAGTCTTCCTTTACTTAAGTCGGCATGGTGTCTCTTATATTTAATTCCGATGCAATTTCTGAGTTTCATCGCCATTGGGAAAGTCGAAGGAAAACAGTATACCTGCAGAGGTGCATCGGAATGTAAAACTGGTGACACAGGAAACGCACAAATCATAGACAATAGAAAGACACACTCTTCCTGTACTTAAGTCGGCATTGTGTCTCTTATATTTAATTTGATGCAATTTCTGTGTTTCACTGTCACTGTGAAGGTCCAAGGGTTACAGTAAACCTGCAGAGGTGCATCGGAATGTAAAACTGGTGTTACCGAAAACGCTCAAAACATAGAGCGTAAGAAGACTCATTTTTCTTGTACTTAAGTCGGCGTTGTGTCTCTTATATTTAATTCCGACGCAATTTCTGTGTTTCATCGTCAATGGTAAAGTCCAATGGATACAGTAAACCTGCAGAGGTGCATCGGAATGTAATACTGGTGACAAACGAAAGGCTCAAAACATACACAGTAGGAAGACTCAGTCTTCCTTTACTTAAGTCGGCATTGTTTCTCTTATATTTAATTCCGATGCAATTTCTGTGTTTCATCGTCAATGGAAGGTCCAATGGATACAGTAAACCAGCAGAGGTGCATCGGAATGTAAAACTGGTGACGCAGGAATCGCTCAAAACATAGACTGTAGGAAGACTCAATGTTCCTTTACTTAAGTCGGCATTGTGTCTCTTATATTTAATTCCGATGCAATTTCTGTGTTTCAACGTCAATGGAGAGATCCAACGGATACAGTAACCCTACAGAGGCGCATCGGAATGTAAAACTGGTGACACAGGAAGCGCTCATAGCATAGACCCTAAGAAGACTCAGTTTTCTTGTACTTAAATCGGCATTGGGTCTTTTATATTTAATTCCGATGCAATTTCTGTGTTTCATCGTCAATGGGAAAGTCCAATGGATACAGTAAACCTGCAGAGGTGCATCGGAATGTAATACTGGTGACAAACGAAAGGCTCAAAACATACACAGTAGGAAGACTCAGTCTTCCTTTACTTAAGTCGGCATGGTGTCTCTTATATTTAATTCCAATGCAATTTCTGTGTTTCATCGTCAATGGAAGGTCCAATGGATACAGTAAACCAGCAGAGGTGCATCGGAATGTAAAACTGGTGACACAGGAAACGCTCAAAACATACACAATAGAAATTCGCACTCTTCCTGTACTTAAGTCGACATTGTGTCTCTTCCATTTAATTCCGATGCAATTTCTGTGTTTCATCGTCAATGGGAAAGGCGAAGGGAAACAGTATACCTGCAGAGGTGCATCGGAATGTAAAACTGGTGACACAGGAGACGCTCAAAGCATAGACAGTAGGAAGACTCAGTCTTCCTGTACTTAAGTCGACATTGTGTCTCTTATATTTAATTCCGATGCAATTTCTGTGTTTCATCGTCAATGTGATGGTCCAAGGGATACAGTAAACCTGCAGAGGTGCATCGGAATGTAAAACTGGTGACGCAGGAATCGCTCAAAACATAGACAGTAGGAAGACTCAGCCTTCCTGTTCTTATGTCGGCATTGTGTCTCTTATATTTAATTCCGATGCTATTTCTGTGTTTCATCGTCAATGGGAAGGTCCAGTGGATACAGTAAACCTGCAGAGGTGCATCGGAATGTAAAATTGGTGACGCAGGAAACGCTCAAAACATAGACAGTAGGAAGACTCAATCTTCCTGTACTTCAGTCGTCATTGTGTCTCTTATGTTTAATTCCGATGCAATTTCTCTGTTTCATCGTCAATGTGATGGTCCAAGGGATACAGTAAACCTGCAGAGGTGCATCAAAATGTAAAACAGGTGACACAGGAAATACTCAAAACATAGACAGTAGGAAGACTCAGCCTTCCTGTTCTTAAGTCGGCATTGTGTCTCTTATATTTAATTCCGATGCTATTTCTGTGTTTCATCGTCAATGGGAGGGTCCAATGGATACAGTAAACTTGCAGAGGTGCTTCGGAATGTAAAACTGGTGACGCAGGAATCGCTCAAAATATAGACTGTAGGAAGACTCAATGTTCCTTTACATAAGTCGGCTGCATTGTGTCTGTTATATTTAATTCCGATGCAATTTCTGTGTTTCATCGCCAACAGGAAGGTCCAAGGAATACAATAAACCTGCAGAGGTGCATCGGAATGTAAAACTGGTGACACAGGAAACGCTCAAAACATAGACAATAGAAAGACACACTCTTCCTGTACTTAATTCGACATTGTGTCTCTTCTATTTAATTCCGATGCAATTTCTGAGTTTCATCATCATCGGGAATGTCGAAGGGAAACAGTATACCTGCAGAGGTGCATCGGAATGTAAAACTTGTGACACAGGAGACGCTCAAAGCATAGACAGTAGGAAGACTCAGTCTACCTGTACTTAAGTCGACTTTGTGTCTCTTATATTTAATTCCGATGCAATTTCTGTGTTTCATCGTCACTGGGAAGGTCCACGGGATACAGTAAACCTACAGAGGTGGATTAGAATGTAAAACTGGTGACGCAGGAATCGCTCAAAACATAGACAGTAGGAAGACTCAATGTTCCTGTACTTAATTTTGCATTGTGCCTCTTATATTAAATTCCGATGCAATTTCTGTGTTTCATCGTCAATGCGAAGATCCGAGGGATACAGTAAACCTGCAGAGATGCATCGGAATGTAAAACTGGTGACACAGGAAACGCTCAAACATAGACAGTAGGAAGACTCAGCCTTCGTGTTCTTAAGTTGGCATTGTGTCTCTTATATTTAATTCCGATGCTATTTCTGTGTTTCATCGTCAATTGGAAGGTCCAGTGGATACAGTAAACCTGCAGAGTTGCATCGGAATGTAAAATTGGTGACGCAGGAAACGCTCAAAACATAGACAGTAGGAATACTCAGTCTTCCTTTACCTATGTCGGCATTGTTTCTCTGATATTTAATTCCGATGCAATTTCTGTGTTTCGTCGTCACTGTGAAGGTCCAATGGATACAGTAAACCTGCAGAGGTGCTTCGGAATGTAAAACTGGTGACGCAGGAATCGCTCGAAACATAGACAGTAGGAAGACTCAATGTTCCTGTACTTCAGTCGGCATTGTGTCTTTTATTTTTAATTCCGATGCAATTTCTGTGTTTCATCGTCAATGCGAAGATCCAAGGGATACAGTAAACCTGCAGAGATGCATCGGAATGTAAAACTGGTGGCACAGGAAACGCTCAAAACATAGACAGTAGGAAGACTCAGCCTTCCTGTTCTTAAGTCGGCATTGTGTCCCTTAATTTAATTCCGATGCTTTTTCTGTGTTTCATCGTCAATGGGAAGGTCCAATCGATAGAGTAAAACTGCAGAGGTGGATCCGAATGTAAAACTGGTGACACAGGTAGCGGTCAAAACATAGACCCTAAGAAGACTCAGTTTTCTTGTACTGAAGTCGGCATTGTGTCTCTTATATTTAATTTGATGCAATTTCTGTGTTTCATCGTAACTGTGAAGGTCCAAGGGATACAGTAAATCTGCAGAGGTGCATCAAAATGTAAAACTGATGACACAGGAAACGCTCAAAACATAGACAGTAGGAATACTCAGTCTTCCTTTACCTATGTCGGCATTGTTTCTCTGATATTTAATTCCGATGCAATTTCTGTGTTTCGTCGTCACTGTGAAGGTCCAATGGATACAGTAAACCTACAGAGGTGCATCGGAATGTAAAACTGGTGACACAGGAAACGCTCAAAGCATGGACAGTAGGAATACTCAGTCTTTCTGTACTTAAGTCGGCATTGTGTCTCTTATATTTACTTCCGATGCAATTTCTGTGTTTCATCGTCAATGGGGAGGTCCAAGGGATACAGTAACCTTACAGAGGTGCATCGGAATGTAAAACTGGTGACACAGGCAGCGCTCATAACATAGACCCTAAGAAGACTCAGATTTCTTGTACTTAAATCGGCATTATGTCTTTTATATTTAATTCCGATGCAATTTCGGTGTTTCATCGTCAATGGGAAAGTCCAATGGATACAGTAAACCTGCAGAGGTGCATCGGAATGTAATACTGGTGACAAAGGAAATGCTCAAAACATAGACAGTAGGAAGACTGAGTCTACCTTTACTTAAGTCGGCATGGTGTCTCTTATATTTAAATCCGATGCAATTTCTGTGTTTCATCGTCAATGGGAAAGGCGAAGGGAAACAGTATACCTGCAGAGGTGCATCGGAATGTTAAACTGGTGACACAGGAGACGCTCAAAGCATAGACAGTAGGAGGACTCAGTCTTCCTGTACTTGACATTGTGTCTCTTATATTTAATTCCGATGCAATTTCTGTGTTTCATCGTCACTGTGATGGTCCAAGGGATACAGTAAACCTGCAGAGGTGCATCGGAATGTAAAACTGGTGCCGCAGGAATCGCTCAAATCATAGACAGTAGGAAGACTCAATGTTCCTGTACTTAAGGCGGCATTTATGTCTTATATTTAATTCCGATGCAATTTCTGTGTTTCATCGTCAATGCGAATATCCAAGGGATACAGTAAACCTGCAGAGATGCATCGGAATGTAAAACTGGTGACACAGGAAACGCTCAAAACATAGACAGTAGGAAGACTCAGCCTTCCTGTACTTATGTCGGCATTGTGTCTCTTATATTTAATTCCGATGCTATTTCTGTGTTTCATCGTCAATGCGAAGGTCCAGTGGATACAGTAAACCTGCAGAGGTGTACCGGAATGTAAAATTGGTGACGCAGGAAACGCTCAAAACATAGACAGTAGGAAGACACAATCTTCCTGTACTTCAGTTGTCATTGTGTCTCTTATATTTAATTCCGATGCAATTTCTCTGTTTCATCGTCAATGCGAAGATCCAAGGGATACAGTAAACATGCAGAGGTGCATCGGAATGTAAAACAGGTGACACAGGAAATGCTCAAAACATAGACAGTAGGAAGACTCAGCCTCCCTGTTCTTAAGTCGGCATTGTGTCTCTTATATTTAATTCCTATGCTGTTTCTGTGTTTCATCGTCTATGGGAGGGTACAATGGATACAGTAAACTTGCAGAGGTGCTTCGGAATGCAAAACTGGTGACGCAGGAATCGCTCAAAACATAGACTGTAGGAAGACTCAATGTTCCTTTACTTAAGTCGGCAGAATTGTGTCTCTTCTATTTAATTCCGATGCAATTTCTGTGTTTCATCGTCAGTGGGAAAGTCGAAGGGAAACAGTATACCTGCAGAGTTGCATCGGAATGTAAAACTGGTGACACAGGAGACGCTCAAAGCATAGACAGTAGGAAGACTCAGTCCTCCTGTACTTAAGTCGGCATTGTGTCTCTTATATTTAATTCTGATGCAATTTCTCTGTTTCATCGTCAATGGGAAGATCCAAGGGATACACTAATCCTGCAGAGGTGCATCGGAATGTAAAACTGGTGACACAGGAAACGCTCAAAACATAGACAGTAAGAAGACTCAGCCTTCCTGTTCTTAAGTCGGCATTGTGTCTCTTATATTTAATTCCGATGCTATTTCTGTGTTTCATCGTCAATGGGAAGGTCCAATGGATACAGTAAAACTGCAGAGGTGCATCGGAATGTAAAACTGGTGGCAAAGGAAGCGGTCAAAACATAGACCCTAAGAAGACTCAGTTTTCGTGTACTGAAGTTGGCATTGTGTCTCTTATACTTAATTTGATGCAATTTCTGTGTTTCATCGTCACTGTGAAGGTCCAAGGGTTACAGTAAACCTGCAGAGGTGCATCAAAATATAATACTGATTACATAGGAAACGCTCAAAACATAGACAGTAGGAATACTCAGTCTTCCTGTACCTAAGTCGGCATTGTTTCTCTGATATTTAATTCCGATGTAATTTCTGTGTTTCGTCGTCACTGTGAAGGTCCAATGGATACAGTAAACCTGCAGAGGCGCATCGGAATGTAAAACTGGTGATACAGGACACGCTCAAATCATAGACAGTAGAAAGACTCAGTCTTCCTTTACTTAAGTCGGCATGGTGTCTCTTATATTTAATTCCGATGCAATTTCTGTGTTTCATCGTCAATGGGAAGGTCCAATGGATACAGTAAACCTGCAGAGGTGCATCGGAATGTAAAACTGGTGACACAGAAAACGCTCAAATCATTGGCTGTAAGAAGACTCAATTTTCTTGTACTTAAGTCGCCGATGTGTCTCTTATATTTAATTCCGATGCTATTTCTGTGTTTCATCGTCCATGGGAAAGTCCAATGGATACAGTAAACCTGCAGAGGGGCATCGGAATGTAAAACTGGTGACACAGGAAACGCTCAAAACATAGACAGTAGGAAGACTCAATCTTCCTGTACTTAAGTCGGCATTGTGTCTCTTATATTTAATTCCGATGCAATTTCTCAGTTTCATCGTCAATGGGAAGATCCAAGGGATACACTAAACCTGCAGAGGTGCATCGGAATGTAAAACTGGTGACACAGGAAACGCTCAAAACATAGACAGTAGGAAGACTCAGCCTTCCTGTTCTTAAGTCGGCATTGTCTCTCTTATATTTAATCCCGATGCTATTTCTGTGTTTCATCGTCAATGGGAAGGTCCAATGGATACAGTAAAACTGCAGAGGTGCATCGGAATGTAAAACGGGTGGCACAGGAAGCGGTCAAAACATAGACCCTAAGAGGACTCAGTTTTCGTGTACTGAAGTCGGCATTGTGTCTCTTATACTTAATTTGATGCAATTTCTGTGTTTCATCGTCACTGTGAAGGTCCAAGGATTACAGTAAACCTGCGGAGGTGCATCAAAATATAATAGTGATGACATAGGAAACGCTCAAAACATAGACAGTAGGAATACTCAGTCTTCCTGTACCTAAGTCGGCATTGTTTCTCTGATATTTAATTCCGATGCAATTTCTGTGTTTCGTCGTCACTGTGAAGGTCCAATGGATACAGTAAACCTGCAGAGGTGCATCGGAATGTAAAACTGATGACACAGGAAACGCTCAAAGCATATACAGAAGGAAGACTCAGTCTTCCTGTACTTATGTCGGCAGCATTGTGTCTCTTATATTTAATTCCGATGTAATTTCTGTGTTTCATCGTCAATGGGAAGGTCGAAGGGAACAGTATACCTCCAGAGGTGCATCGGAATGTAAAACTGGTGTCGCAGGAATCGCTCAAAACATAGACAGTAGGTAGACTCAATGTTCCTGTACTTAAGTCGGCATTGTGTCTCTTATATTTAATTCCAATGCAATTTCTGTGTTTCATCGTCAATGGGAAAGTCGAAGGAAAACAGTATACCTGCAGAGGTGCATCGGAATGTAAAACTGGTGACACAGGAGACGCACAAAGCATAGACAGTAGGAAGACTCAGTCTTCCTGTACCTAAGCCGGCATTGTGTTTCTTATATTTAATTCCGATGCTATTTCTGTGTTTCATCGTCAATGGGAAGGTCCAATGGATACAGTAAACCATCAGAGGGGCATCGGAATGTAAAACTGGTGACACAGGAAACGCTCAAAACATAGACAGTAGGAAGACTCAGTCTTCCTGTACTTAAGACGTCATTGTGTCTCTTATATTTAATTGCGATGCAATTTCTGTGTTTCATCGCCAATGAGAAGGTCCAAGGGACACAGTAAACCTGCAGAGGTGCATCAAAATTTAAAACTGGTGACACTGGAAACGCTCAAAACATAGACCGTAAGAAGACTGAGTTTTCTTGTACTTATGTCGGCGTTGTGTCTCTTACATTTAATTCCGATGTAATTTCTGTGTTTCATCGTCAATGAGAAGGTCCAATGGATACAGTTAAACCTGCAGAGGTGCATCGGAATGTAAAACTGGTGACGCAGGAATCGCTCAAAACATAGACAGTAGGAAGACTCAATGTTCCTGTCCTTAAGTCGGCATTGTGTCTCTTATATTTAATTCCGATGCTATTCCTGTGTTTCATCGTCAATGGGAAGGTCCAATGGATACAGTAAACCTGCTGAGGTGCATCGGAATGTAAAACTGGTGACGCATGAATCGCTCAAAACATAGACAGTAGGAAGACTCAGTCTTTCTGTACTTAAGTCTGCATTGTGTCTCTTATATTTAATTCCGATGCAATTTCTGTGTTTCATCGTCAATGCGAAGATCCAAGGGATACAGTAAACCTACAGAGGTGCATCGGAATGTAAAACTGGTGACACACGAAACGCTCAAAACATAGACAGTAGGAAGACTCAGCCTTCCTGTCCTTAAGTCGGCATTGTGTCTCTTATATTTAATTCCGATGCTATATCTGTGTTTCATCGTCAATGGGAAGGTCCAATGGATACAGTTAAACTGCAGAGTTGCATTGGAATGTAAAACTGGTGACACAGGAAGCGGTCAAAGCATAGACCCTAAGAAGACTCAGTTTTCTTGTACTGAAGTCGGCATTGTGTCTCTTATACTTAATTTGATTCAATTTCTGTGTTTCATCGTCACTGTGAATGTCCAAGGGATACAGTAAACCTGCAGAGGTGCATCAAAATGTAAAACTGATGACACAGGAAATGCTCAAATCGTAGACAGTAGGAATACTCAGCCTTCCTGTTCTTATGTCGGCATTGTGTCTCTTCTATTTAAATCCGATGCAATTTCTGTGTCTCGTTGTCAGTGGGAAGGTCCAATGGATACAGTAAACCTGCAGAGGTGCATCGGAATGTAAAACTGGTGACACAGGAACCGCTCAAAACATAGACCCTAAGAAGACTCAGTTTTCTTGTACTGAAGTCGGCATTGTGTCTCTTATATTTAATTCCGATTCAATTTCTGTGTTTCATCGTCAATGGGAAAGTCGAAGGGAAACAGTATACCTGCAGAGTTGCATCGGAATGTAAAACTGGTGACACCGGAAACGCTCAAAACATAGACAGTAGGAAGACTCAGTCTTCCTGTTCTTAAGTCGGCATTGTGTCTCTTATATTTAATTCCGATGCAATTTCTGTGTTTCATCGTCACTGTGAAGGTCCAAGGGATACAGGAAAACCAGCAGAGGTGCATCGGAATGTAAAACTGGTGACACAGGAGACGCTCAAAGCATAGACAGTAGGAAGACTCAGTCTTCCTGTACTTAAGTCGGCATTGTGTCTCTTATTTTTAATTCCGATGCTATTTCTGTGTTTCATCGTCCATGGGAAAGTCCAATGGATACAGTAAACCTGCAGAGGGGCATCGGAATGTAAAACTAGTGACACAGGAAACGCTCAAAACATCGACCGTAAGAAGACTCAGTTTTCTTGTACTGAAGTCGGCATTGTGTCTCTTATATTTAATTCCGATTCAATTTCTGTGTTTCATCGTCAATGGGAAAGTCGAAGGGAAACAGTATACCTGCAGAGGTGAATCGGAATGTAAAACTGATGACACAGGAAATGCTCAAATCGTAGACAGTAGGAAGACTCAGCCTTCCTGTTCTTATGTCGGCATTGTGTCTCTTCTATTTAAATCCGATGAAATTTCTGTGTCTCGTTGTCAGTGGGAAGGTCCAAGGGATACAGTAAACGTGCAGAGGTGCATCGGAATGTAAAACTGGTGACACAGGAACCGCTCAAACCATAGACCCTAAGAAGACTCAGTTTTCTTGTACTGAAGTCGGCATTGTGTCTCTTATATTTAATTCCGATTCAATTTCTGTGTTTCATCGTCAATGGGAAAGTCGAAGGGAAACAGTATACCTGCAGAGGTGCATCGGAATGTAAAACTGGTGACACAGGAAACGCTCAAAACATAGACAGTAGGAAGACTCAATCTTCCTGTACTTAAGTCGGCATTGTGTCTCTTATATCTAATTCCGATGCAATTTCTCTGTTTCATCGTCAATGGGAAGATCCAAGGGATACACTAAACCTGCAGAGGTGCATCGGAATGTAAAACTGGTGACACAGGAAACGCTCAAAACATAGACAGTAGGAAGACTCAGCCTTCCTGTTCTTAAGTCGGCATTGTGTCTCTTATATTTAATCCCGATGCTATTTCTGTGTTTCATCGTCAATGGGAAGGTCCAATGGATACAGTAAAACTGCAGAGGTGCATCGGAATGTAAAACTGGTGGCACAGGAAGCGGTCAAAACATAGACCCTAAGAAGACTCAGTTTTCGTGTACTGAAGTCGGCATTGTGTCTCTTATACTTAATTTGATGCAATTTCTGTGTTTCATCGTCACTGTGAAGGTCCAATGGATACAGTAAACCTGCAGAGGTGCATCAAAATATAATACTGATGACATAGGAAACGCTCAAAACATAGACAGAAGGAAGACTCAGTCTTCCTGTACTTATGTCGGCAGCATTGTGTCTCTTATATTTAATTCCGATGTAATTTCTGTGTTTCATGGTCAATGGGAAGGTCGAAGGGAACAGTATACCTCCAGAGGTGCATCGAAATGTATAACTGGTGACAAGGGAAACGCTCAAAACATAGACAGTAGGAAGACTCAGTCTTTCTGTACTTAAGTCGGCATTGTGTCTCTTATATTTAATTCCGATGCAATTTCTGTGTTTCATCGTCAATAGGGAGGTCCAAGGGATAGAGTAACCCTACAGAGATGCATCGGAATGTAAAACTGGTGACGCAGGAATCGCTCAAAACATAGACAGTAGGAAGACTCAATGTTCCTGTACTTAAGTCGGCATTGTGTCTCTTATATTTAATTCCGATGCAATTTCTGTGTTTCATCGTCAATGGGAAAGTCGAAGGAAAACAGTATACCTGCAGAGGTGCATCGGAATGTAAAACTGGTGACACAGGAGACGCACAAAGCATAGACAGTAGGAAGACTCAGTCTTCCTGTACCTAAGTTGGCATTGTGTTTCTAATATTTAATTCCGATGCAATTTCTGTGTTTCGTCGTCACTGTGAAGGTCCAATGGATACAGTAAACCTGCAGAGGTGCATCGGAATGTAAAACTGATGACACAGGAAACGCTCAAACCATAAACAGTAGGAAGACTCAGTCTTCCTGTACTTATGTCGGCAGCATTGTGTCTCTTATATTTAATTGCGATGTAATTTCTGTGTTTCATGGTCAATGGGAAGGTCGAAGGGAACAGTATATCTCCAGAGGTGTATCGAAATGTATAACTGGTGAAAAGGGAAACGCTCAAAACATAGACAGTAGGAAGACTCAGTCTTTCTGTACTTAAGTCGGCATTGTGTCTCTTATATTTAATTCCGATGCAATTTCTGTGTTTCATCGTCAATAGGGAGGTCCAAGGGATAGAGTAACCCTACAGAGGTGCATCGGAATGTAAAACTGGTGACGCAGGAATCGCTCAAAACATAGACAGTAGGAAGACTCAATGTTCCTGTACTTAAGTCGGCATTGTGTCTCTTATATTTAATTCCGATGCAATTTCTGTGTTTCATCGTCAATGGGAAAGTCGAAGGAAAACAGTATACCTGCAGAGGTGCATCGGAATGTAAAACTGGTGACACAGGAGACGCACAAAGCATAGACAGTAGGAAGACTCAGTCTTCCTGTACTTAAGACGTCATTGTGTCTCTTATATTTAATTGCGATGCAATTTCTGTGTTTCATCGCCAATGGGAAGGTCCAAGGGACACAGTAAACCTGCAGAGGTGCATCGGAATTTAAAACTGGTGACACTGGAAACGCTCAAAACATAGACCGTAAGAAGACTCAGTTTTCTTGTACTTAAGTCGGCGTTGTGTCTCTTACATTTAATTCCGATGTAATTTCTGTGTTTCATCGTCAATGAGAAGGTCCAATGGATACAGTTAAAACTGCAGAGGTGCATCGGAATGTAAAACTGGTGACGCAGGAATCGCTCAAAACATAGACAGTAGGAAGACTCAATGTTCCTGTACTTAAGTCGGCATTGTGTCTCTTATATTTAATTCCGATGCAATTTCTGTGTTTCATCGTCAATGCGAAGATCCAAGGGATACAGTAAACCTGCAGAGGTGCATCGGAATGTAAAACTGGTGACACAGGAAATGCTCAAAACATAGACAGTAGGAAGACTCAGCCTTCCTGTTCTTAAGTCGGCATTGTGTCTCTTATATTTAATTCCGATGCTATTCCTGTGTTTCATCGTCAATGGGAAGGTCCAATGGATACAGTAAACCTGCAGAGGTGCATCGGAATGTAAAACTGGTGACGCGGGAATCGCTCAAAACAAAGACACTAGGAAGACTCAGTCTTTCTGTACTTAAGTCTGCATTGTGTCTCTTATATTTAATTCCGATGCAATTTCTGTGTTTCATCGTCAATGCGAAGATCCAAGGGATACAGTAAACCTACAGAGGTGCATCGGAATGTAAAACTGGTGACACACGAAACACTCAAACATAGACAGTAGGAAGACTCAGTCTTTCTGTACTTAAGTCGGCATTGTGTCTCTTATATTTAATTCCGATGCAATTTCTGTGTTTCATCGTCAATAGGGAGGTCCAAGGGATAGAGTAACACTACAGAGGTGCATCGGAATGTAAAACTGGTGACGCAGGAATCGCTCAAAACATAGACAGTAGGAAGACTCAATGTTCCTGTCCTTAAGTCGGCATTGTGTCTCTTATATTTAATTCCGATGCTATATCTGTGTTTCATCGTCAATGGGAAGGTCCAATGGATACAGTTAAACTGCAGAGTTGCATTGGAATGTAAAACTGGTGACACAGGAAGCGGTCAAAGCATAGACCCTAAGAAGACTCAGTTTTCTTGTACTGAAGTCGGCATTGTGTCTCTTATATTTAATTTGATTCAATTTCTGTGTTTCATCGTCAATGGGAAAGTCAAAGGGAAACAGTATACCTGCAGAGGTTCATCGGAATGTAAAACTGGTGACACAGGAAACGCTCAAAACATAGACAGTAGGAAGACTCAGTCTTCCTGTACTTAAGTCGGCATTGTGTCTCTTATATTTAATTCCGATGCAATTTCTGTGTTTCATCGTCACTGTGAAGGTCCAAGGGATACAGGAAAACCAGCAGAGGGGAATCGGAATGTGTAAACTGGTGACACAGGAGACGCTCAAAGCATAGACAGTAGGAAGACTCAGTCTTCCTGTACTTAAGTCGGCATTGTGTCTCTTATATATAATTCCGATGCTATTTCTGTGTTTCATCGTCCATGGGAAAGTCCAATGGATACAGTAAACCTGCAGAGGTGCATCGGAATGTAAAACTGGTGACACAGGAAACGCTCAAAACATAGACAGTAGGAAGACTCAGCCTTCCTGTTCTTAAGTCGGCATTGTGTCTCTTATATTTAATCCCGATGCTATTTCTGTGTTTCATCGTCAATGGGAAGGTCCAATGGATACAGTAAAACTGCAGAGGTGCATCGGAATGTAAAACTGGTGGCACAGGAAGCGGTCAAAACATAGACCCTAAGAACACTCAGTTTTCGTGTACTGAAGTCGGCATTGTGTCTCTTATACTTAATTTGATGCAATTTCTGTGTTTCATCGTCACTGTGAAGGTCCAAGGATTACAGTAAACCTGCGGAGGTGCATCAAAATATAATACTGATGACATAGGAAACGCTCAAAACATAGACAGTAGGAATACTCAGTCTTCCTGTACCTAAGTCGGCATTGTTTCTCTGATATTTAATTCCGATGCAATTTCTGTGTTTCGTCGTCACTGTGAAGGTCCAATGGATACAGTAAACCTGCAGAGGTGCATCGGAATGTAAAACTGATGACACAGGAAACGCTCAAAACATAAACAGTAGGAAGACTCAGTCTTCCTGTACTTATGTCGGCAGCATTGTGTCTCTTATATTTAATTCCGATGTAATTTCTGTGTTTCATCGTCAATGGGAAGGTCGAAGGGAACAGTATACCTCCAGAGGTGCATCGAAATGTATAACTGGTGACAAGGGAAACGCTCAAAACATAGACAGTAGGAAGACTCAGTCTTTCTGTACTTAAGTCGGCATTGTGTCTCTGATATTTAATTCCGATGCAATTTCTGTGTTTCATCATCAATAGGGAGGTCCAAGGGATAGAGTAACCCTACAGAGGTGCATCGGAATGTAAAACTGGTGACGCAGGAATCGCTCAAAACATAGACAGTAGGAAGACTCAATGTTCCTGTACTTATGTCGGCATTGTGTCTCTTACATTTAATTCCGATGCAATTTCTGTGTTTCATCGTCAATGGGAAGGTCGAAGGAAAACAGTATACCTGCAGAGGTGCATCGGAATGTAAAACTGGTAACACAGGAGACGCACAAATCATAGACAGTAGGAAGACTCAGTCTTCCTGTACCTAAGTCGGCATTGTGTTTCTTATATTTAATTCCGATGCTATTTCTGTGTTTCATCGTCAATGGGAAGGTCCAATGGATACAGTAAACCATCAGAGGGGCATCGGAATGTAAAACTGATGACACAGGAAACGCTCAAAACATAGACAGTAGGAAGACTCAGTCTTCCTGTACTTAAGACGTCATTGTGTCTCTTCTATTTAATTGCGATGCAATTTCTGTGTTTCATCGCCAATGGGAAGGTCCAAGGGACACAGTAAACCTGCAGAGGTGCATCGGAATTTAAAACTGGTGACACTGGAAACGCTCCAAACATAGACCGTAAGAAGACACAGTTTTCTTGTACTTAAGTCGGCGTTGTGCCTCTTACATTTAATTCCGATGTAATTTCTGTGTTTCATCGTCAATGAGAAGGTCCAATGGATACAGTTAAACCTGCAGAGGTGCATCGGAATGTAAAACTGGTGACGCAGGAATCGCTCAAAACATAGACAGTAGGAAGACTCAATGTTCCTGTACTTAAGTCGGCATTGTGTCTCTTATATTTAATTCCGATGCAATTTCTGTGTTTCATCGTCAATGCGAAGATCCAAGGGATACAGTAAACCTGCAGAGGTGCATCGGAATGTAAAACTGGTGACACAGGAAATGCTCAAAACATAGACAGTAGGAAGACTCAGCCTTCCTGTTCTTAAGTCGGCATTGTGTCTCTTATATTTAATTCCGATGCTATTCCTGTGTTTCATCGTCAATGGGAAGGTCCAATGGATACAGTAAACCTGCAGATGTGCATCGGAATGTAAATCTGGTGACGCAGGAATCGCTCAAAACATAGACAGTAGGAAGACTCAGTCTTTCTGTACTTAAGTCTGCATTGTGTCTCTTATATTTAATTCCGATGCAATTTCTGTGTTTCATCGTCAATGCGAAGATCCAAGGGATACAGTAATCCTACAGAGGTGCATCGGAATGTAAAACTGGTGACACACGAGACGCTCAAAACATTGACAGTAGGAAGACTCAGCCTTCCTGTCCTTAAGTCGGCATTGTGTCTCTTATATTTAATTCCGATGCTATATCTGTGTTTCATAGTCAATGGGAAGGTCCAATGGATACAGTTAAACTGCAGAGTTGCATTGGAATGTAAAACTGGTGACACAGGAAGCGGTCAAAGCATAGACCCTAAGAAGACTCAGTTTTCTTGTACTGAAGTTGGCATTGTGTCTCTTATATTTAATTTGATTCAATTTCTGTGTTTCATCGTCACTGTGAATGTCCAAGGGATACAGTAAACCTGCAGAGGTACATCAAAATGTAAAACTGATGACACAGGAAATGCTCAAATCGTAGACAGTAGGAAGACTCAGCCTTCCTGTTCTTATGTCGGCATTGTGTCTCTTCTATTTAAATCCGATGCAATTTCTGTGTCTCGTTGTCAGTGGGAAGGTCCAAGGGATACAGTAAACCTGCAGAGGTGCATCGGAATGTAAAACTGGTGACACAGGAACCGCTCAAAACATAGACCCTAAGAAGACTCAGTTTTCTTGTACTGAAGTCGGCATTGTGGATCTTATATTAATTCCGATTCAATTTCTGTGTTTCATCGTCAATGGGAAAGTCGAAGGGAAACAGTATACCTGCAGAGGTGTATCGGAATGTAAAACTGGTGACACAGGAAACGCTCAAAACATAGACAGTAGGAAGACTCAGTCTTCCTGTACTTAATTCGGCATTGTGTCTCTTATATTTAATTCCGATGCAATTTCTGTGTTTCATCGTCACTGTGAAGGTCCAAGGGATACAGCAAAACCAGCAGAGGTGCATCGGAACGTAAAACTGGTGACACAGGAAACGCTCAAAACATAGACAGTAGGAAGACTCAGCCTTCCTGTTCTTAAGTCGGCATTGTGTCTCTTATATTTAATTCCGATGCTATTTCTGTGTTTCATCGTCAATGGGAAGGTCCAACGGATACAGTAAACCTGCAGAGGTGCATCGGAATGGAAAACTGGTGACAATGGAAACGCTCAAAACATAGACCGTAAGAAGACTCAGTTTTCTTGTACTTAAGTCGGCGATGTGTGTCTTATATTTTATTCCGATGTAATTTCTGTCTTTCATCGTCAATGAGAAGTTCCAATGGATACAGTAAACCTGCAGATGTGCATCGGAATGTCAAACTGGTGACGCAGGAAACGCTCAAATCATAGACAGTAGGAAGACTCAATCTTCCTGTACTTGAGTCGGCATTGTGTCTCTTATATTTAATTCCGATGCAATTTCTGTGTTTCATCGTCAATGGGAAGATCCAAGGGATACAGTAAACCTGCAGAGGTGCATCGGAATGTAAAACTGGTGACACAGGAAGCGGTCAAAACATAGACCCTAAGAAGACTCAGTTTTCTTGTACTGAAGTCGGCATTGTTTCTCTTATATTTAATTTGATGCAATTTCTGTGTTTCATCGTTGCTGTGAAGGTCCAAGGGATAGAGTTAACCTGCAGAGCTGCATCAAAATGTAAAACTGATGACACAGGAAACGCTCAAAACATAGACAGTAGGAAGACTCAGTCTTCCTGTACCTAAGTCGGCATTGTGTCTCTTATATTTAATTCCGATGCAATTTCTGTGTTCTTTCGTCAATGGGAAGGTCCAATGGATACAGTAAACCTGCTGAGGTGCATTGGAATGTAAAACTGGTAACACAGGAAACGTTCAAATCATAGACCGTAAGAAGACACAGTTTTCTTGTACTAATGCAGCATTGTGTCTCTTATATTTAATTCCGATGCAATTTCTGTTTTTCATCGTCAGTGGGAAGGTCGCATGGATACAGTAAACCTGCAGAGGTGCAACGGAATGTAAAACTGATGACACAGGAAACGCTCAAATCATAGACAGTAGGAAGACTCAATCTTCCTGTACTTGAGTCGGCATTGTGTCTCTTATATTTAATTCCGATGCAATTTCTGTGTTTCATTGCCAATGGGAAAGTCGAAGGGACACAGTAAAC
The DNA here is from genome assembly GCF_023898315.1 of Schistocerca nitens. Lineage (NCBI taxonomy): Eukaryota > Metazoa > Arthropoda > Insecta > Orthoptera > Acrididae > Schistocerca > Schistocerca nitens. The sequence goes on along the minus strand of NC_064618.1, from coordinate 7,072,845 downwards.
CTGCAGAGGTGCATCGGAATGTAAAACTGGTGACACAGGAAACGCTCAAACATAGACCGTAAGAAAACTCAGTTTTCTTGTACTTATGGCAGCATTGTGTCTCTTATATTTAATTCCGATGCAATTTTTGTTTTTCATCTTCAGTGGGAAGGTCGCATGGATACAGAAAACCTGCAGAGGTGCATCGGAATGTAAATCTGGTGACAAGGGAAACGCTCAAATCATAGACCTTAAGAAGACTCAGTTTTCTTGTACTTAAGTCGGCATTGTGCCTTTTACCTTTAATTCCGTTGCGATTTCTGTGTTTATCGTCACTGTGAAGGTCCAAGGGATACAGTAAACCTGCAGAGGTGCATCGGAATGTAAAACTGGTGACACAGGAAACGCTCAAAACATATACAGTAGGAAGACTCAGTCTTCCTGTACTTAAGTCATCATTGTGTCTTTTATATTTAATTCCGATGCAATTTCTGTGTTTCATCGTCACTGTGAAGGTCCAAGGGATACAGTAAACTTGCAGAGGTGCATCGCAACGTAAAACTGGTGACACAGGAAACGCTCAAAACATAGACAGTAGGAAGACTCAGTCTTCCTGTACTTCAGTCTCGGCATTGTGTCTCTTATATTGAATTCCGATGCCATTTCTGTGTTTCATCGCCAATGGGAAGGACCAAGGGATACAGTAAACCTGCAGAGGTGCATCGGAATGTAAACCTGGTGATACAGGACACGCTCAAATCATAGACAGTGGGAAGACTCAGTCTACCTTTACTTAAGTCGGCATGGTGTCTTATATTTAAATCCGATGCTATCTCTGTGTTTCATCGTCAATGGGAAGGTCCAATGGATACAGTAAACCTGCAGAGGTGCATCGGAATGTAAAACTGATGATACAGGAAACGCTCAAAACATAGACAGTAGGAATACTCAGTCTTCCTGAACTTAAGTCGGCATTGTGTCTTTTATACTTAAATCGATGCAATTTATGTGTTTCATCGTCAATGGGAAGGTCGCATGGATACAGTAAAACTCCAAAGGTGCATCGGAATGTAAAACTGATGACAGAGGAAACGCTCAAAACATAGACAGTAGGAAGACTCAATCTTACTGTACTTATGTCGGCCGCATTGTGACTCTTATATTTAATTCCGATGCAGTTTCTGTGTTTCATCGTCAATGGGAAGGTCGAAGGGAAACCGTATATCTGCAGAGGTGCATCGGAATGTAAAACTGGTGACAAGGGAATCGCTCAAAACATAGACCCTAAGAAGACTCAGTTTTCTTGTACTTAAGTCGGCATTGTGTCTTTTACCTTTAATTCCGATGTGATTTCTGTGATTCATCGTCACTGTGAAGGTCCACCGGATACAGTAAATCTGCAGAGGTGCATCGGAATGTAAAACTGGTGACACAGGAAACGCTCAAAACATAGACAGTAGGAAGACTCAGTCTTCCTGTACTTAAGTCATCATAGTGTCTCTTATATTTAATTCCGATACAATTACTGTGTTTCATGGTCACTGGATACTGTATCCAAGGGATACAGTAAACTTGCAAAGATGCATCAGAATGTAAAACTAGTGACACAGGAAACGCTCAAAACATAGACAGTAGGAAGACTCAGTCTTCCTGTACTTCAGTCGGCATTGTGTCTCTTATATTGAATTCCGATGCCATTTCTGTGTTTCATCGCCAATGGGAAGGTCCAAGGGATACAGTAAACCTCCAGAGGTGCATCGGAATAAAAACCTGGTGAAACAGGAGACGCTCAAATCATAGACCGTAGGAAGACTCAGTCTACCTTTACTTAAGTCGGCATGGTGTCTCTTATATTTAATTCCGATGCAATTTCTGTGTTCTTTCGGTAATGGGAAGGTCCAATGGATACAGTATACCTGCTGAGGTGCATTGGAATGTAAAACTGGTAACACAGGAAACGTTCAAATAATAGACCGTAAGAAGACTTAGTTTTCTTGTACTTATGCAGCATTGTGTCTCTTATATTTAATTCCGATGCAATCTCTGTATCTCATCGTCAGTGGGAAGGTCGTTTGGATACAGTAAACCTGCAGAGGTGCATCGGAATGTAATACAGGTGATACAGGAATGGCTCAAAACATAGACAGTAGGAAGATTCAGTTTTCTTGTACTTATGGGGGCATTGTGTCTCTTATATTTAATTCCGATGCAATTTCTGTGTTTCATCGTCAATGGGAAGGTCGCATGGATACAGTAAACCTGCAATGGTGCATCGGAATGTAAAACTGATGACACAGGAAGCGATCAAAACATTGACAGTAGGAAGCCTCAGTCTTCCAGTACTTATGTCGGCAGCATTGTGACTCTTATATTTAATTCCGATGCAATTTCTGTGTTTCATCGTCAATGGGAAGGTCGAAGGGAAACACTATACCTGCAGAGGTGCATCGGAATGTAAAACTGGTGACACAGGAAACGCTCAAAACATATACAGTAGGAAGACTCAGTCTTCCTGTACTTAAGTCATCATTGTGTCTCTTATATTTAATTCCGATGCAATTTCTGTGTTTCATCGTCACTGTGAAGGTCGAAGGGATACAGTAATCTTGCAGAGGTGCATCGGAATGTAAAACTGGTGACACAGGAAACGCTCAAAACATAGACAGTTGGAAGACTCAGTCTTCCTGTACTTCAGTCGGCATTGTGTCTCTTATATTGAATTCCGATGCCATTTCTGTGTTTCATCGCCAATGGGAAGGTCCAAGGGATACAGTAAACCTGCAGAGGTGCATCGGAATAAAAACCTGGTGATACAGGACACGCTCAAATCATAGACCGTAGGAAGACTCAGTCTACCTTTACTTAAGTCGGCATGGTGTCTTTTATATTTAATTCCGATGCAATCTCTGTGTTTCATCGTCAATGGGAAGGTCCAATGGATACAGTAAACCTGCAGAGGTGCATCGGAATGTAAAACTGATGACACAGGAAACGCTCAAAACATAGACAGTAGGAATACTCAGTCTTCCATGAACTTAAGTCGGCATTGTGTCTTTTATATTTAAATCGTTGCAATTTATGTGTTTCATCGTCAATGGGAAGGTCGCATGGATTCAGTAAACCTCCAAAGGTGCATCGGAATGTAAAACTGATGACACAGGAGACGCTCTAAACATAGACAGTAGGAAGACTCAGTCTTACTGTACTTATGTCGGCAGCATTGTGACTCTTATATTTAATTCCGATGCAGTTTCTGTGTTTCATCGTCAATGGGAAGGTCGAAGGGAAACAGTATACCTGCAGAGGTGCATCGGAATGTAATACTGGTGACAAGGGAAACGCTCAAAACATAGACCCTAAGAAGACTCAGTTTTCTTGTACTTAAGTCGGCATTGTGTCTTTTACCGTTAATTCCGATGCGATTTCTGTGATTCATCGTCACTGTGAAGGTCCACCGGATACAGTAAATCTGCAGAGGTGCATCGGAATGTAAAACTGGTGACACAGGAAACGCTCAAAACATAGACAGTAGGAAGACTCAGTCTTCCTGTACTTAAGTCATCATTGTGTCTCTTATATTTAATTCCGATACAATTTCTGTGTTTCATCGTCACTGTGAAGGTCCAAGGGATACAGTAAACTTGCAGAGGTGCATCAGAATGTAAAACGGGTGACACAGGAAACGCTCAAAACATAGACAGTCGGAAGACTCAGTCTTCCTGTACTTCAGTCGGCATTGTGTCTCTTATATTGAATTCCGATGCCAATTCTGTGTTTCATCGCCAATGGGAAGGTCCAAGGGATACAGTAAACCTGCAGAGGTGCATCGGAATAAAAACCTGGTGATACAGGACACGCTCAAATCATAGACCGTAGGAAGACTCAGTCTACCTTTACTTAAGTCGGCATGGTGTCTCTTATATTTAATTCCGATGCAATTTCTGTGTTTCATCGTCAATGGGAAGGTCCAACGGATACAGTAAACCTGCGGAGGTGCATCGGAATGTAATACTGGTGATACAGGAAAGGCTCAAAACATAGACAGTAGGAAGATTCAGTTTTCTTGTACTTATGGCGGCATTGTGTCTCTTATATTTAATTCCGATGCTATTTCTGTTTGTCATCGTCAGTTGGAAGGTTGCATGGATACAGTAAACCTGCAGAGGTGCATCGGAATGTAAAACTGATGACACAGGAAAGGCTCAAAACATAGACAGTAGGAATACTCAGTCTTCCTGAACTTAAGTCGGCATTGTGTCTCTTATATTTAAATCGATGCAATTTCTGTGTTTCATCGTGAATGGGAAGGTCGCATGGATACAGTAAACCCCCAATGGTGCATCGGAATGTAAAACTGATGACACAGGACACGCTCAAATTATAGACAGTAGGAAGACTCAGTCTTCCTGTAGTTATGTCGGCAGCATTGTGAATCTTATATTTAATTCCGATGCAATTTCTGTGTTTCATCGTCAATGGGAAGGTCGCATGGATACAGTAAACCTGGAATGGTGCATCGGAATGTAAAACTGATGACACAGGAAACGCTCAAAACATAGAGAGTAGGAAGACTCAGTCTTCCAGTATTAATGTCGGCAGCATTGTGACTCGTATATTTAATTCCGATGCAATTTCTGTGTTTCATCGTCAATGGGAAGGTCGAAGGGAAACAGTATACCTGCAGAGGTGCATCGGAATGTAAAACTGGTGACAAGGGAAACGCTCAAAACATAGACCCTAAGAAGACTCAGTTTTCTTGTACTTTAGTCGGCATTGTGTCTTTTACCTTTAATTCCGATGCGCTTTCTGTGTTTCATCGTCACTGTGAAGGTCCAAGGGATACAGTAAACCTGCTGAGGTGCATCGGAATGTAAAACTGGTGACACAGGAAATGCTCAAAACATAGACTGTAGGAAGACTCAGTCTTCCTGTACTTAAGTCGTCATTGTGCCTCTTATATTTAATTCCGATGCAATTTCTGTGTTTCATCGTCACTGTGAAGGTCCAAGGGATACAGTAAACTTAAGAGGTGCATCGGAATGTAAAACTGGTGACACAGGAAACGCTCAAAACATAGACAGTAGGAAGACTCAGTCTTCCTGTACTTCAGTCGGCATTGTGTATCTTATATTTAATTCCGATGCAATTTCTGTGTTTCATTGTCAATGGGAAGGTCCAATGGATACAGTAAACCTGCAGAGGTGCATCGGAATGTAATACTGGTGATACAGGAAAGGCTCAAAACATAGAGAGTAGGAAGATTCAGTTTTCTTGTACTTATGGCGGCATTGTGTCTTATATTTAATTCCGATGCAATTTCTGTGTTTCATCGTCAATGGGAAGGTCCAATGGATACAGTAAACCTGCAGAGGTGCATCGGAATGTAATACTGGTGATACAGGAAAGGCTCAAAACATAGACAGTAGGAAGATTCAGTTTTCTTGTACTTATTGCGGCATTGTGTCTCTTATATTTAATTCCGATGCAATTTCTGTTTTTCATCGTCAGTTGGAGGGTCGCAAGGATACAGTAAACCTGCAGAGGTGCATCGGAATGTAAAACTGATGACACAGGAAAGGCTCAAAACATAGACGGTAGGAATACTCAGTCTTCCTGAACTTAAGTCGGCATTGTGTCTCTTATATTTAAATCGATGCAATTTCTGTGTTTCATCGTCAATGGGAAGGTCGCATGGATACAGTAAACCTCCAATGGTGCATCGGAATGTAAAACTGATGACACAGGAAACGCTCAATTATAGACAGTAGGAAGACTCAGTCTTCCTGTAGTTATGTCGGCAGCATTGTGACTCTTTTATTTAATTCCGATGCAATTTCTGTGTTTCATCGTCAATGGGAAGGTCGCATGGATACAGTAAACCTGCAATGGTGCATCGGAATGTAAAACTGATGACACAGGAAACGCTCAAAACATAGACAGTAGGAAGACTCAGTCTTCCAGTACTTATGTCGGCAGCATTGTGACTCTTATATTTAATTCCGATGCAATTTCTGTGTTTCATCGTCAATGGGAAGGTCGAAGGGAAACAGTATACCTGCAGAGGTGCATCGGAATGTAAAACTCGTGACAAGGGAAACGCTCAAAACATAGACCCTAAGAAGACTCAGTTTTCTTGTACTTAAGTCGGCATTGTGTCGTTTACCTTTAATTCCGATGCGATTTCTGTGTTTCATCGTCACTGTGAAGGCCCAAGGGATACAGTTAACCTGCTGAGGTGCATCGGAATGTAAAACTGGTGACACAGGAAATGCTCAAAACATAGACAGTAGGAAGACTCAGTCTTCCTGTACTTAAGTCATCATTGTGCCTCTTATATTTAATTCCGATGCAATTTCTGTGTTTCATCGTCAATGGGAAGGTCGAAGGGAAACAGTATACCTGCAGAGGTGCATCGGAATGTAAAACTGGTGACAAGGGAAACGCTCAAAACATAGACCCTAAGAAGACTCAGTTTTCTTGTACTTAAGTCGGCATTGTGTCGTTTACCTTTAATTCCGATGCGATTTCTGTGTTTCATCGTCACTGTGAAGGCCCAAGGGATACAGTTAACCTGCTGAGGTGCATCGGAATGTAAAACTGGTGACACAGGAAATGCTCAAAACATAGACAGTAGGAAGACTCAGTCTTCCTGTACTTCAGTCGGCATTGTGTATCTTATATTTAATTCCGATGCAATTTCTGTGTTTCATCGTCAATGGGAAGGTCCAAGGGATACAGTAAAACTGCAGGGGTGCGTCGGAATGTAAAACTGGTGACACAGGAAGCGCTCAAATCATAGACCGAAAGAAGACTCAGTTTTCTTGTACTTAAGTCGGCATTGTGTCTCTTAAATTTAATTCCGATGCAATTTCTGTGTTTCATCGTCACTGTGAAGGTCCAAGGGATACTGTAAACCTGCAGAGGTGGATCAAAATGTAAAACTGATGACACAGGAAATGCTCAAATCGTAGACAGTAGGAAGACTCAGCCTTCCTGTTCTTAAGTCGGCATTGTCTCTCTTCTATATAATTCCGATGCTATTTCTGTGTTTCATCGTCACAGTGAAGGTCCAATGGATACAGTAAACCTGCAGAGGTGCATCCGAATGTAAAACTGGTGACACAGGAAACGATCAAAACATAGACAGTAGGAATATTCAGTCTTCCTGAACTTACGTCGGCATTGTGTCTGTTATATTTAAATCCGATGCAATTTCTGTGTCTCGTTGTCAGTGGGAAGGTCCAAGGTATACAGTCAACCTGCAGAGGTGCATCGGAATGTAAAACTGGTGACACAGGAACCGCTCAAAATATAGACCCTAAGAAGACTCAGTTTTGTTGTATTTAAGTCGGCATTGTGTCTCTTATATTTAATTTGATGCAATTTCTGTGTTTCATCGTTGCTGTGTAGGTGTAAGGGATACAGTAAACCTGCAGAGCTGCATCAAAATGTAAAACTGGTGACACAGGAAACGCTCAAAACATAGACAGTAGGAAGACTCAGTCTTCCTGTACTTCAGTCGGCATTGTGTCTCTTATATTCAATTCCGATGCCATTTCTGTGTTTCATCGCCAATGGGAAGGTCCAAGGGATACAGTAAACCTGCAGAGGTACATCGGAATAAAAACCTGGTGATACAGGACACGCTCAAATCATAGACCGTAGGAAGACTCAGTCTACCTTTACTTAAGTCGGCATGGTGTCTCTTATATTTAATTCCGATGCAATCTCTGTGTTTCATCGTCAATGGGGAGGTCCAATGGATACAGTAAACCTGCAGAGGTGCATCGGAATGTAAATCTGGTGACACAGAAAACGCTCAAAACATAGACCGTAAGAAGACTTCAGTTTTCTTGTACTTAAGTCGTCGTTGTGTCTCTTATATTTAATTCCGATGCAATTTCTGTGTTTCATCGTCAATGGGAAGGTCCAATGGATACAGTAAACCTGCAGAGGTGCATCGGAATGTAAAACTGGTGATACAGGAAAGGCTCAAAACATAGACAGTAGGAAGATTCAGTTTTCTTGTACTTATGGCGGCATTGTGTCTTTTACCTTTAATTCCGATGCGATTTCTGTGATTCTTCGTCACTGTAAAGGTCCACCGGATACAGTAAATCTACAGAGGTGCATCGGAATGTAAAACTGGTGACACAGGAAACGCTCAAAACATAGACAGTAGGAAGACTCAGTCTTCCTGTACTTAAGTCATCATTGTGTCTCTTATATTTAATTCCGATGCAATTTCTGTGTTTCATCGTCAATGGGAAGGTCCAATGGATACAGTAAACCTGCAGAGGTGCATCGGAATGTAAAACTGGTGATACAGGAAAGGCTCAAAACATAGACAGTAGGAAGATTCAGTTTTCTTGTACTTATGGCGGCATTGTGTCTTTTACCTTTAATTCCGATGCGATTTCTGTGATTCTTCGTCACTGTAAAGGTCCACCGGATACAGTAAATCTACAGAGGTGCATCGGAATGTAAATCTGGTGACACAGAAAACGCTCAAAACATAGACCGTAAGAAGACTTCAGTTTTCTTGTACTTAAGTCGTCGTTGTGTCTCTTATATTTAATTCCGATGCAATTTCTGTGTTTCATCGTCAATGGGAAGGTCCAATGGATACAGTAAACCTGCAGAGGTGCATCGGAATGTAAAACTGGTGATACAGGAAAGGCTCAAAACATAGACAGTAGGAAGATTCAGTTTTCTTGTACTTATGGCGGCATTGTGTCTTTTACCTTTAATTCCGATGCGATTTCTGTGATTCTTCGTCACTGTAAAGGTCCACCGGATACAGTAAATCTACAGAGGTGCATCGGAATGTAAAACTGGTGACACAGGAAACGCTCAAAACATAGACAGTAGGAAGACTCAGTCTTCCTGTACTTAAGTCATCATTGTGTCTCTTATATTTAATTCCGATACAATTTCTGTGTTTCATCGTCACTGTGAAGGTCCAAGGGATACAGTAAACTTGCAGAGGTGCATCAGAATGTAAAACTGGTGACACAGGAAACGCTCAAAACATAGACAGTAGGAAGACTCAGTCTTCCTGTACTTCAGTCGGCATTGTGTCTCTTATATTCAATTCCGATGCCATTTCTGTGTTTCATCGCCAATGGGAAGGTCCAAGGGATACAGTAAACCTGCAGAGGTACATCGGAATAAAAACCTGGTGATACAGGACACGCTCAAATCATAGACCGTAGGAAGACTCAGTCTACCTTTACTTAAGTCGGCATGGTGTCTCTTATATTTAATTCCGATGCAATCTCTGTGTTTCATCGTCAATGGGGAGGTCCAATGGATACAGTAAACCTGCAGAGGTGCATCGGAATGTAAATCTGGTGACACAGAAAACGCTCAAAACATAGACCGTAAGAAGACTTCAGTTTTCTTGTACTTAAGTCGTCGTTGTGTCTCTTATATTTAATTCCGATGCAATTTCTGTGTTTCATCGTCAATGGGAAGGTCCAATGGATACAGTAAACCTGCAGAGGTGCATCGGAATGTAAAACTGGTGATACAGGAAAGGCTCAAAACATAGACAGTAGGAAGATTCAGTTTTCTTGTACTTATGGCGGCATTGTGTCTCTTATATTTAATTCCGATGCAATTTCTGTTTTTCATCGTCAGTTGGAAGGTCGCATGGATACAGTAAACCTGCTGAGGTGCATCGGAATATAAAACTGATGACACAGGAAAGGCTCAAAACATAGACAGTAGGAATACTCAGTCTTCCTGAACTTAAGTCGGCATTGTGTCTTTTATATTTAAATCGATGCAATTTATGTGTTTCATCGTCAATGGGAAGGTCGCATGGATACAGTAAACCTGCAATGGTGCATCGGAATGTAAAACTGATGACACAGGAAACGCTCAAATTATAGACAGTAGGAAGACTCAGTCTTCCTGTACTTATGTCGGCAGCATTGTGACTCTTATATTTAATTCCGATGCAATTTCTGTGTTTCATCACCAATGGGAAGGTCGCATGGATACAGTAAACCTGCAATGGTGCATCGGAATGTAAAACTGATGACACAGGAAACGCTCAAAACATAGACAGTAGGAAGACTCAGTCTTCCAGTACTTAAGTCGGCAGCATTGTGACTCTTATATTTAATTCCGACGCAATTTCTGTGTTTCATCGTCAATGGGAAGGTCGAAGGGAAACAGTATACCTGCAGAGGTGCATCGGAATGTAAAACTGGTGACAAGGGAAACACTCAAAACATAGACCCTAAGAAGACTCAGTTTTCTTGTACTTGAGTCGGCATTGTGTCTTTTACCTTTAATTCCGATGCGATTTCTGTGATTCATCGTCACTGTAAAGGTCCACCGGATACAGTAAATCTACAGAGGTGCATCGGAATGTAAAACTGGTGACATAGGAAATGCTCAAAACATAGACAGTAGCAAGACTTAGTCTTCCTGTACTTAAGTCATCATTGTGCCTCTTATATTTAATTCCGATGCAATTTCTGTGTTTCATCGTCACTGTGAAGGTCCAAGGGATACAGTAATCTTAAGAGGTGCATCGGAATGTAAAACTGGTGACACAGGAAAGGCTCAAAACATAGACAGTAGGAAGATTCACTTTTCTTGTACTTATGGCTGCATTGTGTCTCTTATATTTAATTCCGATGCAATTTCTGTTTTTCATCGTCAGTCGGAAGGTCGCATGGATACAGTAAACCTGCAGAGGTGCATCGGAATGTAAAACTGATGACACAGGAAAGGCTCAAAACATAGACAGTAGGAATACTCAGTCTTCCTGAACTTAAGTCGGCATTGTGTCTCTTATATTCAATTCCGATGCAATTTCTGTTTTTCATCGTCAGTTGGAAGGTCGCATGGATACAGTAAACCTGCAGAGGTGCATCGGAATGTAAAACTGATGACACAGGAAAGGCTCAAAACATAGACAGTAGGAATACTCAGTCTTCCTGAACTTAAGTCGGCATTGTGTCTCTTATATTTAAATCGATGCAATTTCTGTGTTTCATCGTCAATGGGAAGGTCGCATGGATACAGTAAACCTCCAATGGTGCATCGGAATGAAAAACTGATGACACAGGAAACGCTCAAATTATAGACAGTAGGAAGACTCAGTCTTCCTGTACTTATGTCGGCAGCATTGTGACTCTTATATTTAATTCCGATGCAATTTCTGTGTTTCATCGTCAATGGGAATGTCGCATGGATACAGTAAACCTGCAATGGTGCATCGGAATGTAAACTGATGTCACAGTAAACGCTCAAAACATAGACAGTAGGAAGACTCAGTCTTCCAGTACTTATGTCGGCAGCATTGTGACTCTTATATTTAATTCCGATGCAATTTCTGTGTTTCATCGTCAATGGGAAGGTCGAAGGGAAACAGTATACCTGCAGAGGTGCATCGGAATGTAAAACTGGTGACAAGGGAAACGCTCAAAACATAGACCCTAAGAAGACTCAGTTTTCTTGTACTTAAGTCCGCATTGTGTCTTTTACCTTTAATTCCGATGAGATTTCTGTGTTTCATCGTCACTGTGAAGGTCCAAGGGATACAGTAAACCTGCTGAGATGCATCGGAATGTAAAACTGGTGACACAGGAGACGCTCAAAACATACACAGTTGGAAGACTCAGTCTTCCTGTACTTCAGTCGGCATTGTGTCTCTTATATTTAATTCCGATGCAATTTCTGTATTTCATCGTCAATGGAGGGTCCAATGGATACAGTAAACCAGCAGAGTTGCATCGGAATGTAAAACTGGTGACACAGGAAACGCTCAAAACATAGACAGTAGGAAGACACACTCTTCCTGTACTTAAGTCGGCATTGTGTCTCTTATATTTAATTCCGATGCAATTTCTGTGTTTCACCGTCAATGGGAAGGTCCAAGGGATACAGTAAACCTGCAGAGGTGCATCGGAATGTAAAACTGGTGACACATGAAGCGCTCAAATCATAGACCGTAAGAAGACTCAGTTTTCTTGTACTTAAGTCGGCATTGTGCCTCTTATATTTAATTCCGATGCAATTTCTGTGTTTCATCGTCACTGTGAAGGTCCAAGGGATACAGTAAACCTGCAGAGGTGCATCAAAATGTAAAACTGATAACACAGGAAATGCTCAAAACGTAGACAGTAGGAAGACTCAGTCTTCCTGTACGTAAGTCGCCATTGTGTCTCTTATATTTCATTCCGATGCAATTTCGGTGTTTCATCGTCACTGTGAAGGTCCAAGGGATACAGTAAAACCTGCAGAGGTGCATCGGAATGTAAAACTGGTGACACAGGAAACGCTCAAACATAGACCGTAACAAGACTCAGTTTTCTTGTACTTATGGCAGCATTGTGTCTATTATATTTAATTCCGATGCAATTTCTGTTTTTCATCGTCAGTGGGAAGGTCGCATGGATACAGTAAACCTGCAGAGGTGCATCGGAATGTAAAACTGTTGACACAGGAAACGCTCAAAACATAGACAGTAGGAATACTCAGTCTTCCTGAACTTAAGTCGGCATTGTGTCTCTTATATTTAAATCGATGCAATTTCTGTGTTTCATCGTCAATGGGAAGGTCGCATGGATACAGTAAACCTCCAATGGTGCATCGGAATGTAAAACTGATGACACAGGAAACGCTCAAATTATAGACAGTAGGAAGACTCAGTCTTCCTGTACTTATGTCGGCAGCATTGTGACTCTTATATTTAATTCCGATGCAATTTCTGTGTTTCATCGTCAATGGGAAGGTCGCATGGATACAGTAAACCTGCAGTGGTGCATCGGAATGTAAAACTGATGACACAGTAAACGCTCAAAACATAGACAGTAGGGAGACTCAGTCTTCCAGTACTTATGTCGGCAGCATTGTGACTCTTATATTTAATTCCGATGCAATTTCTGTGTTTCATCGTCAATGGGAGTGTCGAAGGGAAACAGTATACCTGCAGAGGTGCATCGGAATGTAAAACTAGTGACAAGGGAAACGCTCAAAACATAGACCCTAAGAAGACTCAGTTTTCTTGTACTTAAGTCGGCATCGTGTCTTTTACCTTTAATTCCGATTTGATTTCTGTGTTTCATCGTCACTGTGAAGGTCCAAGGGATACAGTAAACCTGCTGAGGTGCATCGGAATGTAAAACTGGTGACACAGGAAACGCTCAAAACATAGACAGTAGGAAGACTCAGTCTTCCTGTACTTCAGTCGGCATTGTGTCTCTTATATTTAATTCCGATGCAATTTCTGTATTTCATCGTCAATGGAGGGTCCAATGGATACAGTAAACCAGCAGAGGTGCATCGGAATGTAAAACTGGTGACACAGGAAACGCTCAAAACATAGACAATAGGAAGACACACTCTTCCTGTACTTAAGTCGGCATTGTGTCTCTTATATTTAATTCCGATGCAATTTCTGTGTTTCATCGTCAATGGGAAGGTCCAAGGGATACAGTAAACCTGCAGAGGTGCATCGGAATGTAAAACTGGTGACACATGAAGCGCTCAAATCATAGACCGTAAGAAGACTCAGTTTTCTTGTACTTAAGTCGGCATTGTGCCTCTTATATTTAATTCCGATGCAATTTCTGTGTTTCATCGTCACTGTGAAGGTCCAAGGGATACAGTAAACCTGCAGAGGTGCATCAAAATGTAAAACTGATGACACAGGAAATGCTCAAAACGTAGACTTTAGGAAGACTCAGTCTTACTGTACGTAAGTCGGCATTGTGTCTCTTATATTTAATTCCGATGTAATTTCTGTGTTTCATCGTCAATGGGAAGGTCCAATGGATACAGTAAAGGAGGTGCTCGACCACAAAAAAAAATCCCGTCGTTGCCGTAGAAACGTTCCTAGATTGGGAAAGAGAAGGCATGGAACACAATGTATTTTATGTCGGCGTAATTTCTGTTTTAATTCGTCAATGTGAGAGTGCGAGGGATACAGTAAAGAGTAAATAGTTCATCGTGAACGAGATACTCGTCCCTAAAGGAAATCCAGTCGTTGCCATAGAACCGTCCCCAGATTGGGAAAGAGAAGGCATGTAACACAATGTATTGCATTGCGACGCAATTTCTGTGTTAATTCCTCAATGTGAGAATGCGAGGGATAGAGTAAAGAAGAAATTGTGCATCGGGAACGTGATAGTCATCCCCAAAACCAAATTCTGTCGTTGCTGTAGAAACGTTCCTAGATTGGGAAAAAGAAGGCATGGAACACAATGTATTTAATTGCGGCGCTATTTCTGTGTTAATTTGTTAATGAGAGAGTGCGAGGGATACAGTAAAGAAGAAATAGTGCATCGGGAACGAGATACTCGTCCCCAAAAGAAAATCCTTTTGTTGCCGTAGAAACGTTCCCAGTTTGGGAAAGAGAAGGCATGGAACACGATTTATGTCATTGCAACGCAATTTCTGTGTTAATTCGTCAATGTGAGGGTGCTAGGGATACAGTAAAGAAGAAATAGTGCATCGGAAAGGAGATCCTAGACCCAAAAACGAAATACTGTAATTGCCGTAGAAACGTTCCTAGATTCCGAAAGAGAAGACATGGAACACAACGTATATAATTTCGACGATATTTCTGTGTTAATTCGTCAATGTGAGAGTGCGATGGATACAGTAATGAAGAAATAATTCATCGGGAAATAGATACTCGTCGCCAAAGCAAAATCCTGTCGTTGCCGTAGAAACGTTCCTAGATTGGGAAAGAGAAGACATGGAACACAATGTATTTTACTGCGACGCCATTTCTGTGTTAATTCGTCAATGTGATGGTGCGAGGTATACAGTAAAGAAGAAATAGTGCATCGGAAAGGAGATCCTCGACCTGAAAACAAAATCCTGTCGTTGCCGTAGAAACGTTCTTAGATTGCGAAGGGAAGGCTTGGAACACAATGTATTTTATTACGACGCTATTTCTGTCTTAATTCGTCAATGTGAGGGTGCGAGGGATAAAGAAGAAATAGTGCATCGAGAACTTGATACTCGTCCCCAAAGGAAATTCCCGTCGTTGCCGTGTAAATGTTCCCAGATTGGGAAAGAGAAGGCATGGAGCCCAAGATATTTCATTGAGACGCAATTTCTTTGTTTATTCGTCAATGTGAGTGTGCGAGGGATACAGTAAAGAAGAAATAGTGCATCGGGAACGAGATACTAGTCCCCAAAAGAAAACCCTGTCGTTGCCATAGAAACGTTCCCAGATTGGGAGAGAGAAGGCATGGAACGCAATGTATTTCATTGCGACGCTATTTCTGTGTTAATTCGTCAATGTGAGAGTGCGAGGAATACAGTAAAGAAGAAATAAGCATCGGATAAGAGATCCTTGATCCCAAAACAAAATCCTAACGTTGTAGTAGAAATGTTGCTAGGTTGGGAAAGAGTAGGCATGGAACCCAATTTATTGCATTGCGACGCTATTTCTGTGTTAATTCCTCAATGTGAGGGTGCGAGGGATACAGTAAAGAAGAAATAGTGCATCGGGAACGAGATATTCGTAACCAAAAGAAAATACTGTCATTGCTGTAGAAACGTTACCATATTCGGAAAGAGAAGGCATGGAATACAATGTACACTGCTGGCCACCGTAAATGCAACACCCTGAAGGAAGCATCCGAATCAAGTGAAATTTACACCATGAGTTTGCAGCGATGAGATATGCAACTGATTTGAATTTCAGCGCAAACGCACATCACGCGCGCCTGTGGCGCCACCTCATAGCGCCATTTAAGGCTTGGCGATTTAGACTTGTGTACGTTCGGCACGTGTGTTTACCTTGTGGTTGTTTCAGAAGACGATCAGTTATGCCTCGTAGACAACAGCGAACATCTTTTGATCAAGTATCCTAGTTCGACAGAGGAAGGATAGTGGCTTACCGAGATTGTGGATTATCATACAGAGAAATCGCTAGTCGTGTTGGACGAAATCAAACAACTGTATTGCGGATATGTGACCGTTCGATGCAGGAGGGTACGACGGACCGACGTGGTCGATCGCATTCACCTCGGTGCACCACTGCACGTACTGATAGGCAAATTGTGCGCATGGCAGTGACGGATCGCTCAGTGACATCCCGAACCATAGCAAAGCACATTGCGTCTGTAACGCATCATCCGGTGTCTGCGCGTACCATTCGACGCCGTTTACAGCAGATCGGTCTGTCCGCAAGACGTCCATTGCTTCGTCTACCATTGACGCAGAACCACAGACGTCTCCGTCGCCAATGGTGTGATGACAGACGAGGCACGCTTCTGTCTGCAGCACCACGATGGTCGGATTCGAGTGTGGAGACACCGTGGAGACAGGATGCTGGACAGCTGCATTATGCACCGCAACACTGGTCTGGCACCGGGTGTTATGGTATGGGGTGGTATTGGATATTACTCTCGCACGCCTCTAGTACGCATTGCCGGTACTTTAAATAGCCGGCGCTACATATCCGAGGTGCTGGAGCCAGTTGTCCTTCCATACCTTCAGAGCTCGGCCACAGCCATATTTCAACAGGATAATGCGCGACCTTCCCCCATGAACCATGGACCTTGACGTTGGTGGGGAGGCTTGCGTGCCTCAGCGATACAGATGGCCGTACTGTAGGTGCAACCACAACGGAGGGGTATCTGTTGAGAGGCCAGACAAACATGTGGTTCCTGAAGAGGGGCAGCAGCCTTTTCAGTAGTTGCAGGGGCAACAGTCTGGATGATTGACTGATCTGGCCTTGTAACATTAACCAAAACGGCCTTGCTGTGCTGGTACTGCGAACGGCTGAAAGCAAGGGGAAACTACAGCCGTAATTTTTCCCGAGGACATGCAGCTTTACTGTATGATTAAATGATGATGGCGTCCTCTTGGGTAAAATATTCCGGAGGTAAAATAGTCCCCCATTCGGATCTCCGGGCGGGGACTACTCAAGAGGACGTCGTTATCAGGAGAAAGAAAACTGGCATTCTACGGATCGGAGCGTGGAATGTCAGATCCCTTAATGGGGCAGGTAGGTTAGAAAATTTAAAAAGGGAAATGGATAGGTTAAAGTTAGATATAGTGGGAATTAGTGAAGTTCGGTGGCAGGAGGAACAAGACTTTTGGTCTGGTGATTACAGGGTTATAAATACAAAATCAAATAGGGGTAATGCAGGAGTAGGTTTAATAATGAATAAAAAAATAGGAGTGCGGGTTAGCTACTACAAACAGCATAGTGAACGCATTATTGTGGCCAAGATAGACACAAAGCCCATGCCTACTACAGTAGTACAAGTTTATATGCCAACTAGCTCTACAGACGATGAAGAAATTGATGAAATGTATGACGAGATAAAAGAAATTATTCAGGTAGTGAAGGCAGACGAAAATTTAATAGTCATGGGTGACTGGAATTCGTCAGTAGGAAAAGGGAGAGAAGGAAACATAGTAGGTGAATATGGATTGGGGGGAAGAAATGAAAGAGGAAGCCGCCTTGTAGAATTTTGCACAGAGCATAACTTAATCATAGCTAACACTTGGTTCAAGAATCATAAAAGAAGGTTGTATACCTGGAAGAATCCTGGAGATACTAATAGGTATCAGATAGATTATATAATGGTAAGACAGAGATTTAGGAACCAGGTTTTAAATTGTAAGACATTTCCAGGGGCAGATGTGGATTCTGACCACAATCTATTGGTTATGAACTGCAGATTGAAACTGAAGAAACTGCAAAAAGGTGGGAACTTAAGGAGATGGGACCTGGATAAACTGAAAGAACCAAAGGTTGTAGAGAGTTTCAGGGAGAGCATAAGGGAACAATTGACAGGAATGGGGGAAAGAAATACAGTAGAAGAAGAATGGGTAGTTCTGAGGGATGAAGTAGTGAAGGCAGCAGAGGATCAAGTAGGTAAAAAGACGAGGGCTAATAGAAATCCTTGGGTAACAGACGAAATATTGAATTTAATTGATTGAAGGAGAAAATATAAAAATGCAGTAAATGAATCAGGCAAAAGGGAATACAAACGTCTCAAAAATGAGATCGACAGAAAGTGCAAAATGGCTAAGCAGGGATGGCTAGAGGACAAATGTAAGGATGTAGAGGCTTGTCTCACTAGGGGTAAGATAGATACTGCCTACAGGAAAATTAAAGAGACCTTTGGAGAGAAGAGAACCACTTGTATGAATATCAAGAGCTCAGATGGCAACCCAGTTCTAAGCAAAGAAGGGAAGGCAGAAAGGTGGAAGGAGTATATAGAGGGTTTATACAAGGGCGATGTACTTGAGGACAGTATTATGGAAATGGAAGAGGATGTAGATGAAGATGAAATGGGAGATAAGATACTGCGTGAAGAGTTTGACAGAGCACTGAAAGACCTGAGTCGAAACAAGGCCCCGGGAGTAGACAACATTCCATTAGAACTACTGATGGCCTTGGGAGAGCCAGTCATGACAAAAATCTACCATCTGGTGAGCAAGATGTATGAGACAGGCGAAATACCCACAGATTTCAAGAAGAATATAATAATTCCAATACCAAAGGAAGCAGGTGTTGACAGATGTGAAAATTACCGAACTATCAGTTTAATAAGTCACAGCTGCAAAATACTAACGCGAATTCTTTACAGACGAATGGTAAAACTGGTAGAAGCGGACCTCGGGGAGGATCAGTTTGGATTCCGTAGAAATGTTGGAACACGTGAGGCAATACTAACCTTACGACTTATCTTAGAAGCTAGATTAAGAAAAGGCAAACCTACGTTTCTAGCATTTGTAGACTTAGAGAAAGCTTTTGACAATGTTAACTGGAATACTCTCTTTCAAATTCTGAAGGTGGCAGGGGTAAAATACAGGGAGCGGAAGGCTATTTACAATTTGTACAGAAACCAGATGGCAGTTATAAGAGTCGAGGGGCATGAAAGGGAAGCAGTGGTTGGGAAAGGAGTGAGACAGGGTTGTAGCCTCTCCCCGATGTTATTCAATCTGTATATTGAGCAAGCAGTAAAGGAAACAAAAGAAAAATTTGGAGTAGGTATTAAAATTCATGGAGAAGAAGTAAAAACTTTGAGGTTCGCAGATGACATTGTAATTCTGTCAGAGACAGCAAAGGACTTGGAAGAGCAGTTGAACGGAATGGACAGTGTCTTGGAAGGAGGATATAAGATGAACATCAACAAAAGCAAAACGAGGATAATGGAATGTAGTCAAATGAAATCGGGTGATGCTGAGGGAATTAGATTAGGAAATGAGACACTTAAAGTAGTAAAGGAGTTTTGCTATTTAGGGAGTAAAATAACTGATGATGGTCGAAGTAGAGAGGATATAAAATGTAGACTGGCAATGGCAAGGAAAGCGTTTCTGAAGAAGAGAAATTTGTTAACATCGAGTATAGATTTAAGTGTCAGGAAGTCGTTTCTGAAAGTATTTGTATGGAGTGTGGCCATGTATGGAAGTGAAACATGGACGATAACCAGTTTGGACAAGAAGAGAATAGAAGCTTTCGAAACGTGGTGCTACAGAAGAATGCTGAATATAAGGTGGGTAGATCACGTAACTAATGAGGAGGTATTGAATAGGATTGGGGAGAAGAGAAGTTTGTGGCACAACTTGACTAGAAGAAGGGATCGGTCGGTAGGACATGTTTTGAGGCATCAAGTGATCACAAATGTAGCATTGGAGGGCAGCGTGGAGGGTAAAAATCGTAGAGGGAGACCAAGAGATCAATTCACTAAGCAGATTCAGAAGGATGTAGGTTGCAGTAGGTACTGGGAGATGAAGAAGCTTGCACAGGATAGAGTAGCATTAAGAGCTGCATCAAACCAGTCTCAGGACTGAAGACCACAACAACAACAACAATGCGCGACCACACGTGGCACGCATTGTCCAAAGGTTCTTCGTCAATAACCAGATTGAATTGCTTCCCTGGCCGGCTCGCTCTCCGGATCTTTCGCCGACAGAAAACATGTGGTCCATGGTTGCTCAATAAGTGACCCAGATTACATCCCCAGCTGCCACACCAGATGATCTTTGGCAACGTGTGGAGGCTGCTTGGGCTGCTGTACCCCAGGAACACATCCAACGTCTGACTCAATGCCGAGACGTGTGGCAGCGGTGATCTCCAACAATGGCGGCTACTCTGGCTACTGATTCTGGCCGGAACCACATGTCGCAGACGTCTGTAAACGTAATCATTTGATACTTGGTCAACATGTTATCTACAAAATAAATTTTGTTGTGCTACCTCTTGTCTTTCTTCGTGTTGCATTTACGGTGGCCAGCAGTGTATTTCATTGCGACGCAATTTCTGTGTTCATTCGTCAATGTGGGAGTGCGACGGATACAGTAAAGAAGAAATGGTGCATCGGGAACGAGATACTCGTCCCCAAAAGAAATTACTGTCGCTGCCGTAGAAACGTTCCCAGATTGGGAAAGAGAAGGCATGGAACACAATGTATTACATTGCGACGCAATTTCTGTGTTAATTCCTCAATGTGAGGGTGTGAGGGATACAGTAAAGAAGAAATAGTGCATCAAGAACGAGATACTCATCCCAAAAGAAAATCCCGTCGTTGCCATAGAACCGTTCCCAGATTGGGAAAGAGAAGGCATGGAACACAATGTATTACATTGCGACGCAATTGCTGTGTTAATTCCTGAATGTGAGAGTGCGAGGGATAGAGTAAAGAAGAAATTGTGCATCGGGAATGAGGTACTCGTCCCCAGAACAAAATCCCGTCGTTGCTGTAGAAACGTTCCTAGATTGGGAAAGAGAAGGCATGGAACACAATTTATGTCATTGCAACGCAATTTCTGTGTTAATTCCACAATGTGAGGGTGCTAGGGATACAGTAAAGAAGAAATAGTGCATCGGAAAGGAGATCCTCGACCCAAAAACAAAATACTGTCATTGCCATAGAAATGTTCCTAGGTTGGGAAAGAGAAGACATGGAACACAACGTATATAATTTCCACGCTATTTCTGTGTTAATTCGTCAATGTGAGAGTGGGAGGGATACATTAAGGAAGAAATAGGGAATCGGGAACGAGATACTCGTCCCCAAAAGAAAATCCTGTCGTTGCCGAAGAAACGTTCCCAGATTGGGAGGGAGAAGGCATGTAACGCAATGTATTTCATTGTGATGCTATTTCTGAGTTAATTCCTCAATGTGAGAGTGCTAAGGATACAGTAATGAAGAAATAGTGCATCGTAAAGGAGATCCTCATTCCCAAAACAAAATCCCGTCGTTGCCGTAGAAACGTTCCTGGATTTGAAAACAGAAGGCATGCAACACAGTGTA
Source organism: Schistocerca nitens (assembly GCF_023898315.1). NCBI lineage: Eukaryota > Metazoa > Arthropoda > Insecta > Orthoptera > Acrididae > Schistocerca > Schistocerca nitens. Next base: position 7,051,609 of record NC_064618.1, on the reverse strand, counting down.
TTTTATGGCAGCGCAATTTCTGTTTTAATTCGTCAATGTGAGAGTGCGAGTGATACAGTAAAGCGGAAATAGTTCATCGGGAACGAGATCCTCAACCCGAAAACAAAATCCTCTCGTTGCCGTAGAAACGTTCCTAGACTGGGACAGAGAATGCATTGAACACAATTTATTCCAATGCGATGCCATTTCTGTGTTAATTCCTCAATGTGAGGGTGCGAGGGATACAGTTAAGAAGAAATAGTGCATCGGAAAGGAGATCCTCGACCCCAAAAAAATATCCTTTCGTTGCTGTAGAAACGTGCCTAGATTGGGGAAGAGAAGGAATGGAACACAATGTATTTAATTGCTACGCTATTTCTGTGTTAATTCGTCAATGTGAGAGTGCGAGGGATACAGTAAAGAAGAAATAGTGCATCGGGAACGAGACACTCGTCCGCAAAGAAAATCCTTTTGTTGCCGTAGAAACGTTCCCAGATTGGTAAAGAGAAGGTATGGAACACAATTTATGTCATTGCAACGCAATTTCTGTGTTAATTCCTCAATGTGAGGGTGCGAGGGATGCAGTAAAGAAGAAATAGTGCATCGGAAAGGAGAACCCCGACCCAAAAAAAAAATACTGTCATTGCTGTAGAAACGTTTCTAGAATGGGAAAGATAAGGCATGGAACAAATCGTATATCATTGCGACGCTATTTCTGTGTTCATTCGTCTATGTGAGAGTGCGAGGGATACAGTAAAGAAGAAACAGTTCATCGGGAACGAGATACTCGTCCCCAAACGAAAATCCTGTCTTTGCCGTAGAAACGTTTCGACATTGGGAAACAGAAGGCAGGCACACAATGTATTTTATTGCGACGTCATTTCTATGTTAATTCGTCAATGTGAGAGTGCGAGGGATACAGTAATGAAGAAATAGTGCATCGGGGACGAGATACTCGTCCCCAAAAGTAACTCCTGTCGTTGCCGTAGGAACGTTCCCAGATTGGGAAAGAGCAGGCGTGGAACACAATGTATTTCATTGCGACGCCATTTCTGTGACAATTCCTCAATGTGAGGATGCGAGGAATACAGTAAAGAACAAATAGTGCATCGTAAAAGAGATACTCGACCCGAAAACAAAATCCTGTCGTTGCAGTAGAAACGTTCCAAGATTGGGAAAGAGAAGGCATGGAACCCAAGGTATTTCATTGCGACGCAATTTCTGTGTTCATTGTTCAATGTGAGAGTGTAAGGGGTAGAGTAAACAAGAAAAACTTCATCGGGAACGAGATACTCGTCCTCAAAAGAAAATCCTGTCGTTGCCGTAGAAACGTTCCTAGATTGGCAAAGAATAGGTGTGGAAAACAATGTATTTTGTTTCGACACCATTTCTGTGTTAATTCGTCAATGTTAGGGTGCGAGGGATACAGTAATGAAGAAATAGTGCATCGGAAAGGAGATGCTCGACCCAAAAAAAAAAAAAATACTGTCATTGCCGTAGAAACGTTCCTAGATTGGGAAAGAGAAGGCTTGGAATACAATGTATATCATTGCGACGCTATTTATGTATTAATTCGTCAACCTGAGAATGCGAGGGATACTGTAAAAAAGAAATAGTTCATCGGCAACGAGATACTCGTCCCCAAATGAAAATCCTGTTGTTGCCGTAGAAACGTTCCGAGATTGGGAAAGAGAAGGCATGGAACACGATGTATTATATTGCGACGCAATTTCTGTGTTAATTCCTCAAGGTGAGAGTGCGAGGTATAGAGTAGTGAAGAAATAGTGCATCAGAAAGGAGATCCTCAACCCTAAAACAAAATACTGTCGTTGCTGTAGAAACTTTCCTACATTGGGAAGGAGAAGGCATGTAACACAATGTATTTCATTGCGACGCAATTTCTGTGTTAATTCCTCAATGTGAGAGTGCGAGGGATTCTGTAAAGAAGAAATAGTGCACCGGGAACGAGATACTCGTCCCCAAAAGAAAATCCTGTCGTTGCCCTAGAAACGTTCCCAGATTGGGAAAGAGCAGGCGTGCAATACAATGTATTTCATTGTGACGCAATTTCTGTGATAAATCCTCAATGTGAGGGTGTGAGGGATAAAGTAAAGAAGAAATAGTGCATCAAGAACGAGTTACTCATGCCATAAAGAAAATCCAGTCGTTGCCATAGAACCGTTCCCAGATTGGGGAAGAGAAGGCATGGAACACAATGTATTTTATTGCGACGCTATTTCTGTGTTAATTCCTCAATGTGAGAGTGCGAGCGACACAGTAAAGAAGAAATAGTGCATCAGAAAGGAGATCCTCGACCCCGAAACAAAATCCTGTCGTTGCTGTAGAAACGTTCCTAGATTGGGAAGAGAAGGCATGGAACACAATGTATTTTATTGCGACGGAATTTCTGTGTTAATTCCTCAATGTGAGAGTGCGAGGGATACAGTAATATAGAAATAGTGCATCGGGAACGAAATAGTCGTCCCCAAAAGAAAATCCTGTCGTTGCCGTAGGAACGTTCCCAGATTGGGAAAGCGCAGTCGTGGAACACAATGTACTTCATTGCGACGCAATTTCTGAGACAATTGCTCAATGTGATGATGCGAGAAATACAGTAAAAAAGAATTAGTGCGTCGTAAAAGAGATACTCGACCCGAAAACAAAAACCTGTCGTTCCCGTACAAACGTTCCTAGATTGGGAAAGAGTAGGCATGGAACACAATGTATTTCATTGGGACGCAATTTCTGCGTTCATTCGTCAATGTGATAGTGTGAGGGATACAGTAAAGAAGAAATAGTTCACCGGGAACGAGATACTCGTCCACAAAAGAAAATACTGTCGTTGCTGTAGAAACGTTCCCAGATTCGGAAAGAGAAGGCATGGAATACAATGTATTTCATTGCGACGTAATTTCTGTGTTAATTCGTCAATGTGAGAGTACGAGGGATACTGTAAAGAAGAAATAGTGCATCGCGAACGAGATACTCGTCCCCTAAGGAAAATCTTGTCGTTGCCGTAGAAACGTTCCCAGATTCGGAAAGAGGAGGCATGGAACACAATCTGTTACATTGCGACGCAATTTCTGTGTTAATTCCTCAATGTGAGAGTGCGAGGGATACAGTAAAGAAGAAATAGTGCATCGGGAACGAGATACTCGTCCCCAAAAGAAAATCCTTTTGTTGCCATAGAAACGTTCCCAGTTTGGGGAAGAGAAGACATGGAACACGATTTATGTCATTGCAACGCAATTTCTGTGTTAATTCGTCAATGTGAGGCTGCTAGGGATACAGTAAAGAAAAAATAGTGCATCGGAAAGGAGATCCTAGACCCAAAAACAAAATACTGTTATTGCCGTAGAAACGTTCCTAGATTGGGAAAGAGAAGACATGGAACACAACGTATATAATTTCAACGCTATATCTGTGTTAATTAGTCAATGTGAGAGTGCGAGGGATACAGTAAAGAAGAAATAGTTCATTGGGAACGAGATGCTCGTCCCCTAAGGGAAATCTTGTCGTTGCCGTAGAAACGTTCCCAGATTGGGAAAGAGGAGGTATTAATCACAATCTATTACATTGCGACGCAATTTCTGTGTTAATTCGGCAATGTGAGAGTGCGAGGGATACAGTAAAGAAGAAATAGGGCATCTTGAATGAGATACTCGTCCCCAAAAGAAAATCCTGTCGTTGTTGTAGACACGTTCCCAGATTCAGAAAGAGAAGGCATGGAACGCAATGTATTTCATTGCGACGCTATTTCTGTGTTAATTTGTCAATGTGAGAGTGCGAGGGACACAGTAATGAAGAAATAGTGCATCGGAAAGGAGGTCCTCGACCACAAAACAAAATCCCGTCGTCGCCGTAGAAACGTTCCTAGATTGGGAAAGAGAAGGCATGGAACAAAATGTACTTTATGGCGGCGTTATTTCTGTGTTAATTCGTCAATGTGAGAGTGCGAGGGATACAGTAAAGAGGAAATAGTTCATCGTGAACGAGATACTCGTCCCCAAAAGAAAATCCTGTCGTTGCCGTAGAAATGTACCCAGATTTTGAAAGAGCAGGCGTGGAACACAATGTATTTCATTGCGACGCAATTTCTGTGACAATTCCTCAATGTGAGGATGCGAGGAATACAGTAAAGAAGAAAAAGTGCATCGTAAAAGAGATACTCGACCCGAAAACAAAATCCTATCTTTGCCGTAGAAATGTTCCTAGATTGGGAAAGAGCAGGTGTGGAACCCAATGTATTTCATTGCGAAGCAATTTCTGTGTTCATTCGTCACTGTGAGAGTGGGAGGGATACAGTAAAGAAGAAATAGTGAATCAAGAACGAGATACTCATTCCCAAAAGAAAATCCAGTCGTTGCCATAGAACTGTTCACAGATTGTGAAAGAGAAGGCATGGAACACAATGTATTGCATAGCGATGCAGTTTCTGTGTTAATTCCTCAATGTGAGAGTGCGAGGGATGCAGTAATTAAGAAATAGTGCATCGGAAAGAAGATCCTGGGCCCCAAAACAAAATGCCGTCGTTGCTGTAGAAACGTTCCAAGATTGGGAAGGAGAAGGCATGGAACACAATGTATTTTATTGCGTTGCAATTTCTGTGACATTTCCTCAATGTGAGGATGCGAGGAATATAGCAAAGAAGAAATAGTGCATCGTATAAGAGATACTCGACAGGAAAACAAAATCCTGTCGTTGCCGTAGAAACGTTCCTAGATTGGGAAAGAGAGGGCATGGAACCCAATGTATTTCATTGCGACGCAACTTCTGTGTTCATTCGTCAATGTGTGAGTGCTAGGGATACAGTAAAGAAGAAATAGTACATCGGGAACGACATACTCGTCCCCAAAAGAAAATCCTGTCGTTGCCGTAGAAACGATCCCAGATTCGGAAAGAGAAGGCATGGAACAAAAGGTATTTCGTGCGCCGCAATTTCTGTGTTAATTCGTCAATGTGAGAGTGCGAGGGATACAGTAAAGAAGAAATAGTGCATCGGGAACAAGATACTCGTCCCCTAAGGAAAATCTTGTCGTTGCCGTAGAAACGTTCCCAGATTGGGAAAGAGGAGGCATGGAACACAATCTATTACATTGCGACGCAATTTCTGTGTTAATGCGTCAATGTGAGAGTGCGAGGGATACAGTAAAGAAGAAATAGTGCATCGGGAATGAGATACTCGTCCCCAAAAGAAAATCCTGTCGTTGCTGTAGACACGTTCCCAGATTCAGAAAGAGAAGGCATGGAACGCAATGTATTTCATTGCGACGCTATTTCTGTGTTGTGACTACGAAGGCTTTCCCGGCGTAATAAATGATAAAATTCTTCTCGGGTATGCAGCCGGATCATGACGTCTTCAAGACACAATATTTCTGCGGTCCAACTGGCCGCCATCATCAGGTGGGAGCGCTGGTGCACAATCTTTCCGGAACTGACTTCCCAGCGCAAGCGGCAGCCCATATATAGGCCGCAGAAGGCTCACAACGCGTGCGCGAAAAGGTGCCGTAGCTGCCCTCTAGTGCAGTAAACATGCCGCGCCGCTGGTGGTGGGAAGAGGCGAAATCGAGTTATCGCTGTCAAAAATAAAAGAAATTTAAAAAATTCTATTCCGACGATTGAGACGCAGACCGTTGTTTTTTAATGTCGGATAACACCGGGTCCCAAGTCTTACTTAAAAGATAGCCCTTGTCTCTATTAATAAGATTGTCAGATAAACGAATCTCTATCGATTCTTTTAAAACACAGTCCCAATAGCGAGATGCAGTAATGTATCCATTTGTGTCGCATCATATTGCATTCTGTGTCCCTGGGTGAGACAGTGCTCCGCCACTGCGGATTTCTCGGGTTGAAGCAGCCGTGTGTGCCGCTGATGCTCAACACATCGGTCCTGAACGGTCCGGATCGTCTGACCAATGTAAGCCTTCCCACAGTGGCAAGGGATCTTGTATACACCGGGCTTCCTCAAACCCAAGTCATCCTTAACAGAGCCAAGAAACGCTCTAAGCTTGGCCGGCGGACGAAAAATACTTTTGATGTGATATCTTTTTAGAATTCTTCCTATCTTCGAGGAAATGCTCCCAACAAAAGGCAGAAAAGCCACCGATTTGCAGGTATCTTCTGGTGGTTCAGGCGATGGTCCAAACTGGAAAGCACGACGGATCTGTTTATCTGTATAGCCATTCTGCTTGAACACAACCTTAAGGTGGTCCAATTCTGGTGTCAAGCTTTCTCCATCTGAAATGGCATAAGCTCTTCTCGCCAACGTTCGCAGGACCCCTGTACGCTGGAACGATGGATGACAGCTAGAAGCATGCAGGTAACAGTCCGTGTGCGTAGGCTTTCGATAAACACTGTGTCCCAGTGTCCCATCATCCTTTCTGTACACCAGAACATCCAGAAACGGAAGCTTTCCATCACTTTCCACCTCCATGGTAAACTTGATGCTAGGATGCAGGGAATTAAAATGATCTAGGAGGCGGTCAAGAGCCTCTCTCCCATGAGGCCACACCATAAACGTGTCGTCAACGTACCTCCAAAAACAGGTTGGTTTTAAGGACGCCGTCTTCAGCGCCATGTCCTCCAAATCTTCCATAAAAAGGTTGGCGACTATTGGGGACAGTGGGCTCCCCATAGCCACTCCGTCAGTCTGTTCAAAATATTTGTCATTGAATAAAAAGTACGTAGACGTCAGCACGTGGCGACAAAGCCTGGTTGTGTCCTCATCCAGTTTCTCACCAATTAATTGCAAGGATTCTTCCAGAGGAACCCGGGTAAAAAGCGACACGACATCAAAGCTCACAAGCAAATCGCAGGGACTAAGAGACAAGGACTTCAATCTCTGAATAAACACCATAGAATTGGGAATGTGACGTTCGCATTTACCGGCGTGAGGGCCAAGAACAGATGCTAAATACTTGGCTAGATTGTAGGTAGGAGCACCCAAGTTACTCACGATCGGACGAAGCGGGACCCCTTTCTTATGAGTCTTGGGTAGGCCGTATAGTCTCGGTGGCACGGCAGCACCAGGACGAAGTTTTTTGAGAACGTCGTCAGGTAAAGAACTCTTCTTCAACAGTGAAAGCGTCTTCCGTTTTATCCCTTCAGTTGGGTCGTCCTGCAATGTTCTGTATGCTGAGTCCTCAAGTAAGAGATCCATCTTTCCCAGATAGTCATAACGTGACAGAAGAACCGTTGCGTTGCCTTTGTCGGCTGGTAGAACTATCAGATCCTCGTCTTCTCTAATGGATCGGACGGCTGCCCTTTCGGGAGAGGAATGGGAAAGATAAGGCATGGAACAAAACGTATATCATTGCGACGCTATTTCTTTGTTAATTCGTCTATGTGACAGTGCGAGGGATATAGTAAAGAAGAAATAGTTCATCGGGAACGAGATACTCGTCCCCAAACGAAAATCCTGTCTTTGCCGTAGGAACTTTTCGAGATTGGGAAACAAAAGGCAGGGACAAAATGTATTTTATTGCGACGTCATTTCTGTGTTAATTCGTCAATGTGAGAGTGCGAGGGATACAGTAATGAAGAAATAGTGCATTGGGGACTAGATACTCGTCCCCAAAAGTAAATCCTGTCGTTGCCGTAGGAACGTTTCCAGATTGGGAAAGACCAGGCGTGGAACACAATGTATTTCATTGCGACGCCATTTCTGTGACAATTCCTCAATGTGAGGATGCGAGGAATACAGTAAAGAACAAATAGTGCATCGTAAAACAGATACTCGACCCGAAAACAAAATCCTGTCGTTGCAGTAGAAACGTTCCTAGATTGGGAAAGAGAAGGCATGGAACCCAAGGTATTTCCTTGCGACGCAATTTCTGTGTTCATTGGTCAATGTCAGAGTGTGAGGGATACAGTAAACAAGAAATAGTTCATCGGGAACGAGATACTCGTCCTCAAAAGAAAATACTGTCGTTGCTGTAGAAACGTTCCCAGATTCGGAAAGAGAAGGCATGGAAACAATGTATTTCATTGCGACGCAATTTCTGTGTTCATTCGTCAATGTGAGAGTGCTAGGGATACAGTAAAGAAGAAATAGTGCATCGGGAACGAGGTACTCGTCCCCAAAAGAAAATCCTGACGTTGCCGTAGAAACGTTCCCAGATTGGGAAAGAGAAGGCATGGAACACAATGTATTCCATTGCGACGCTATTTCTGTGTTAATTCGTCAATGTGAGAGTGCGAGTGATACAGTAAAAAAGAAATAGTGCATCGGGAACGAGATACTAGTCCCCAAAAGAAATTCCTTTCGCTGCCATAGAAACGTTCCCAGATTGGGAAAGGGAAGCCATGGAACCCAATGTATTACATTGCGACGCAATTTCTGTGTTAATTCCTCAATGTGAGGGTGTGAGGGATAGAGTAAAGAAGAAATTGTGCATCGGGAACGAGATACTCATCCGCAAAACAAAATCCTGTCGTTGCTGTAGAAACGTTCCTAGATTGGTAAAGAGAAGGCATGGAACACAATGTAATTGAGACGCTATTTCTGTGTTAATTCGTCAATGAGAGAGTGCGAGGGATACAGTAAAGAAGAAATAGTTAATCGGGAACGAGATACTCGTCCCCAAAAGAAAATCATTTTTTTGCCGTAGAAACGTTCCCAGATAGGGAAAGAGAAGGCATGGAACACAATTTATGTCATTGCAACGCAATTTCTGTGTTAATTCCTCCATGTGAATGTGCTAGGGATACAGTAAAGAAGAAATTGTGCATCGGAACGGAGATACTCGACCCAAAAACAAAATACTGTCATTGCCGTAGAAACGTTCCTAGATTGGGAAAGAGAAGACATGGAACACAACGTATATAATTTGGAAGCTATTTCTGTGTTAATTCCTCAGTGTGAGAGTGCGAGGGATACAGTAAAAAAGAAATAGTTCATCGGGAACGAGATACTCGTCCCCAAAGCAAAATCCTGTCGTTGCCGCAGAAACGTTCATATATTGGGAAAGAGAAGGCAGGAAACACAATGTATTTTATTGCGACGCCATTTCTGTGTTAATTCGTCAATGTGAGGGTGCGAGGTATACAGTAAAGACGAAATAGTGCATCGGAAAGGAGATCCTCGACCCGAAAACTAAATCCTGTCGTTGCCGTAGAAACGTTCCTAGATTGCGAAGGGAAGGCATGGAACACAATGGATTTTATTGCGACGCAATGTCTATGTTCATTCCTCAATGTGAGAGTGCGAGGGATACAGTAATGAAGAAATAGTACATCGGGAACGAGATACTCGTCCCCAAAAGCAAAATTCTGTAGCTGCCGTAGAAACGTTCCCAGATTGGGAAAGAGAAGGCATGGAACACAATGTATTTCATTGCGACACAATTTCTTATTAATTCGTCAATGTGAGAGTGCGAGGGATACAGTAAAGAGGAAATAGTTCATCGTGAATGAGATACTCGTCCCCAAAAGAAAATCCTGTTGCTGCCGTAGAAACGTTCCGAGAATGGGAAAGAGAAGGCATGGAACAGAATGTATTTCATTGCGACGCAATTTCTTTGTTAATTTGTCAATGTGAGAGTGCGAGGGATACAGTAAAGAGGAAATAGTTCATCGTGAACGAGATACTGGTCCCCAAAAGAAAATCCTTTCATTACCGTTGCATGGGGGCTTAATTAATCTGACTGCAAATAATTTTAATTTTTTGCTTCAGTAGCTGTCTGTCCGATTACGAAGTCTCGTAAACGGTTGGCCCTGACTAGTATTATTACGCTGTCTGACTGCATAGAACAATAACAAAGAATGAAATGGAAATTTTCATTAACACAATTAATTAATTAAGTCCCCAGCAACTATAAAACCTACGAAACCAAAGCACAAGTATAACTGTTCTGTGGGTGGAAGTATGACTCAACGTACGCATCTGGCACGGTTCTTCTTCAACAACACAAGAAATTTTAAATATCATTTGTACTGAATTAATTAAAGAAAATAAAAATACCATAATTACTCAAGAGAACCAGAATTACACTCTAATCCCAGAACACAAGCCAGATGCTTTGTTGACTGAACCTGTAATGAAGCATTATTTACGACATTAAATAATGAAAAATAAATCAAGTTTCGTTACCTTCATATATTGACCAAAATCACTCTGATCATTACAATATATCTCCACACCGACTCGCTATTACCACATCTCAACAAGAACTTTTCAGTATCACCTCTCAGCAAGCACTCCCTACTAGCACATCTCAACAAACACTCTCTGCTACGAGTTTTTAACAAGCACTGACTACCACGAGTCCTCGACAGGCACTGCCCACTACGACATCTCAATAATCACTGCCAGTGGAGGCGGCGGAACAATACTCTCTAGCGCGATCTCTGGCGCTGTGGCTCAGTGTAGCCACCTTTCATATGCCCTTCCTCCACAGGCTAGAATTTGATGGTATTTTTGCCAGCATTGGTGGTGAAAATACCACCAAATTCGTCAAAAAAAATACAGACAAAAATAAAAGATAATATTAATGCATAAATATCATATAACTAGATAAAAGTTTGGCTTTGCACTGACCTTTCAATAACCTAATATATAAAATACAGTAAGCAATACAAATTCCTTCATACATGTGACTTTACATAACACTTTACACAAGTATAATGTGGTTAAACAGTTCAATCAATAGCGTCAGCAATGACGAATATGTGCAGGTAAGAGTCTCATAACTTTTCACAAACAGTAATACACAAAAAAAACAGTTTATACAAATATTCACATAAACGCTTTGCATAGCTCAAGAATAAGCAGTTGACAGTTCCAGCAGTAGCACCCAGCAATGGTCAACAGGTGCAAAAACCAACAAGTGACATTTTTTCAGTAGAAACAGTCCATCAGTGGCACCCAGTAATGTTGAATAGGTGCAGACATCAACAAGTAACACCATTTCAGTATAAGCAGTTCCATTAGTTGCACCAGCAATGTTGAGCAGGTGCACACAGCAACAGGTGACATCTTTTCAGTAGAAGCAGTCCACCAGTGGCACCCAGCAATGTTGAGCAGGTGCCGACACCAACAAGTGACATCATTTCGGTAGAAGCAGTCCATCAGTGGCACCCAGCAATGTTGAGCAGGTGAAGACATCAACAAGTAACACCGTTTCAGTATAAGCAGTTCCATCAGTGGCACCAGCAATGTTGAACAGGTGCAGATATCAACAGGTGACATCTTTTCAGTAGAAGCAATCCATCAGTGGCACCCAGTAATGTTGAATAGGTGCAGACACCAACAAGTAACACCATTTCAGTATAAGCAGTTCCATCAGTGGCACCAGCAATGTTGAACAGGTGCAGATATCAACAGGTGACATCTTTTCAGTAGCAGTAGTCCATCAGTGGCACCCAGGAATGTTGAGCAGGTGCAGACACCAACAAGTAACACCATTTCAGTATAAGCAGTTCCATTAGTGGCACCAGCAATGTTGAACAGGTGCAGACCGCAGTCCATAATATTCACTTTCACTAATCACACTGTTCATCAGCAGAAATTAAACATGACTAAATGTCACACATCATGTTGAAAAGTGCAGCACCATCACTAATCAGACAGTTCAGGCATGAACAATAGTTTGAATACACATACAATGCTTTTACACTAAACATACAAATCATAATAAACGCACAAATGATATCAGATAATTGTCCTATTAACTATAACAATACACAAATACCAGTAAACCTATAACATTTATGGGTGTCAGTGCAAGCCACAACAAACAAGTAAAATAATATTTAGGAGATAGGTTGGGATCACTTCTCTGGGATTATAAAAGGAAAACACACAAAACACACTCACTCATCTTTCATCCACATTAGTGCTACTGTGTAATTGAATAGTGTTAACTGTGTAAATGCAATTCTGTCAAAATTTTATGTTCATCATGTGTATCAAGTAGTAGTGGCAGCAATGTATAACAGTCAATAATAGTTAGTCAATGTCATAGTCATCATGTCAAGACCAATGTTTGCCAAGCCAGATCAAAATATACGGTTGCTGAACAACTGTCAGTGAGCCAAGATATGCAAATACTTCCTCTCTTCAAAAAAAGTATATACTGCTTAGTGATTTAACAAAGTGTGTGTGTAGACAATCTTCCTTCTACTTGAGTGTTCTAGTCTGCCATCTTTATCCTCCTTGTTCCATATAGACCAACAAAAAAAAAATATGCTCCTCACTTACTTCACCTCTTATCCACCAAAACTCCACTAATCATCAGCATCACATAGTCTCAATACTTCAATAATACCTCTTCAATACGTCGATCATCAATATCATTTACCTTACCTCTTGTCAACGAAAACTCCAATAATCATCAACTTCACATAATCTCAATACCTCAATCATACCTCTTCAATACGTCGATATATATAACCTCATTGCCAATATCATTTCACTTCCATAACAACTCTTTCCTCTAGTCAGTCTCCTCGAACAAGTGCAGACAAAATCCTAATGCAAACCTCAATTCATCATCTCATACAATCCGAAGACACAATGTCAACACACAACCTCTCGTGTAATCCATCTGATCCAAATCTGCTACTCATTATAAATTATAAGATACATTTTGTTTACCTTGTCCATCATTAAATAAAAGAAATGCGTACATGACCTCTAACAGACTTAGTTCGAATAACTCTCAGTAATTAATTACGATTACGGAGTGTGAATGATCATAATATTTCACAGTGTGTACACCACTTCAAGAATCATGGGAGAAGCAAACATGTGGAGTATTTCTTGTGTCAAGTGTCACTTCCTATTTCAATTACTCACGAAAAATGCAGTGTAATAACTGTCGATGGTCTAAACCTAGTGTTGGTATGTCATATCGTTATCTTCCTTCCTATTAGCATAAATTTATAAAGCTTCCATAAAACCTCCAGCTCATGTGACTTCTATGAAGTTTCTCGTACTAATGTCGTTCGTCGAATTATAGCAGTTCATTTTCTTATCTTAAAAATATAAAGCACTGAGCGTAAGCAAAACATGCAATAGCGAGTAAATATACCAGTAGAGAACAGAATGTCAACAAGTGGATGCAGCACAATCCCTACAACGAGGCTCTGCCAAGCAAACAATCTATAATTAATACCACAGTGTAACCTAAACTCTATGTTTGTACACTGTACATCAGCATTGCTATATTCTAAATTGAAGAGTAGTTATGACAACAAAACAGAAATGTGTAAATATGCAATCCATACGCACAGCAGCAAACATATATCTTACGTAATAAACAAGTCATTAGCATCATTCAGCATAAGCAAATAAATGTTCATAAGTAATCTTAATAAGTAAACATGAAGGCGCAAGCAGATAAATCACAAAGTGTAACCTACATACCCAACTACAGTCAGCACAATTAATCAGGTGACAATTATAATTTAAATAAATAAGCACAGCAGGCACATAATAGAAAAATATGACATCAGTGAAAAAGCAGTGCAGCCAAGCGATGCATAATATATACAAATAACAAGCCTGTTCATTAATCAATCATCGTCAAAATCAGTTAATGTTGTAAGTAGGCTGTTTAGGTTTTTTTATTGGTAACGCCACCTCTGTATGAAAATCACTGGCTGTGCTGTGTGCAGTCTGTGGCTGCTTTTCATTGTTGTAATACTCGCCATTGTAGTGTTAGGCAGCTGGCTGTGAACAGCGCGTAGCGTTGGGCAGTTGGAGGTGAGCCGCCAACAGTGGTGGATGTGGGGAGAGAGATGGCGGAGTTTTGTAATTTGTCAATAACTGCTATATATATGATGATATCAAGGTAAATACATTGTTTGTTCTCTATTAATATTTTTCATTTGCTAACTATCCCTATCAGTAGTTAGTGCCTTCCATAGTTTGTATCTTTTATTTAGCTGGCAGTAGTGGCGCTCGCTGTATTGCAGTAGCTTGAGCAGCGAAGATTTTTGTGAGGTAAGTGATTTGTGAAAGGTATAGTTTAATGTTAGTCAGGGCCATTCTTTTGTAGGGAATCTTGAAAGTCAGATTGCGTTGCGCTAAAAATATTGTGCGTCAGGTTAAGCACAGTCTAGTAAAATTGATAAAAGGGGACGTTTCATATGTCGACCCTTAGCCGAGGATACCTCACTGGAATCTTCTGATTTTTTTTCTTGTAGTTTGTGTAATTAGTGTAGCTGTTGTTTATTGCTAGCGCGTAATTGTAGAGAAAATCTCCTTTGTAGTTGCAGTCTTTCATTGTTGTACAGTAGAACAGTTGTGGTATGCATGTAGATTTGCACCAAGTATTTCGCAGCTGCAATTAACTAGATATTATTTTCAGTGCTATGTTAATGTGTTCCCCTATTTTTGCTCTTCAAATAGTGTTTTTCTGTGTTGTCGTGTGAAATATTGTGACAATAATGGCGTGTGAAAAACGTAATACTAGGCTCCAAAGTAAACTGAGAAATGACAGTGAAGACGAAAGCAGTGTGTTAGCGCCGCAGAGTAATGAATTAACTAATGTTCAAAGTAATAATTTGGTAATTGTGCATAGGGAAATGGAGCGGGCGGCTAAACAATGGCGTAGACAGTGAAACAATTAGTGAGCAGGGAAGCATTATCGATCGGTCGGTCGGCAACAGCTCGCCTCAGGAATCCGAAATGACAGGACACAATTTCGCAAATACTGTAGATTCAGGTTTTGGGTCATCACCGTTTTCTCAAATAAGTAAAAACACTTTTTCTGCTTGTCAAAATGTGAATGTTGCCGGTTCAAATGCACTGCCGAAAAGCGTAGAGAAACAGATTCCAGACACTAATACATTATTATTGCAATTAATGCAACAAATGGAACAAAATCAGAAGCAAATGGGACAAAAGCTTCGAAAGTTAGACATAATGGAACAAAATCTTCAAAAGTTAGACACAGTGGAACAAAATCTTAAAAAGTTAGACACCACACTTGAACAAACACGTGAGGATTTAACTAATGAGTTACATCACATTGAATCGAAATGTCAAAAAGTCTGTAACGACGTAAAAACACAAATTTGTGAGCATTTCCAACCTATTTTTTCGCGTCATGAAAATGCACTACAGAATCACGAAGCAGCCATAAAAGAACTGCAAACTACTGTTCATGAAAATCATGAGACCTTACAAGCTAAATTTGACTCAGTTGCATCTACAGATTCGGTTACGCAACTTGCAAAAACTCAGGAAAACTTGAAGGACACAGTAGATTCGATTTCAACACAAATGGACAATCTGAAACTTGGTTCAGAAAAACACACTGAGGAAATGTGTTCGCTATCGGAGAAAGTAGCCGAACTTTCGGATCAGTTCACTAACTTATCTACGAAGGTAGATGATAATCTGAACGACACAAAACCGGTAGTCTTTAATGACACAGAAGAGAGCGAACAAATTAGGAAACTGAAACAAAATCTGAATCAAATTAATACGCAACACCAAAGAGAAATCCGCGAAGTACAAGATCAGCTGACACAGGTAATACAAGAATTACGTATTTCAGAGGACACTCGCGCCCCAATACGGGAAGAGGGACATAGAAATACGGATCAACCACAAAATAATAACACAGGACACTTCGGAAATTATGAAAGAAATTGGCAAGGTGCACCGAATTTTGAGATGGAACGGCCGACACGGCCTAACAATGACCGATATGCGACTCGCCGACATGATGATTTTGACTATAAGCTGTTCATTACTACACGTAAATTCAAAACTTTTAAGAATTCTGGCAACGACATTCATCCACAAGCATGGCTCCATCAATTCTCTCATTGTTTTCCTCCCAACTGGTCGTTAGAACACAGATTAGAATTTATGTGTGGCTACTTAGAGAATGAACCAGCTGTAAGAATGCGATCGGTCATTCACGATTGCCACAGTGAAGGAGAATTTTACCATGCCTTCCTCTCAGCATATTGGTCTCAAGCCACACAAGACCGAGTAAAACACGGCATCATAATGATGAAACATTTCGAACAATCTGAATTCTCCAGTCTTGTGAAATATTTTGAAGACATGTTGCACAAGAATCAGTACCTGTCAAACCCATACAGCCCCTCAGAACTCATCCGCATTTGCTTAATCAAATTACCTGAACATTACGACATATTATTTTAGCAGGACGTTGCAAAGAAGATATTGAAGCTTTTCAAGGTCTGCTACAAGAATTGGAAATTGACACTGACAATCGCGGAATGCGGAAACAGGAACATAACAATTACAGGTCACATCCGTCACAATCCCGCGATGAAAGAAATATTAACTGGACACGTCAAGGCTATTCTTGCAACGTAAATCGTGATCAAAACAGACACCACCCGTATGACAACCACTCGCAGAGTAATAATTACAGAGAAAGATCGCATTTCTATAGTAATGACTATCACAGAGACTACCAGAGAAACAGACAATATGGTAACCAGAACTATTATTATCAAGGGAGACAGAATACTTTCAGACGCAACAGTTCAGCGCGCAGTTACGATTCAGGGAGAAATTCTCCACCACATGACCGACAAGAAAGAAATTATGAAATCTACCGACATGACGACAGACGAGATATTCGTAACGACAGACCTGAATTGCATCAGAACTGGCGGGATTTAAACAGGGCAGGGCCTTCTCGTCAGAGTGAATATGTAGAAGTTAGGTCTCCTAATCCCAATAACGGCGCGCACCAACAAAGAGACAGACAATGACTCGCACAGCAGGCAGCCGCGTGCGCCCACTGGCTCTGAGAAAAATAACATAAGACGGTAGCCTTGAGAAAAAATTTTAGCATTCTTTACCGATGTATAAAACATGACAATTGCTTTTCAGTTGAAAGTCTGAGTACTATGAAGAGTAAAGGTTTACACCACATTTCACATGTAAAACCGTTTATTGAAAGATAATCTGCTTTTTAACTTTGTCTTTGCCATAAAACGTTTCACTTCACATTTCTAGTATGCTTTGTCAGACTTAAGAAACTGTTAAGATGCAACAATGTTTGAAGTTAAATATCCAGTCTAGAACTAAGAGAACTTATTTAAACAGAAATTACGAATGCATTGTTATAGTGAACAGATGACACAGTGTTGTATTTGTACATTCTTGCTTGTTAGTTGCACGATTACGTAACGACTATCAGGCTTACATACTTAGGACACATACTGGTACTGCTAATGAGATTTTAATGCAACATTTTGGTTTACTTGAAAATACATTCTGGATTTAAAGTACTTTCTGTGAGATACCAGACGACACAGTGGTTAGTTTATGAGACAACTACACGGTTTTATCACGACGCTACTAATGAGTGACAATTTATAATGTTGCTTTTGCGGTGTATCTGTTTTATATCTGCACAGTTTTTCTGAATTCTTCTGGAAAGTAAAACAGGTTTTAGTAGTAACTTTTGTAGTATAGCTACAATGAGACAGGGTTTTCCGTAGCACAACAATACGTTACAGTACAGTACTTTCTTCATCACAACAATAAGCGTAATAACTAAGATATCTATACGCAAAACATTTCACTTTTGTTTATCATGAGGTAAGTACATTGACTTCTGCAGAACTTAGCTTTCGGAGGACGATAACTACGACACTTACACAGAGATTATCTTACAACAAGACGCAAGTGTAGCGCTACAGTACACGCATTTGAGTGATTAACCTTATACTTAAGACACTTATTTTTAAAGATTTTTTAATTACAAAGAAAGTTTTCTGTGATACATTTCATTCCATTGCTGTAATCTGTAACACCTAAGGGTATAATTACATTAATCCTCAGGGGGTACACGCTTACTTTGTGTACCATGTGTTTGGCAAACACAAGGAGCCCCAGCTAATATGGTATTTGCTTATACAACTTTACACATCGGTACCGTATTTCTCTAACACACAAATTACACAGCTATCTGATAATGTAACTGAGAGATAAACATTTTTTGTTTACTACATTAGTGACAGATGTTTACGTAATTACACAGTTGAATAACTTCACACGTATGAAATTGCATTTTGTCAGTACTTTGTGAACTGTTCATATTTTTTTGGAACCATTGTGATACTATGAGAACTTTGAATGATGTATTTGGTATGGGATCATGATTTTTGAAGTGCGTTTTGAAATTATTGGAGGAAGCTACGACGATTTTGAGATTTGACTGAGGTGTTATGATGTTATTTTTACGACGACGATGTGTATTATGCTGTTGAGGTATGTTTATGATCAATAAGCTGATGCTATGTAAGGAATGTGATTACGTGTTTATATGTATATGAATAATGGATAGAAGTTGGGGACTCTTGACTTGTGAAAAAGGATGTTGGAAACCAAGAATCGTACTTTAAGAGTTATGAAATGTGTGTAAATGCGTGAATGTATCACAATGACAGCGAAAATTTCTTGGACACTGTTATATTCATAGGATTTTGTTTCTACACATTTGCAACGTAAATTCTCAACCTGTGAAATTTTTATATGAGACTGTCACTGTAGCGGAAACTGCTGTCGTAAATATTTCTGTAAGAAAGTTAAGTGACCACCTACACGTGCGTCGTGGGCACACAGCTGTGTCAGACACCTGGAGAACAAGCCATTAGGGTGTGCCTTTCCGGAAGCACAGGTAGAGAAAAAAAAAGGGAGGCCATTATCCTCGCTATTGACATTCGTTTGTAGAAAGCATCGTAAATACGACACGCTAATAATAACTTGGAAACATTCTTACATCTGCACACCTGATTAGGACAAGTGTCTATCTACGAGAATTGAGAGAAATGCCATATGGCTTGCTTTATGTATTTATTTACTCATTTTGTTTAGTATCTAGTTTCTAGCTGCACTGCAGCACTGGTTAAAATAAAATTTTATAGATGTACTAATATAAATATTTTCTGTCTCCAGATCCAGTAAATAATAGTTTTGTGATATATTTCCAAAAAATGAGGGAGCATAAAAAGACATTTCCCTTCACAGGAATTGCATAAACAATTTCTTTACGATTTGGTAACTTATCTGCTAGTGTAAGTTCTTGTGATGCATCACTCTAGTGTTAAGATGTGACGTAAGTTTTAAACATGGCCATTTTTATTGTAATATTTTTTCTGCTTGAGCTATGTCATGTTTAGGTATAAGTTGCTGCTGTTTGCCAGGCATAATGTTACTGAATTTGACTTTGTATTACGCTGTTCAGCCAGTTTTACTACTGATTTATTTTTCTTGTTTGCTGCGCATTGCCTCATATTAGTTGTAATGTTGAATTGCTTGGTAATTTAGATTTACTGTAGCTTGCTTTGCCAGCTTGAAATTTTTGTCATTGATGTTTGTGTTACTTGATTTGTTCTGCTGCATTGCCTCGTCCCTTAGTTTAGCATCTGAGCTCAGTAGATTTAAGTTAGCTTAAGAGGGGGTAGACTATATAAGAGAACAAGTTGTGATGAATTGGAAGAAATACATTGAAAATCTATAAGAAAATGGTTTGGCCAAAACAGTATTTTGAAAGAGGATATGAACCAAAATGTAGGGTTTAGGGACAACAGGTTTAGGTAGGATTTTCTTCGAAATAAATGATGAAGTAAGATAATGGAAAATAAATAATGAGGTAAGAAATATGTGAACATATATATACAGAAAGCATGCTTGAATAGGATTTTTTTGGTGGAAACAAATGTGGAAATAAGACGAAAGATCTATGGAATGAAGTCTTGGGTTTGACTGCAGTACCAAAAGTTACACTGAAAACGAACCCTGTCCTTTCCATTGTGTTATCCCCCTATGTGTTTGTGTACCCTTGTGTATTTGTTTTCTTCCTGTCTCTGTGTAGTTTCATAGAATTTTTTTTCTAATACTATTCACTATGATGAGGAATACTGTTATCCTCAAATATAATTGGCATTAATAATATGTTATTTAACTTGTAAATATGCTTAGACTTTATTTATTCTATTTTGTTTTAATGCTCATGTGTGAAGTGAATGTTTCAAAATTTATTCTGATCTTTTATGTATCTACTTATGTCATAATTCCTGTAACACTGTTGTATATGTTATTTTGAATCTTTTGTAAAGCCTGTACTACAAATGTTATCTGTATTGTTATGTTCTTTAATGATGTATTTTGTACCTTTGTAATTGTATTCTTATGTTATAAAATTGTAATTGACACCAGTTCATCATATTATTAACTTGTAAGTTACATTTCACTGCACACGTTTCTGTTGGTCATAGTATATGGACAATATGTGAGAAGTAGGGACTGTTAGTGTTTGTATGTGTGTTAATAATTCAACATGGGACTGGATAACAGCATTGCTGGTTCTAAGGACAATTCCAAAAACTTTGTGAGTGCACAAGTGGTGGTTATGGACTTGCTATATTATCCGCAAGACTCTTCAATTGTGATTGTGCACCTGCACAGTCACAACGGATGGCTGCTGGCCGTCTCTACGAGGACTACAGTGGGTCTACGTCGTTGCTGACTCACCAGTACCATAATCTCTACAAGGACTACACTGGGTCTACATCTTTGATGATCCATCAGTACCATTATTTCTACAAGGACTGCAGTGGGTCTGCGCCTCTGGTGGCCCACCAATACCGTAATCTCTACCAGGACTACAGTGGGTCTGCTCTGTGATGACCTACCCACCAATACTCTTCAAAACTTCGACTGACTCTGTGGTGGGTTTACTCTGTTGCGGCCCTTGACCTGTCAGCATGTCAAGAGTCAGCACTGTCTTTCCGTTGGAAGGACAACGCTACTTCTTCAAGACTGCATGGAAATCCACTATTTCCGTGTGAATTTTCTTTTACTGCTCAGACTTTGAGAAAAACACTGCTATTTTACCGTCATGAACGATCAGGACTGTCTTTATGGACTGTGAGAAAATTTGAGCTTTTGACCAACATTGTATTAATAAGTGTGTGCATTTGATATCTTTCTTACTGTAATTATGAAAAATTTTTTCAAATCTGTATTGGCCAGTGCCCAAAAAAATTTGTAAAATTTTTTGTGGGGAGCATGGGGGCTATGTAAGTAGGCTGTTTAGGTTTTTTTATTGGTAACGCCACCTCTGTATGAAAATCACTGGCTGTGCTGTGTGCAGTCTGTGGCTGCTTTTCATTGTTGTAATACTCGCCATTGTAGTGTTAGGCAGCTGGCTGTGAACAGCGCGTAGCGTTGGGCAGTTGGAGGTGAGCCGCCAGCAGTGGTGGATGTGGGGAGAGAGATGGCGGAGTTTTGTAATTTGTCATGAACTGCTATATATATGATGATATGAAGGTAAATACATTGTTTGTTCTCTATTAATATTTTTCATTTGCTAACGATCCCTATCAGTAGTTAGTGCCTTCCATAGTTTGTATCTTTTATTTAGCTGGCAGTAGTGGCGCTCGCTGTATTGCAGTAGCTTGAGCAGCGAAGATTTTTGTGAGGTAAGTGATTTGTGAAAGGTATAGTTTAATGTTAGTCAGGGCCATTCTTTTGTAGGGAATCTGGAAAGTCAGATTGCGTTGCGCTAAAAATATTGTGCGTCAGGTTAAGCACAGTGTAGTAAAATTGATAAAAGGGGACGTTTCAATGTGCGTAAGCACGTCGCTTCACAAGTAAATTCATAGAACATGAAATTTAGCACAAAGTATGAATCACGTAATCGCGAGCAGCAAATTACATCTAAAATACGTACCTAAGTAGAATTATGTTAACTGAAAAATAAACTCAATTAATAGTTACCCTTTTTAGTTTATTACTTTTTTTTTCGAAATTACATTCTTCCTGAAATTTTCTCCATAGCAAGTCGTCTTAACGTCGGACACGCACAGAATTTACCTGAAGGTCTTAAATATTTTACACAACCGTATCCTGAAAAATACTGAACGTTAATAACATATATTATAAAGTCACCATAGCTTTATACAGAATTTAGTCGGAGAAATTAGACTGTGTATTTGTTTACGTCTGTCAGTGCATTCGCACTGAGCGCTCGATCAGCTGTAGGCGCGTGACGTAGGAAGTAATTGTTTGCGGTCAACGACTGCCTAGTGCGGCGCGCAGACTGACTGTTGCTTTGAGTATGTGCCGCCGCCAAAACACAGCGCGGTATCCTTGTATTCTCTGCATGTTTACGTATAACTGTTGATGTCTCAAAAGTATGTCATTCCACAAAAATTTTTACGTTCGATATATGATGTATTCCCTTAGAGCGTCGAGATTTAAGAGTTTCTACTTCAACAGTGTTATCATGAATGATTCTGCGAACCCTATATGGATCGTTATAAAGCAGAAAAATTTGCGGCATAAGCCTTTTCTTTTTGAGACAAACGATGAGACTTAATGAACACCTTTTGACCAGCTGACAAGATTTTTAAACGACCAGGACGTTTAGCTGATTTCTCTCTTCTAGCAGCCGCAGATGCAATATTTCGTAGAGCCAGGTTGACAACTTCAGAATGCCGCAGATTCCGTGAAGGCGGAAAAGGAACGATTTCAGAAATGCGATTTGTTGGTACTTTATTTTTTAATGACAGTATAGGCGGTAAAGAAGATGAGTCATTAGGAAGTTCATTCAGAATGTTTTGAAAAATATGAAGATACTGATCCCAAGTTCTGTGATTCTGATGACAATAAAGACGGCACAATTTATTGATTTCCTTCATCCATCTCTCTGAAGCATTAGATTGAGGGTGAAAAAGTGAAATAAAAATTGGTTTAATCTTACGACGCCGTAGAGTACGAAGCCAAATTTTACAACGTAAATCTGATCCATTATCTGATATAACCTTACCAACATGACCCACTTCTTTAAGAAAATGTTTGATGAAAGCATTAGATACTGAACGAGCTCTTGCTTTGCATAAAGCTGTAAAACACACATATTTTGATGTCAATTCCACTGCTACCAAAATGTACGCAAAACCATTAGTAGAACGAACCACTGGACCGAACACAACGTATATTATTGCGACGCTATTTCTGTATTAATTCGTCACTGTGAGAGTGCGAGGGATACTGTAAAAAAGAAATAGTTCATCGGGAACGAGATACTCGTCCCCAAATGAAAATCCAGTCGTTGCCGTAGAAACGTTCCGAGATTGGGATAGAGAAGGCATGGAACACAATGTATTTTATTGCGACGCAATTTCTGTGTTAATTCCTCAATGTGAGAGTGCGAGGGATACAGTAATGAAGAAATAGTGCATCGGGAACGAGATACTCGTCCCCAAAAGAAAATCCTGTCGTTGCCGTGGAAACGTTCCCAGATTGGGAAAGAGCAGGCGTGGAACAGAATGTATTTCATTGCGACGCAATTTCTGTGACAATTCCTCAGTGTGAGGATGCGAGGAATACAGTAAGGAAGAAATAGTGCATCGTAAAAGAGATACTCGACCCGAAAAGAAGATCCTGTCGTTGCCGTAGAAACGTTCCTAGATTGGGAAAGAGAGGGCATGGAACCCAACGTATTTCATTGCGACGCAATTTCTGTGTTCATTCGTCAATGTGAGAGTGAGAGTGATACAGTAAAGAAGAAATAGTTCATCGGGAACGAGATACTCGTCCTCAAAAGAAAATACTGTCATTGCTGTAGAAACGTTCCCAGATTCGGAAAGAGAAGGCATGGAACACAATGTATTTCATTGCGCCGCAATTTCTGTGTTAATTCGTCAATGTGAGAGTGCTAGGGATACAGTAAAGAAGAAATAGTGCATCGGGGACGAGATACTCGTCCCAAAAGAAAATCCTGTCGCTGCCGTAGAAACTTTCCCAGAGTGGGAAAGAAAGCATGGAAACCAATGTATTACATTGCGACGCTATTTCTGTGTTAATTCCTCAATGTGATGTTGTGAGATATACAGTAAAGAAGAAATTGTGCATCAAGAACGAGATACTCATTCCCAAAAGAAAATCCTGTCGTTGCCATAGAACCGTTCCCAGATTGGGAAAGAGAAGGCATGGAACACAATGTATTTCATTGCGACGCAATTTCTGTGTTAATTCCGGAATGTTAGAGTTCGAGGGATAGAGTAAAGAAGAAATTGTGCATCGGGAACGAGATACTCGTCCCCAAAAGAAAATCCTTTTGTTGCCGTAGGAACGATCCCAGATTGGGAAAGAGAAGGCATGGAGTACAATTTATGTCATTGCAACGCAATTTCTGTGTTAATTCCTCAGTGTGATGGTGCTAGGCATACAGTAAAGAAGAAATAGTGCATCGGAAAGGAGACCCTCGACCCAAAATCAAAGTACTGTCATTGCCGTAGAAACGTTCCTAGATTGGGAAAGAGAAGGCATGGAACAAAACGTATATCATTGCAACGCTATTTCTGTGTTAATTCGTCTATGTGACAGTGCGAGGGTTACAGTAAGGAAGAATTACTTCATCGAGAACGAGGTACTTGTCCCCAAAGGAAAATCCTGTCGTTGCCGTAGAAACGTTTCGAGATTGGGAAAGAGAAGGCATGGAACACAATGTATTTTATTGCGACGCCATTTCTGTGTTAATTCGTCAATGTGAGGGTGCGAGGGATACAGTAAAGAAGAAACAGTGCATCGGAAAGGAGATCCTCGACCCCAAAACAAAATCATGTCGTTGCCATACTAACGTTCCCAGATTACGAAGGAGAAGACATGGAACACAATGTATTTTATTGCGACGCAATTTATGTGTTAATTCCTCAATGTGGGAGTGCGAGGGATACAGTAATGAAGAAATAGTGCATCGGGAACGAGATACTCGTCCCCAAAAGAAAATCCTGTCGTTGCCGTAGAAACGTTCCCAGATTTGGAAAGAGAAGGCGTGGAACACAATGTATTTCATTGCGATGCTATTTCTGTGTTTATTGCTCAATGTGAGGGTGCGAGGGATACAGTGAAGAAGAAATAGTGCATCGGAAAGGAGATCCTCAGCACAACAACAAAATACTGTCATTGCCGTCGAAACGTTTCCAGATTGGGAAAGAGAAGGCATGGAACACAACGTATATAATTGCGACGCTATTTATGTGTTAATTCGACAATGTGAGAGTGCGAGGGATACAGTAAAGAAGAAATAGCTCATCAGGAACGAGACACTCTTCACCAAAGGAAATTCCTGTCGTTGCCGTATAAACGTTCCCAGATTGGGAAAGAGAAGGCATGGAACACAATGTATTACATTGCGACGCTATTTCTGTGTTAATTCGTCAATGAGAGAGTGCAAGGGATACAGTACAGAAGAAATAGTGCATCGAGAACTTGATACTCGACCCCAAAGGAAAATCCCCTCGTTGCCGTAGAAAAGTTCCCAGGTTGGGAAAGAGAAGGCATGTAACACAATATATTTCAATGCGACAAAATTTCTTTGTTAATTCGTCAATGTGAGTGTGCGAGGGATACAGTAAAGAAGAAACAGTGCATCGGGAACGAGATACTCGTCCCCAAAAGAAAATCCTGTCGTTGCCGTAGAAACGTTCCCAGATTGGGAGAGAGAAGGCATGGAACGCAATGTATTTCATTGCGACGCAATTTCTGTGTTCATTCGTCAATATGAGAGTGCGAGGGATACAGTAAAGAAGAAATAGTGCAACGGGAACGAGATACTCGTCCCCAAAAGAAAATCCTGTCGCTGCCGTAGAAACTTTCCCAGATTGGGAAAGAGAAAGCATGGAACACAATGTATTACATTGCGACGCAATTTCTGTGTTAATTCCTCAATGAGAGGTTGTGAGGGATACAGCAAAGAAGAAATAGTGCATCAAGTGCGACATACTCATTGCCAAAAGAAAATCCTGTCGTTGCCATAGAACCGTTCCCAGATTAGGAAAGAGAAGGCATGGAACACAATGTATTTCATTGCGACGCAATTTCTGTGTTAATTCCTGAATGTTAGAGTTCGAGGGATAGAGTAAAGAAGAAATTGTTCATCGGGAACGAGATACTCGTCCCCAAAACAAAATCCTGTCGTTGCCCTAGAAACGTTCCCAGGTTGCAAAGGAGAAGGCATGGAACACAATGTATTTTATTGCGAAGCAATTTCTGTGTCAATTCCTCAATGTGAGAGTGCGAGGGATACAGTAATGAAGAAATAGTGCATCGGGAACGAGATACTCGTCCCCAAAACAAAATCCTCTCGTTGTCGTAGAAACATTCCCAGATTGGGAAAGAGAAGGCGTGGAACATAATGTATTTCATTGCAACGCAATTTCTGTGACAATTACTCAATGTGAGAATGCGAGGAATACAGTAAAGAAGAAATAGTGCATTGGGAACGAGATACTCGTCCCCAAAAGAAAATCCTGTCGCTGACGTAGAAACTTTCCCAGATTGGGAAAGAGAAGGCATGGAACACAATGAATTACATTACGACGCAAATTCTGTGTTAATTCCTCAATGTGAGGTTGTGAGGGATACAGTAAAGAAGAAATAGTGCATCAAGAACGAGATACTCATTCCCAAAAGAAAATCCTGTCGTTGCCATAGAAACGTTCCCAGATTGGGAGAGAGAAGGCATGGAACGCAATGTATTTCTTTGCGATGCAATTTCTGTGTTAATTCCTGAAGGTTAGAGTTCGAGGGATAGAGTAAAGAAGAAATTGTTCATCGGGAACGAGATACTCGTCCCCATAACCAAATACTGTTGTTGCTGTAGAAACGTCACTGGATTGGGAAACAGAAGGCATGGAACACAATGTATTAAATTGAGACGCTATTTCTGTGTTAATTCGTCAATGAAAAATTGCGAGTTATACAGTAGAGAAGAAATAGTTAATCGGGAACCAGATACTCGCCCCAAAAGAAAATCATTTTTTTGCCGTAGAAACGTTCCCAGATAGGGAAAGAGAAGGCATGGAGTACAATTTATGTCATTGCAACGCAATTTCTGTGTTAATTCCACAATGTGATGGTGCTAGGGATACAGTAAAGAAGAAATAGTGCATCGGGAAAAAGATACTAGTCCCCAAAAGAAAATCCTGTCGATGCCGTAGAAACGTTCCGAGATTGGGAGAGAGAAGGCATGGAATGCAATGTATTTCATTGCGACTCAATTTCTGTGTTCATTCGTCAATATGAGAGTGCGAGTGATACAGTAAAGAAGAAATAGTGCATCCGAAACGAGATATTCGTCCCCAAAAGAAAATCCTGTCGCTGTCGTAGAAACTTTCCCAGATTGGGAAAGAGAAGGCATGGAACACAATGTATTTCATTGCGACGCAATTTCTGTGTTAATTCCTGAATGTTAGAGTTCGAGGGATAGAGTAAAGAAGAAATTGTTCATCGGGAACGAGATACTCGTCCCGAAAACAAAATCCTGTCGTTGCCGTAGAAACGTTCCCAGATTGCCAAGGAGAAGGCATGGAACACAATGTATTTTATTGCGACGCAATTTCTGTGTTAATTCCTCAATGTGACATTGCGAGGGATACAGTAATGAAGAACTAGTGCATCGGGAACGAGATACTCGTCCCCAAAACAAAATCCTGTCGTTGCCGTAGAAACATTTCCAGATTGGGAAAGAGAAGGCGTGGAAAATAATGTATTTCATTGCAACGCAATTACTGTGACAATTACTCAATGTGAGGATGTGAGGAATACAGTAAAGAAGAAATAGTGCATCGGAAAAGAGGTCCTCGACACGAATACAAAATCCAGTCGTTGCCATATAAACGTTCCCGGATTGGGAAAGAGAAGGCATGGAACCCAATGTATTTCATTGCGACGCAATTTCTGTGTTAATTCCTCAATGTGAGGGTGCGAGGGTTACAGTAAAGAAGAAATAGTGCATCGGGAACGTGATATTCGTGCCCAAAAGCAGATCCTGTCGTTGCCGTAGAAACGATCCCAGATTCGGAAAGAGAAGGCATGGAACACAATGTATTTCATTGCGACGCAATTTCTGTGTTAATTCGTCAATGTGAGGGTGCGAGGGATACAGTAAAGTAGAAATAGTGCATCAAGAACGAGATACTCATTCCCAAAAGAAAATCCTGTCGTTGCCATAGAACCGTCCCCAGATTGGGAAAGAGAAGGCATGGAACACAATGTATTTCATTGCGACGCAATTTCTGTGTTAATTCCTGAAGGTTAGAGTTCGAGGGATAGAGTAAAGAAGAAATTGTTCATCGGGAACGAGATACTCGTCCCCAAAACAAAATCCTGTCGTTGCTGTAGAAACGTTCCTAGATTGAGAAAGAGAAGGCATGGAACACAATGTATTTAATTGAGACACTATTTCTGTGTTAATTCGTCAATGAGAAAGTGCGAGGGATACAGTAGAGTAGAAATAGTTAAACGGGAACGAGATACTCGTCCCCAAAAGAAAATAATTTTTTTGCCGTAGAAACGTTCCCAGATAGGGAAAGAGAAGGCATGGAACACAATTTATGTCTTTGCAACGCAATTTCTGAGTTAATTCATCAATGTGAGTGTGCTAGGAATACAGTAAAGAAGAAATTGTGCATCGGAAAGGAGTTCCTCGACCCAAAAGCAAAATACTGTCATTGCCGTAGAAACGTTCCTAGATTGGGAAAGAGAAGACATGGAGCACAACTTATATAATTTGGAAGCTATTTCTGTGTTAATTCGTCAGTGTGAGAGTGCGAGGGATACGGTAAAAAAGAAATAGTTCATCGGGAGCGAGATACTCGTCCCCAAAGCAAAATCCTGTCGTTGCCGCAGAAACGTTCATTGATTGGGAAAGAGAAGGCATTAAACACCATGTATTTTATTGCGACGCCATTTCTGTGTTAATTCGTCAATGTGAGGGTGCGAGGGTTACAGTAATGCAGAAATAGTACATCGGGAACGAGATACTCGTCCCCAAAAGCAAAATTCTGTAGCTGCCGTAGAAACGTTCCCAGATTGGGAAAGAGAAGGCATGGAACACAATGTATTTCATTGCGACACAATTTTTGTATTAACTCGTCAATGTAAGAGTGCGAGGGATACAGTAAAGAGGAAATAGTTCATCGTGAACGAGATACTCTTCCCCAAAAGAAAATCCTGTCGCTGCCGTAGAAGCGTTCCGAGATTGGGAAAGAGAAGGCATGGAACACCATGTATTTCATTGCGACGCAATTTCTTTGTTAATTTGTCAATGTGAGAGTGCGAAGGATACAGTGAAGAGGAAATAGTTCATCGTGAACGAGATACTGGTCCCCAAAAGAGAATCCTTTCATTGCCGTAGAAGCGTTCCCAGATTGGGAATGAGAGGGCATGGAACACAATTTATGTCATTGCAACGCAATTTCTGTCCCTTTTCCTCAATGTGAGGGTTCGAGGGATACAGTAAAGAAGAAATAGTGCATCGGAAAGGAGATGCCTAACCCAAAAACTAAATACTGTCATTGCCGTAGAAACGTTCCTAGATTGGGAAAGAGAAGGCATGGAACACAACGTATATTATTGCGACGCTGTTTCTGTATTAATTCTTCACTGTGAGAGTGCGAGGGATACTGTAAAAGAGAAATAGTTAATCGGGAACGAGATACTCGTCTTCAAATGAAAACCCTGACGTTGCCGTAGAAACGTTCCGAGATTGGGATAGAGAAGGCATGGAACACAAAGTATTTTATTGCGACGCAATTTCTGTGTTAATTCCTCAATGTGAGAGTGCGAGGGATACAGTAATGAAGAAATAGTGCATTAAGAACGAGATACTCGTCCCCAAATGAAAATCCTGTCATTGCTTTAGAAACGTTCCCAGATTCGGAAAGAGAAGGCATGGAATACAATGTATTTCATTGCGACGCAATTTCTGGGTTCATTCGTCAATGTGAGAGTGCTAGGGATACAGTAAAGAAGAAATAGTGCATCGGGAATGAGATACTCGTCACCAAAGCAGAATCCGGTCATTGCCGTAGAAACGTTCCCAGATTCAGAAAGAGAAGGCATGGAACGCAATGTATTTCATTGCGACACTGTTTCTGTGTTAATTCGCCAATGTGAGAGTGCGAGGGACACAATAATGAAGAAATAGTGCATCGGAAAGGGGGTCCTAAACCACAAAACAAAATCCCGTCGTTGGCGTAGAAACGTTCCTAGATTAGGAAAGAGAAGGCATGGTACACAATATATATTATAGCGGCGCAATTTCTGTTTAAATTCGTCAATGTGAGAGTGCGAGGGAACAGTAATGAAGACATAGTGCATCACGAACGAGATACTCGTCCCCAAAAGGAAATCCTGTCGTTGCCGTAGAAACGTTCCCAGATAGTGAAAGAGAAGGCGTGCAACGAATTGTATTTCATTGCGAAGCAATTTCTGTGACAATTCCTCAATGTGAGGATGCGAGGTATACTGTAAAGAAGAAATAGTGCATCGGAAAACAGGTCCTCGACCCGAAAACAAAATTCAGTCGGTGCCGTAGAAACGTTCCTGGATTGGGAAAGAGAAGGCATGGAACACAACGTATATAATTTCGTCGCTATTTCTGTGTTAATTCGCCAATGTGAGAGAGCGAGGGATACAGTAAAGAAGAAATAGTGCATCGGGTACGAGATACTAGTCCCCAAAAGAAAATCCTGTCGTTGCCGTAGTAACGTTCCCAGATTGGGAAAGAGAACGCGTGGAACACAATGTATTTCATTGCGACGGGATTTATGTGACAATTCCTCATTGTGAGGATGCGAGAGATGCAGTAAAGAAGAAATAGTGCATCGGAGAGGAGATCCTCGACCCAAAATCAAAATACTGTCATTGCCGTAGAAACGTTCCTAGGTTGGGAAAGAGAAGGCATGGAACAAAACGTATATCATTGCGACGCTATTTCTGTGTTAATTCGTCTATGTGAGAGTGCGAGGGATACAGTAAAGAAGAATTTGTTCATCGGGAACGAGATACTTGACCCCAAAGGAAAATCCTGTCGTTGCCGTAGAGACGTTTCGAGATTCGGAAAGAGAAGGCATGGAACACAATGTATTTTATTGCGACGCCATTTCTGTGTTAATTCGTCAATGGGAGGCTGCGAGGGATACAGTACAGAAGAAATAGTGCATCGGAAAGGAGATCCTCGACCCGAAAACAAAATCCTGTCGTTGCCGTAGGAACGTTCCCAGATTACGAAGCAGAAGTCATGGAACACAATGTATTTTATTGCGACGCAATTTCTGTGTTAATTCCTCAATGTGCGTGTGCGAGGGATACAGTAATGAAGAAATAGTGCATCGGGAACGAGATACTCGTCCCCCAAAAAAATCCTGTCGTTGCCGTAGAAACGTTCCCAGATTGGGAAAGAGAAGGCGTGGAACACAATGTATTTCATTGCGACGCAATTTCTGTGTCAAATGCTCAATGTGAGGGTGCGAGGGATACAGTAAAAAAGAAATAGTGCATCGGAAAGGAGATCCTCGGCACAACAACAAAATACTGTCATTGCCGTAGAAACGTTCCGAGATTGGGAAAGAGAAGGCATGGAAAACAACGTATATCATTGCGACGCTATTTATGTGTTATTTCGACAATGTGAGAGTGCGAGGGATACAGTAAAGTACAAATAGTGCATCGAGAACTTGATACTCGTCCGCAAAGGAAAATCCTGTCGTTGCCGTAGAAACGTTCCCAGATTGGGAAAGAGAAGGCATCGAACGAAATGTATTTCATTGGGACGCAATTTCTGTGTTCATTCGTCAATGTGAGGGTGCGAGGGATACAGTAAAGAAGAAATAGTGCATCCGGAACGAGATACTCGTCCCCAAAAGAAAATCCTGTCGTTGCCGTAAAAACGTTCCCAGAATGGTAGAGAGAAGGCAAGGAACGAAATGTATATCTTTGCGACGCAATTTCTGTGTTAATTCGTCAATGTGAGGGTGCGAGGGATACAGTAAAGAAGAAATAGTGCATCGAGAACGAGATACTCGTCCCCAAAGGAAAATCCCGTCGTTGCCGTAGAAACGTCCCAGAAAGGGAAAGAGAAGGCATTTAAAACAATGTATTTCATTGCGACGAAATTTCTTTCTTAATTCGTCAATGTGAGAGTGCGAGGGATACAGTAAAGAAGAAATAGTGCATCGGGAACGAGATACTCGTCCCCAAAAGAAAATCCTGTCCTTGCTATAGAAACTTTCCCAGATTGGGAAAGAGAAGGCATGGAACACAGTGTATTACATTGCGACGCAATTTCTGTGTTAATTCCTGAAGGTTAGAGTTCGAGGGATAGAGTAAAGAAGAAATTGTTCATCGGGAACGAGATACTCATCCCCAAAACAGAATCCTGTCGTTGCTGTAGAAACGTTCCTAGATTGGGAAAAAGAAGTCATGGAACACAATGTATTTAATTGAGACGCTATTTCTGTGTTAATTCGTCAATGAGAAAGTGCGAGGAATACAGTAGAGAAGAAATAGTTAATCGGGAAAGAGATACTCGTCCCCAAAGAAAATCATTTTTTTGCCGTAGAAACGTTCCCAGATAGGGAAAGAGAAGGCATGGAACACAATTTATGTCATTGCAACGCAATTTCTGTGTCAATTCCTCAATGTGAGTGTGCTAGGGATACAGTAAAGAAGAAATTGTGCATCGGAAAGGAAATCCTCGACCCAAAAACAAAATACTGTCATTGCCGTAGAAACGTTCCCAGATTCGGAAAGAGAAGGAATGGAAAAAAAATGTATTTCATTGCGACGGTATTTCTGTTTTAATTCGTCTATGTGAGAGTGCGAGGGATACAGTAAAGAAGGAATAGTGCATCGGGAACGAGATACTCGTCCCCAAAGGAAAATCCTGTCGTTGCCGTAGAAACGTTTCGAGATTGGGAAAGAGAGGGCATGGATAACAATGTATTTCATTGCGACGCCATTTCTGTGTTAATTCGTCAATGTGCGGATGCGAGGGATACAGCAAAGAAGATATAGTGCACCGGAAAGGAGTACCTCAACCCCAAAACAAAATCCTGTCATTGCCGTAGAAACGTTCCCAGATTGCGAAGGAGAAGGCATGGAACACAATGTATTTTATTGCGACGCAATTTCAGTGTTAATTCCTCAATGTGAGAGTGCGAAGGATACAGTAATGAAGAAATTGTTCATCAGCAACGAGATACTCGTCCCCAAAAGAAATTCCTGTCATTGCCGTAGAAACGTTCCCAGATTGGGAAAGAGAAGGCGTGGAACATGATGTATGTCATTGCGACGCAATTTCTGTGACAATTACTGAATGTGAGGATGTGAGGAATACAGTAAAGAAGAAGTAGTGCTTCGGAAAAGAGGTCCTCGACCCGAAAACAAAATCCAGTCGTTGCCATAGAAATGTTCCCGGATTGGGAAAGAGAATGCAATGAACCCAATGTATTTCATTGAGACGCAATTTCTGTATTAATTCCTCAATGTGAGGGTGCGAGGGATACAGTAAAGAAGAAATAGTGCATCGGGAATGTGATATTCGTCCCCAAAAGAAGATCCTATCGTTGCTGTAGAAACGATCCCGGATTCGGAAAGAGAAGGCATGGAACACAATGTATTTCATTGCGACGCAATTTCTGTGTTAATTCGTCAATGTGAGGGTGCGAGGGATATAATAAAGAAGAAATAGTGCATCGAGAACGAGGTACTCGTCCCCAAAGGAAAATCCCGTCGTTGCCGTAGAAACGTTCCTATATTGGGAAAGAGAAGGCATGGAACAAAACGTATATTATTGCGACGCTATTTCTGTGTTAATTCGTCTATGTGAGAGTGCGAGGGATACAGTAAAGAAGAAATAGTGCATCGGGAACGAGATACTCGTCCCCAAAAGAGGATCCTTTTGTTGCCGTAGGAACGATCCCATATTGGGAAAGAGAAGGCATGGAAAACAATGTATTTTATTGCGACGCCATTTCTGTGTTAATTCGTCAATGTGAGGGTGCGAGGGATACAGTGAAGAAGAAATAGTGCAACGGAAAGGAGATCCTCGACCCCAAACCAAAATCCTGTCGTTGCCGTAGAAACGTTCGCAGATTGCGAAGGCGATGGCATGGAACACAATGTATTTCATTGCGACGCAATTTCTGTGACAATTACTCAATTTGAGGATGCGAGGAATACAGTAAAGAAGAAATAGTGCATCGGAAAGTGGTCCTCGACCCGAAAACAAATTCCAGTCGTTGCCATAGAAACGTTCCCGGATTGGGAAAGAGAGTGCATGGAACCCAATGTATTTCATTGCGACGCAATTTCTGTGTTAATTCCTCAATGTTAGGGTGCGAGGGATACAGTAAAGAAGAAATAGTGCATCGGGAACGTGATATTCGTCCCCAAAAGAAGATCATGTCGTTGCCATAGAAACGTTCCCAGATTCGGAAAGAAAAGGCATGGAGCGCAATATATTTCATTGCGACGCAATTTCTGTTTTCATTCGTCAATGTGAGAGTGCGAGGGATACAGTAAAGAAGAAATAGTGCATCGGGATCGAGATACTCGTCCCCAAAACAAATCCTGTCACTGCCGTAGAAACTTTCCCAGATTGGGAAAGAGCAGGCATGGAACACAATGTATTATATTGCGACGCAATTTCTCTGTTAATTCCTCAATGTGAGGTTGTGAGGGATACAGTAAAGAAGAAATAGTGCATCAAGAACGAGATACTCATTCCCAAAAGAAAATCCTGTCGTTGCCATAGAACCGTTTAAAGATTGGGAAAGAGAAGGCATGCAACACAATGTATTTCATTGGGACGCAATTTCTGTGTTAATTCCTGAATGTTAGAGTTCGAGGGACAGAGTAAAGAAGAAATTGTTCATCGGGAACGAGATACTCGTCCCCAAAACAAAATCCTGTCGTTGCTGTAGAAACGTTCCCAGATTGGGAAAGAGAAGGCGTGGAACATGATGTATTTTATTGCGACATAATTTCAGTGTTAATTCCTTAATGTGAGAGTGGGAAGGATACAGTAATGAAGAAATTGTTCATCAGCTACGAGATACTCGACCCCAAAGGAAATTCTTTTCATTGCCGTAGAAATGTTCCTAGATTGCGAAGGAGGAGGCATGAAACACAATGTATTTTATTGTGACGCAATTTCTGTGTTAATTCCCAATGTGTGAGTGCGAGGGATACAGTAATGAAGAAATAGTGCATCGGGAACGAGATACTCGTCCCCAAAACAAAATCCTGTCTTTGCTGTAGAAACGTTCCCAGATTGGGAAAGAGAAGGCGGGGAACATAATGTATTTCATTGCGACGCAATTTCTGTGACAATTACTCAATGTGAGGCTGCGAGGAATACAGTAATGAAGAAATAGTGCATCGGAAAAGAGGTCCATGACCCGAAAACAAAATCCCGCGAAAGGCAAAGGTCCCGAGTTCGAGTCTCGGTCGAGCACACAGTTTTAATCTGCCAGGAAGTTTCATATCAGCGCACACTCCGCTGCAGAGTGAAAATCTCATTCTGGAAACAAAATCCAGTCGTTCCCATAGAAACGTTCCCGGATTGGGAAAGAGAAGGCATGTAACCCAATGTATTTCATTGCGACGCAATTTCTGTGTTAATTCGTCAATGTGAATGTGCGAGGGATATAGTAAAGAAGAAACAGTGCATCGAGAACGAGATACTCGTCCCCAAATGAAAATCCCGTCGTTGCCGTAGAAACGTTCCCAGATTGGGAAGGAGAAGGCATGGAACACAATGTATTTCATTGCGACGCAATTTCTGTGTTAATTCCTCAATGTGAGGGTGCGAGGGATGCTGTAAAGAAGAAATAGTGCATCGGAAAGGAGATCCTCGACCCAAAAACCAAATACTGTCATTGGTGTAGAAACGTTCCTAGATTGGGAAACAGAAGGCATGGAACAAAACGTATATCATTTTGACGCTATTACAGTGTTAATTCGACAATGTGAGAGTGCGAGGGATACAGTAAAGAAGAAATAGTTCATCAGGAACGAGATACTCGTCCCCAAAGGAAATTCCTGTCGTTGCCGTAGATACGTTCCTAGATTGGGAAAGAGAAGGCATGGAAAACAATGTATTTAATTGCGACGCCATTTCTGTGTTAATTCGTCAATGTGAGGGTGCGAGGGATACAGTAAAGAAGAAATAGTGCATCAGAAAGAAGATCCTCGACCCCAAAAAAAATCCTGTCGTTGCCGTGGAAACGTTCCTAGATCCGAAGGAGAAGGCATGAAACACAATGAATTTTATTGCGACGCAATTTCTGTGTTAATTCCTCAATGTGAGCGTGCGAGGGATACAGTAATGAAGAAATAGTACATCGGGCACTAGTTACTCGTCCCCAAAAGTAAATCCTGTCGTTGCCGTAGAAACGTTCCCAGACTGGGAAAGAGATGGCGTGCAACATAATGTATTTCATTGCGACGCAATTTCTGTGACAATTACTCAATGTGAGGATGCGAGGAATACAGTAAAGAAGAAATAGTGCATCGGAAAAGAGGTCATCGACCCGAAAACAAAATCCAGTCGTTGCCATAGAGACGTTCCCGGATTGGGATAGAGAAGGCATGGAAACCAATGTATTTCATTGCGACGCAATTTCTGTGTTAATTCCTCAATGTGAAGGTGCGAGGGATACAGTATAGAAGAAATAGTGCATCGCAAAGGAGATCCTCGACCCCAAAAAAAATCCTGTCGTTGCCATGGAAACGTTCCTAGATTGCGAAGGAGAAGGCATTAAACACAATGTTTTTATTGTGACGCAATTTCTGTAATAATTCCTCAATGTGAGAGTGCGAGGGATACAGTAATGAAGAAATAGTGCATCGTGAACGAGATACTCGTCCCCAAAACAAAATCCTGTCGTTGCCGTGGAAACGTTCCTAGATTGCGAAGGAGAAGGCATGAAACACAATGTATTTTATTGCGACGCAATTTCTGTGTTAATTCCTCAATGTGAGAGTGCGAGGGATACAGTAATGAAGAAATAGTGCATCGTGAACGAGATACTCGTCCCCAAAACAAAATCCTGTCGTTGCCGTGGAAACGTTCCTAGATTGCGAAGGAGAAGGCGTGAAACACAATGTATTTTACTGCGACGCAATTTCTGTGTTAATTCCTCAATGTGAGAGTGCGAGGGATACAATAATGAAGAAATAGTGCATCGGGAACGAGATACTCGTCCCCAAAAGAAAAGCCTGTCGTTGCCGTAGAAACGTTCCCACATTGAGAAAGAGAAGTCGTGCAACATAATGTATTTCATTGCGACGCAATTTCTGTGACAGTTACTCAATGTGAGGATGCGAGGGATGCGGTAAAGAAGAAATAGTGCATCGGAAAGGAGATCCTCAACCCAAAAACAAAATACTGTCATTGCTGTAGAAACATTCCTAGATTGGGAAAGAGAAGGCATGGAACAAAACGTATATCATTGCGACGCTATTTATGTGTTAATTCGACAATGTGAGAGTGCGAGGGATACAGAAAAGAAGAAATAGTTCATCAGGTACGAGATACTCGTCCTCAAAGGAAATTCCTGTCGTTGCCGTAGAAACGTTCCGAGATTGGGAAAGAGAGGGCATGGAAAACAATGTATTTTATTGCGACGCCATTTCTGTGTTAATTCGTCAATGTGAGGGTGTGAGGGACACAGTGAAGATGATATAGTGCATCGGAAAGGAGATCCTCGTCCCCAAAAAAAATCCTGTCTTGCCGTGGAAACGTTCCTAGATTGCGAAGGAGAAGGCATGAAACACAATGTATTTCATTGCGACGCAATTTCTTTGTTAATTCGTCAAGGTGAGAGTGCGAGGGATACAGTAAGGAAGAAATAGTGCATCGGGAACGAGATACTCGTCCCCTAAAGTAAATCCTGACGTTGCTGTAGATACGTTACCAGATGGGAAAGAGAAGGAGTGGAACACAATGTATTTCATTGCGACGGAATTTCTGTGACAATTCCTCAATGTGAGGGTGCGAGGGATGCAGTAAAGAAGAAATAGTGCATCGGAAAGATCCTCGACCCAAAAACAAAATACTGTCATTGCTGTAGAAACATTCCTAGATTAGGAAAGAGAAGGCGTGGAACAAAACTTATATCATTGCGATGCTATTTATGCGTTAATTCGGCAATGTGAGAGTGCGAGGGATACGGTAAAAAAGAAATAGTTCATCAGGAACGAGATACTCGTCCCCAAAGGAAATTCCTGTCGTTGCCGTAGATACGTTCCTAGATTGGGAAAGAGAAGGCATGGAAAACAATGTACTTTATTGCGACGCCATTTCTGTGTTAATTCGTCAATGTGAGGGTGCGAGGGATACAGTAAAGAAGAAATAGTGCATCAGAAAGGAGATCCTCGACCCCAAAAAAAATCCTGTCGTTGCCGTGGAAACGTTCCTAGATTGCGAAGGAGAAGGCATGAAACACAATGTATTTTATTGCGACGCAAATTCTGTGTTAATTCCTCAATGTGAGCGTGTGAGGGATACAGTAATGAAGAAATAGTACATCGGGCACTAGTTACTCGTCCCCAAAAGTAAATCCTGTCGTTGCCATAGAAACGTTCCCAGGCTGGGAAAGAGATGACGTGCAACATAATGTATTTCATTGCGACGCATTTTCTGTGACAATTACTCAATGTGAGGATGCGAGCAATACAGTAAAGAAGAAATAGTGCATCGGAAAAGAGGTCATCGACCCGAAAACAAAATCCAGTCGTTGCCATAGAGACGTTCCCGGATTGGGATAGAGAAGGCATGGAACCCAATGTATTTCATTGCGACGCAATTTCTGTGTTAATTCCTCAATGTGAGGGTGCGAGGGATACAGTATAGAAGAAATAGTGCATCGGAAAGGAGATCCTCGACCCCAAAAAAAATCCTGTCGTTGCCATGGAAACGTTCCTAGATTGCGAATGAGAAGGCATTAAACACAATGTATTTTATTGCGACGCAATTTCTGTGATAATTCCTCAAGGTGAGAGTGCGAGGGATACAGTAATGAAGAAATAGTGCATCGGGAACGAGATACTCGTCCCCAATACAAAATCCTGTCGTTGCCGTGGAAACGTTCCTAGATTGCGAAGGAGAAGGCATGAAACACAATGTATTTTATTGCGACGCAATTTCTGTGTTAATTCCTCAATGTGAGAGTGCGAGGGATACAGTAATGAAGAAATAGTGCATCGGGAACGAGATACTCGTCCCCAAAACAAAATCCTGTCGTTGCCGTACAAACGTTCCCAGATTGGGAAAGAGAAGGTGTGCAACATAATGTATTTCATTGCGACGCAATTTCTGTGACAATTACTCAATGTGAGGATGCGAGGAATACAGTAAAGAAGAAATAGTGCATTGGAAAAGAGGTCATCGAC
Organism: Schistocerca nitens; assembly: GCF_023898315.1. Taxonomy (NCBI): domain Eukaryota; kingdom Metazoa; phylum Arthropoda; class Insecta; order Orthoptera; family Acrididae; genus Schistocerca; species Schistocerca nitens. The sequence continues at coordinate 7,012,431 of NC_064618.1, read as the reverse complement.
CCGAAAACAAAATCCAGTCGTTGCCATAGAGACGTTCCCGGATTGGGATAGAGAAGGCATGGAACCCAATGTATTTCATTGCGACGCAATTTCTGTGTTAATTCCTCAATGTGAGGGTGCGAGGGATACAGTATAGAAGAAATAGTGCATCGGAAAGGAGATCCTCGACCCCAAAACAAATCTTGTCGTTGCCGTGGAAACGTTCCTAGATTGCGAAGGAGAAGGCATTAAACACAATGTATTTTATTGCGATGCAATTTCTGTGTTAATTCCTCGATGTGATAGTGCGAGGTATACAGTAATGAAGAAATAGTGCATCGGGAACGAGATACTCGTCCCCAAAACAAAATCCTGTCGTTGCCGTGGAAACGTTCCTAGATTGCGAAGGAGAAGGCATGAAACACAATGTATTTTATTGCGACGCAATTTCTGTGTTAATTCCTCAATGTGAGAGTGCGAGGGATACAGTAATGAAGAAATAGTGCATCGGGAACGAGATACTCGTTACCAAAAAAAAATCCAGTCTTTGCCATAGAAACGTTCCCGGATTGGGATAGAGAAGGCATGGAAACCAATGTATTTCATTGCGAAGCAATTTCTCTGTTAATTCGTCAATGTGAGGGTGCAAGGGATACAGTAAAGAAGAAATAGTGCGTCGGAAAGGAGATCCTCGACCCAAGAAAAAATCCTGTCAATGCCGTGGAAGCGTTCCTAGATTGCGAAGGAGAAGGCACGAAACTCAATGTATTTTACTGCGACGCAATTTCTGTGTTAATTCCTCAATGTGAGAGTGCGAGGGATACAGTAATGAAGAAATAGTGCATCGGGAACGAGATACTCGCCCCAAAGGAAATACCTGTCGTTGCCGTAGAAACGTTCCGAGATTGGGAAAGAGAAGGCATGGAACACAGTGTATTTCATTGCAACGCAATTTCTGTGTTAATTCGTCAATGTGAGGGTGCGAGGGATAAAGTAAAGAAGAAATAGTGCATCGGGATCGAGATACTCGTCCCCAAAAGAAGATCCTTTCGTTGCCGTAGAAATGTTCCCAGATTGGGAATTAGAAGGCATGGAACACAATGTATTTCATTACGGCGCAATTTCTGTGTTACTTTTTCAATGTGAGAGTGCGAGGGATACAGTAAAGAAGAATTAGTGCATCGGGAACGAGATACTCGTCCCCAAAAGAAAATCCTGACGTTGCTGTAGATACGTTACCAGATTGGGAAAGAGAACGAGTGGAACACAATGTATTTCATTGCGACGGAATTTCTGTGACAATTCCTCAATGTGAGGGTGCGGGGGATGCAGTAAAGAAGAAATAGTGCATCGGAAAGGAGATCCTCGACCCAAAAACAAAATACTGTCATTGCTGTAGAAACATTCCAAGATTGGGAAAGAGAAGGCATGGAACAAAACGTATATCATTGCGACGCTATTTATGTGCTAATTCGACAATGTGAGAGTGCGAGGGATACAGTAAAGAAGAAATAGTTCATCAGGAACGAGATACTCGTCCCCAAAGGAAACTCCTGTCGTTGCCGTAGAAACGTTCCGAGATTGGGAAAGAGAAGGCATGGAAAACAATGTATTTTATTGCGACGCCATTTCTGTGTTAATTCGTCAATGTGAGGGTGCGAGGGATACAGTGTAGAAGATATAGTGCATCGGAAAGGAGATCCTGTCGTTGCCGTGGAAACGTTCCAGATTGGGAAAGAGAAGTTGTGCAACATAATGTATTTCATTGCGACGCAATTTCTGTGACAATTACTCAATGTGAGGATGCGAGGAATACAGTAAAGAAGAAATAGTGCATCGGAAAATAGGTCCTCAAACCGAAAACAAAATCCAGTCGTTGCCATAGAAACGTTCCCGGATTGGGATAGAGAAGGCATGGAACCCAATGTATTTCATTGCGACGCAGTTTCTGTGTTAATTCCTCAATGTGAGGGTGCGAGAGATACAGTAAAGAAAAAATAGTGCATCGGGAACGTGATATTCGTCCCCAAAAGAAGCTCCTGTCGTTGCCGTAGAAACGATCCCAGATTCGGAAAGAGAAGGCATGGAACACAATGTATTTCATTGCGACGCTATTTCTGTGTTAATTCGTCTATGTGGGAGTGCGAGGGATACAGTAAAGAAGAAACAGTTCATCGGGAACGAGATACTCGTCCCGAAAGGAAAATCCTGTCGTTGCCGTAGAAACGTCTCGAGATTGGGGAAGAGGAGGCATGGAACCCAATGTATTACATTTCGACGCAATTTCTGTGTTAATTCCTCAATGTGAGGTTGTGAGGGATACAGTAAAGAAGAAATAGTGCATCAAGAACGAGATACTCATTCCCAAAAGAAAATCCTGTCGTTGCCATAGAACCGTTCCCAGATTAGGAAAGAGAAGGCATGGAACACAATGTATTTCATTGCGACTCAATTTCTGTATTAATTCCTGAATGTTAGAGTTCGAGGGATAGAGTAAAGAAGAAATTGTTCATTGGGAACGAGATACTCGTCCCCAAAACAAAATCCTGTCGTTGCTGAAGAAACCTTCGCAGATTGGGAAAGAGAAGGCATGGAACAAAACGTATATAATTGCGACGCTAATTATGTGTTAATTCGACAAAGTGAGAGTGCGAGGGATACAGTAAAGAAGAAATAGTTCATCAGGAACGAGATACTCGTCCCCAAAACAAAATCCTGTCGTTGCAGTAGAAACGTTCCCAGATTGGGAAAGAGAAGGTGTGCAACATAATGTAATAACGACACGATGTGAATAGGTCGACGCACCTGAAACATACGGACATTTTCCTTTGAAGTATTTCAAAACAATACTATGTAACTAAGAACATTCAACAATCTGAGTTGTATTGTGATATAACAAATATTGTAAATTTAAAACTAAGTTACCTGTTATAGAATGTAGTCCTCATATGTAATCTTGGTTGAATATTTTCTTTGTGCAACGACTAAGATACGCCCGCACACGAACAATATGAACTGCATTACTGTGCCGCGTGATCTAACTGTATGATATAACGGCACTGCCGGAGTCACACAGACGCTTCTGCGCATGCGCGCACTCTATCTGCCAACATAAGAACTTTTACGGCGCACCCGCGTCATTCAAATTTTGTATATAATGTGTATAATGTGTGTAATGTAAGTCATGTGAATAGTTGTAGATAATTTAGATTTTCTTGTGCCTTTAGGTGAATTGCTCGCCTGCAGGTGTGTCCTTTCGCCTCGCAATTCAGGGGGCAATATAAAGGCACATTTGCATGCCGAGCGTGAGTTTCCGCGGAAACGCGAAATATTAATTAAATAAATAATCAGTGACTAATAAATAAAGCCTATGGCACACAACTGCAGCGCTGTGTCGCGTTGAAGGCCAAATTGCCTTTCAACATTAAAGAAAAACTCCTACATATCCCGGATGACGATTCAGATTATTTTTTAACAGCTTTAGATTCGGTTGACATGTTACTTGAAGATCAGCGCTTCGCGCGGCAAAACAGCAGCCACAATGTTTACACTAGTGGTATGCAAAACATGCAGGCTTGCCAACTCAATTCTGGCGCGCCCACACTTGGATACGCGGTACAACAAAAACAGCAAACTCACATGCCGTCTCAATACGGAAATCAAAATCAACACGCGTATTCCAATACAAACAATAGTTACAACAGTAATAACACTTCATGCGGCAATCCATACAAAAGGCACTGCGGTAATAACTACAACGGTAACAACGGATACATAGGCAACAACAAAAACACAAACAGAAACAGAAATAATAATAACTACGAGCCAAGACAGCGTCAAGGCTGGACTCGTAACGATCAGTACTTTCATTCAAACACTGCTTTAACACAGCAGCCACCAGGACAAAATTGGAGCATACCTTATGACCGACAGGTAAGTTATAATGCGCAACAGCAACAACAACCGCAAAAGTTTGGAGATCACAATAGGCAATATCCGAATGTGAATATAATAGAAATGACACCTGACACACAACCTCAATCTGTGTCAGTACCTAGTACAAATGCTAATCCAACAAACTAGAAACAGTCACTTCTATGCCCCAGGTCGTGGCTGAGGAATTCTTGGGGGGCGACTTCAATGTTAATCAGTTATTTGGCACCACAGTTGAACATCAGAATAATGATATGCCGAATAATTCTAAACAAAAATTACCTGTTTTATTTATAAGATACAACCACAATAACAATATATCAGATGAACTTTTACAAGACAGTACACAATGTCGTTCAAACACAAACGAAATTGTTTTAGCATTTACCACTGGTGTAGTAGGTGGGATTCCAACTACTATTATTCTAGATACAGGTGCAGCTGTGAGCGTTTTGTCTTTTAATTTCTATAAAAAGATGTGTGAATTGGAACCTGTGCCTGAGTTTCCTGCCCAAAACTGTAAAATAACTACTGCACTAGGTAATAAGTCATGTAGGGTTACGAAGCAAGTTTTTGTAAACATTAAAATAGGTAATGGAACCGTACAATGGCCATTCCTGGTTGTACAAAACCTTGTGACAAATTGCATATTAGGAATAGATATTATGAGCGAGAAGGACTGCATTATAGACTTCTCCAAAGGTAAATGTATTTTAAATGATAAAGGCAGTGTAATTATTATTGATTTGGACAGGAGAACTCTTAAGCATGACAAACACTGTACAGGGTACAAGGTTCAGTTAGTACTTGACAATGACATTCAAGACACGCACACACACTCATTTGACACAGAGCTAATGGACTTGAAAACATTGCTTGATCATAAGATAAATGAAGTTACAGCTCTCAGTGCACATGAACGTATAAAACTACAGGAAGTGTTATCCAAATATTTACAAGTTTTTGCCAAGCGAATAGGTGTTATCAACACGTATGCGTACAAGATTGAAGTTAAGCCCCACAAGATCTTCTACCACAAGACATATAACGTACCGTTATCTCAACGACCTGCTGTGTGGCAAGAATTAAAACAAATGTTAGACTGGAAGGTCATTGAACCATCCACCTCACCTTACTGTAGTCCTCTACTTGTTGTCAAAAAATCAAATGGAAGCATCAGGTTAGTGTTAGACGCACGAGCAATTAATGAAATAATTTTACCAGTTCACACAAAACCCGAAAATTTAGAAGAGCAATTACAGAAATTTCTAGATGCAAAGTATTTTTCCACAATAGATCTCGCTAATTCATTTTGGCAGGTGAGTATCACTCCTGATTCTCGGAAATATACTGCATTTATGTTCGGGGGGCGAACCTATCAGTTTTGTGTTCTACCTTTCGGACTGAATGTCAGTTCTGGGGTATTCATAACAGCCCTGGATACCATGCTTGGCGATGATTTAGTTGAGACAGTCACACACTATGTTGATGATATACTGATAGCTACACAGTGTTGGAATGAACACCTTGACACACTTCAAGGAATTTTAGAAAAATTTGCACAAGCTGGAGTCACAGCCAATCTTAGAAAATCAAGGTTTGGTTGCAGTGAGATAAAATATTTAGGACATATCATTAATTCACAGGGCATACGTCCTGATCCCAGTAAATTAGATGCTATCAGAAACTTTCCTAGTCCTCGAACTAAAAAGCAGTTAAAACCATTCCTTGGGCTATGTTCATTTTTCAGACGTTTTTTGCCACAACCACTTTTGAACAGTAAACATCTGCTAAATCTACTCAGAAAGAAACAAGTTTGGATCTGGTCGGAACAGTGCCAGAATGACTTTAATACAATTAAACATGCTTTAGTGAATGCAAACATATTGAGCCATCCAGATTTCAATTTAGATTTTTGTATGACTTGTGACGCTTCACGTACTGGTTTGGGATGTTGCTTATTTCAAGTTGTAAAGAATAAAGATAAGGAACAGATAAGAATTATTGGGTTTGCGAGTCGTACTCTATCTGAATGTGAGCGTACATACTCCACTACTGAGTTAGAAACACTTTCCATAGTATGGGCATTCAAGAAATTCAATTATTATTTATTTGGAAAACATACAGTAATTTATACCGACCACCAGGCCCTGACATTTTTGTTAACTTGTAAACTTGTACATCCTAGACTATCACGATGGGCAGTTACACTTCAGAACTACTCTTTTGAAATTAAGTACATAAAAGGTAAGGACAACACCATTGCCGACGCTTTGTCTAGACTTCCACAAGGTATGAATGAAACCAACAGTGACTTAGAAAATATAAATGACTACAGGATTCTCTTAATGCAAGACAAGCAGTATCACCAATATTATATTGATATGTGCAGAAACATGGCTAAATTACAAAAATCTGATCCTCACTGGTATAAGATAATAACATTACTGGTAGAAAAACACAATCATCCTTTGACTAAGTATTACAAGTTACACAATGATGTGTTATTTTATCGCCGACATTCAAATGCTACTAACTGGTGTGTATGCATTCCCAAAGAGTCTGAACGTAATCTAATTTGGCACACACATTTAGTTTGGGGTCATTATGGGACGAAGAAGTGTTTAGCAAAGCTCAGCACATACTGTTATTTTAGCAATATGAGAAGGAAAATTTACAGGGAACTGAAAACATGTGTCATATGTCAAAAATCAAAACCTCAGAATTTATCCACAAAGACAGATTTACATTCTATTTTACCCAGTAAACCCCTGGAAATTCTGTGTACTGAAATCAGTGGACCGCATCCAGCAAGCTCTGGAGGCGTCAAATATATCTTGGCTTTTTACGATATATTTTCTAAACATGTAAAACTTTATGCTTTAAAATCCGCCACTGCAAGTGCTATAATACGAAGATTCTCAAGTGATTACCTGACGCACGTGGGAAAACCTAAAGCAATTCTGTCAGATAATGCAGCATACTACTCTGGGTACAAATGGAGAAATTTCTTGAAGGACAATAACATTAGAAGTATATCTATTTCAAAGTTTAGTCCACAATGTAACGCGACTGAGAGACTTTTCCGAGAATTAAACCGATTCATGAGGACCTATATTTCATCAAAACATACTAATTGGGTGTCCTACCTAAGTCTTTTCGAAGACGTACACAATAACTTAAATATTTACGATACAAATTACACACCTAACGAGATCATGTTCAATTGCAAACAGAACGATCAGTGGATAGAACCATTACCTAAGTTGTCAGACAAGGAAATCACACCTGAACAGAAAATAAAAGAAGTTTTGACTACGCTGACACATCACGCACAGATACGAAACAAACATCACAGAAACATAATAAAAAGAAAACAAAAATTCGAGGTAGAAATGCTTGTACTACTTCGTACTCATCATAAATCTGTAGCACTCAAACGACGCAACGCTAAGTGGCGTCTGCTATATGAAGGACCTTATATAATTGTTAACATACCGCATCCTGGTGCGTATTTGTTACAACATCGTAGAACTAACAAAATTATTGGGCTATACGCACACCGAGATCTTAGAGCATTTCATGCGGAATAATGTCAAAGTCACATCCATCAAAACATTGCTAAGCAACTCCAAAAAACTCTGTTCCTACAACACAGATAGTAAGTAGTATAGAAATTTTCATTTCAGCGGTTCCAGTGACGCAGTTGAAGGCAGAAGAACTCTTCTTTCAGCGCGCGCCACCACCTGGAAGACGGAATATTAAAATAAAATTTATGTTTACGTAGCAGTGAATGATATATTAATTTTTTCACGGAACATTTGTGACTGTGGGTATCACTGACTTGGTGTGACACCTGACGAACCGACAGACGTCATCTGTGAAGCGAACTTTTACTTTGAGAAATAGATTAGACGCACATCTCTCAACACGAAAAGCATCTATCAGTAGTCAAGGCCACACAGACACTATACACACACGCACAAAACGCGAGGAATCAAACATTTTCTCTCTTACTATTTTGAATATTTATTGAGTAGTGAAAATGCCTGGTCTTGCCTACTGATGTAATGAATGTTGTGTCTAACCTATCTTAAATTCAGATGACATCACAAAATAAACATCGATAAAATCCCAGCAAAACCCTTAAAGAGGACCTAATTATCTGCAATTCATGTAATCAAATGTGACACAATGTAATAACCCATAGCTATGTAATAATGATGTAAACATGTTTATGTGCAACTGTATTATATTTATGCTAAGAAAATATGTGACGTGTGTATGTATGATTACCTATATTTTTTTTTTGCTTCTCTTTCAATGATGTATAATGTAACTGTTGCTATGTAAAAGAAATTTGAACAAAGCGAGTGCCAAAAGGACATTGCATAGTGAACCATTGTTCACGGACATTAATGAACATTATTAACTCTGCAACTACGCAGAAACCTATGTGAAAGGAACTGTTAATGACATTCATTATGCATCGTACCTATGTAAACGCGATGAACCATTTCTTTGATTAATAACTACGAACATTTAGGTGAGCTATATTCAGCAAAAAACTGAAAATGTGAAGTGCATAATTCGTGAATCGTCTAGTGACAATACTACAGTACCTAACTTCAAGATGTTAACTGGATTAAACGGACACAAAGTGCCTGTCCAGAAAACAACACGACGGGTGGAAGAATTTTGGTTGGAACTTCAGGGAATGAAATGTTCTCGAAATGTGACGGACACTCTTACCTAGACTGTCCAAGGATCCACGCCAGCTATGTGCCGTCCGAGGTTCTGCAACCAAGCTTCCACGGAATGTAAAAAACGAACTGCACCAGGACCAATTACTAACGGGTCACGTCAGATCTATAATAAACAATGTTTTTTAGTCACAACGAACTGCATCACAACGACTATAATGGAAATGGAAAGGACACGCTTATGTTTTAATCACGTTGTTATACAACGATGATACTAACCTGTGAAAAAATTATTGTGCAGCAGATGAATATGAACTGTAATAACGACACGATGTGAATAGGTCGACGCACCTGAAACATACGGACATTTTTCTTTGACGTATTTCAAAACAATACTATGTAACTAAGAACATTCAACAATCTGAGTTGTATTGTGATATAAGAAATATTGTAAATTTAAAACTAAGTTACCTGTTATAGAATGTAGTCTTCATATGTAATCTTGGTTGAATATTTTCTTTGTGCAACGACTAAGATACGCCCGCACACGAACAATATGAACTGCATTACTGTGCCGCGTGATCTAACTGTATGATATAACGGCACTGCCGGAGTCACACAGACGCTTCTGCGCATGCGCGCACTCTATCTGCCAACATAAGAACTTTTACGGCGCACCCGCGTCATTCAAATTTTGTATATAATGTGTATAATGTGTGTAATGTAAGTCATGTGAATAGTTGTAGATAACTTAGATTTTCTTGTGCCTTTAGGTGAATTGCTCGCCTGCAGGTGTGTCCTTTCGCCTCGCAATTCAGGGGGCAATATAAAGGCACATTTGCATGCCGAGCGTGAGTTTCCGCGGAAACGCGAAATATTAATTAAATAAATAATCAGTGACTAATAAATAAAGCCTATGGCACACAACTGCAGCGCTGTGTCGCTGATAAAGACAAAAGAATAATTACGTTACTTTTATGTTTGATTAAGAGAAGAGAGAGCTCAGGTAGAAGTGGTGCGAGAAGCATGTATTCTATTTTATTGTCTGGCACACCGCCATATTTTCATGTTATAGAAGAATACTGCGAGTTGCAACCACACTAGGCACTCGATTCTGTAATGAATTTATATTTATAAAAGTAAGTAGGATTATGAACTGTAGGCTATTTCATTGAATATATCTGATTTAACTAACTGTGTAACTTTTTTATGTTTAGTAGACAATCACCTCTGAACGACGTATTGGCATGGCTGGCAAATCATTGTAATATTGAGATTAGATCATGAGTCCGTACCTACCGCAGCAGTCTTTGGAAACGATTTAATTACGAAGTCCGATTAATTCAGTTTTATTTCACGGTCAACTACGAGTTACATTGCCTTTTCCAAATAGCCATTGTAAAGCGTCTGATACCGAATAATTAAACGTCCACGTTCCAGATAAGCAAATACCAATTACAACCAATCTTCATACATACAGAATAATTAATCATTAATATTTAATTCGAAATTTTATTTTTATTTATTTTATAGTTCCCGGATTGGGATAGAGAGGGCATGGAACCCAATGTACTTCATTGCGACGCAATTTCTGTGTTAATTCCTCAATGTGAGGTTGCGAGGGATACAGTAAAGAAGAAATAGTGCATGGGGAACGTGATATTCGTCCCCAAAAGAAGATCCTGCCGTTGCCGTAGAAACGATCCCAGATTCGGAAAGAGAAGGCATGGAACACAGTGTATTTCATTGCAACGCAATTTCTGTGTTAATTCGTCAATGTGAGGGTGCGAGGGATACAGTAAAGAAGAAATAGTGCATCGGGATCGAGATACTCGTCCCCAAAAGAAGATCCTTTCGTTGCCGTAGAAATGTTCCCACATTGGGAATGAGAAGGCATGGAACACAATGTATTTCATTACGGCGCAATTTCTATGTTAATTTTTCAATGTGAGAGTGCGAGGGATACAGTAAAGAAGAATTAGTGCATCGGGAACGGGATACTCGTCCCCAAAAGAAAATCCTGACGTTGCTGTGATACGTTACCAGATTGGGAAAGAGAACGAGTGGAACACAATGTATTTCATTGCGACGGAATTTCTGTGACAATTCCTCAATGTGAGGGTGCGAGGGATGCAGTAAAGAAGAAATAGTGCATCGGAAAGGAGATCCTCGACCCAAAAACAAAATACAGTCATTGCTGTAGAAACATTCCTAGATTGGGAAAGAGAAGGCATGGAACAAAACGTATATCATTGCGACGCTGTTAATGTGTTAATTCGACAATGTGAGAGTGCAAGGGATACAGTAAAGAAGAAATAGTTCATCAGGAACGAGATACTCGTCCCCAAAGGAAATTCCTGTCGTTGCCGTAGAAACGTTCCGAGATTGGGAAAGAGAAGGCATGGAAAACAATGTATTTTATTGCGACGCCATTTCTGTGTTAATTCGTCAATGTGAGGGTGCGAGGGATACAGTGAAGAAGATATAGTGCATCGGAAAGGAGATCCTGTCTTTGCCGTGGAAACGTTCCTAGATTGCAAAGGAGAAGGCATGAAACACAATGTATTTTATTGCGACGCAATTTCTGTGTTAATTCCTCAATGTGAGAGTGCGAGGGATACAATAATGAAGAAATAGTGCATCGGGACGAGATACTCGTCCCCAAAAGAAAAGCCTGTCGTTGCTGTAGAATCGTTCCTAGATAGGGAAAGAGAAGACACGGAACACAATGTATTTAATTGCGAAGCTATTTCTGTGTTAATTCGTCAATGTAAGAGTGCGAGGGATACAGTAAAGAAGAAATAGTGCATCGGGAACGAGATACTCGTCCCCAAAAAAAAATCCTTCTGTTGCCGTAGAAACGTTCCCAGATTGGTAAAGAGAAGGTATGGAACACAATTTATGTCATTGCAACGCAATTTCTGTGTTAATTCCCCAATGTGAGTGTGCAAGGGATGCAGTAAAGAAGAAATAGTGCATCGGAAAGGAGATCCTCGACCCAAAAACAAAATACTGTCATTGCTGTAGAAACGTTCCTAGATTGGGAAAGAGAAGGCATGGAAAACAATGTATTTTATTGCGACGCTATTTCCGTATTAATTCGTCAATGTGAGGGTGCGAGGGTTACAGTAAGGAAGAAATAGTGTATCGGGATCGAGATACTCGTCCCCAAAAGATGATCCTTTCGTTCCCGAAGAAATGTTCCCAGATTGCGAAAGAGAGGGCATGGAACACAATGTATTTCATTGCGGCGCAATTTCTGTGTAAATTCGTCAATGTAAGAGTGCGAGGGATACAGTAAAGAAGAAATAGTGCATCGGGAACGAGATACTCGTCCCCGAAAAAAAAATCCTTTTGTTGCCGTAGAAACGTTCCAGATTGGTAAAGAGAAGGTATGGAACACAATTTATGTCATTGCAACGCAATTTCTCTGTTAATTCCTCATCGACCCAAAAACAAAATACTGTCATTGCCGTAGAAACGTTCCTAGATTGGGAAGGAGAAGCCATGAAACACAATGTATTTTATTGCGACGCAATTTCTGTGTTAATTCCCCAATGTGAGAGTGCGAGGAATACAATAATGAAGAAATAGTGCATCGTGAACGAGAGACTCGTCCCCAAAAGAAAATCCTGTCTTTGCCGTAGAAACGTTCCCACATTGGGAAAGAGAAGGCGTGCAACATAATGTATTTCATTGCGACGCAATTTCTGTGTTAATTCGTCAATGTGAGGGTGTGAGGGATACAGTAAAGAAGAAATAGTGCATCGAGAACGAGATACTCGTCCCCAAAGGAAAATCCCGTCTTTGCCGCAGAAATGTTCCCAGATTTAGAATGAGAAGGCATGGAACACAATGTATTTCATTGCGACGCTATTTCTTTGTTAATTCGTCAATGTGAGAGTGCGAGGGATACAGTAAAGAAGAAATAGTGCATCGGGAACGAGATACTCGTCCCCAAAAAAAAATCCTTTTGTTGCCGTAGAAACGTTCCCAGATTGGTAGCCGGCCGCGGTGGTCTAGCGGTTATGGCACCGCAGTCCGGAACCGCGGGACTGCTACGGTCGCAGGTTCGAATCCTGCCTCGGGCATGGGTGTGTGTGATGTCCTTAGGTTAGTTAGGTTTAAGTAGTTCTAAGTTCTAGGGGACTTATGACCTAAGATGTTGAGTCCCATAGTGCTCAGAGCCATTTGAACCAGATTGGTAAAGAGAAGGTATGCAACACAATTTATGTCATTGCAACGCAATTTCTGTGACAATTACTCAATGTGAGGATGCGAGCGATGCAGTAAAGAAGAAACAGTTTATCGGGAACGAGATACTCGTCCCCAAAGGAAAATCCTGTCGTTGCCGTAGAAACGTCTCGAGATTGGGAAAGAGGAGGCATGTAAACCAATGTATTACATTTCGACGTCATTTCTGTGTTAATTCCTCAATGTGAGGTTGTGAGGGATACAGTAAAGAAGAAATAGTTCATCAGGAACGAGATAGTCATTCCCAAAAGAAAATCCTGTCGTTGCCGTAGAAACGTTCCGAGATTGGGAAACAGAAGGCATGGAAGACAATGTATTTTTTTGCGACGCCATTTCTGTATTAATTCGTCAATGTGAGGTTGCGAGGGATACAGTAAAGAAGAAATACTGCATCGGAAAGGAGATCCTCGACCCCAAAGAAAATCGTGTCGTTGCCGTTGAAACGTTCCTAGATTGTGAAGGAGAAGGCATGAAACACAATGTATTTTATTGCGACGCAATTCCTGTGTTAATTGCTCAATGTGAGAGTGCGAGGGATACACTAATGAAGAAATAGTGCATCGGGAACGCGATACTCGTCCCCAAAAGAAAATCCTGTCGTTGCCATAGAAACGTTCCCAGATTGGGAAAGAGAAGGTGTGCAACATAATGTATTTCATTGCGACGCAATTTCTGTGACAATTACTCAATGTGAGGATGCGAGGAATACAGTAAAGAAGAAATAGTTCATCGGAAAAGAGGTCCTCGACCCGAAAACAAAATCCAGTCGTTGCCATAGCAACGTTCCCGGATTGGGATAGAGAAGGCATGGAACCCAATGTACTTCAACACGACGCAATTTCTGTGTTAATTCCTCAATGTGAGGGTGCGAGGGATACAGTAAAGAAGAAATAGTGCATGGGGAACGTGATATTCGTCCCCAAAAAAAGATCCTGTCGTTGCCGTAGAAACGATCCCAGATTCGGAAAGAGAAGGCATGGAACACAATCTATTTCGATGCGACGCAATTTCTGTGTTAATTCGTCAATGTTTGGGTGCGAGGGACACAGTAAAGAAGAAATAGTGTATCGGGATCGAGATACTCGTCCCCAAAAGAAGATCCTTTTGTTCCCGAGGAAATGTTCCCACATAGGGAAAGGGAGGGCATGGAACACAATGTATTTCATTGCGGCGCAATTTCTTTCTTAATCCGTCAAAGTGAGAGTGCGAGGGATGCAGTAAAGAAGAAATAGTGCATCGGAAAGGAGATCCTCGACCCAAAAACAAAATACTGTCTTTGCTGTAGAAACGTTCCTAGATTGGGAAAGAGAAGGCATGGAACAAAGCGGATATCATTGCGACGCTATTTATGTGTTAATTCGACAATGTGAGAGTGCGAGGGGTACAGTAAAGAAGAAATAGTTCATCAGGTACGAGATACTCGTCCCCAAAGGAAACTCCTGTCGTTGCCGTAGAAATGTTTCGAGATTGGGAAAAAGAAGGCATGGAAAACAATGTATTTTATTGCGACGTCATTTCTGTGTTAATTCGTCAATGTGAGGGTGCGAGCGATACAGGAAAGAAAAAATAGTGCATCGGAAAGGAGATCTTCGACCGCAAAAAAAATCCTGTCATTGTCGTGGAAACGTTCCTACAATGCGAAGGAGAAGGCATGAAACACAATGTATTTTATTGCGACGCAATTTCTGTGTTAATTCCTCAATGAGAGAGTGCGAGGGATAGAATAATGAAGAAATAGTGCATCGTGAACGAGATACTCGTCCCCAAAAGAAAATCCTGTCATTGCCGTAGAAACGTTCCCAGATTGGGAAAGAGAAGGCGTGCAACATAATGTATTTCATTGCGACGCAATTTCTGTTATAATTACTCAAGGTGAGGATAGGAGGAATACAGTAAAGAAGAAATAGTGCAGCGGAAAAGAGGTCCTCGACCCGAAAACAAAATCCACTCGTTGCCATAGAAACGTTCCCGGATTGGGATAGAGCAGGCATGGAACCCAATGTATTTCATTGCGACGCAATTTCTGTGTTAATTCCTCAATGTGAGGGTGGGGGGGATACAGTAAAGAAGAAATAGTGCATCGGGAACGTGATATTCGTCCCCAAAAGAAGATCCTGTCGTTGCCGTAGAAACGATTCCGGATTCGGAAAGACAAGGCATGGAACACAATGTATTTCGTTGCGACGCAATTTCTGTGTTAAAATCTTCAATGTGAGGGTGCGAGGGATTCAGTAAAGAAGAAATAGTGCATCGAGAACGAGATACTCGTCCCCAAAAGGAAATCCTGTCGTTGCTGTAGAAACGTTCCCAGTTCTGGAGAGAGAAGGCATGGAACGCAATGTATTTCATTGCGATGCTATTTCTGTGTTAATTCGTCAATGTGGGAGTGCGAGGGATACAGTAAAGAGGAAATAGTTCATCGGGAACGAGATCCTCGACCACCAAAACAAAATCCTGTCGTTGCCGTAGAAACGTTCCTAGATTGGAACAGAGAAGGCATGGAACACAATTTGCATCAATGCGACACAATTTCTGTATAAATTCCTCAATGTGACCGTGCGAGGGATACCGTAAAGAAGAAATAGTGCATCAGAATGGAGATCCTCCACCCAAAAACAAAATACTGTCATTGGCGTAGAAACGTTCCTAGATTGGGAAAGAGAAGGCATGGAACAAAACGTATATCATTGCGACGCTATTTATGTGTTAGTTCGACAATGCGAGAGTGCGAGGGATACATTAAGGAAGAAATAGTTCATCAGGAACGAGAAACTCGTCCCCAAAAAAAATCCTGTCTTTGCCGTGGAAACGTTTTTAGATTGCGAAGGAGAAGGCATGAAAGACTATGTATTTTATTGCGACGCAATTTCTGTGTTAATTCGTCAATGTGAGAGTGTGAGGGATACAGTAATGTAGAAATAGTGCATCGGGAACGAGATACTTTCCCCCAAAAGAAAATCCTGTCGTTGGCGTAGAAACGTTCCCAGATTGGGAAAGAGAAGGCGTGCAACATAATGTATTTCATTGCGACGCAATTTCTGTGACAATTACTCAATGCGAGGATGCAAGGAAGACAGTAAAGAAGAAATAGTGCATCGGAAAGAGGTCCTCGACCCGAAAATAAAATCCAGTCGTTGCCATAGTAACGTTCCCGGATTGGGAAAGAGAAGGCATGGAACACAATGTATTTCATTGCGACTCATTTTCTGTGTTAATTCCTCAAGGTTAGAGTTCGAGGGATAGAGTAAAGAAGAAATTGTTCATCGGGAACTAGATACTCGTCCCCAAAACAAAATCCTGTCGTTGCTGTAGAAACGTCCCTAGATTGGGAAAGAGAAGGTATGGAACACAATGTATTTAATTGAGACGCTATTTCTGTGTTAATTCGTCAGTGAGAGAGTGCGAGGGATACAGTAGAGAAGAAATAGTTAATCGGGAACGAGATACTCGTCCCCAAAAGAAAATCATTTTTTTGCCATAGAAACGTTCCCAGATAGGGGAAGAGAAGGCATGGAACACAATTTATGTCATTGGTACGCAATTTCTGTGTTAATTCCTCAATGTGAGTGTGCTAGGGATACAGTAAAGAAGAAATTGTGCACCGGAAAGGAGATCCTCGACCCAAAAACAAAATACTGTAATTGCCATAGAAACGTTCCTAGATTGGGAAAGAGAAGACATGGAGCACAACGTATATAATTTGGAAGCTATTTCTGTGTTAAATCGTCTGTGTGAGATTGCAAGGGATACAGTAAAGAAGAAATAGTTCATCAGGAACGAGATACTCGTCCCCAAAGCAAAATCCTGTCGTTGCCACAGAAACGTTCATAGATTGGGAAAGAGAAGGCATGAAACACAATGTATATCATTGCGACGCAATTTCTGTGTTAATTCATCAATGTGAGAGTGCGAGCGATACAGTAAAGAAGTAATAGTGCATCGGGAACGAGATACTCGTCCCTAAAGGAAAATCCTGTCGTTGCCGTAGAAACGTTCCCAGATTGCGAAGGAGAAGGCATGGAACACAATGTATTTCATTCCGACGCAATTTCTGTGTTAATTCCTCAATGTGAGAGTGCGAAGGATACAGTAATGAAGAAGTTGTTCATCAGCAACGAGATACTCATCCCCAAAGGAAATTCCTGTCATTGCCGTAGAAACGTTCCGAGATTGGGAATGAGAAGGCATGGAAAACAATGTATTTTATTGCGACGCCATTTCTCTGTTAATTCGTCAATGTGAGGGTGCGGGGGATACAGTAAAGAAGAAATAGTGCATCGGAAAGGAGATCCTCGACCCAAAAACCAAATACTGTCATTGGTGTAGAAACGATCCTACATTGGGAAAGAGAAGGCATGGAACAAAACGTATATCATTTTGATGCTGTTTATGTGTTAATTCGACAATGTGAGAGTGCGAGGGATACAGTAAAGAAGAAATAATTCATCAGGAACGAGATACTTGTCCACAAAGGAAATTCATGTCGTTGCCGAAGAAACGTTCCGAGATTGGGAAAGAGAAGGCATGGAAAACAATGTATTTTATTGCGACGCCATTTCTCTGTTAATTCGTCAATGTGAGGGTGCGGGGGATACAGTAAAGAAGAAATAGTGCATCGGAAAGGAGATCCTCGACCCCCAAAAAAAATCCTGTCGTTGCCGTAGATACATTCCCAGATTGGGAAAGAGAAGGCGTGCAACATAATGTATTTCATTGCGACGCAATTTCTGTGACAATTACTTAATGTGAGGATGCGAGGAATACAGTAAAGAAGAAATAGTGCATCGGTAAAGAGGTCCTCAACCCGAAAATAAAATCAAGTCGTTGCCATAGAAACGTTCCCGGATTGGGGTAGAGAAGGCATGGAACCCAATGTATTTCATTGCGACGCAGTTTCTGTGTTAATTCCTCAATGTGAGGGTGCGAGAGATACAGTAAAGAAGAAATAGTGCATCAGGAACGTGATATTCGTCCCCAAAAGAAGATCCTGTCGTTGCCGTAGAAACGATCCCGTATTCGGAAAGAGAAGGCATGGAACACAATGTATTTCATTGCGACGCAATTTCTGTGTTAATTCGTCAATGTGAGGCTGCGAGGGATACAGTAAAGAAGAAATAGTGCATCGAGATCGAGATACTCGTCCCCAAAGGAAAAACCCGTCGTTCCCGTAGAAAAGTTCCCAGACTGGGAAGGAGAAGACATGGAACACAATGTATTTCATTGCGACGCAATTTCTTTGTTAATTCGTCAATGTGAGAGTGCGAGGGATACAGTTATGAGGAAATAGTTCATCGGGAACGAGATACTCGTCCCCAAAAGAAAATGCTGTCGTTGCTGTAGAAACGTTCCAAGATTGGGAAAGAGAAGACATGGAACACAATGTATTTAATTGCGACGCTATTTCTGTGTTAATTCCTGAATGTGAGGTTGCGAGGGATGCAGTAAAGAAGAAATAGTGCATCGGAAAGGAGATCCTCGACCCAAAAACAAAATACTGTCTTTGCCGTAGAAACGTTCCTAGATTTGGAAAGAGAAGGCATGGAACAAAACGTATATCATTGCGACGGAATTTCTGTGACAATTCCTCAAAGTGAGGGTGTGAGGGATACAGTAAAGAAGAAATAGTTCATCGGGAACGAGATACTCATCGCCAAAGGAAAATCCTGTCGTTGCCGTAGAAACGTCTCGAGATTGGGAAAGACCAGGCATGGAACCCAATGTATTACATTTCGACGCAATTTCTGTGTTAATTCCTCAATGTGAGGTTGTGAGGGATACAGTAAAGAAGAAATAGTGCATCAAGAACGAGATACTCATTCCCAAGAGTAAATCCTGTCGTTGCCATAGAACCGTTCCCAGATTGGGAATGAGAAGGCATGGAACACAATGTATTTCATTGCGACGCAATTTATGTGTTAATTCCTGAATGTTAGAGATCGAGGGATAGAGTAAAGAAGAAATTGTTCATCGGGAACGAGATACTCGTCCCCAAAACAAAATCCGGTCGTTGCTGTAGAAACATTCCTATATAGGGAACGAGAAGGTATGCAACAAAAGGTATATCATTGCAACGCTATCTATATGTTAATTCGACAATGTGAGAGTGCGTGGGATACAGTAAAGAAGAAATAGTTCATCAGGAACGATATACTCGTCCCCAAAGGAAATTCCTGTCGTTGCCATAGAAACGTTCCGAGATTGGGAAAGAGAAGGCATGGAAAACAATGTATTTTATTGCGACGCCATTTCTCTGTTAATTCGTCAATGTGAGGGTGCAAGGGATACAGTAAAGAAGAAATAGTGCATCGGAAAGGAGATCCTTGACCCAAAAAAAATCCTGTCGTTGCCGTGGAAACGTTCCTAGATTGCGAAGGAGAAGGCATGAAACACAATGTATTTCATTGCGACGCAATTTCTGTGTTAATTCCTCAATGTGAGGGTGCGAGTGATACAGTGATGAAGAAATAGTGCATCGGGAACGTGATATTCGTCCCCAAAAGAAGATCCTGTCGCCGTAGAAACTATCCCAGATTGGGAAGGAGAAGGCATGGTACACGATGTATTTCATTGCGACGCAATTTCTTTGTTAATTCGTCAATGTGAGAGTGCGAGGGATACAGTAAGGCAGAAATATTGCATCGGGAACGAGATACTCGTCCCCAAACGAAAATCATGTCGTTGCTGTAGAAACGTTCCTAGATTGGGAAAGAGAAGACATGGATCACAATGTATTTAATTCCGACGCTATTTCTGTGTTAATTCGTCAATGTGAAAGTGCGAGGGATACAGTTAAGAAGACATAGTGCATCGGGAACGAGATACTCGTCCCCAAAAAAAAATCCTTTTTTTGCCGTAGAAACGTTCCCATATGGGTAAAGAGAAGGTATGGAACACAATGTATGTCATTGCAACGCAATTTCTGTGTTAATTCCTCAATGTGAGGGTGCGAGGGATGCAGTAAAGAAGAAATAGTGCATCGGAAAGGAGATCCTCGACCCAACACAAATTACTGTCATTGCGGTAGACACGATCCTGGTTTGGGAAAGAGAGGGCATGGAACAAAACGTATATCATTGCGACGGAATTTCTGTGACAATTCCTCAATGTGAGGGTGCGAGGGATACAGTAAAGACGAAACAGTTCATTGGGAACGAGATACTCGTCGCCAAAGGAAAATCCTGTCGTTGCCGTAGAAACGTATCGAGATTTGGAAAGAGGAGGCATGGAACCCAATGTATTACATGTCGACGCAATTTCTGTGTTAATTCCTCAATGTGAGGTTGTGAGGGATACAGTAAAGAAGAAATAGTGCATCAAGATCGAGATACTCATTCCCAAAAGAAAATCCTGTCGTTGCCATAGAACCGTTCCCTGATTGGAAAAGAGAAGGCATGGAACACAATGTATTTCATTCCGACTCAATTTCTGTGTTAATTCCTGAATGTTAGAGTTCGAGGGATTGAGTAAAGAAGAAATTGTTCATCGGGAACGAGACACTCGTCCCCAAAACAAAATCCAGTCGTTGCTGTAGAAACGTTCATAGATTGGGAAAGAGAAGGCATGGAACAAAACGTATATCATTGCAACGCTATTTATGTGTTAATTCGACAATGTGAGAGTGCGAAGGATACAGTAAAGAACAAATAGTTCATCAGGAACGAGATACTCGTCCCCAAAGGAAATTGCTGTCGTTGCCGTAGAAAAGTTCCGAGATTGGGAAAGAGAAGGCATGGAAAGCAATGTATTTTATTGCGACGCCATTTCTGTGTTAATTCGTCAATGTGAGGGTGCAAGGGATAGAGCAAAGAAGAAATAGTGCATCGGGAACGAGATACTCGTCCCCAAAAGAAAATCCTGTCGTTGCCGTAGAAACGTACCCAGATTGGGAAAGAGAAGGCGTGCAACATAATGTATTTCGTTGCGACACAATTTCTGTGACAATTACTCAATGTGAAGATGCGAGGAATACAGTAAAGAAGAAATAAGCATCGAAAAAGAGATCTTCGACCCGAAAACAAAATCCTGTCGTTGCCATAGAAACGTTCCCGGATTGGGATGGAGAAGGCATGGAACCAAATGTATTTCATTGCGACGGAATTTCTGTGACAATTCCTCAATGTGAGGGTGCGAGGGATGCAGTAAAGAAGAAATAGTGCATCGGAAAGGAGATCCTCGACCCAAAAACAAAATCCGGTCGTTGCTGTAGAAACGTTCCTAGATTGGGTAAGAGAAGGCATGGAACAAAACGTATATCATTGCGACGCTATTTATGTGTTAATTCGACAATGTGAGAGTGCGAAGGATACAGTAAAGAACAAATAGTTCATCAGGAACGAGATACTCGTCCCCAAAGGAAATTGCTATCGTTGCCGTAGAAACGTTCCGAGATTGGGAAAGAGAAGGCATGGAAAGCAATGTATTTTATTGCGAAGCCATTTCTCTGTTAATTCGTCAATGTGAGGGTGCGAGTTATACAGTAAAGAAGAAATAGTGCATCGGAAAGGAGATCCTCGACCCCAAAAAAAATCCTGTTGTTGCCGTGGAAACGTTCCTAGATTGCGAAGGAGAAGGCATGAAACACAATGTATTTCATTGCGTCGCAATTTCTGTCACAATTACTCAAAGTGAGGATGCGAGGCATACAGTAATGCAGAAATGGTGCATCGGAAAAGAGGTCCTCGACCCGAAAACAAAATCCTGTCGTAGCCATAGAAGCGTTCCCGGGTTGGGATAGAGAAGGCATGGAACCCAATGTATTTCATTGCGACGCAATTTCTGCGTTAATTCCTCAATGTGAGGGTGCGAGGGATACAGTAAAGAAGAAATAGTGCATCGAGAACGTGATATTCGTCCCCAAAAGAAGGTCCTGTCGTTGCCGTAGATACGATCCCAGATTCGGAAAGAGATGGCATGGAACCCAATGTATTTCATTGCGACGTAGTTTCTGTGTTAATTGCTCAATGTGAGAGTGCGAGGGATACAGTAAAGAAGAAATAGTGCATCGAGAACGAGATACTCGTCCCCAATGGAAAATCCCGACGTTGCTGTCGAAACGTTCCTAGATTGGGAAAGAGAAGACATGGAACACAATGTATTTAATTGCGACGCTATTTCTGTGTTAATTCGTCAATGTGAGAGTGCGAGGGATACAGTAAAGAAAAAATAGTGCATCGTGAACGAGATACTGGTCCCCAAAAAAAATCCTCTTTTTGCCGTAGAAACGTTCCCAGATTGGTAAAGAGAAGGTATGGAACACAATTTATTTCATTGCGACACAATTTCTGTGTTAATTCCTGAATGTTAGAGTTCGAGGGATAGAGTAAAGAAGAAATTGTTCATCGGGAACGAGATATTCGTCCCCAAAACAAAATCCGGTCGATGCTGTAGAGACGTTCCTAGATTAGGAAAGAGAAGGCATGGAACAAAACGTATATCACTGCGACGCTATTTATGTGTTAATTCGACAATGTTAGAGTGCGAGGGATACAGTAAAGAAGAACTAGTTCATCAGGAACGAGATACTCGTCCCCAAAGGAAATTCCTGTCGTTGCCGTAGAAACGTTCCGAGATTTGGAAAGAGGAGGCATGGAAAACAATGTATTTTATTGCGACGCCATTTCTGTGTTAAATCGTCAATGTGAGGGTGCAAGGGATACAGTAAAGAAGAAATAGTGCATCGGAAAGGAGATCCTCGACCCAAAAAAAAAAATCCTGTCTTTGCCGTGGAAACGTTCCTAAATTGCGAAGGAGAAGGCATGAAACACAATGTATTTTATTGCGACGCAATTTCTGTGTTAATTCCTCAATGTGAGAGTGCGAGGGATACAGTAATGAAGAAATAGTGCATCGGGAACGAGATACTTGTCCCCAAAAGAAAATCCCGTCGTTGCCATAGAAACGTTCCCAGTTTGGGAAAGAGAAGGCGTGCAACATAATGTATTTCATTGCGACGGAGTTTCTGTGTTAATTCCTCAATGTGAGGGTGCGAGGGTTACAGTAAAGAAGAAATAGTGCATCGAGAACGAGATACTAGTCCCCAATGGAAAAACCCGGCGTTGCCGTAGAAAAGTTCCCAGATTGGGAAGGAGAATTCATGGAACACAATGTATTTCATTGCGACGCAATTTCTTTGTTAATTCGTCAATGTGAGAGTGCGAGGCATACAGTAAGGAAGAAATAGTTAATCGGGAACGAGATAGTCGTCCCCAAAAGAAAATCCTGTCGTTGCTGTAGAAACGTTCCTAGATTGGGAAAGAGAAGACATGGATCACAAAGTATTTAATTGCGACGCTATTTCTGTGTTAATTCGTCAATGTGAGAGTGCGAGGCATACAGTAAAGAAGAAACAGTTCATCGGGAACGAGATACTCTTCCCCTAAGGAAAAACCTGTCGTTGCCGTAGAAACGTCTCGAAATTGGGAAAGAGGAGGCATGGAACCCAATGTATTACCTTTCAACGCAATTTCTGTGTTAATTCCTCAATGTGAGGTTGTGAGGGATACAGTAAAGAAGAAATAGTGCATCAAGAACGAGATACTCATTCCCAAAGAAAATCCTGTCGTTGCCATAGAACCGGTCCCAGATTGGGAAAGAGAAGGCATGGAACACAATGTATTTCATTGCGACGCAATTTCTGTGTTAAATCCTGAATGTTGGAGTTCGAGGGATACAGTAAAGAAGAAATTGCTCATCGGGAACGAGATATTCGTCCCCAAAACAAAATCCGTTCGTTGCTGTAGAAACGTTCCTAGATTGGGAAAGAGAAGGCATGGAACAAAACGTATAACATTGCGACGCTATTTATGTGTTAATTCGACAATGTGAGAGTGCGAGGGATACAGTGAAGAAGAAATAGTTCATCAGGAACGAGATACTCGTCCCCAAATGAAATTCCTGTCGTTGCCGTAGAAACGTTCCGAGATTGGGAAAGAGAATGCATGAAACACAATGTATTTTATTGCGACGCAATTTCTGTGTTAATTCCTCAATGTGAGAGTGCGAGGGATACACTAAAGAAGAAATAGTGCATCGGGAACGTGATATTCGTCCCCAAAAGAAAATCCTGTCGTTGCCGTAGAAACGTAACCAGATTGGGAAAGAGAAGGCGTGCAACATAATGTATTTCATTGCGACGCTATTTCTGTGACAATTACTCAATGTGAGGATGCGAGGAATACAGTAAAGAAGAAATAATGCATCGGAAAAGAGGTCCTCGACCCGAAAACAAAATCCAGTCGTTGCCATAGAAACGTTCCCGGATTGGGATAGAGAACGCATGGAACCCATGAATTTCATTGCGACGCAATTTCTGTGTTAATTCGTCAATGTGAGGGTGCGAGTTATACAGTAAAGAAGAAATAGTGCATCGGAAAGGAGATCCTCGACCCCAAAAAAAATCCTGTTGTTGCCGTGGAAACGTTCCTAGATTGCGAAGGAGAAGGCATGAAACACAATGTATTTTATTGCGTCGCAATTTCTGTCACAATTACTCAAAGTGATGATGCGAGGCATACAGTAATGAAGAAATAGTGCATCGGAAAAGAGGTCCTTGACCCGAAAACAAAATCCTGTCGTAGCCATAGATGCGTTCCCGGGTTGGGATAGAGAAGGCATGGAACCCAATGTATTTCATTGCGACGCAATTTCTGTGTTAATTCCTCAATGTTAGGGTGCGAGGGATACAGTAAAGAAGAAATAGTGCATCGGGAACGTGATATTCGTCCCCAAAAGAAGGTCCTGTCGTTGCCGTAGATACGATCCCAGATTCGGAAAGAGATGGCATGGAACCCAATGTATTTCATTGCGACGTAGTTTCTGTGTTAATTGCTCAATGTGAGGGTGCGAGGGATACAGTAAAGAAGAAATAGTGCATCGAGAACGAGATACTCGTCCCCGATGGAAAATCCCGACGTTGCTGTCGAAACGTTCCTAGATTGGGAAAGAGAAGACATGGAACACAATGTATTTAATTGCGACGCTATTTCTGTGTTAATTCGTCAATGTGAGAGTGCGAGGGATGCAGTAAAGAAAAAATAGTGCATCGTGAACGAGATACTGGTCCCCAAAAAAAATTCTCTTTTTGCCGTAGAAACGTTCCCAGATTGGTAAAGAGAAGGTATGGAACACAATTTATTTCATTGCGACAAAATTTCTGTGTTAATTCCTGAATGTTAGAGTTCCAGGGATAGAGTAAAGAAGAAATTGTTCATCGGAAACGAGATATTCGTCCCCAAAACAAAATCCGGTCGATGCTGTAGAGACGTTCCTAGATTGGGAAAGAGAAGGCATGGAACAAAACGTATATCATTGCGACGCTATTTATGTGTTAATTCGACAATGTTAGAGTGCGAGGGATACAGTAAAGAAGAACTAGTTCATCAGGAACGAGATACTCGTCCCCAAAGGAAATTCCTGTCGTTGCCGTAGAAACGTTCCGAGATTTGGAAAGAGGAGGCATGGAAAACAATGTATTTTATTGCGACGCCATTTCTGTGTTAAATCGTCAATGTGAGGGTGCAAGGGATACAGTAAAGAAGAAATAGTGCATCGGAAAGGAGATCCTCGACCCAAAAAAAAATCCTGTCTTTGCCGTGGAAACGTTCCTAAATTGCGAAGGAGAAGGCATGAAACACAATGTATTTTATTGCGACGCAATTTCTGTTTTAATTCCTCAATGTCAGAGTGCGAGGGATACAGTAATGAAGAAATAGTGCATCGGGAACGAGATACTCGTCCCCAAAAGAAAATCCCGTCGTTGCCATAGAAACGTTCCCAGTTTGGTTAAAGAGAAGGCGTGCAACATAATGTATTTCATTGCGACGGAGTTTCTGTGTTAATTCCTCAATGTGAGGGTGCGAGGGTTACAGTAAAGAAGAAATAGTGCATCGAGAACGAGATACTAGTCCCCAATGGAAAATCCCGGCGTTGCCGTAGAAAAGTTCCCAGATTGGGAAGGAGAATTCATGGAACACAATGTATTTCATTGCGACGCAATTTCTTTGTTAATTCGTCAATGTGAGAGTGCGAGGCATACAGTAAGGAAGAAATAGTTAATCGGGAACGAGATAGTCGTCCCCAAAAGAAAATCCTGTCGTTGCTGTAGAAACGCTCCTAGATTGGGAAAGAGAATACATGGAACACAAAGTATTTAATTGCGACGCTATTTCTGTGTTAATTCGTCAATGTGAGAGTGCGAGGGATACAGTAAAGAAGAAACAGTTCATCGGGAACGAGATACTCTTCCCCTAAGGAAAAACCTGTCGTTGTCGTAGAAACGTCTCGAGATTGGGAAAGAGGAGGCATGGAACCCAATGTATTACCTTTCAACGCAATTTCTGTGTTAATTCCTCAATGTCAGGTTGTGAGGGATACAGTAAAGAAGAAATAGTGCATCAAGAACGAGATACTCATTCCCAAAGAAAATCCTGTCGTTGCCATAGAACCGGTCCCAGATTGGGAAAGAGAAGGAATGGAACACAATGTATTTCATTGCGACGCAATTTCTGTGTTAAATCCTGAATGTTGGAGTTCGAGGGATACAGTAAAGAAGAAATTGCTCATCGGGAACGAGATATTCGTCCCCAAAGCAAAATCCGAACGTTGCTGTAGAAACGTTCCTAGATTGGGAAAGAGAAGGCATGGAACAAAACGTATAACATTGCGACGCTATTTATGTGTTAATTCGACAATGTGAGAGTGCGAGGGATACAGTGAAGAAGAAATAGTTCATCAGGAACGAGATACTCGTCCCCAAATGAAATTCCTGTCGTTGCCGTAGAAACGTTCCGAGATTGGGAAAGAGAATGCATGAAACACAATGTATTTTATTGCGACGCAATTTCTGTGTTAATTCCTCAATGTGAGAGTGCGAGGGATACACTAAAGAAGAAATAGTGCATCGGGAACGTGATATTCGTCCCCAAAAGAAAATCCTGTCGTTGCCGTAGAAATGTACCCAGATTGCGAAAGAGAAGGCGTGCAACATAATGTATTTCATTGCGACGCTATTTCTGTGACAATTACTCAATGTGAGGATGCGAGGAATACAGTAAAGAAGAAATAATGCATCGGAAAAGAGGTCCTCGACCCGAAAACAAAATCCAGTCGTTGCCATAGAAACGTTCCCGGATTGGGATAGAGAACGCATGGAACCCATGAATTTCATTGCGACGCAATTTCTGTGTTAATTCCACAATGTGAGGGTGCGAGTGATACAGTAAAGAAAAAATAGTGCATCGGGAACGTGATATTCGTCCCCAAAAGAAGATCCTGTCGTTGCCATAGAAACGATCCCAGATTCGGAAAGAGAAAACATGGAACACAATGTATTTCATTGCGACGCAATTTCTGTGTTAATTCCTCAATGTGAGGGTGCGAGGGATACAGTAAAGAAGAAATAGTGCATCAAGCACGAGATACTCGTCCCCAAAGGAAAATCCCGTCGTTGCCGTGGAAAAGTTCCCAGATTGGGAAGGAGAAGGCATGGAACACAATGTATTTCATCACGACGCAATTTCTTTGTTAATTCGTCAATGTGAGAGTGCGAGGGATACATTAAGGCAGAAATTGTACATCGGAAACGAGATACTCGTCCCCAAAAGAAAATCGTGTCGTTGTTGTAGAAACGTTCCTAGATTGGGAAAGAGAAGACATGGAACACAATGTATTTAATTGCGACGCTATTTCTGTGTTAATGCGTCAATGTGAGAGTGCGAGGGATACAGTAAAGAAGAAATAGTGCATCGGGAACGAGATACTCGTCCCCAAAAAAAATCCTTTTGTTGCCGTAGAAACGTTCCCAGATTGGTAAAGAGAAGGTTTGGAACACAATTTATGTCATTGCAACGCAATTTCTATGTTAATTCCTCAATGTAAGGGTTCGAGGGATGCAGTAAAGAAGAAATAGTGCATCGGAAAGGAGATCCTTGAGCCAAAAACAAAATACTGTCATTGCCGTTGAAACGTTCCTAGATTGGGAAAGAGAAGGCATGGAACAAAACGTATATCATTGCGCCGGAATTTCTGTGACAATTCCTCAATGTGAGGGTGCGAGGGATACAGTAAATAAGAAACAGTTCATCGGGAACGAGATACTCGTCGCCAAAGGAAAATCCTGTCGTTGCCGTAGAAACGTCTCGAGATTGGGAAAGAGGAGGCATGGAACACAATGTATTACATTTCGACGCAATTTCTGTGTTAATTCCTCAATGTGAGGTTGTGAGGGATACAGTAAAGAAGAAATAGTGCATCAAGAACGAGATACTCATTCCCAAATGAAAATCCTGTCGTTGCCATAGAACCGTTCCCAGATTGGGAAAGAGAAGGCATGGAACACAATGTATTTCATTGCGACGCAATTTCTGTGTTAATTCCTGAATGTTAGAGTTCGAGGGATAGAGTAAAGAAGAAATTGTTCATCGGGAACGAGATACTCGTCCCCAAAACAAAATCCGGTCGTTGCTGTAGAAACGTTCCTAGATTGGGAAAGAGAAGGCATGGAACAAAACGTATATCATTGCGACGCTATTTATGTGTTAATTCGACAATGTGAGAGTGCGAGGGATCCAGTAAAGAGGAAATAGTTTATCAGGAAAGAGATACTCGTCCCCAAAGCAAATTCCTGTCGTTGCCATAGAAACGTTCCGAGATTGGGAAAGAGAAGGCATGGAAAACAATGTATTTTATTGCGACGCAATTTCTGTGTTAATTCGTCAATGAGAGAGTGCGAGGGAAACAGTAAAGAAGAAATAGTGCATCGGAAAGGAGATCCACGACTCCAAAAAAAATCCTGTCGTTGCCGTGGAAACGTTCCTAGATTGCGAAGGAGAAGGCATGAAACACAATGTATTTTATTGCGACGCAATTTCGGTGTTAATTCCTCAATGTGAGAGTGCGAGGGATACAGTAATGATGAAATAGTGCATCAGGAACTAGATACTCGTCCCCAAAAGAAAATCCTGTCGTTGCCGTAGAAACGTTCCCAGATTGGGAAAGAGAAGGCGTGCAACATAATGTATTTCATTGCGACGCAATTTCTGTGAGAATTACTCAATGTGAGGATGCGAGGAATACAGTAAAGAAGAAATAGTGCATCGGAAAAGAGGTCCTCAACCCGAAAACAAAATCCAGTCGATGCCATAGAAACGTTCCCGGATTGCGATACAGAAGGCATGGAACCCAATGTATTTCATTGCGACGCAATTTCTGTGTTAATTCCTCAATGTTAGGGTGCGAGTGATACAGTAAAGAAGTAATAGTCCATCGGGAATGTGATATTCGTCCCCAAAAGAAGAACCTGTCGTTGCCGTAGAAACGATCCCACATTCGGATAGAGAAGGCATGGAACACAATGTACTTCATTGCGACGCAATTTCTGTGTTAATTCGTTAATGTGAGGGTGCGAGGGATACAGTAAAGAAGAAATAGTGCATCGAGAACGAGATACTCGTCCCCAAAGGAAAATCCCATCGTTGCCGTAGAAAAGTTCCCAGATTGGGAAGGAGAAGGCATAGGACACAATGTATTTCATTGCGACGCAATTTCTTTGTTAATTCGTCAATGTGAGACTGCGAGGGATACATTAAAGAAGAAATAGTGCATCGGGAACGAGATATTCGTCCCAAAAAAAAATCCTTTTGTTGCCGTAGAAACGTTTCCAGATTGGTAAAGAGAAGGTATGGAACACAATTTATGTCATTGCAACGCAATTTCTGTGTTAATTCCTCAATGTGAGAGTGCGAGGTATACAGTAATGAAGAAATAGTGCATCGGGAACGAGTTAATCGTCCCCAAAAGAAAATCCTGTCGTTGCCGTAGAAACGTTCCCAGATTGAGAAAGAGAAGGCGTGCAACATTATGTATTTCATTGCGACGCAATTTCTGTGACAATTACTCAATGTGAGGATGCGAGGAATACAGTAAAGAAGAAATAGTGCATCGGAAAAGAGGTCCTCGACCCGAAAACAAAATCCAGTCGTTGCCATAGAAACGTTCCCGGAATGGGATAGAGAAGGCATGGAACACAATGTACTTCATTGCGTCGCAATTTCTGTGTTAATTCCTAGATGTGAGAGTGCGAGGGATACAGTAAGGAAGAAATAGTGCATCGGGAACGAGATAGTCGTCCCCATAAAAAAATCCTGTCGTTGCTGTAGAAACGTTCCTAGATTGGGAAAGAGAAGACATGGAACACAATGTATCTAATTGCGACGCTATTTCTGTGTTATTTCGTGAATGCGAGAGTGCGAGGGATACAGTAAAGAAGAAATAGTGCATCGGGAACGAGATACTCGTCCCCAAAAAAAATCCTTTTTTTGCCGTAGAAACGTTCCCAGATTGGTAGAGAGAAGGTATGGAACACAATTTATGTCATTGCAACGCAATTTCTGTGTTAATTCCTCAATGTGAGGTTGCGAGCGATACAGTAAAGAAGAAATAGTGCATCAGAAAGGAGATCCCCGACCCAAAAACAAAATACTGTCATTGCCGTTGAAACGTTCCTAGATTGGGAAAGAGAAGGCATGGAACAAAACGTATATCATAGCGACGGAATTTCTGTGACAATTACTCAATGTGAGGGTGCGAGGGATACAGTAAATAAGAAACAGTTCATCGGGAACGAGATACTCGTCCCCAAAGGAAAAACCTGTCGTTGCCGTAGAAACGTCTCGAGATTGGGAAAGAGGAGGCATGGAACCCAATGTATTACATTTCATCGCAATTTCTGTGTTAATTCCTCAATGTGAGGTTGTGAGGGATACAGTAAAGAAGAAATAGTGCATCAAGAACGAGATACTCATTCCCAAAGAAAATCCTGTCGTTGCCATAGAACCGTTCCCAGATTGGGAAAGGGAAGGCATGGAACCCATGAATTTCATTGCGACGCAATTTCTGTGTTAATTCCTCAATTTGAGGGTGCGAGTGATACAGTAAAGAAAAAATAGTGCATCGGGAACGTGATATTCGTCCCCAAAAGAAGATCCTGTCGTTGCCGTAAAAACGATCCCAGATTCGGAAAGACAAGGCATGGAACACAATGTATTTCATTGCGACGCATTTTCTGTGTTAATTCGTCAATGTGAGGGTGCGAGGGATACAGTAAAGAAGAAATAGTGCATCGAGAAAGAGATACTCGTCCCCAAAGGAAAATCCCGTCGTTGCCGTGGAAAAGTTCCCAGATTGGGAAGGAGAAGGCATGGAACACAATGTATTTCATTACGACGCAATTTCTTTGTTAATTCGTCAGTGTGAGAGTGCGAGGGATACATTAAGGCAGAAATAGTGCATCGGGAACGAGATACTCGTCCCCAAAAGAAAATCGTGTCGTTGCTGTAGAAACCTTCCTAGTTTGGGAAAGAGAAGACATGGAACACAATGTATTTAATTGCGACGCTATTTCTGTGTTAATTCCTCAATGTGAGGTTGTGAGGGATACAGTAAAGAAGAAATAGTGCATCAAGAATGAGATACTCACTCCCAAAGAAAATCCTGTCGTTGCCATAGAACCGTTCCCAGATTGGGAAAGAGAAGGCATGGAACACAATGTATTTCATTGCGACGCAATTTCTGTGTTAATTCCTGAATGTTGGAGTACGAGGGATAGAGTAAAGAAGAAATTGCTCAACGGGAACGAGATATTCGTCCCCAAAACAAAATCCGTTCGTTGCTGTAGAAACGTTCGTAGACTGGGAAAGAGAAGGCATGGAACAAAACGTATAACATTGCGACGCTATTTATGTGTTAATTCGTCAATGTGAGAGTGCGAGGGATACATTAAGGCAGAAATAGTGCGTCGGGAACGAGATACTCGTCCCCAAAGGAAAATCGTGTCGTTGCTGTAGAAACGTTCCTAGATTGGGAAAGAGAAGACATGGAACACAATGTATTTAGTTGCGACGCTATTTCTGTGTTAATTCGTCAATGTGAGAGTGCGAGGTATACAGTAAAGAAGAAATAGTGCATCGGGAACGAGAGACTCGTCCCCAAAAAAAAATCCTTTTGTTGCCGTAGAAACGTTCCCAGATTGGTAAAGAGAAGGTTTGGAACAAAATGTATGTCATTGGAACGCAATTTCTGTGTTAATTCCTCAATGGGAGGGTGCGAGGGATGCAGTAAAGAAGAAATAGTGCATTGGAAAGGTGATCCTCGAGCCAAAAACAAAATCCTGTCATTGCCGTAGAAACGTTCCTAGATTGGGATAGAGAAGGCATGGAACAAAACGTATATCATTGCGACGGAATTTCTGTGACAATTCCTCAATGTGAGGGTGCGAGGGATACAGTAAATAAGAAACCGTTCATCGGGAACGAGATACTCGTTGCCAAAGGAAAATCCTGTCGTTGCCGTAGAAACGTCTCGAGATTGGGAAAGAGGAGGAATGGAACCCAATGTATTACATTTCGACGCAATTTCTGTGTTAATTCCTCAATGTGAGGTTGTGAGGGATACAGTAAAGAAGAAATAGTGCATCAAGAACGAGATACTCATTCCCAAATGAAAATCCTGTCGTTGCCATAGAACCGTTCCCAGATTGGGAAAGAGAAGGCATGGAACACAATGTATTTCATTACGACGCAATTTCTGTGTTAATTCCTGAATGTTAGAGTTCGAGGGATAGAGTAAAGAAGAAATTGTTCATCGGGAACGAGATACTCGTCCCCAAAACAAAATCCGGTCGTTGCTGCAGAAACGTTCCTAGATTGGGAAAGAGAAGGCATGGAACAAAACGTATATCATTGCGACGCTATTTATGTGTTAATTCGACAATGTGAGAGTGCGAGGGATCCAGTAAAGAGGAAATAGTTTATCAGGAAAGAGATACTCGTCCCCAAAGCAAATTCCTGTCGTTGCCATAGAAACGTTCCGAGATTGGGAAAGAGAAGGCATGGAAAACAATGTATTTTATTGCGACGCCATTTCTGTGTTAATTCGTCAATGTGAGGGTGCAAGGGATACAGTAAAGAAGAAATAGTGCATCGGAAAGGAGATCCACGACTCCAAAAAAAATCCTGTCGTTGCCGTGGAAACGTTCCTAGATTGCGAAGGAGAAGGCATGAAACACAATGTATTTTATTGCGACGCAATTTCTGTGTTAATTCCTCAATGTGAGAGTGCGAGAGATACAGTAATGATGAAATAGTGCATCGGGAACGAGATACTCGTCCCCAAAGGAAAATCCTGTCGTTGCCGTAGAAACGTTCCCAGATTGGGAAAGAGAAGGCGTGCAACATAATGTATTTCATTGCGACGCAATTTCTGTGACAATTACTCAATGTGAGGATGCGAGGAATACAGTAAAGAAGAAATAGTGCATCGGAAAAGAGGTCCTCGACCCGAAAACAAAATCCAGTCGTTGCCATAGAAACGTTCCCGGATTGGGATAGAGAAGGCATGGAACCCATGAATTTCATTGCGACACAATTTCTGTGTTAATTCCTCAATGTTAGGGTGCGAGTGTTACAGTAAAGAAGAAATAGTGCATCGGGAATGTGCAATCCGTCCCCAAAATAAGATCCTGTCGTTGCCGTAGAAACGATCCCACATTCGGAAAGAGAAGGCATGGAACACAATGTACTTCATTGCGACACAATTTCTGTGTTAATTCGTTAATGTGAGGGTGCGAGGGATACAGTAAAGAAGAAACAGTTCATCGGGAACGAGATACTCGTCGCCAAAGGAAAATCGTGTCGTTGCCGTAGAAACGTCTCGAAAATGGGAAAGAGGAGGCATGGAACACAATGTATTACATTTCGACGCAATTTCTGTGTTAATTCCTCAATGTGAGGATGTGAGCGACACAGTAAAGAAGAAATAGTGCCTCAAGAACGAGATACTCATTCCCAAAGAATATCCTGTCGTTGACATAGAACCGTTCCCAGATTGGGAAAGAGAAGTCATGGAACACAATGTACTTCATTGCGACGCAATCTCTGTGTTAATTCCTGAATGTTAGTTCGAGGGATAGAGTAAAGAAGAAATTGTTCATCGGGATCGAGATACTCGTCGCCAAAACTAAATCCGGTCGTTGCTGTAGAAACGTTCCGAGA
The DNA here is from genome assembly GCF_023898315.1 of Schistocerca nitens. Lineage (NCBI taxonomy): Eukaryota > Metazoa > Arthropoda > Insecta > Orthoptera > Acrididae > Schistocerca > Schistocerca nitens. Next base: position 6,978,518 of record NC_064618.1, on the reverse strand, counting down.
TTGGGAAAGAGAATGCATGGAAAACAATGTATTTTATTGCGACGCCATTTCTGTGTTAATTCGTCAATGTGAGGGTGCAAGGGATACAGTAAAGAAGAAATAGTGCATCGGAAAGGAGATCCTCGACCCAAAAAAAAATCCTGTCGTTGCCGTGGAAACGTTTCTAGATTGCGAAGGAGAAGGCATGAAACACAATGTATTTTATTGCGACGCAATTTCTGTGTTAATTCCTCAATGTGAGAGATAAGGGATACAGTAATGATGAAATAGTGCATCGGGAACGAGTTAATCGTCCCCAAAAGAAAATCCTGTCGTTGCCGTAGAAACGTACCCAGATTCTGAAAGAGAAGGCGTGCAACATAATGTATTTCATTGCGAAGCAATTTCTGTGACAATTACTCAATGTGAGGATGCGAGGAATACAGTAAAGAAGAAATAATGCATCGGAAAAGAGGTCCTCGACCCGAAAACAAAATCCAGTCGTTGCCATAGAAACGTTCCCGGATTGGGATAGAGAAGGCATGGAACCCATGAATTTCATTGCGACGCAATTTCTGTGTTAATTCCTCAATGTGAGGGTGCGGGTGATACAGCAAAGAAAAAATAGTGCATCGGGAACGTGATATTCGTCCCCAAAAGAAGATCCTGTCGTTGCCGTAGAAACGATCCCAGATTCGGAAAGACAAGGCATGGAACCCAATGTACTTCATTGCGACGCAATTTCTGTGTTAATTCCTAGATGTGAGGGGGCGAGGGTTACAGTAAAGAAGAAATAGTGCAACGAGAACGAGATACTAGTCCCCAATGGAAAATCCCGACGTTGCCGTAGTAAAGTTCCCAGATTGGGAAGGAGAAGGCATGGAACACAATGTATTTCATTGCGACGCAATTTCTTTGTTAATTCGTCAATGTGAGAGTGCGAGGGATACAGTAAGGAAGAAATAGTGCATCGGGAACGAGATAGTCGTCCCCAAAAGAAAATCCTGTCGTTGCTGTAGAACTTCCTAGATTGGGAAAGAGAAGACATGGAACACAATGTATTTAATTGCGACGCTATTTCTGTGTTAATTCGTCAATGTGAGAGTGCGAGGGATACAGTAAAGAAGAAATAGTGCATCGGGAACGAGATACTCGTCCCCAAAAAAAATCCTTTTTTTGCCGTAGAAACGTTCCCAGATTGGTAAAGAGAAGGTATGGAACACAATTTATGTCATTGCAACGCAATTTCTGTGTTAATTCCTCAATGTGAGGTTGCGAGGGATGCAGTAAAGAAGAAATAGTGCATCAGAAAGGAGATCCTCGAGCCAAAAACAAAATACTGTCATTGCCGTTGAAACGTTCCTAGATTGGGAAAGAGAAGGCATGGAACAAAACGTATATCATTGCTACGGAATTTCTGTGACAATTCCTCAATGTGAGGGTGCGAGGGATATGGTAAAGAAGAAACAGTTCATCGGGAACTAGATACTCGTCCCTAAAGGAAAAGCCTGTCGTTGCCGTAGAAACGTCTCGAGATTGGGAAAGAGGAGGCATGGAACCCAATGTATTACATTTCAACGCAATTTCTGTGTTAATTCCTCAGTGTGAGGTTGTGAGGGATACAGTAAAGAAGAAATAGTGCATCAAGAACGAGATACTCATACCCAAAGAAAATCCTGTCGTTGCCATAGAACCGTTCCCAGATTGGGAAAGAGAAGGCATGGAACACAATGTATTTCATTGCGACGCAATTTCTGTGTTAGTTCCTGAATGTTGGAGTTCGAGGGATAGAGTAAAGAAGAAATTGCTCATCGGGAACGAGATATTCGTCCCCAAAACAAAATCCGGTCGTTGCTGTAGAAACATTCCTAGATTGGGAAAGAGAAGGCATGGAACAAAACGTATAACATTGCGACGCTATTTATGTGTTAATTCGACAATGTGACAGTGCGAGGGATACAGTAAAGAAGAAATAGTTCATCAGGAACGAGATACTCGTCCCCAAAAGAAATTCCTGTCGTTGCCGTACAAACGTTCCAAGATTGGGAAACAGAAGGCATGAAACACAATGTATTTTATTGCGACGCAATTTCTGTGTTAATTCCTCAATGTGAGAGTGCGAGTGACACACTAAAGAAGAAATAGTGCATCGGGAACGTGATATTCGTCCCCAAAAGAAAATCCTGTCGTTGCCGTAGAAACGTACCCAGATTGGGAAAGAGAAGGCGTGCAACATAATGTATTTCATTGCGAAGCAATTTCTGTGACAATTACTCAAAGTGAGGATGCGAGGAATACAGTAAAGAAGAAATAATGCATCGGAAAAGAGGTCCTCGACCCGAAAACAAAATCCAGTCGTTGCCATAGAAACGTTCCCGGATTGGGATAGAGAAGGCATGGAACCCATGAATTTCATTGCGACGCAATTTCTGTGTTAATTCCTCAATGTGAGGGTGCGAGTGATACAGTAAAGAAAAAATAGTGCATCGGGAACGTGATATTCGTCCCCAAAAGAAGATCCTGTCGTTGCCGTAGAAACGATCCCAGATTCGGAAAGACAAGGCATGGAACACAATGTATTTCATTGCGACGCAATTTCTGTGTTAATTCGTCAATGTGAGTGTGCGAGGGATAGAGTAAAGAAGAAATAGTGCATCGAGAACGAGATACTCGTCCCCAAAGGAAAATCCCGTCGTTGCCGTGGAAAAGTTCCCAGATTGGGAAGGAGAAGGCATGGAACACAATGTATTTCATTACGACGCAACTTCTTTGTTAATTCGTCAATGTGAGAGTGCGAGGGATACATTAAGGCAGAAATAGTGCATCGGGAACGAGATACTCGTCCCCAAAAGAAAATCGTGTCGTTGCTGTAGAAACGTTCCTAGATTGGGAAAGAGAAGACATGGAACACAATGTATTTAATTGCGACGCTATTTCTGTGTTAATTCGTCAATGTGAGAGTGCGAGGGATACAGTAAAGAAGAAATAGTGCATCGGGAACGAGATACTCGTCCCCAAAAGAAATCCTTTTGTTGCCGCAGAAACGTTCCCAGATTGGTAAAGAGAAGGTTTGGAACAAAATTTATGTCATTGCAACGCAATTTCTGTGTTAATTCCTCAATGGGAGGGTGCGAGGGATGCAGTAAAGAAGAAATAGTGCATCGGAAAGGAGATCCTCGAGCCAAAAACAAAATACTGTCATTGCCGTAGAAACGTTCCTAGATTGGGATAGAGAAGGCATGGAACAAAACGTATATCATTGCGACGGAATTTCTGTGACAATTCCTCAATGTGAGGGTGCGAGGGATACAGTAAATAAGAAACAGTTCATCGGGAACGAGATACTCGTCGCCAAAGGAAAATCCTGTCGTTGCCGTAGAAACGTCTCGAGATTGGGAAAGAGGAGGCATGGAACCCAATGTATTATATTTCGACGCAATTTCTGTGTTAATTCCTCAATGAGAGGTTGTGAGGGATACAGTAAAGAAGAAATAGTGCATCAAGAACGAGATACTCATTCCCAAATGAAAATCCTGTCGTTGCCATAGAACCGTTCCCAGATTGGGAAAGAGAAGGCATGAAACACAATGTATTTCATTGCGACGCAATTTCTGTGTTAATTCCTGAATGTTAGAGTTCGAGGGATAGAGTAAAGAAGAAATTGTTCATCGGGAACGAGATACTCGTCCCCAAAACAAAATCCGGTCTTTGCTGTAGAAACGTTCCTAGATTGGGAAAGAGAAGGCATGGAACAAAACGTATATCATTGCGACGCTATTTATGTGTTAATTCGACAATGTGAGAGTGCGAGGGATCCAGTAAAGAAGAAATAGTTTATCAGGAAAGAGATACTCGTACCCAAAGCAAATTCCTGTCGTTGCCATAGAAACGTTCCGAGATTGGGAAAGAGAAGGCATGGAAAACAATGTATTTTTTTGCGACGCCATTTCTGTGTTAATTCGTCAATGTGAGGATGCAAGGGATACAGTAAAGAAGAAATAGTGCATCGGAAAGGAGATCCACGACTCCAAAAAAAATCCTGTCGTTGCCGTGGAAACGATCCTAGATTGCGAAGGAGAAGGCATGAAACACAATGTATTTTATTGCGACGCAATTTCTGAGTTAATTCCACAATGTGAGAGTGCGAGGGATACAGTAATGATGAAATAGTGCGTCAGGAACGAGATACTCGTCCCCAAAGGAAAATCATGTCGTTGCCATAGAACCGTTCCCAGATTGGGAAAGAGAAGTCATGGAACACAATGTACTTCATTGCGACGCAATTTCTGTGACAATTACTCAATGTGAGGATGCGAAGAATACAGTAAAGAAGATATAGTGCATCGGAAAAGAGGTCCTCGACCCGAAAACAAAATCCTGTCGTTGCCGTAGAAACGACCCCACATTCGGAAAGAGAAGGCATGGAACACAATATACTTCATTGCGACGCAATTTCTGTGTTAATTCGTTAATGTGAGGGTGCGAGGGATACAGTAAAGAAGAAACAGTTCATCGGGAACGAGATACTCGTCGCCAAAGGAAAAACCTGTCGTTGCCGTAGAAACGTATCGAGATTGGGAAAGAGCAGGCATGGAACCCAATGTATTACATTTCGACGCAATTTCTGTGTTAATTCCTCAATGTGAGGTTGTGAGGGATACAGTAAAGAAGAAATAGTGCATCAAGAACGAGATACTCATTCCCAAAAGAAAATCCTGTCGTTGCCATAGAACCGTTTCCAGATTGGGAATGAGAAGGCATGGAACACAATGTATTTCATTGCGACGCAGTTTCTGAGTTAATTCCTGAATGTTAGAGTTCGAGGGATTGAGTAAAGAAGAAATTGTTCATCGGGAACGAGATACTCGTCCCCAAAAACGAAATCCAGTCGTTGCTGTAGAAACGTTCATAGATTGGGAAAGAAAAGGCATGGAACAAAACGTATATCATTGCAACGCTATGTGTTAATTCGACAATGTGAGAGTGCGAGGGATACAGTAAAGAAGAAATAGTGCATCGGGAACGAGATACTCGTCCCCAAAAGAAAATCCTGTCGTTGCTGTAGATACATTACCAGATTGGGAAAGAGAAGGAGTGGAACACAATGTATTTCATTGCGACGCAATTTCTGTGACAATTACTCAATGTGAGGATGCGAGGAATACAGTAAAGAAGAAATAGTGCATCGGAAAACAGGTCCTCGACCCGAAAACAAAACCCAGTCGTTGCCATAGAAACGTTCCCGGATTGGGATATAGAAGGCCTGGAACCCAATGTATTTCATTGCGACGCAATTTCTGTGTTAATTCCCGAACGTGAGGGTGCGAGGGACAGAGTAAAGAAGAAATAGTGCATCGGGAACGTGATATTCTTCCCCAAAAGAAGATCCTGTCGTTGCCGTAGAAACGATCGCAGATTCGGAAATAGAAGTCATGGAACACGACGTATTTCATTGCGACGCAATTTCTGTGTTAATTCGTCAATGTGAGGGTGCGAGGGATACAGTAATGAACAAATAGTGCATCGGGATTGAGATACTTGTCCCCAAAAGAAGATCCTTTCGTTGCCGTAAAAATGTTCCCAGATTGGGAAAGAGAAGGCATGGAACAAAACGTATATCATTTTGACGCTATTTATGTGTTAATTCGACAATGTGAGAGTGCGGGGGATACTGTAAAGAAGAAATAGTTCAACAGGAACGAGATACTTGTCCCCAAAGGAAATTCCTGTCGTTGCCGTAGAAACGTTCCGAGATTGGGAAAGAGAAGGCATGGAAAACAATGTATTTTATTGCGACGCCATTTCTCTGTTAATTCGTCAATGTGAGGGTTCGAGGGATACAGTAAAGAAGAAATAGTGCATCGGAAAGGAGATCCTCGACCCCAAATAAAATCCTGTTGTTGCCGTGGAAACGTTCCTAGATTGCGAAGGAGAAGGCATGAAACAATGTATTTTATTGCGACGCAATTTCTGTGTTAATTCCTCAATGTGAGAGTGCGAGGGATACAGTAATGAAGAAATAGTACATCGGGAACGGGATACTCGTCCCCAAAAGAAAATCCTGTCGTTGCCGTAGAAACGTTCCCAGTTTGGGAAAGAGAAGGCTTGCAACATAATGTATTTCATTGCGACGCAATTTCTGTGACAATTACTCAATGTGAGGATGCGAGGCATACAGTAAAGAAGAAATAGTGCATCGGAAAAGAGGTCCTCGACCCGAAAACAAAATCCAGTCGTTGCCATAGAAACGTTCCCGGATTGGGATAGAGAAGGCATTGAACGCAATGTACACTCCTGGAAATTGAAATAAGAACACCGTGAATACATTGTCCCAGGAAGGGGAAACTTTATTGACACATTCCTGCGGTCCGATACATCACATGATCACACTGACAGAACCACAGACACATAGACACAGGCAACAGAGCATGCTCAATGTCGGCACTAGTACAGTGTATATCCACCTTTCGCAGCAATGCAGGCTGCCATTCTCCCATGGAGACGATCGTAGAGATGCTGGATGTAGTCCTGTGGAACGGCTTGCCATGCCATTTCCACCTGGCACCTCAGTTGGACCAGCGTTCGTGCTGGACGTGCAAACCGCGTGAGACGACGCTTCATCCAGTCCCAAACATGCTCAATGGGGGACAGATCCGGAGATCTTGCTGGCCAGGGTAGTTGACGTACACCTTCTAGAGCACGTTGGGTGGCATGGGATACATGCGGACGTGCATTGTCCTGTTGGAACAGCAAGTTCCCTTGCCGGTCTAGGAATGGTAGAACGATGGGTTCGATGACGGTTTGGATGTACCGTGCACTATTCAGTGTCCCCTCGACGATCACCAGTGGTGTACAGCCAGTGTAGGAGATCGCTCCCCACACCATGATGCCGGGTGTTGGCCCTGTGTGCCTCGGTCGTATGCAGTCCTGATTGTGGCGCTCACCTGCACGGCGCCAAACACGCTTACGACCATCATTGGCACCAAGGCAGAAGCGACTCTCATCGCTGAAGACGACACGTCTCCATTCGTCCCTCCATTCAGGCCTGTCGCGACACCACTGGAGGCGGGCTGCACGATGTTGGGGCGTGAGCGGAAGACGGCCTAACGGTGTGCGGGACCGTAGCCCAGCTTCATGGAGACGGTTGCGAATGGTCCTCGCCGATACCCCAGGAGCAACAGTGTCCCTAATTTGCTGGGAAGTGGCGGTGCGGTCCCCTACGGCACTGCGTAGGATCCTACGGTCTTGGCGTGCATCCGTGCGTCGCTGCGGTCCGGTCCCAGGTCGAGGGGCACGTGCACCTTCCGCCGACCACTGGCGACAACATCGATGTACTGTGAAGACCTCACGCCCCACGTGTTGAGCAATTTGGTGGTACGTCCACCCGGCCTCCCGCATGCCCACTATACGCCCTCGCTCAAAGTCCGTCAACTGCACATACGGTTCACGTCCACGCTGTCGCAGCATGCTACCAGTGTTAAAGACTGCGATGGAGCTCCGTATGCCACGGCAAACTGGCTGACACTGACGGCGCCGGTGCACAAATGCTGCGCAGCTAGCGCCATTCGACGGCAACACCGCGGTTCCTGGTGTGTCCGCTGTGCCGTGCGTGTGATCATTGCTTGTACAGCCCTCTCGCAGTGTCCGGAGCAAGTATGGTGGGTCTGACACACCGGTGTCAATGTGTTCTTTTTTCCATTTCCAGGAGTGTATTTCATTGCGACGCAATTTCTGTGTTAATTCCTCAATGTGTGGGTGCGAGGGATACAGTAAAGAAGAAATAGTGCATCGGGAACGTGATATTCGTCCCCAAAAGAAGACCCTGTCGTTGCCGTAGAAACGATCCCAGATTCGGAAAGAGAAGGAATGGAAAACAATGTATTTCATTTCGACGCAATTTCTGTGTTAATTCGCCAATGTGAGGGTGCGAGGGATACAGTAAAGAAGAAATAGTGCATCGGGATCGAGATACTCGTCCCAAAAAGAAGATCCTTTCGTTGACGTAGAAATGTTCCCAGATTGGGAAAGAGACGGCATGGAACACAATTTATTTCATTGCGGCGCAATATAATGTGTTAATTCGTCAGTGTGAGAGTGCGAGGGATACAGTAAAGAAGAAATAGTGCATCGGGAACGAGATACTCGTCCCCAAAAGAAAATCCTGTCGTTGCTGTAGATACGTTACCAGATTGGGAAAGAGAAGGAGTGGAACACAATGTATTTCAATGCGACGGAATTTCTGTGACAATTCCTCAATGTGAGGGTGCGAGGGATGCAGTAAAGAAGAAATAGTGCATCGTAAAGGAGATCCTCGACCCAAAATCAAAATACTGTCATTGGTGTAGAAACGTTCCTAGATTGGGAAAGAGAAGGCATGGAACAAAACGTATATCACTGCGACGCTATTTGTGTGTTAATTCGACAATGTGAGAGTGCGAGGGATACAGTAAAGAAGAAATAGTTCATCAGGAACGAGATACTCGTCCCCAAAGGGAATTCCTGTCGTTGCCGTAGAATCGTTCCGAGATTGGGAAAGAGAAGGCATGGAAAGCAATGTATTTTATTGCGACGCCATTTCTCTGTTACTTCGTCAATGCGAGGGTGCGAGGGATACAGTGAAGAAGATACAGTGCATCGGAAAGGAGATCCTCGACCCCAAAAGAAATCCTGTCTTTGCCGTGGATACGTTCCTAGATTGCGAAGGAGAAGGCATGAAACACAATGTATTTTGTTGCGACGCAATTTCTGTGTCAATTCCTCAATGTGAGCGTGCGAGGGGAACAATAATGAAGAAATAGTGCACCGGGAACGAGATACTCGTCCCCAAAAGAAAATCCTGTCGTTGCTGTGGAAACATTCCCAGATTCGGAAAGAGAAGGCGTGAACAGTAATTTATTTCATTGCGTCGCAAATTCTGTGACAATTACTCAATGTGAGCATGCGATGAATATAGTAAAGAAGAAATAGTGCATCGGTAAAGAGGTCCTCAACCCGAAAACAAAATCCAGTCGTTTGCATAGAAACGTTGCCGGATTGGGATAGAGAAGGCATGGAACACAATGTATTTAACACTCTCTGTACCAGGCCTATTTTATGCACCCGTCCCTAGAAACCGGGCAATTTTACCAATATTAAAAAAATTACTGCATCAAATCTACTGTTTGGATTGTGGCAAATTTGGTACCATCTTGAAGCTGCACATTTCTACTTTAATTCTGAGTGAAAGAAACTACTTTACAATGCACAGCTTTAAGGTACAGTTATAGAAATCACTTAGATGTTTTAAGAATTTAGAAAAAGTCATACGAATAAGGGAATACAATTGTGATTTATTTTTAACCAAAATTGTGGCACTACATTACATGTTTCTGATAGTATACAGTATTACATATAAATTTCACACAGAATCATATTGTTTTTTAGTGTGGAAAATTTTAAAGCAAGGTTCCAGGCAGAGTGCAACGCCACACTGTTCACATTCGTATCGTGTCTCTTTGCGAGAAGCCTTGCCACTCTGTTTCTTGCTCCTGGAACTGCACACGTGACACACACGAGCAGCATACTTCTTAGTAGTTGCAGGTATGTGCTGCAAAAAATGTCTCTTTGTTAGCCGACCTACAGTTCCTTCATTTCTTGGAATGAATTCAAGTGTGTCGTCTTCAACAAGCTGAACTGCAAGCACTGTTATAAAGTCTGTTATTGTAATATTCTTCCTGTGCACTGCATTGTACAGCCAAAATGCATTTGATACTCCCATAAGCAGCAAATGGAAATATAATTTTCGCCACCATTTCACAGTTCTGTGCTGGAACGGATTGTACTGCAGGCGTTGGTCTCCAATATCCACTCCAATTTTATTGAGGTTGTAATCAAGTACCTGAAGTGGTTTCAATACTACAGACCCATTTCTCTTAGTATGCGTACCAAATGTTGCTTGATGCCTTGTAGACAATGTATACACATCTCTCTTATCTTTCCACTTCATTGCCAATACATTATCTTTACGCCGAAAAGACATTTCGCCCTTTTTCAGCTTAGCAGATACTAAATCTTTAGGCAATCCTTTCCTGGATTTGTTCACAGTACCAACAGCTCCAGTGCCTTTCTCTGCCAGTTGCTGAAATAGCTCTGGACTGGAATAAAATCGATCTAAATACACAGTGTGGCCTTTGTTCAGCAAGCTGCTGTCAGACAACAATCGCAAAATAACCGCAGACGAAGAATTGTCAACAATATGCTTACCAGCATAAACTTCAAAATTTACAACATAGCCACTACTGGCTTCAGCAACAGCATATACTTTCAGTCCATACTTATGAGGCTTATTTTGCATGTAAACACGGAAACTCACACGACCTCGAAATGGGCAAATTCCTTCATCAATTGTCACTTTTTCTGAGGGACGATATGCCTGGATACATCGCTCCTTCAAATTATTATAATATGGCAAAACTTTGTAAAGTGGATGAAATCCATCTTCGCCTGGTTTTTTCTGATTTGAATTGTCAACAAGATGCAAGCATGACAGTATCTGAGTGAAACGCAAACGGCTCATGACATGGGGACAAAAGTTACAACTAAGAACAGGATTAGTGCTCCAATGGTCCGCAATTTTTGGCTTTTTCGAAACACACATGTGGAAAATAATACCCAAGAAACGCCTCATCTCACTTATAGTCACTGGCTTCCACGAACTCAAAACTGAATGGGGCTTCAGATTATTTCCTCTTCTTTTCTTCTGTATTGTCTGTGATGCATACAAATTTGTCTGTCTCTTGAGTTCATTTACGTCACTGTCAGTAAGGAACACTTTACTGCAATCCAGTACAGAACTCGACTCATCAATATCCACTAGTATCTGCCTGGGTGTCGTGTTGACAGGCAGAGGTCGGTAGGTGTCAACTGCAGTCCACTCACTGTCTTTCGGATACGGCACAGCTGCTGGATTTGAAGCAACACCTTCAACATCATTCTCGTCTTCATCTGAAGACAAACTGTCATCAATCTCGTCTTCTAAAAAGAATATCACATTATGTGTAACTACATACATCGTTTACACATGTTCAACAGATATGTGCGTACTGCACAATTACGTGGAAAATTCGGAAATACGTACCTTCAAACACACCATTGCATTCAGAATCGTCTGAATCACTCTCTACATTATCCAGAGTGTCGCTATGATTGATCAAATCCGCAATTTCTGCGTCTGATAAACCGCGCCGAAACATGATGACAAACAACTGAATGATATACAGACTGAGAACGCAAAGATAAGTTTTAACATGAATTACAGCGCTGCCGTGACATCTATGGACGCATTTTGTTAATAAACATCTGAAAAACGTATAGCGCTGGCCAAACCCGTAGAAATAACGTTGCAGTGTTTTGAATGAAATTAAATGTAGCGGCCCGTAAATTTTACGGGCTTGGTGATTTTCGCGCGATCCCAGGCCCGTAAATTTTACGGGCTTGGCGCTTAGAGTGTTAATTGCGACGCTATTTCTGTGTTAATTCGTCAATGTGAGAGTGCGAGGGATACAGTAAAGAAGAAATAGTGCATCGTGAACGAGATACTCGTCCCCAAAAATAATCCTTTTTTTGCCATAGAAACGTTCCCAGATTGGGAAAGAGGAGGCATGGAACCCAATGTATTACATTTCGACGCAGTTTCTGTGTTAATTCCTCAATGTGAGGTTGTGAGGGATACAGTAAAGAAGAAATAGTGCATCAAGAACGAGATACTCATTCCCAAAGAAAATCCTGTCGTTGCCATAGAACCGTTCCCAGATTGGGAAAGAGGAGGCATGGAACACAATGTATTTCATTGCGACGGAATTTCTGTGACAATTCCTGAATGTTAGAGTTCGAGGGATAGAGTAAAAAAGAAATTGTTCATCGGGGACGAGATATTCGTCCCCAAAACAAAATGCGGTCGTTGCTGTAGAAACGTTCCTAGATTGGGAAAGAGAAGGCATGGAAGAAAACGTATATCATTGTGACGCTATTTACGTGTTAATTCGACAATGTGAGAGTGCGAGGGATACAGTAAAGAAGAAATAGTTCATCAGGAACGAGATACTCGTCCCCAAAGGAAATTCCTTTCGTTGCCGTGGAAACGTTCCGAGATTGGGAAAGAGAAGGCATGAAAAACAATGTAATTTATTGCGACGCCATTTCTGTGTTAATTCGATAATGTGAGGGTGCAAGGATACAGTAAAGAAGAATTAGTGCATCGGAAGGAGATCCTCGACCGAAAAAAAAATCCTGTCGTTGCCGTGGAAACGTTCCTAGATTGCGAAGGAGAAGGCATGTAACACAATGTATTTTATTGCGACGCAATTTCTGTGTTAATTCCTCAATGTGAGAGTGCGAGGGATACAGTAAAGAAGAAATAGTGCATCGGGAACGTGAAATCCGTCCCCAAAAGAAAATCCTGTCGTTGCCGTAGAAACGTACCCAGATTGGGAAAGAGAAGGCGTGCAACATAAAGTATTTCATTGCGACGCTATTTCTGTGACAATTACTCAATGTGAGAATGCAAGGAATACAGTAAAGAAGAAATAGTGCATCGGAAAAGAGGTCCTCGACCCGAAAACAAAATCCAGTCGTTGCCATAGAAACGTTCCCGGATTGGGATAGAGAAGGCATGGAACCCAATGAATTTCTTTGCGACGCAATTTCTGTTTTAATTCCTCAATGTGAGGGTGCGAGTGATACAGTAAAGAAGAAATAGTGCATCGAGAACGTGATATTCGTCCCCAAAAGAAGATCCTGTCGTTGCCGTAGAAACGAACCCAGATTCGGAAAGAGAAGGCATGGAACACAATGTATTTCATTGCGACGCTATTTCTGTGTTAATTCGTCAATGTGAGGGTGCGAGGGATACAGTAAAGAAGAAATAGTGCATCGAGATCGAGATACTCGTCCCCAAAGGAAAGTCCCGTAGAAAAGTTCCCAGATTGTTAAGGAGAAGGCATGGAACACAATGTATTTCATTGCGACGCAATTTCTTTGTTAATTCGTCAATGTGAGAGTGCGAGGGATACAGTAAGGCAGAAATAGTGCATCGGGAACGAGATCCTCGACCCCAAAAAAAATCCTGTCGTTGCCCTGGAAACGTTCCTAGATTGCGAAGGAGAAGGCATGAAACACAATGTACTTTATTGCGACGCAATTTCTGTGTTAATTCCTCAATGTGAGAGTGCGAGGGATACAGTAATGAAGAAATAGTGCATCGGGAACGAGATACTCGTCCCCAAAAGAAAATCCTGTCGTTGCCGTAGAAACGTTCCTAGATTGGGAAAGAGAAGGCGTGCAACATAATGTATTTCATTGCGACGCAATTTCTGTGACAATTACTCAATGTGAGGATGCGAGGAATACAGTAAAGAAGAAATAGTGCACCGGAAAGGAAGTCCTCGACCCGAAAACAAAATCCAGTCGTTGCCATAGAAACGTTCCCGGATTGGGAGAGAGAAGGCATGGAACCCAATGTATTTCATTGCGACGCAATTTCTGTGTTAATTCCTCAATGTGAGGGTGCGAGTGATACAGTAAAGAAGAAATAGTGCATCAGGAACGTGATATTCGTCCCCAAAATATGATCCTGTCGTTGCCGTAGAATGGATCCCACATTCGGAAAGAGAAGGCATGGAACACAATGTACTTCATTGCGACGCAATTTCTGTGTTAATTCGTTAATGTGAGGGTGCGAGGGATACAGTAAAGAAGAAATAGTGCATCGAGAACGAGATACTCGTCCCCAAAGGAAAATCCCGTCGTTGCTGTAGAAATGTTCCCAGATTGGGAAGGAAGAGGCGTGGAACACAATGTATTTCTTTGTTAATTCGTCAATGTGAGAGTGCGAGGGATACAGTAAAGAAGAAATAGTGCATCGGGAACGATATATTCGTCCCAAAAATAAATCCTTTTGTTGCCGTAGAAACGTTCCCAGATTGGTAAAGAGAAGTTATGGAACACAATTTATGTTATTGCAACGCAATTTCTGTGTTAATTCCTCAACGTGAGGTTGCGAGGGATGCAGTAAAGAAGAAATAGTGCTTCGGAAAGGAGATCCTCGACCCAAAAACAAAATACTGTCATTGCCGTAGAAACGTTCCTAGATTGGGAAAGAGAAGGCATGGAACAAAACGTATATCATTTCGACGGAATTTCTGTGACAATTCCTCAATGTGAGGGTGCGAGTGATACAGTAAAGAAGAAACAGATCATCGGAAACGAGATACTCGTCGCCAAAGGAAAATCCTGTCGTTGCCGTAGAAACGTCTCGAGATTGGGAAAGAGGGGGCATGGAACCCAATGTATTACATTTCGACGCAATTTCTGTGTTAGTTCCTCTATGTGAGGTTGTGAGGGATACAGTAAAGAAGAAATAGTGCATCAAGAACGAGATACTCATTTCCAAAGAAAATCCTGTCGTTGCCATAGAACCGTTCCCAGATTGGGAAAGAGAAGTCATGGAACACAATGTATTTCATTGCGACGCAATTTATGTGTTAATTCCTGAATGTTAGAGTTCGAGGGATAGAGTAAAGAAGAAATTGTTCATCGGGAACGAGATACTCGTCCCCAAAACTAAATCCGGTCGTTGCTGTAGATACGTTCCTAGATTGGGAAAGGGAAGGCATGGAACAAAACGTATATCATTGCGACGCTATTTATGTGTTAATTCGACAATGTGAGAGTGCGAGGGATACGGTAAAGAAGAAATAGTTCATCAGGAACGAGATACTCGTCCCCAAAGGAAGTTCCTGTCGTTGCCGTAGAAACGTTCCGAGATTGGGAAAGAGAAGGCATGGAAAATGATGTATTTTATTGCGACGCTATTTCTGTGTTAATTCGTCAATGTGAGGGTGCAAGGGATACAGTAAAGAAGAAATAGTGCTTCGGATAGGAGATCCTCGACCCAAAAAAAAATCCTGTCGTTGCCGTGGAAACGTTCCTAGATTGCGAAGGAGAAGGCATGAAACACAATGTATTTTATTCCGACGCAATTTCTGTGTCAATTCCTCAATGTGAGAGTGCGAGGGATATAATAATGAAGAAATAGTGCATGGGGAACGAGATACTCGTCCCGAAAGGAAAATCCTGACGTTGCAGTAGAAATGATCCCAGATTCGGAAAGAGAAGACATGGAACACAATGTATTTCATTGCGACGCAATTTCTGTGTTAATTCGTCAATGTGAGGGTGTGAGGGTACAGTAAAGAAGAAATTGTGCATCGAGAACGAGATACTCGTTCCCAAAGGAAAATCCATCCGTTGCCGTAGAAAAGTTCCCAGATTGGGAAGGGGAAGGCATGGAACACAATGTATTTCATTGCGACGCAATTTCTGTGTTAATTCCTGAATGTTGGAGTTCGAGGGATAGAGTAAAGAAGAAATTGTTCATCGGGAACGAGATACTCGTCCCCAAAACAAAATCCTGACGTTGCTGTAGAAACGTTCCTAGATTGGGAAAGAGAAGGCATGGAAGAAAACGTATATAATAGCGACGCTATTTATGTGTTAATTCGACAAAGTGAGAGTGCGAGGGAGACAGTAAAGAAGAAATAGTTCATCAGGAACGAGATACTCGTTTCCAAAGGAAATTCCTGCCGGTGCCGTAGAAACGTTCCGAGATTGGGAAAGAGAAGGCATGGAAAACAATGTATTTTACGGCGACGCCATTTCTGTATTAATTCGTCAATGTGAGGGTGCGAGGGATACAGTAAAGAAGAAATAGTGCATTGGAAAGGAGATCCTCGACCACAAAAAAAATCGTGTTGTTGCCGTGGAAGCGTTTCTAGATTGCGAAGGAGAAAGCATGAAACACAATGTATTTTAATGCGACGCAATTTCTGTGTTAATTCGTCAACGTGAGAGTGCGAGGGATACAGTAATGAAGAAATAATGCATCGGGAACGAGAGACTCGTCACCAAAAGAAAATCCTGTCGTTCCCGTAGAATCGTTACCAGATTGGGAAAGAAGAAGATGTGCAACATAATGTATTTCATTGCGACGCAATTTCTGTGACAATTACTCAATGTGAGGATGCGAGGAATACAGTAAAGAAGAAATAGTGCATCGGAAAACACGTCCTCGACCCGAAAACAAAATCCAGTCGTTGTCATAGAAACGTTCCCGGATTGGGATGGAGAAGGCATGGTACCCAATGTACTTCATTGCGACGCAATTTCTGTGTTAATTCCTAGATGTGAGGGTGCGAGGGATACAGTAAAGAGGAAATAGTGCATCGGGAACGTGATATTCGTCCCCAAAAGAAGATCCTGTCGTTGCCGTAGAAACGATCCCAGATTCTGAAAGAGAAGGCATGGAACACAATGTATTTCATTGCGACGCAATTTCTGTGTTAATTCGTCAATTTGAGGGTGCGAGGGATACAGTAAAGAAGTGTATCGGGATCGAGATACTCGTCCCCAAAAGAAGATCCTTTCGTTGCCGTAGAAATGTTCCCAGTTTGGGAAAGAGAGGGCATGGAACACAATGTATTTCATTGCGGCGCAATTTCTGTGTTAATTCGTCAATGTGAGAGTGCGAGGGATACAGTAAAGAAGAAATAGTGCATCGGGAACGAGATCCTTTTCCCCAAAAGATAAAACTGTCGTTGCTGTAGATACGTTTCCAGATTGGGAAAGAGAAGGAGTGGAACACAATGTATTTCATTGCGACGGAAGATCTGTGACAATTCCTCAATGTGAGGGTGCGAGGGATGCAGTAAGGAAGAAATAGTGCATCGGAAAGGAGATCACCGACCCAAAAACAAAATACTGTCATTGCTATAGAAACGTTACTAGATTTGGAAAGTGAAGGCATGGAACAAAACGTATATCATTGCGACGCTATTTATGTGTTGATTCGACAATATGAGAGTGCGAGGGATACAGTAAGGAAGAAATAGTTCATCAGGAACGAGATACTCGTACCCAAAGGAAACTCCTGTCGTTGCCGTAGAAACGTTCCGAGATTTGGAAAAAGAAGGCATGGAACCCAATGTATTTCATTGCGATGCTATTTCTGTGTTAATTCGTCAATGTAATAGTGCGAAGGATGCAGTAATGAAGAAATAGTGCATCGGAAAGGAGATCCTCGACCCCAAAACAATATCCTGTCGTTCCTGTAGAAGCGTTCCTAGATTGGGAAAGTGAAGGCATGAAACACAATGTATTTTATAGCGACGCAATTTCTGTGTTAATTCCTCAATGTGAGAGTGCAAGGGATACAATAATGAAGAAATAGTGCATCGGGAACGAGATCCTCGACCCCAAAGCAAAATCCCGTCGTTGCCGTAGAAACGTCCCTAGATTGGGACAGAGACGGCATGGAACACAGTGTATTTTATGGCAGCGCAATTTCTGTTTTAATTCGTCAATGTGTGAGTGCGAGGGATACAGTTATGAGGAAATAGTTCATCGGGAACGAGATCCTCGACTCCAAAACAAAATCCTGTCGTTGCCGTAGAAACGTTCCTAGATTGGGAAAGTGAAGTCATGGAACACAATGTATTTAATTGCGACGCTATTTCTGTGTTAATTCGTCAATGTGAGAGTCCGAGGGATACAGTAAAGAAGAAATAGTGCATCGGGAACGAGATACTCGTCCCCAAAAAAAATTCTTTTGTTGCCGCAGAAACGATCCCATATTGGTAAGGAGAAGGTATGGAACACTATTTTGTCAATGCAACGCAATTTCTGTGTTAATTCCTCAATGTGAGGGTGCGAGGGATGCAGTAAAGAAGAAATAGTGCATCGGAAAGGAGATCCTCGACCTCAAAACAAAATCCTGTCGTTGCCGTAGAACCGATCCTAGATTGCGAAGGAGAAGGCATGGAACACAATGTATTTTATGCAACGCAATTTCTGTGTTAATTCCTCAATGTCAGAGTGCGAAGGATACAGTAAAGAAGAAATAGTGCTTCGGAATGGAGATCCTCGACCCCAAAACAAATTCCTGTCGTTGCCGTAGAAACGTTCCCAGATTCGGAAAGAGAAGGTATGGAACATAATGTACTTCATTGCGACGCAATTTCTGGGTTAATTGCTCAATGTGAGGGTGCGAGGGATACAGTAAAGAAGAAAAAGTTCATCGGGAACGAGATACTCGTCCCCAAAGGAAATTCCTGTCGTTGCCGTAGAAACGTTCCGAGATTGGGAAAGAGACTGCATGGAACACAATGTATTTTATTGCGACGCCATTTCTGTGTTAATTCGTCAATGTGAGGGTGCGAGGGATATAGTAAAGAAGAAATAGTGCTTCGGAATGGAGATCCTCGACACCAAAACAAATTCCTGTCGTTGCCGTAGAAACGTTCCGAGATTGGGAAAGAGACAGCATGGAACACAATGTATTAAATTGCATCGGGAACGAGAAACACGTCCCCAAAACAAAATCCTGTCGTTGCCGTACAAACGTTCCCAAATTCGGAAAGAGAAGGCGTGGAACACAATGTATTTCATTGCGACGCAATTTCTGTGACAATTCCTCAATGTGAGGATGCGAGGAATACAGTAAAGAAGAAATAAGCATCGGAAAAGACATCCTCGACCCGAAAACAAAATCCTGTCGTTGCCGTAGACACGTTCCTAGGTTCGGAATGGGAAGGCATGGAATACAATGTATTTCATTGCGACGTTATTTCTGTGTTCATTCGACAATGTGAGAGTGCGAGGGATACAGTAAAGAAGAAATAGTTAATCGGGAACGAGATGCTTGTCCCCAAAAGAAAATCCAGTAAATGGCGTAGAAACGTTCCCAGATTGGGAAAGAGAAGGCATGGAACACAATGTATTAAATTGCAACCCAATTTCTGTGTTCATTCGTCAATGTGAGAGTGCGAGGGATACAGTAAAGAAGAAACAGTGCATCGGGAACGAGATACTCGTCCCCAAAACAATATCCTGTCGTTGCTGTAGAAACATTCCCATATTCGGAAACCGAAGGCATGGAACACAACGTGTTTCATTGCGACGCAATTTCTATGATAATTCGTCAATGTGAGGGTGCGAGAGATACAGTAAACAAGAAATAGTGCATTGGAAAGGAGATCATCGATTCCAAAACAAAATCCTGTATTTGTCGTAGAAACGCTCCTAGAATAGGAAAGAGAAGACTTGGAACCCATGTATTACAATGCGACGCAATTTCTGTGTTAATCCCTCAATGTGAGGGTGCGAGGGATACCATAAAGAACAAATAGTGCATCGGAAAGGAGATCCTCGACCCTGAAACAAAATCCTGTCGTTGCCGTAGAAACGTTCATAGATTGGGAAAGAGAAGGCGTGGAACACAATGTCTTTCATTGCGACGCGATTTCTGTGACAATTCCTCAATGTGAGGGTGCGAGGGATACAGTGAAGATGTAATAGTGCATCAAGAACGAGATACTCATTCCCAAAAGAATATCCTGTCGTTGCCATAGAACCGTCCCAGATTGAGATAGAGAAGGCATGGAACACAATGTATTTCAATGCGATGCACTTTCTGTGTTAATCCTTCAATGTGAGGATGCGAGGGATACCATAAAGAACAAATACAACGGAAAGGAGATCCTCGACCCCAAAACAAAATCCTGTCGTTGCCGTATAAACGTCCCTTGATTGGGAAAGAGAAGGCATGGAACACAATGTATTTCATTGCGACGCTATTTCTGTGCTACTTCGTCAATGAGGGAGTGCGACGGATACAGTAATGAAGAAATAGTGCATCGGGAACGAGATACTCGTCCCCAAAAGAAAATCCTTTCGTTGCCGTTGAAACGTTCCCAGATTGGGCAAGAGAAGGCATGGAACACAATGTATGTCATTGCAACGCAATTTCTGTTTTAATTCATCATTGTAAGGGTGCAAGGGATACAGTGAAGAAGAAACAGTGCATCGGAAAGGAGATCCTCGATTCCAAAATACACTCCTGGAAATTGAAATAAGAACACCGTGAATTCATTGTCCCAGGAAGGGGAAACTTTATTGACACATTCCTGGGGTCAGATACATCACATGATCACACTGACAGAACCACAGGCACATAGACACAGGCAACAGAGCATGCACAATGTCGGCACTAGTACAGTGTATATCCACCTTTCGCAGCAATGCAGGCTGCTATTCTCCCATGGAGACGATCGTAGAGATGCTGGATGTAGTCCTGTGGAACGGCTTGCCATGCCATTTCCACCTGGCGCCTCAGTTGGACCAGCGTTCGTGCTGGACGTGCAGACCGCGTGAGACGACGCTTCATCCAGTCCCAAACATGCTCAATGGGGGACAGATCCGGAGATCTTGCTGGCCAGAGTAGTTGACTTACACCTTCTAGAGCACGTTGGGTGGCACGGGATACATGCGGACGTGCATTGTCCTGTTGGAACAGCAAGTTCCCTTGCCGGTCTAGGAATGGTAGAACGATGGGTTCGATGACGGTTTGGATGTACCGTGCACTATTCAGTGTCCCCTCGACGATCACCAGTGGTGTACGGCCAGTGTAGGAGATCGCTCCCCACACCATGATGCCGGGTGTTGGCCCTGTGTGCCTCGGTCGTATGCAGTCCTGATTGTGGCGCTCACCTGCACGGCGCCAAACACGCATACGACCATCATTGGCACCAAGGCAGAAGCGACTCTCATCGCTGAAGACGACACGTCTCCATTCGTCCCTCCATTCACGCCTGTCGCGACACCACTGGAGGCGGGCTGCACGATGTTGGAGCGTGAGCGGAAGACGGCCTAACGGTGTGCGGGACCGTAGCCCAGCTTCATGGAGACGGTTGCGAATGGTCCTCGCCGATACCCCAGGAGCAACAGTGTCCCTAATTTGCTGGGAAGTGGCGGTGCGGTCCCCTACGGCACTGCGTAGGATCCTACGGTCTTGGCGTGCATCCGTGCGTCGCTGCGGTCCGGTCCCAGGTCGACGGGCACGTGCACCTTGCGCCGACCACTGGCGACAACATCGATGTACTGTGGAGACCTCACGCCCCACGTGTTGAGCAATTCGGCGGTACGTCCACCCGGCCTCCCGCATGCCCACTATACGCCCTCGCTCAAAGTCCGTCAACTGCACATACGGTTCACGTCCACGCTGTCGCGGCATGCTACCAGTGTTAAAGACTGCGATGGAGCTCCTTATGCCACGGCAAACTGGCTGACACTGACGGCGGCGGTGCACAAATGCTGCGCAGCTAGCGCCATTCGACGGCCAACACCGCGGTTCCTGGTGTGTCCACTGTGCCGTACGTGTGATCATTGCTTGTACAGCCCTCTCGCAGTGTCCGGAGCAAGTATGGTGGGTCTGACACACCGGTGTCAATGTGTTCTTTTTTCCATTTCCAGGAGTGTATTATCCTGTCGTTGCCGTAGAAACGGTCCTACAATGGGAAAGAGAAGACATGGAACCCATGTATTACATTGCGACGCACTTACTGTGTTAATTCCTCAATGTGAGGGTGCGAGGGATACAGTAAAGAAGAAATAGTGCATCGGGAATGAGATACTCGTCCCCAAAACAATATCCTGTCGTTGCTGTAGAAACATTCCAATATTCGGAAACCGAAGGCATGGAACACAACGTGTTTCATTGCGACGCAATATCTGCGTTGATTCGACAATGTGAGGGTGTGAGGGATACAGTAACGAAGAAATAGTGCATTGGGAACGAGATACTCGTTCTCAAATGAAAATCCTGTTGTTGCCGTAGAAACAACCCAAGATTCGGAAAGAGAAGACATGGAACACAATGTATTTCATTCCGACGCTATTTCTGTGTTAATTCGTCAATGTGAGAGTGCGAGGGATACAGTATAGAAGAAATAGTGCATCGGGAACGAGATACTAGTCCCCAAAAGAAAATCCTGTCGTTGCCGTAGAAACGTTCCCTGATTAGGAAAGAGAAGGCATGGAACAGAATGAATTTTATTGCGACGAAATTTCTGTGTTAATTCGTCAATATGAGAGTGAGAGGGATACAGTAAAGAAAAAATTGTGCATCGGGATCGAGATACTCGTCCCCACAGGAAAATCCTGTCGTTACTGTAGAAACGTCCCTAGATTGGGAAAGAGAAGGCATGGCACACAATGTATTTCTTTGCGACGCAATTCCAGTGTTAATTCGTCAATGTGAGAGTGCGAGGGATACAGTAAAGAAGAAATAGTGCATCGGGAAGGAGATACTAGTCCCCAAAAGAAAATCCTGTCATTGCTGTAGAAACGTTCGCAGATTTGGAAAGAGAAGACATGGAACACAATGTATTTCAATGCGACGCACTTCTGTGTTAATCCCTCAATGTGAGGGTGCGAGGCATACCATAAAGAAGAAATAGTGCATCGGTAATGAGATCATCGACCCCAAAAGAGAATCCTCTCGTTGCCGTAGAAACGTTCCTAGATTGGGCGAGAGAAGGCATGGAACACAATGTATGTCATTGCAACGCAATTTCTGTGATGATGCCTCAATGTGAGAGTGCAAGGCATACAGTAAAGAAGAAATAGTGCATGGGAAAGGAGATCCTCGTCCCCAAACCAAAATCCTGACGTTGCCGTAGAATCGTAACCTAGATTGGGAAGGAGAAGGCATGGAACACAATGTATTTTATTGCGACGCAATTTCTGTGTTAATTCCTTATTGTGAGAGTGCGAGGGATACAGTAAAGAAGAAATAGTACATCGGGAGCGAGATACTCGTCCCCAAAAGGAAATCCTTTCGTTACCGTAGAAACGTTCCCAAATTGGGAAAGAGAAGGCGTGGAACACAATGTCTTTCATTGCAACGCGATTTCTGTGACAATTCCTCAATGTGAGGATGCGAGGAATACAGTAAAGAAGAAATAAGCATCGGAAAAGAGATCCTCGACCCGAAAACAACATCCTGTCGTTGCTGTAGAAACGTTCCTAGATTCGGAAAGAGAAGGCATGGAACAGAATGAATTTTATCGCGACGCAATTTCTGTGTTAATTCGTCAATGAGAGAGTGCGAGGGATACAGTAAAGAACAAATAGTACATCGGGAACGAGATACTCGTCCCCAAAGGAAAATCCTGTCGTTGCCATAGATCTGTTCCCAGATTGGTAAAGAGAAGGCATCGTAAAACAATGTATATCATTGCGACGCAAGTTCTGTGTTAATTCCTCAATGTGAGAGTGCGAGGTATAGAGTAAAGAAGAAATTGTACACCGGAAACGAGATACTCGTGCATAAAAGAAAATCCTGTCGTTGCCGTAGAAACGTTCCTAAATTGGGAAAGAGAAGGCGTGGAACACAATGCCTTTCATTGCGACGCGATTTCTGTGACAATTCCTCAATGTGAGGATGCGAGGAATACAGTAAAGAAGAAATAAGCATCGGAAAAGACATCCTCGACCCGAAAACAAAATCCTGTCGTTGCCGTAGACACGTTCCTAGGTTCGGAATGGGAAGGCATGGAATACAATGTATTTCATTGCGACGTAATTTCTGTGTTCATTCGACAATGTGAGAGTGCGAGCGATACAGTAAAGAAGAAATAGTTAATCGGGAACTAGATGCTCGTCCCCAAAAGAAAATCCAGTAAATGGCGTAGAAACGTTCCCAGATTGGGAAAGAAAAGGCATGGAACACAATGTATTTCATTGCGACGCAATTTCTGTGATAATTCGTCAATGTGAGGGTGCGAGAGATACAGTAAACAAGAAATAGTGCATTGGAAAGGAGATAGTCGATTCCAAAACAAAATCCTGTATTTGTCGTAGAAACGCTCCTAGAATAGGAAAGAGAAGACTTGGAACCCATGTATTACAATGCGACGCAATTTCTGTGTTAATCCCTCAATGTGAGGGTGCGAGGGATACCATAAAGAACAAAAAGTGCATCGGAAAGGAGATCCTCGACCCCGAAACAAAATCCTGTCGTTGCCGTAGAAACGTTCATAGATTGGGAAAGAGAAGGCGTGGAACACAATGTCTTTAATTGCGACGCGATTTCTGTGACAATTCCTCAATGTGAGGGTGCGAGGGATACAGTGAAGATGTAATAGTGCATCAAGAACGAGATACTCATTCCCAAAAGAATATCCTGTCGTTGCCATAGAACCGTTCCCAGATTGAGATAGAGAAGGCATGGAACACAATGTATTTCAATGCGACGCACTTTCTGTGTTAATCCCTCAATGTGAGGATGCGAGGGATACCATAAAGAACAAATACATCGGAAAGGAGATCCTCGACCCCAAAACAAAATCCTGTCGTTGCCGTATAAACGTTCCTAGATTGGGAAAGAGAAGCCATGGAACACAATGTATTTCATTGCGACGCTATTTCTGTGTTACTTCGTCAATGAGGGAGTGCGACGGATACAGTAATGAAGAAATAGTGCATCGGGAACGAGATACTCGTCCCCAAAAGAAAATCCTTTCGTTGCCGTTGAAACGTTCCCAGATTGGGCAAGAGAAGACATGGAACACAATGTATGTAATTGCAACGCAATTTCTGTGTTAATTCCTCATTGTAAGGTTGCAAGGGATACAGTGAAGAAGAAATAGTGCTTCGGAAAGGAGATCCTCGATTCCAAAATATTATCCTGTCGTTGCCGTAGAAACGGTCCTACAATGGGAAAGAGAAGACATGGAACCCATGTATTACATTGCGACGCACTTTCTGTGTTAATTCCTCAATGTGAGGGTGCGAGGGATACAGTAAAGAAGAAATACTGCATCGGGAATGAGATACTCGTCCCCAAAACAATATCCTGTCGTTGCTGTAGAAACATTCCCATATTCGGAAACCGAACTCATGGAACACAACGTATTTCATTGCGACGCAATATCTGTGTTCATTCGACAATATGAGAGTGTGAGGGAAACAGTAACGAAGAAATAGTGCATCGGGAACGACATACTCGTTTTCAAAAGAAAATCCTGTTGTTGCCGTAGAAACAACCCCAGATTCGGAAAGAGAAGACATGGAACACAATGTATTTCATTGCGACGCTATTTCTGTGTTAATTCGTCAATGTGAGAGTGCGAGGGATACAGTATAGAAGAACTAGTGCATCGGCAACGAGATACCCATCCCCAAAGGAAAATCCAGTCGTTGCCGTAGAAACGTTCCCAGAATGGGAATGAGAAGGCATGGAACACAATGTATTTCATTGCGTCGCAATTTCTGTGTTAATTCGTCAACGTGAGAGTGAGAGGGATACAGTAAAGAAGAAATAGTGCATCGGGAATGAGATACCCGTCCCCAAAACAAAATCCTGTCGTTCCTGTTGAAACATTCCCATATTCTGAAAACGAAGGCATGGAACACAATGTATTTCATTGCGACGCAATTTCTTCGTTAATTCGTCAATGTGAGAGTGCGAGGGATGCAGTTAAGAAGAAATAGTGCATCGGGAACGAGATACTCGTCCCGAAAACTAAACCCCGTTGTTGCCGTAGAAACGTTCCTAGATTGCGAAAGAGAAGGCATGGAACACAATGTATATAATGGCGGCGCAATTTCTGTTTTAATTCGTCGTTATGAGAGTGCGAGGGATACAGTAAGGAAGAAATAGTTCATCGGGATCGAGATACTCGTTCCGAAAAGAAAATCCTGTCGTCGTCTTAGAAACGTTCCCAGATTGGAAAAACCGAAGGCAAGGAACACAATGTATTGCGACGCAATTTCTGTGTTAATACGTCGATGTGAGAGTGCGAGGGATACAGTAAAGAAGAAATACAGCATCGGGAACGAGATACTCGCCCCCAAAAGAAAATCCTGGCGTTGCTGTAGAAACGTTCACAGATTGGGAAAGAGAGGGCTTGGAACACAATGTATTTCATTGCGACGCAATTTCTGTGATAATTCATCAATGTCAGGGTGCGAGGGATAGAGTAAAGAAGAAATAGTGCATCGGAAAGGAGATCCTCGATTCCAAAACAAAATCCTCTCGTTGCCATAGAAACGGTCCTAGATTGGGAAAGAGAAGACATGGAACCCATGTATTTCAATGCGACGCAATTTCTGTGTTAATTCCTCACTGTGAGGGTGCGAGGGATACAGTAAAGGAGTAATAGTGCATCGGGAATGAGATACTCGTCCCCAAAACAAAATCCTGTCTTTGCCGTAGAAAAGTTCCCTGATTGGGAAAGAGAAGGCATGGAGCAGAACGAATTTTATTGCGACGCAATTTCTGTGTTAATTCGTCTATATGAGAGTGAGAGGGATACAGTAAAGAAAAAGTGGTGCATCGGGAACGAGATACTCGTCCCCAAAGGAAAATCCTGTCGTTGCCGTAGAAACGTTCCTAGATTGGGAAAGAGAAGGCATGGAACACATGTATTACAATGAGACGCAATTTCTGTGTTATTTCCTCAATGTGAGGGTGCGAGGGATACACTAAAGATGTAATAGTGCATCAAGACCGAGATACTCATTCCCAAAAGAATATCCTGTCGTTGCCATAGAACCGTTCCCAGATTGAGATAGAGAAGGCATGGAACACAATGTATTTCAATGCGACGCACTTTCTGTGTTAATCCCTCAATGTGAGGATGCGAGGGATACCATAAAGAACAAATACATCGGAAAGGAGATCCTCGACCCCAAAACAAAATCCTGTCGTTGCCGTATAAACGTTCCTAGATTGGGAAAGAGAAGGCATGGAACCCAATGAATTTCTTTGCGACGCAATTTCTGTTTTAATTCCTCAATGTGAGGGTGCGAGTGATACAGTAAAGAAGAAATAGTGCATCGAGAACGTGATATTCGTCCCCAAAAGAAGATCCTGTCATTGCCGTAGAAACGAACCCAGATTCGGAAAGAGAAGGCATGGAACACAATGTATTTCATTGCGACGCAATTTCTGTGTTAATTCGTCAATGTGAGGGTGCGAGGGATACAGTAAAGAAGAAATAGTGCATCGAGATCGAGATACTCGTCCCCAAAGGAAAATCCCGTAGAAAAGTTCCCAGATTGGGAAGGAGAAGGCATGGAACACAATGTATTTCATTGCGACGCAATTTCTTTGTTAATTCGTCAATGTGAGAGTGCGAGGGATACAGTAAGGCAGAAATAGTGCATCGGGAACGAGATCCTCGACCCCAAAAAAAATCCTGTCGTTGCCCTGGAAACGTTCCTAGATTGCGAAGGAGAAGGCATGAAACACAATGTATTTTATTGCGACGCAATTTCTGTGTTAATTCCTCAGTGTGAGAGTGCGAGGGATACAGTAATGAAGAAATAGTGCATCGGGAACGAGATACTCGTCCCCAAAAGAAAATCCTGTCGTTGCCGTAGAAACGTTCCTAGATTGGGAAAGAGAAGGCGTGCAACATAATGTATTTCATTGCGACGCAATTTCTGTGACAATTACTCAATGTGAGGATGCGAGGAATACAGTAAAGAAGAAATAGTGCACCGGAAAGGAAGTCCTCGACCCGAAAACAAAATCCAGTCGTTGCCATAGAAACGTTCCCGGATTGGGAGAGAGAAGGCATGGAACCCAATGTATTTCATTGCGACGCAATTTCTGTGTTAATTCCTCAATGTGAGGGTGCGAGTGATACAGTAAAGAAGAAATAGTGCATCAGGAACGTGATATTCGTCCCCAAAATATGATCCTGTCGTTGCCGTAGAATGGATCCCACATTCGGAAAGAGAAGGCATGGAACACAATGTACTTCATTGCGACGCAATTTCTGTGTTAATTCGTTAATGTGAGGGTGCGAGGGATACAGTAAAGAAGAAATAGTGCATCGAGAACGAGATACTCGTCCCCAAAGGAAAATCCCGTCGTTGCTGTAGAAAAGTTCCCAGATTGGGAAGGAAGAGGCATGGAACACAATGTATTTCTTTGTTAATTCGTCAATGTGAGAGTGCGAGGGATACAGTAAAGAAGAAATAGTGCATCGGGAACGATATATTCGTCCCAAAAATAAATCCTTTTGTTGCCGTAGAAACGTTCCCAGATTGGTAAAGAGAAGTTATGGAACACAATTTATGTTATTGCAACGCAATTTCTGTGTTAATTCCTCAACGTGAGGTTGCGAGGGATGCAGTAAAGAAGAAATAGTGCTTCGGAAAGGAGATCCTCGACCCAAAAACAAAATACTGTCATTGCCGTAGAAACGTTCCTAGATTGGGAAAGAGAAGGCATGGAACAAAACGTATATCATTTCGACGGAATTTCTGTGACAATTCCTCAATGTGAGGGTGCGAGTGATACAGTAAAGAAGAAACAGTTCATCGGAAACGAGATACTCGTCGCCAAAGGAAAATCCTGTCGTTGCCGTAGAAACGTCTCGAGATTGGGAAAGAGGGGGCATGGAACCCAATGTATTACATTTCGACGCAATTTCTGTGTTAGTTCCTCTATGTGAGGTTGTGAGGGATACAGTAAAGAAGAAATAGTGCATCAAGAACGAGATACTCATTTCCAAAGAAAATCCTGTCGTTGCCATAGAACCGTTCCCAGATTGGGAAAGAGAAGTCATGGAACACAATGTATTTCATTGCGACGCAATTTCTGTGTTAATTCCTGAATGTTAGAGTTCGAGGGATAGAGTAAAGAAGAAATTGTTCATCGGGAACGAGATACTCGTCCCCAAAACTTAATCCGGTCGTTGCTGTAGATACGTTCCTAGATTGGGAAAGGGAAGGCATGGAACAAAACGTATATCATTGCGACGCTATTTATGTGTTAATTCGACAATGTGAGAGTGCGAGGGATACGGTAAAGAAGAAATAGTTCATCAGGAACGAGATACTCGTCCCCAAAGGAAGTTCCTGTCGTTGCCGTAGAAACGTTCCGAGATTGGGAAAGAGAAGGCATGGAAAATGATGTATTTTATTGCGACGCTATTTCTGTGTTAATTCGTCAATGTGAGGGTGCAAGGGATACAGTAAAGAAGAAGTAGTGCTTCGGATAGGAGATCCTCGACCCAAAAAAAAATCCTGTCGTTGCCGTGGAAACGTTCCTAGATTGCGAAGGAGAAGGCATGAAACACAATGTATTTTATTCCGACGCAATTTCTGTGTCAATTCCTCAATGTGAGAGTGTGAGGGATATAATAATGAAGAAATAGTGCATGGGGAACGAGATACTCGTCCCCAAAGGAAAATCCTGACGTTGCAGTAGAAATGATCCCAGATTCGGAAAGAGAAGACATGGAACACAATGTATTTCATTGCGACGCAATTTCTGTGTTAATTCGTCAATGTGAGGGTGTGAGGGTACAGTAAAGAAGAAATTGTGCATCGAGAACGAGATACTCGTTCCCAAAGGAAAATCCATCCGTTGCCGTAGAAAAGTTCCCAGATTGGGAAGGGGAAGGCATGGAACACAATGTATTTCATTGCGACGCAATTTCTGTGTTAATTCCTGAATGTTGGAGTTCGAGGGATAGAGTAAAGAAGAAATTGTTCATCGGGAACGAGATACTCGTCCCCAAAACAAAATCCTGACTTTGCTGTAGAAACGTTCCTAGATTGGGAAAGAGAAGGCATGGAAGAAAACGTATATAATAGCGACGCTATTTATGTGTTAATTCGACAAAGTGAGAGTGCGAGGGAGACAGTAAAGAAGAAATAGTTCATCAGGAACGAGATACTCGTTTCCAAAGGAAATTCCTGCCGTTGCCGTAGAAACGTTCCGAGATTGGGAAAGAGAAGGCATGGAAAACAATGTATTTTACGGCAACGCCATTTCTGTATTAATTCGTCAATGTGAGGGTGCGAGGGATACAGTAAAGAAGAAATAGTGCATTGGAAAGGAGATCCTCGACCACAAAAAAAATCGTGTTGTTGCCGTGGAAGCGTTTCTAGATTGCGAAGGAGAAAGCATGAAACACAATGTTTTTTAATGCGACGCAATTTCTGTGTTAATTCGTCAACGTGAGAGTGCGAGGGATACAGTAATGAAGAAATAATGCATCGGGAACGAGAGACTCGTCACCAAAAGAAAATCCTGTCGTTCCCGTAGAATCGTTACCAGATTGGGAAAGAAGAAGATGTGCAACATAATGTATTTCATTGCGACGCAATTTCTGTGACAATTACTCAATGTGAGGATGCGAGGAATACAGTAAAGAAGAAATAGTGCATCGGAAAACACGTCCTCGACCCGAAAACAAAATCCAGTCGTTGTCATAGAAACGTTCCCGGATTGGGATGGAGAAGGCATGGTACCCAATGTACTTCATTGCGACGCAATTTCTGTGTTAATTCCTAGATGTGAGGGTGCGAGGGATACAGTAAAGAGGAAATAGTGCATCGGGAACGTGATATTCGTCCCCAAAAGAAGATCCTGTCGTTGCCGTAGAAACGATCCCAGATTCTGAAAGAGAAGGCATGGAACACAATGTATTTCATTGCGACGCAATTTCTGTGTTAATTCGTCAATTTGAGGGTGCGAGGGATACAGTAAAGAAGTGTATCGGGATCGAGATACTCGTCCCCAAAAGAAGATCCTTTCGTTGCCGTAGAAATGTTCACAGTTTGGGAAAGAGAGGGCATGGAACACAATGTATTTCATTGCGGCGCAATTTCTGTGTTAATTCGTCAATGTGAGAGTGCGAGGGATACAGTAAAGAAGAAATAGTGCATCGGGAACGAGATCCTTTTCCCCAAAAGATAAAACTGTCGTTGCTGTAGATACGTTTCCAGATTGGGAAAGAGAAGGAGTGGAACACAATGTATTTCATTGCGACGGAAGATCTGTGACAATTCCTCAATGTGAGGGTGCGAGGGATGCAGTAAGGAAGAAATAGTGCATCGGAAAGGAGATCACCGACCCAAAAACAAAATACTGTCATTGCTATAGAAACGTTCCTAGATTTGGAAAGTGAAGGCATGGAACAAAACGTATATCATTGCGACGCTATTTATGTGTTGATTCGACAATATGAGAGTGCGAGGGATACAGTAAGGAAGAAATAGTTCATCAGGAACGAGATACTCGTACCCAAAGGAAACTCCTGTCGTTGCCGTAGAAACGTTCCGAGATTTGGAAAAAGAAGGCATGGAACCCAATGTATTTCATTGCGATGCTATTTCTGTGTTAATTCGTCAATGTAATAGTGCGAAGGATGCAGTAATGAAGAAATAGTGCATCGGAAAGGAGATCCTCGACCCCAAAACAATATCCTGTCGTTCCTGTAGAAGCGTTCCTAGATTGGGAAAGTGAAGGCATGAAACACAATGCATTTTATAGCGACGCAATTTCTGTGTTAATTCCTCAATGTGAGAGTGCAAGGGATACAATAATGAAGAAATAGTGCATCGGGAACGAGATCCTCGACCCCAAAGCAAAATCCCGTCGTTGCCGTAGAAACGTCCCTAGATTGGGACAGAGACGGCATGGAACACAGTGTATTTTATGGCAGCGCAATTTCTGTTTTAATTCGTCAATGTGTGAGTGCGAGGGATACAGTTATGAGGAAATAGTTCATCGGGAACGAGATCCTCGACTCCAAAACAAAATCCTGTCGTTGCCGTAGAAACGTTCCTAGATTGGGAAAGTGAAGTCATGGAACACAATGTATTTAATTGCGACGCTATTTCTGTGTTAATTCGTCAATGTGAGAGTCCGAGGGATACAGTAAAGAAGAAATAGTGCATCGGGAACGAGATACTCGTCCCCAAAAAAAATTCCTTTGTTGCCGCAGAAACGATCCCACATTGGTAAGGAGAAGGTATGGAACACTATTTTGTCAATGCAACGCAATTTCTGTGTTAATTCCTCAATGTGAGGGTGCGAGGGATGCAGTAAAGAAGAAATAGTGCATCGGAAAGGAGATCCTCGACCTCAAAACAAAATCCTGTCGTTGCCGTAGAACCGATCCTAGATTGCGAAGGAGAAGGCATGGAACACAATGTATTTTATGCGACGCAATTTCTGTGTTAATTCCTCAATGTCAGAGTGCGAAGGATACAGTAAAGAAGAAATAGTGCTTCGGAATGGAGATCCTCGACCCCAAAACAAATTCCTGTCGTTGCCGTAGAAACGTTCCCAGATTCGGAAAGAGAAGGTATGGAACATAATGTACTTCATTGCGACGCAATTTCTGGGTTAATTGCTCAATGTGAGGGTGCGAGGGATACAGTAAAGAAGAAAAAGTTCATCGGGAACGAGATACTCGTCCCCAAAGGAAATTCCTGTCGTTGCCGTAGAAACGTTCCGAGATTGGGAAAGAGACTGCATGGAACACAATGTATTTTATTGCGACGCCATTTCTGTGTTAATTCGTCAATGTGAGGGTGCGAGGGATATAGTAAAGAAGAAATAGTGCTTCGGAATGGAGATCCTCGACACCAAAACAAATTCCTGTCGTTGCCGTAGAAACGTTCCGAGATTGGGAAAGAGACAGTATGGAACACAATGTATTAAATTGCATCGGGAACGAGAAACACGTCCCCAAAACAAAATCCTGTCGTTGCCGTACAAACGTTCCCAAATTCGGAAAGAGAAGGCGTGGAACACAATGTATTTCATTGCGACGCAATTTCTGTGACAATTCCTCAATGTGAGGATGCGAGGAATACAGTAAAGAAGAAATAAGCATCGGAAAAGACATCCTCGACCCGAAAACAAAATCCTGTCGTTGCCGTAGACACGTTCCTAGGTTCGGAATGGGAAGGAATGGAATACAATGTATTTCATTGCGACGTTATTTCCGTGTTCATTCGACAATGTGAGAGTGCGAGGGATACAGTAAAGAAGAAATAGTTAATCGGGAACGAGATGCTCGTCCCCAAAAGAAAATCCAGTAAATGGCGTAGAAACGTTCCCAGATTGGGAAAGAGAAGGCATGGAACACAATGTATTAAATTGCAACCCAATTTCTGTGTTCATTCGTCAATGTGAGAGTGCGAGGGATACAGTAAAGAAGAAACAGTGCATCGGGAACGAGATACTCGTCCCCAAAACAATATCCTGTCGTTGCTGTAGAAACATTCCCATATTCGGAAACCGAAGGCATGGAACACAACGTGTTTCATTGCGACGCAATTTCTATGATAATTCGTCAATGTGAGGGTGCGAGAGATACAGTAAACAAGAAATAGTGCATTGGAAAGGAGATCATCGATTCCAAAACAAAATCCTGTATTTGTCGTAGAAACGCTCCTAGAATAGGAAAGAGAAGACTTGGAACCCATGTATTACAATGCGACGCAATTTCTGTGTTAATCCCTCAATGTGAGGGTGCGAGGGATACCATAAAGAACAAATAGTGCATCGGAAAGGAGATCCTCGACCCCGAAACAAAATCCTGTCGTTGCCGTAGAAACGTTCATAGATTGGGAAAGAGAAGGCGTGGAACACAATGTCTTTAATTGCGACGCGATTTCTGTGACAATTCCTCAATGTGAGGGTGCGAGGGATACAGTGAAGATGTAATAGTGCATCAAGAACGAGATACTCATTCCCAAAAGAATATCCTGTCGTTGCCATAGAACCGTCCCAGATTGAGATAGAGAAGGCATGGAACACAATGTATTTCAATGCGATGCACTTTCTGTGTTAATCCTTCAATGTGAGGATGCGAGGGATACCATAAAGAACAAATACAACGGAAAGGAGATCCTCGACCCCAAAACAAAATCCTGTCGTTGCCGTATAAACGTCCCTTGATTGGGAAAGAGAAGGCATGGAACACAATGTATTTCATTGCGACGCTATTTCTGTGCTACTTCGTCAATGAGGGAGTGCGACGGATACAGTAATGAAGAAATAGTGCATCGGGAACGAGATACTCGTCCCCAAAAGAAAATCCTTTCGTTGCCGTTGAAACGTTCCCAGATTGGGCAAGAGAAGGCATGGAACACAATGTATGTCATTGCAACGCAATTTCTGTTTTAATTCATCATTGTAAGGGTGCAAGGGATACAGTGAAGAAGAAACAGTGCATCGGAAAGGAGATCCTCGATTCCAAAATATTATCCTGTCGTTGCCGTAGAAACGGTCCTACAATGGGAAAGAGAAGACATGGAACCCATGTATTACATTGCGACGCACTTTCTGTGTTAATTCCTCAATGTGAGGGTGCGAGGGATACAGTAAAGAAGAAATAGTGCATCGGGAATGAGATACTCGTCCCCAAAACAATATCCTGTCGTTGCTGTAGAAACATTCCAATATTCGGAAACCGAAGGCATGGAACACAACGTGTTTCATTGCGACGCAATATCTGCGTTCATTCGACAATGTGAGGGTGTGAGGGATACAGTAACGAAGAAATAGTGCATTGGGAACGAGATACTCGTTCTCAAATGAAAATCCTGTTGTTGCCGTAGAAACAACCCAAGATTCGGAAAGAGAAGACACGGAACACAATGTATTTCATTCCGACGCTATTTCTGTGTTAATTCGTCAATGTGAGAGTGCGAGGGATACAGTATAGAAGAAATAGTGCATCGGGAACGAGATACTAGTCCCCAAAAGAAAATCCTGTCGTTGCCGTAGAAACGTTCCCTGATTAGGAAAGAGAAGGCATGGAACAGAATGAATTTTATTGCGACGAAATTTCTGTGTTAATTCGTCAATATGAGAGTGAGAGGGATACAGTAAAGAAAAAATTGTGCATCGGGATCGAGATACTCGTCCCCACAGGAAAATCCTGTCGTTACTGTAGAAACGTCCCTAGATTGGGAAAGAGAAGGCATGGCACACAATGTATTTCTTTGCGACGCAATTCCAGTGTTAATTCGTCAATGTGAGAGTGCGAGGGATACAGTAAAGAAGAAATAATGCATCGGGAAAGAGATACTAGTCCCCAAAAGAAAATCCTGTCATTGCTGTAGAAACGTTCGCAGATTTGGAAAGAGAAGACATGGAACACAATGTATTTCAATGCGACGCACTTCTGTGTTAATCCCTCAATGTGAGGGTGCGAGGGATACCATAAAGAAGAAATAGTGCATCGGTAATGAGATCATCGACCCCAAAAGAGAATCCTCTCGTTGCCGTAGAAACGTTCCTAGATTGGGCGAGAGAAGGCATGGAACACAATGTATGTCATTGCAACGCAATTTCTGTGATGATGCCTCAATGTGAGAGTGCAAGGCATACAGTAAAGAAGAAATAGTGCATGGGAAAGGAGATCCTCGTCCCCAAACCAAAATCCTGACGTTGCCGTAGAATCGTAACCTAGATTGGGAAGGAGAAGGCATGGAACACAATGTATTTTATTGCGACGCAATTTCTGTGTTAATTCCTTATTGTGAGAGTGCGAGGGATACAGTAAAGAAGAAATAGTACATCGGGAGCGAGATACTCGTCCCCAAAAGGAAATCCTTTCGTTACCGTAGAAACGTTCCCAAATTGGGAAAGAGAAGGCGTGGAACACAATGTCTTTCATTGCAACGCGATTTCTGTGACAATTCCTCAATGTGAGGATGCGAGGAATACAGTAAAGAAGAAATAAGCATCGGAAAAGAGATCCTCGACCCGAAAACAACATCCTGTCGTTGCCGTAGAAACGTTCCTAGATTCGGAAAGAGAAGGCATGGAACAGAATGAATTTTATCGCGACGCAATTTCTGTGTTAATTCGTCAATGAGAGAGTGCGAGGGATACAGTAAAGAACAAATAGTACATCGGGAACGAGATACTCGTCCCCAAAGGAAAATCCTGTCGTTGCCATAGATCTGTTCCCAGATTGGTAAAGAGAAGGCATCGTAAAACAATGTATATCATTGCGACGCAAGTTCTGTGTTAATTCCTCAATGTGAGAGTGCGAGGTATAGAGTAAAGAAGAAATTGTGCACCGGAAACGAGATACTCGTGCATAAAAGAAAATCCTGTCGTTGCCGTAGAAACGTTCCTAAATTGGGAAAGAGAAGGCGTGGAACACAATGCCTTTCATTGCGACGCGATTTCTGTGACAATTCCTCAATGTGAGGATGCGAGGAGTACAGTAAAGAAGAAATAAGCATCGGAAAAGACATCCTCGACCCAAAAACAAAATCCTGTCGTTGCCGTAGACACGATCCTAGGTTCGGAATGGGAAGGCATGGAATACAATGTATTTCATTGCGACGTAATTTCTGTGTTCATTCGACAATGTGAGAGTGCGAGCGATACAGTAAAGAAGAAATAGTTAATCGGGAACGAGATGCTCGTCGCCAAAAGAAAATCCAGTAAATGGCGTAGAAACGTTCCCAGATTGGGAAAGAAAAGGCATGGAACACAATGTATTTCATTGCGACGCAATTTCTGTGATAATTCGTCAATGTGAGGGTGCGAGAGATACAGTAAACAAGAAATAGTGCATTGGAAAGGAGATAGTCGATTCCAAAACAAAATCCTGTATTTGTCGTAGAAACGCTCCTAGAATAGGAAAGAGAAGACTTGGAACCCATGTATTACAATGCGACGCAATTTCTGTGTTAATCCCTCAATGTGAGGGTGCGAGGGACACCATAAAGAACAAATAGTGCATCGGAAAGGAGATCCTCGACCCCGAAACAAAATCCTGTCGTTGCCGTAGAAACGTTCATAGATTGGGAAAGAGAAGGCGTGGAACACAATGTCTTTAATTGCGACGCGATTTCTGTGACAATTCCTTATTGTGAGGGTGCGAGGGATACAGTGAAGATGTAATAGTGCATCAAGAACGAGATACTCATTCCCAAAAGAATATCCTGTCGTTGCCATAGAACCGTTCCCAGATTGAGATAGAGAAGGCATGGAACACAATGTATTTCAATGCGACGCACTTTCTGTGTTAATCCCTCAATGTGAGGATGCGAGGGATACCATAAAGAACAAATACATCGGAAAGGAGATCCTCGACCCCAAAACAAAATCCTGTCGTTGCCGTATAAACGTTCCTAGATTGGGAAAGAGAAGCCATGGAACACAATGTATTTCATTGCGACGCTATTTCTGTGTTACTTCGTCAATGAGGGAGTGCGACGGATACAGTAATGAAGAAATAGTGCATCGGGAACGAGATACTCGTCCCCAAAAGAAAATCCTTTCGTTGCCGTTGAAACGTTCCCAGATTGGGCAAGAGAAGACATGGAACACAATGTATGTAATTGCAACGCAATTTCTGTGTCAATTCCTCATTGTAAGGTTGCAAGGGATACAGTGAAGAAGAAATAGTGCATCGGAAAGGAGATCCTCGATTCCAAAATATTATCCTGTCGTTGCCGTAGAAACGGTCCTACAATAGGAAAGAGAAGACATGGAACCCATGTATTACATTGCGACGCATTTTCTGTGTTAATTCCTCAATGTGAGGGTGCGAGGGATACAGTAAAGAAGAAATACTGCATCGGGAATGAGATACTCGTCCCCAAAACAATATCCTGTCGTTGCTGTAGAAACATTCCCATATTCGGAAACCGAACTCATGGAACACAACGTATTTCATTGCGACGCAATATCTGTGTTCATTCGACAATATGAGAGTGTGAGGGAAACAGTAACGAAGAAATAGTGCATCGGGAACGACATACTCGTTTTCAAAAGAAAATCCTGTTGTTGCCGTAGAAACAACCCCAGATTCGGAAAGAGAAGACATGGAACACAATGTATTTCATTGCGACGCTATTTCTGTGTTAATTCGTCAATGTGAGAGTGAGAGGGATACAGTAAAGAAGAAATAGTGCATCGGGAATGAGATACCCGTCCCCAAAACAAAATCCTGTCGTTCCTGTGGAAACATTCCCATATTCTGAAAACGAAGGCATGGAACACAATGTATTTCATTGCGACGCAATTTCTTCGTTAATTCGTCAATGTGAGAGTGCGAGGGATGCAGTTAAGAAGAAATAGTGCATCGGGAACGAGATACTCGTCCCGAAAACTAAACCCCATTGTTGCCGTAGAAACGTTCCTAGATTGCGAAAGAGAAGGCATGGAACACAATGTATATAATGGCGGCGCAATTTCTGTTTTAATTCGTCGTTATGAGAGTGCGAGGGATACAGTAAGGAAGAAATAGTTCATCGGGATCGAGATACTCGTTCCCAAAAGAAAATCCTGTCGTCGTCTTAGAAACGTTCCCAGATTGGAATAACCGAAGGCAAGGAACACAATGTATTGCGACGCAATTTCTGTGTTAATACGTCGATGTGAGAGTGCGAGGGATACAGTAAAGAAGAAATACAGCATCGGGAACGAGATACTCGCCCCCAAAAGAAAATCCTGGCGTTGCTGTAGAAACGTTCACAGATTGGGAAAGAGAGGGCTTGGAACACAATGTATTTCATTGCGACGCAATTTCTGTGATAATTCATCAATGTCAGGGTGCGAGGGATAGTGTAAAGAAGAAATAGTGCATCGGAAAGGAGATCCTCGATTCCAAAACAAAATCCTCTCGTTGCCATAGAAACGGTCCTAGATTGGGAAAGAGAAGACATGGAACCCATGTATTACAATGCGACGCAATTTCTGTGTTAATTCCTCACTGTGAGGGTGCGAGGGATACAGTAAAGGAGTAATAGTGCATCAAGAACGAGATACTTATTCCCAAAAGAATTTCCTGTCGTTGCCATAGAACCGATCCCAGATTGGGAAAGAGAAGGCATGGAACACAATGTATTTCATTGCGACCCAATTCCTGTGTTCATTCGTCAATGTGAGAGTGCGAGGGATACAGTAAAGAAGAAATAGTGCATCGGGAATGAGATACTCGTCCCCAAAACAAAATCCTGTCTTTGCCGTAGAAAAGTTCCCTGATTGGGAAAGAGAAGGCATGGAACAGAACGAATTTTATTGCGACGCAATTTCTGTGTTAATTCGTCTATATGAGAGTGAGAGGGATACAGTAAAGAAAAAGTGGTGCATCGGGAACGAGATACTCGTCCCCAAAGGAAAATCCTGTCGTTGCCGTAGAAACGTTCCTAGATTGGGAAAGAGAAGGCATGGATGTATTACAATGAGACGCAATTTCTGTGTTATTTCCTCAACGTGAGGGTGCGAGGGATACACTAAAGATGTAATAGTGCATCAAGAACGAGATACTCATTCCCAAAAGAATATCCTGTCGTTGCCATAGAACCGTTCCCAGATTGGGAAATAGAAGACATGGAACACAATGTATTTCAATACGACGCACTTTCTGTGTTAATCCCTCAGTGTGAGGGTGCGAGGGATACCATAAAGAAGAAATAGTGCATCGGTAAGGAGACCCTCGACCACAAAGGAAAATCCTGTCGTTGCCGTAGAAACGTTCCTAGATTGGGAAAGAGAAGGCTTGGAACACAATGTATTTCATTGCGACGCTATTTCTGTGTTAATTCGTCAATGAGAGAGTGCGTGGGATACGGTAATGAAGAAATAGTGCATCGCGAACGAGATGCTCGTCCCCAAAAGAAAATCCTTTCGTTGCCGAAGAAACGTTCCCAGATTGGGCAAGAGAAGGCATGGAACACAATGTATGTCATTGCAACGCAATTTCTGTGTTGATTCCTCAATGTGAGAGTGCAAGGGATACAGTAAAAGAGAAATAGTGCATGGGAAAGGAGATCCTCGACCCCCAAACAAAATCCTGACGCCGTAGAAATGTACCTAGATAGGGAAGGAGAAGGCATGGAACACAATCTATTTTATTGCGACGCAATTTCTGTGTTAATTCCTCAATGTGAGAGTGTGAGGGATACAATAAATAAGAAATAGTACATCGGGAGCGAGATACTCGTCCCCAAAAGTAAATCCTGTCGTTGCTGTAGAAACGTTGCCACATTTGGGAAGAGAATGCATGGAACACAATGTATTTCATTGCGACGCAATTTCTGTGTTAATTCCTGAATGTTAGAGTTCGAGGTATAGAGTAAAGAAGAAACTGTTCATCGCGAACGAGATACTCGTCCCCAAAACAAAATCCGGTCGTTGCTGTAGAAACGTTCCTAGATTGGGAAAGAGAAAGCATGGAACAAAACGTATACCATTGCGACGCTATTTATGTGTTAATTTCGACAATGTGAGAGTGCAAGGGATACAGTAAAGGAGAAATAGTTCATCAGGAACGAGATACTCGTCCCCAAAGGAAAATCCTGTCGTTGCCGTAGAAACGTTCCTAGATTGGGAAAGAGAAGGCATGGAACACATGTATTACGATGAGACGCAATTTCTGTGTTAATTCCTCAATGTGAGGGTGCGAGGGATACAGTAAAGATGTAATAGTGCATCAAGAACGAGATACTCATTCCCAAACCAATATCCTGTCGTTGCCATAGAACCGTTCCCAGATTGGGAAATAGAAGACATGGAACACAATGTATTTAATTGCGACGCTATTTCTTTGTAAATTCGCCAATGTGAGAGTGCGAGGGATACAGTAAAGAAGAAATAGTGCATCAGGAAAGAGATACTCGCCCCAAAACAAAATCCCGTCGTTGCTGTAGAAACGTTCCTATATTGGGAAAGAGAAGGCATGGAACAAAATGTATAACATTGCGACGCTATTTATGTGTTAACTCGACAATGTGAGAGTGCGAGAGATACAGTAAAGAAGAAATAGTTCATCAGGAACGAGATGCTCGTCCCCAAAGGAAAATCATGTCGTTGCCGTAGAAACGTTCCCAGATTGGGAAGGAGAAGGCATGGAACACAATGTATTTCATTGCGACGCAATTTCTTTGTTAATTCGACAATGTGAGAGTGCGAGGGATACAGTAAGGCAGAAATAGTGCATCGGGAACGAGATACTTGACCCAAAAGAAAATCATGTCGTTGCTGTAGAAACGTTCCCAGATTGGGAAGGAGAAGGCATGGAACACAATGTATTTCATTGCGACGCAATTTCTTTGTTAATTCGACAATGTGAGAGTGCGAGGGATACAGTAAGGCAGAAATAGTGCATCGGGACCGAGATACTCGAACCAAAAGAAAATCATGTCGTTGCTGTAGAAACTTTCCCAGATTGGTAAAGAGAAGGTATGGAACACAATTTATGTCATTGCGACGCAATTTCTGTGTTAATTCGTCAATGTGAGAGTGCGAGAGATACAGTAAAGAAGAAATAGTGCATCGGGAACGAGATACCCGTCCCCAAAAGAAATCCTTTTTTTGCCGTAGAAACGTTCCCAGATTGGTAAAGAGAAGGTATGGAACAAAATTTATGTAATTGCAACGCAATTTCTGTGTTAATTCGTCAATGCGAGGTTGCGAGGTATGCAGTAAAAAAAAAAAATAGTGCATCGGAAAGGAGATCCTCGACCCAAAAACAAAATACTGTCATTGCCGTGGAAACGTTCCTAGATTGGGAAAGAGAAGGCATGGAACAAAACGTATATCATTGCGACGGAATTTCTGTGACAATTCCTCAATGTGAGGGTGCGAGGGATACAGTAAAGCAGAAACAGTTCATCGGGAAAGAGATACTCGTCCCCAAAGGAAAATCCTGTCGTTGCCGTAGGAACGTCTCGAGATTGGGAAAGAGGAGGCATGGAACACAATGTATTACATTTCGACGCAATTTCTGTGTTAATTACTCAATGTGAGGTTGTGAGGGATACAGTAAAGAAGAAATAGTGCATCGGAAACGAGATACTCGTCCCCAAAAGAAAATCATGTCGTTGCTGTAGAAACGTTCCTAGATTGGGAAAGAGAAGACATGGAAAACAATGTATTTCATTACGACGCAATTTCTGTGTTAATTCCTGAATGTTAGAGTTCGAGGGATAGAGTAAAGAAGAAATTGTTCATCGGGAACGAGATACTCGTTCCCAAAACAAAATCCGGTCGTTGCTGCAGAAACGTTCCTAGATTGGGAAAGAGAAGGAATGGAACAAAACGTATATCATTGCGACGCTATTTATGTGTTAATTCGACAATGTGAGAGTGCGAGGGATACAGTAAACAAAAAATAGTTCATCGGGATAGAGATACCCGTCCCCAAAGTAAATTCCTGTCGTTGCGTAGAAACGTTCCGAGATTGGGAAAGAGAAGGCATGGAAAAAAATGTATTTTATTGCGACGCCATTTCTGTGTTAATTCGTCAATGTGAGGATGCAAGGGATACAGTAAAGAAGAAATAGTGCATCGGGAAGGAGATCCTCAACCCAAAAAAAAATCCTGTCGTTGACGTGGAAACGTTCCTAGATTGCGAAGGAGAAGACATGAAACACAATGTATTTTATTCCGACGCAATTTCTGTGTTAATTCCTCAATGTGAGAGTGCGAGGGATACAGTAATGAAGAAATAGTGCATCGGGAACGAGATACTCGTCCCCAAAAGAAAATCCTGTCGTTGCCGTAGAAACGATCCCAGATTCGGAAAGACAAGGCATGGAACACATTGTATTTCATTGCGACGCAATTTCTGTGTTA
Source organism: Schistocerca nitens (assembly GCF_023898315.1). Taxonomy (NCBI): domain Eukaryota; kingdom Metazoa; phylum Arthropoda; class Insecta; order Orthoptera; family Acrididae; genus Schistocerca; species Schistocerca nitens. Next base: position 6,936,295 of record NC_064618.1, on the reverse strand, counting down.
ATTCGTCAATGTGAGGGTGCGAGGGATACATTAAAGAAGAAATAGTGCATCGAGAACGAGATACTTGTCCCCAAACGAAAATCCCGTCGTTGCTGTAGAAAAGTTCCCAGATTGGGAAGGAGAAGGCATGGAACACAATGTATTTCATTGCGACGCAATTTCTTAGTTAATTCGTCAATGTGAGTGTGCGAGGGATACAGTAATGAAGAACTAGTGCATCGGGAACGAGATACTCGTCACCAAAAGAAAATCCTGTCGGTGCCGTAGAAACGTTCCCAGATTGGGAAAGAGAAGGCGTGCAACATAATGTATTTCATTGCGACGCAATTTCTGTGACAATTACTCAATGTGAGGATGCGAGGAATACAGTAAAGAAGAAATTGTGCATCGGAGGAGAGGTCTTCGACCCGAAAACGAAATCCAGTCGTTGCCATAGAAACGTTCCCGGTTTGGGATCGAGAAGGCATGGAACCCAATGTTTTTCATTGCGACGCAATTTCTGTGTTAATTCCTTAATGTGAGGGTGTGAGTGATACAGTAAATAAGAAATAGTGCAACGGGAACGTGATATTCTTCCCCAAAAGAAATCCTGTCGTTGCCGTAGAAACGATCCCAGATTCGGAAAGAGAAGGCATGGAACACAATGTATTTCATTGCGACGCAATTTCTTTGTTAATTCGTCAATGTGAGAGTGCGAGGGATACAGTAAGGCAGAAATAGTGCATCGGGAACGAGATACTCGTCCACAAAAGAAAATCATGTCGTTGCTGTAGAAACGTTTCTAGATTGCGAAAGAGAAGACATGGAACACAATGAATTTCATTACGACGCAATTTCTGTGTTAATTCGTCAATGTGAGGGTGCGAGGGATACAGTAAAGAAGAAATAGTGCATCGAGAACGAGATACTCGTCCCCAAAAGAAGATCCTGTCGTTGCCGTAGAATCCATCCCAGATTCGGAAAGAGAAGGCATGGAACACAATGTATTTCATTGCGACGCAATTTCTGTGTTAATTCGTCAGTGTGAGGGTGCGAGGGATACAGTGAAGAAGAAATAGTGCATCGAGAACTAGATACTCGTCCCCAAAGGAAAATCCCGTCGTTGCCGTAGAAAAGTTCACAGATTGGGAAGGAGAAGGCATGGAACACAATGTATTTCATTGCGACGCAATTTCTTTGTAAATTCGTCAATGTGAGGGTGCGAGGGATACAGTAAGGCAGAAATAGTGCATCGGGAACGAGATACTCGTCCCCAAAAGAAAATCATGTCGTTGCTGTAGAAACGTTCCTAAATTGGGAAAGAGAAGACATGGAACACAATGTATTTCATTGCGACGCAATTTCTGTGTTAATTCGTCAGTGTGAGGGTGCGAGAGTTACAGTAAAGAAGAAATAGTGCATCGAGAACGAGATACTCGTCCCCAAAGAAAAATCCCGTCGTTGCCATAGAAAAGTTCCCAAATAGGGAACGAGAAGGCATGGAACACAATGTATTTCATTGCGACGCAATTTCTGTGATAATTCCTGAATGGTAGAGTTCGAGGGATAGAGGAAAGAAGAAATTGTTCATCGGGAACGAGATACTCGTCCCCAAAACAAAATCCGCTCGTTGCTGTAGTAACGTTCCTAGATTGGGAAAGAGAAGGCATGGAACAAAACGTATATCATTGCGACGCTATTTATGTGTTAATACGACAATGTGAGAGTGCGAGGGATACAGTAAAGGAGAAATAGTTCATCAGGAACGAGATACTCGTCCCCAAAGGAAATTCCTGTCGTTGCCGTAGAAACGTTCCGAGATTGGGAAAGAGAAGGCATGGAAAACAATGTATTTAATTGCGACGCCGTTTCTGTGTTAATTCGTCAATGTGAGGGTGCAAGGGATATAGTAAAGAAGAAATAGTGCATCGGAAAGGAGATACTCGACCCAAAGAAAATCCTGTCGTTGCCGTGGAAACGTTCCTAGATTGCGAAGGAGAAGGGATGAAACACAATGTATTTTATTGCGACGCAATTTCTGTTTCAATTTCTCAATGTGAGAGTGCGAGGGATACAGTAATGAAGAAATAGTGCATCGGGAACGAGATACTCGTCCCCAAAAGAAAATCCTGTCGTTGCCGTAGAAACGTTCCCAGATTGGAAAAGAGAAGGCGTGCAACATAATGTATTTCATTGCGACGCAATTTCTGTGACAATTACTCAATGTGAGGATGCGAGGAATACAGTAAAGAAGAAATAGTGCATCGGAAAAGAGGTCCTCGACCCGAAAACAAAATCCAGTCGCTGCCATAGAAACGTTCCCAGATTGGGATAGAGAAGGCATGGAACCCAATGTATTTCATTGCGACGCAATTTCTGTGTTAATTCGTCAATGTGAGGTTGCGAGGGATACAGTAAAGAAGAAATGGTGCATCGAGAACGAGATACCCGTCCCCAAAGGAAATTCCATCCGTTGCCGTAGAAAAGTTCCCATATTGGGAAGGAGAAGGCATGGAACACAATGTATTTCATTGCGACGCAATTTCTGTGTTAATTCCTGAATGTTAGTGTTCGTGGGATAGAGTATAGAAGAAATTGTTCATCGGGAACAAGATACTCATCCCCAAAACAAAATCCTGTCGTTGCTGTAGAAACGTTCCTAGATTGGGAAAGAGAAGGCATGGAACAAAACGTATGTAATTGCGACGCTATTTATGTGTTAATTCGACAAAGTGAGAGTGCGAGGGATATAGTAAAGAAGAAATAGTTCATCAGGAACGAGATACTCGTTTCCAAAGGAAATTCCTGTCGTTGCCATAGAAACGTTCTTAGATTGGGAAAGAGAAGGCATGGAAAACAATGTATTTGATTGCGACGCCATTTCTGTATTAATTCGTCAATGTGAGGGTGCGAGGGATACAGTATAGAAGAAATAGTGCATCGGACAAAAGATCCTCGACCCCAAAGAAAATCGTGTCGTTGCCGTGGAAACGTTCCTAGATTGCGAAAGAGAAGGCATGAAACACAATGTATTTTATTGCGACGCAATTTCTGTGTTAATTCCTCAATGTGAGAGTGCGAGGGATACAGTAATGAAGAAATAGTGCACCGGAAACGAGATACTCGTCCCCAAAAGAAAATCCTGTAGTTGCCGTAGAAACGTTCCCAGATTGGGAAAGAGAAGGTGTGCAACATAATGTATTTCATTGCGACGCAATTTCTGTGACAATTACTCAATGGGAGGATGCGAGGAATACAGTAAAGAAGAAATAGTGCATCGGAAAAGATGTCCTCGACCCGAAAACAAAATCCAGTCGTTGTCATAGAATCGTTCCCGGATTGGGAAAGAGAAGGCATGGAACCCAATGTACTTCATTGCGACGCAATTTCTGTGTTAATTTCTAGATGTGAGGGTGCGAGGGATACAGTAAAGAAGAAATAGTGCATCGGGAACGTGATATTCGTCCCCAAAAGAAGATCCTGTCGTTGCCGTAGAAACGTTCCCAGATTCGGAAAGAGAAGGCATGGAACACATGTATTTCAGTGCGACGCAATTTCTGTGTTCATTCGTCAATGTGAGGGTGCGAGGGATACAGTAAAGAAGAAATAGTGTATCGGGATCGAGATACTCGTCCCCAAAAGAAGATCTTTCGTTACCGTAGAAATGTTCCCAGATTGGGAGAGAGAGGGCATGGAACACAATGTATTTCATTGCGACGGAAGATCTGTGACAATTCCTCAATGTGAGGGTGCGAGGGATGCAGTAAAGAAGAAATAATGCATCGGAAAGGTGGTCCTCGACCCAAAAACTAAATACTGTCATTGCTATGGAAACGTTCCTAGATTGGGAAAGAGAAGGCATGGAACAAAACGTATATCATTGCGACGCTATTTATGTGTTAATTCGACAATGTGAGAGTGCCAGGAATACAGTAAAGAAGAAATACTTCATCAGGAACGAGATACTTGTCCCCAAAGGAAACTCCTGTCGTTGCCGTAGAAACGTTCCGAGATTGGGAAAAAGAAGGCATGGAACGCAATGTATTTCATTGCGATGCTATTTCTGTGTTAATTCGTCAATGTGATAGTGCGAAGGATACAGTAATGAAGAAATAGTGCATCGGAAAGGAGATCATCGACCCCAAAACAAAATCGTGCCGTTGCTGTAGAAACGTTCCTAGATTGGGAAACTGAAGGCATGAAACACAAAGTATTTTATTGCGACGCAATTTCTGTGTTAATTCCCCAATGTGAGAGTGCGAGGGATACAATAATGAAGAAATAGTGCATCGGGAACGAGATCCTCGACCCCAAAGCAAAATCCCGTCGTTGCCGTAGAAACGTTACTAGATTGGAACAGAGAGGGCAGGGAACACAATTTGTTTCAATACGACGCAATTTCTGTATAAATTCCTCAATGTGAGGGTGCGAGAGACGCAGTAAAGAAGAAATAGTGCATCGGAAAGGAGATCCTCGACCCCAAAACAAAATCCTGTCGTTGCTGTAGAAACGTTCCTATATTGGGAAAGTGAAGGCATGGAACACAATGTATTTAATTGCGACGCCATTTCTGTGTTAATTCGTCAATGTGAGAGTGCGAGGGATACAGTAAAGAAGAAATAGTGCATCGGGAACGAGATACTCGTCCCCAAAAAAAAATCCTTTTGTTGCCGTAGAAACATTCCCAGATTGGAAAGGAGAAGGTATGGAACACAATTTATCTCATTGCAACGCAATTTCTGTGTTAATTCCTCAATGTGAGGGTGCGAGGGATGCAGTAAAGAACAAATAGTGCATCGGAAAGGAGATCCTCGACCCCAAAACAAAATCCTGTCGTTGCAAGAGAACTGATCCTAGATTGCGAAGGAGAATGCATGGAACACAATGTGTTTTATGCGACGCAAATCTGTGTTAATTCCTCAATGTGAGAGTGCGAGGGATACAGTAAAGAAGAAATAGTGCTTCGGAATGGAGATCCTCGACCCCAAAACAAAATCCAGTCGTTGCCGTAGAAACGTTCCCAGATTCGGAAAGAAAAGGCGTGGAACACAATGTTTTTCATTGCGACGCAATTTCTGGGTTAATTGCTCAATGTGAGGGTGCAAGGGTTATAGTAAAGAAGAAATAGTGCTTTGTAAAAGAGTTATCCTCGACACCAAAAAAAAAACTCCAGCCGATGCCGTGGAAACGTTCTAGGATGTACTTTATTGCGACGCAATTTCTGTGTTAATTCCTCAATGTAAGAGTGCGAGGGATACAATAATGAAGAAATAGTGCATCGGGAACGAGAAACACGTCCCCAAAAGAAAATCCTGTCGTTGCCGTACAAACTTTCCCAGATTCGGAAAGAGAAGGCGTGGAACACAATGTATTTCATTGCGACGCAATTTCTGTGACAATTACTCAACGTGAGGATGCAAGGGATACAGTAAAGAAGAAATAGTGCATCGGAAAAGAGATCCTCTACCCAAAAACAAAATCCAGTCGTTGCCGTAGAAACGTTCCCAGATTGGGAAAGAGAACGCATGGAACCCAATGTATTTCATTGCGACGCAATTTCTGTGTTACTTCCTCAATGTGAGGATGCGAGGGATACAGTAAAAAAGAAATAGTGCTTGGGAAAGGTGATGCTCGACTCCTAAACAAAGTCCTGTCGTTGCCGTAGAAACGTTCCTAGATTCGGAAAGAGAAGGCATGGAACAGAATGAATTTTATTGCGACGCAATTTCTGTGTTAATTCCTCAATATGAGAGTGAGAGGGATACAGTAAAGAAAAAATGGTGCATCGGGAACGAGATACTAGTCCCGAAAAGAAAATCCTGTCGTTGCCGTAGAAACGTTCCCAGATTGGGAAAGAGAAGACATGGAACCCATGTATTACAATGCGACGCAAATTCTGTGTTAATTCCACAAAGTGAGGGTGCGAGGGATACAGTAAAGAAGTAATAGTGCATCAAGAATGAGATACTCATTCCCAAAAGAATATCCTGTTGTTATCATAGAACCGTTCCCAGATTGGGAAAGAGAAGGCATGGAACACAATGTATTTCATTACGACGCAATTTCTGTGTTAATTCTTCAATGTGAGAGTGCGAGGTATAGAGTAAAGAAGAAATAGTGCATCGGGAACGAGATACTCGTTTATAAAAAAAAATGTTGTCGTTGCCGTGGAAACGTTCCCAGATTGGGAAAGAGAAGGCATGAAATACAATGTATTTCATTGTGACCAAATTTCTGTGTTAATTCCTCAATGTCAGGGTGCGAGGGATACAGTAAAGAAGAAATAATGCATCGGAAAAGAGATCCTTGACCCCAAAACAAAATCCTGTCGTTTCCGTAGAACCGTTCCTAGATTGGGAAAGAGAAGGCATGGAACACAATGTCTTTGAATGCGACGCACTTTCTGTGTTAATTCCTCAATGTGAATGTGCGAGGGATACAGTAAAGAAGATAGAGTGCATCGGAAAGGAGATCCTCGGCACAACAACAACTTCCTGTCATTGCCGTACAAACGTTCCCAGATCGGGAAAGAGAAGGCATTGAACACAACGTAATATCATTGCGACGCTATTTATGAGTTAAATCGACAATGTGAGAGTGCGAGGGATACAGTAAAGAAGAAATAGTTAATCGGTAACGAGATACTCGGCGCCAAAGGAAATTACTGTCGTTGCCGTAGAAACGTTCCCAGATCGGGAAACAGAAGGCATGGAACGCATTGTATTTCATGGCGACGCGATTTTGGTGTTACTTACTCAATGTGAGAGTGCTAGTGATACAGTAAAGAAAATATAGTGCATCGGGAACGAGATACTCGACCCCAAAAGAAAATCCTGTCGTTGATATAGAAAGGTTCCCAGATTAGGAAAAAGAGGGCATGGAACACAATGTATTTCATTGCGACGCATTTTCTGTTTTAAAATGTTAATGTGAGAGAGCGAGGGATACACTAAAGAAGAAATAGTTCATCGGGAACGAGATACTCGTCCCCAAAAGAAAATCCTGTCGTTGGCGTAGAAACGTTCCCAGATTGGGAAAGAGAAGGCATGGAACACTATCTATTTCATTGCGTCCCAATTTCTGTGTTCATTCGTCATTGTGAGAGTGCGAGGGATACAGTAAAGAAGAAATAGTGCATAGGGAACGAGATACTAGTCCCCAAAAGAAAATCCTGTCGTTGCCGTAGAAACGTTCCCAGATTTGGAAAGAGAAGGCATGGAACACAATGTATTTCATTGCGACGCCATTTCTGTGATAATTCCTCAATGCGAGGGTGCGAGGGATACAATAAAGAAGAAATAGTGCATAGGGAACGAGATACTCGTCCCCAAAACAAAATCCTGTCTTTGCTGTATAAACGTTCCCTGATTGGGAAAGAGAAGGCATGGAACAGAAGGAATTTTATTGCGACCAAATTTCGGTGATAATTCGTCAAGATGAGAGTGAGAGGGATACAGTAAAGAAAAATGGTGCATCGGGAACGAGATACTCGTCCCCAAATTAAAATCCTGTCGTTGCCGTAGAAACGTTCCTAGATTCGGAAAGAGAAGGCATGGAACACAATGTATTTCATTGCGACGCAATTTCTTTGTTAATTCGTCAATGTGAGAGTGCGAGGGATACAGTAAGGCAGAAATAGTGCATCGGGAACGAGATACTCGTCCACAAAAGAAAATCATGTCGTTGCTGTAGAAACGTTTCTAGATTGCGAAAGAGAAGACATGGAACACAATGAATTTCATTACGACGCAATTTCTGTGTTAATTCGTCAATGTGAGGGTGCGAGGGATACAGTAAAGAAGAAATAGTGCATCGAGAACGAGATACTCGTCCCCAAAAGATGATCCTGTCGTTGCCGTAGAATCCATCCCAGATTCGGAAAGAGAAGGCATGGAACACAATGTATTTCATTGCGACGCAATTTCTGTGTTAATTCGTCAGTGTGAGGGTGCGAGGGATACAGTGAAGAAGAAATAGTGCATCGAGAACTAGATACTCGTCCCCAAAGGAAAATCCCGTCGTTGCCGTAGAAAAGTTCACAGATTGGGAAGGAGAAGGCATGGAACACAATGTATTTCATTGCGACGCAATTTCTTTGTAAATTCGTCAATGTGAGGGTGCGAGGGATACAGTAAGGCAGAAATAGTGCATCGGGAACGAGATACTCGTCCCCAAAAGAAAATCATGTCGTTGCTGTAGAAACGTTCCTAAATTGGGAAAGAGAAGACATGGAACACAATGTATTTCATTGCGACGCAATTTCTGTGTTAATTCGTCAGTGTGAGGGTGCGAGAGTTACAGTAAAGAAGAAATAGTGCATCGAGAACGAGATACTCGTCCCCAAAGAAAAATCCCGTCGTTGCCATAGAAAAGTTCCCAAATAGGGAACGAGAAGGCATGGAACACAATGTATTTCATTGCGACGCAATTTCTGTGATAATTCCTGAATGGTAGAGTTCGAGGGATAGAGGAAAGAAGAAATTGTTCATCGGGAACGAGATACTCGTCCCCAAAACAAAATCCGCTCGTTGCTGTAGTAACGTTCCTAGATTGGGAAAGAGAAGGCATGGAACAAAACGTATATCATTGCGACGCTATTTATGTGTTAATACGACAATGTGAGAGTGCGAGGGATACAGTAAAGGAGAAATAGTTCATCAGGAACGAGATACTCGTCCCCAAAGGAAATTCCTGTCGTTGCCGTAGAAACGTTCCGAGATTGGGAAAGAGAAGGCATGGAAAACAATGTATTTAATTGCGACGCCGTTTCTGTGTTAATTCGTCAATGTGAGGGTGCAAGGGATATAGTAAAGAAGAAATAGTGCATCGGAAAGGAGATACTCGACCCAAAGAAAATCCTGTCGTTGCCGTGGAAACGTTCCTAGATTGCGAAGGAGAAGGGATGAAACACAATGTATTTTATTGCGACGCAATTTCTGTTTCAATTTCTCAATGTGAGAGTGCGAGGGATACAGTAATGAAGAAATAGTGCATCGGGAACGAGATACTCGTCCCCAAAAGAAAATCCTGTCGTTGCCGTAGAAACGTTCCCAGATTGGAAAAGAGAAGGCGTGCAACATAATGTATTTCATTGCGACGCAATTTCTGTGACAATTACTCAATGTGAGGATGCGAGGAATACAGTAAAGAAGAAATAGTGCATCGGAAAAGAGGTCCTCGACCCGAAAACAAAATCCAGTCGCTGCCATAGAAACGTTCCCAGATTGGGATAGAGAAGGCATGGAACCCAATGTATTTCATTGCGACGCAATTTCTGTGTTAATTCGTCAATGTGAGGTTGCGAGGGATACAGTAAAGAAGAAATGGTGCATCGAGAACGAGATACCCGTCCCCAAAGGAAATTCCATCCGTTGCCGTAGAAAAGTTCCCATATTGGGAAGGAGAAGGCATGGAACACAATGTATTTCATTGCGACGCAATTTCTGTGTTAATTCCTGAATGTTAGTGTTCGTGGGATAGAGTATAGAAGAAATTATTCATCGGGAACAAGATACTCATCCCCAAAACAAAATCCTGTCGTTGCTGTAGAAACGTTCCTAGATTGGGAAAGAGAAGGCATGGAACAAAACGTATGTAATTGCGACGCTATTTATGTGTTAATTCGACAAAGTGAGAGTGCGAGGGATATAGTAAAGAAGAAATAGTTCATCAGGAACGAGATACTCGTTTCCAAAGGAAATTCCTGTCGTTGCCATAGAAACGTTCTTAGATTGGGAAAGAGAAGGCATGGAAAACAATGTATTTGATTGCGACGCCATTTCTGTATTAATTCGTCAATGTGAGGGTGCGAGGGATACAGTATAGAAGAAATAGTGCATCGGACAAAAGATCCTCGACCCCAAAGAAAATCGTGTCGTTGCCGTGGAAACGTTCCTAGATTGCGAAAGAGAAGGCATGAAACACAATGTATTTTATTGCGACGCAATTTCTGTGTTAATTCCTCAATGTGAGAGTGCGAGGGATACAGTAATGAAGAAATAGTGCACCGGAAACGAGATACTCGTCCCCAAAAGAAAATCCTGTAGTTGCCGTAGAAACGTTCCCAGATTGGGAAAGAGAAGGTGTGCAACATAATGTATTTCATTGCGACGCAATTTCTGTGACAATTACTCAATGGGAGGATGCGAGGAATACAGTAAAGAAGAAATAGTGCATCGGAAAAGATGTCCTCGACCCGAAAACAAAATCCAGTCGTTGTCATAGAATCGTTCCCGGATTGGGAAAGAGAAGGCATGGAACCCAATGTACTTCATTGCGACGCAATTTCTGTGTTAATTTCTAGATGTGAGGGTGCGAGGGATACAGTAAAGAAGAAATAGTGCATCGGGAACGTGATATTCGTCCCCAAAAGAAGATCCTGTCGTTGCCATAGAAACATTCCCAGATTCGGAAAGAGAAGGCATGGAACACATGTATTTCAGTGCGACGCAATTTCTGTGTTCATTCGTCAATGTGAGGGTGCGAGGGATACAGTAAAGAAGAAATAGTGTATCGGGATCGAGATACTCGTCCCCAAAAGAAGATCCTTCGTTACCGTAGAAATGATCCCAGATTGGGAGAGAGAGGGCATGGAACACAATGTATTTCATTGCGACGGAAGATCTGTGACAATTCCTCAATGTGAGGGTGCGAGGGATGCAGTAAAGAAGAAATAATGCATCGGAAAGGTGGTCCTCGACCCAAAAACTAAATACTGTCATTGCTATGGAAACGTTCCTAGATTGGGAAAGAGAAGGCATGGAACAAAACGTATATCATTGCGACGCTATTTATGTGTTAATTCGACAATGTGAGAGTGCCAGGAATACAGTAAAGAAGAAATACTTCATCAGGAACGAGATACTTGTCCCCAAAGGAAACTCCTGTCGTTGCCGTAGAAACGTTCCGAGATTGGGAAAAAGAAGGCATGGAACGCAATGTATTTCATTGCGATGCTATTTCTGTGTTAATTCGTCAATGTGATAGTGCGAAGGATACAGTAATGAAGAAATAGTGCATCGGAAAGGAGATCATCGACCCCAAAACAAAATCGTGCCGTTGCTGTAGAAACGTTCCTAGATTGGGAAACTGAAGGCATGAAACACAAAGTATTTTATTGCGACGCAATTTCTGTGTTAATTCCCCAATGTGAGAGTGCGAGGGATACAATAATGAAGAAATAGTGCATCGGGAACGAGATCCTCGACCCCAAAGCAAAATCCCGTCGTTGCCGTAGAAACGTTACTAGATTGGAACAGAGAGGGCAGGGAACACAATTTGTTTCAATACGACGCAATTTCTGTATAAATTCCTCAATGTGAGGGTGCGAGAGACGCAGTAAAGAAGAAATAGTGCATCGGAAAGGAGATCCTCGACCCCAAAACAAAATCCTGTCGTTGCTGTAGAAACGTTCCTATATTGGGAAAGTGAAGGCATGGAACACAATGTATTTAATTGCGACGCCATTTCTGTGTTAATTCGTCAATGTGAGAGTGCGAGGGATACAGTAAAGAAGAAATAGTGCATCGGGAACGAGATACTCGTCCCCAAAAAAAAATCCTTTTGTTGCCGTAGAAACATTCCCAGATTGGAAAGGAGAAGGTATGGAACACAATTTATCTCATTGCAACGCAATTTCTGTGTTAATTCCTCAATGTGAGGGTGCAAGGGATGCAGTAAAGAACAAATAGTGCATCGGAAAGGAGATCCTCGACCCCAAAACAAAATCCTGTCGTTGCAAGAGAACTGATCCTAGATTGCGAAGGAGAATGCATGGAACACAATGTGTTTTATGCGACGCAAATCTGTGTTAATTCCTCAATGTGAGAGTGCGAGGGATACAGTAAAGAAGAAATAGTGCTTCGGAATGGAGATCCTCGACCCCAAAACAAAATCCAGTCGTTGCCGTAGAAACGTTCCCAGATTCGGAAAGAAAAGGCGTGGAACACAATGTTTTTCATTGCGACGCAATTTCTGGGTTAATTGCTCAATGTGAGGGTGCAAGGGTTATAGTAAAGAAGAAATAGTGCTTTGTAAAAGAGTTATCCTCGACACCAAAAAAAAAAACTCCAGCCGATGCCGTGGAAACGTTCTAGGATGTACTTTATTGCGACGCAATTTCTGTGTTAATTCCTCAATGTAAGAGTGCGAGGGATACAATAATGAAGAAATAGTGCATCGGGAACGAGAAACACGTCCCCAAAAGAAAATCCTGTCGTTGCCGTACAAACTTTCCCAGATTCGGAAAGAGAAGGCGTGGAACACAATGTATTTCATTGCGACGCAATTTCTGTGACAATTACTCAACGTGAGGATGCAAGGGATACAGTAAAGAAGAAATAGTGCATCGGAAAAGAGATCCTCTACCCAAAAACAAAATCCAGTCGTTGCCGTAGAAACGTTCCCAGATTGGGAAAGAGAACGCATGGAACCCAATGTATTTCATTGCGACGCAATTTCTGTGTTACTTCCTCAATGTGAGGATGCGAGGGATACAGTAAAAAAGAAATAGTGCTTGGGAAAGGTGATGCTCGACTCCTAAACAAAGTCCTGTCGTTGCCGTAGAAACGTTCCTAGATTCGGAAAGAGAAGGCATGGAACAGAATGAATTTTATTGCGACGCAATTTCTGTGTTAATTCCTCAATATGAGAGTGAGAGGGATACAGTAAAGAAAAAATGGTGCATCGGGAACGAGATACTAGTCCCGAAAAGAAAATCCTGTCGTTGCCGTAGAAACGTTCCCAGATTGGGAAAGAGAAGACATGGAACCCATGTATTACAATGCGACGCAAATTCTGTGTTAATTCCACAAAGTGAGGGTGCGAGGGATACAGTAAAGAAGTAATAGTGCATCAAGAATGAGATACTCATTCCCAAAAGAATATCCTGTTGTTATCATAGAACCGTTCCCAGATTGGGAAAGAGAAGGCATGGAACACAATGTATTTCATTACGACGCAATTTCTGTGTTAATTCTTCAATGTGAGAGTGCGAGGTATAGAGTAAAGAAGAAATAGTGCATCGGGAACGAGATACTCGTTTATAAAAAAAAATGTTGTCGTTGCCGTGGAAACGTTCCCAGATTGGGAAAGAGAAGGCATGAAATACAATGTATTTCATTGTGACCAAATTTCTGTGTTAATTCCTCAATGTCAGGGTGCGAGGGATACAGTAAAGAAGAAATAATGCATCGGAAAAGAGATCCGTGACCCCAAAACAAAATCCTGTCGTTTCCGTAGAACCGTTCCTAGATTGGGAAAGAGAAGGCATGGAACACAATGTCTTTGAATGCGACGCACTTTCTGTGTTAATTCCTCAATGTGAATGTGCGAGGGATACAGTAAAGAAGATAGAGTGCATCGGAAAGGAGATCCTCGGCACAACAACAACTTCCTGTCATTGCCGTACAAACGTTCCCAGATCGGGAAAGAGAAGGCATTGAACACAACGTAATATCATTGCGACGCTATTTATGAGTTAAATCGACAATGTGAGAGTGCGAGGGATACAGTAAAGAAGAAATAGTTAATCGGTAACGAGATACTCGGCGCCAAAGGAAATTACTGTCGTTGCCGTAGAAACGTTCCCAGATCGGGAAACAGAAGGCATGGAACGCATTGTATTTCATGGCGACGCGATTTTGGTGTTACTTACTCAATGTGAGAGTGCTAGTGATACAGTAAAGAAAATATAGTGCATCGGGAACGAGATACTCGACCCCAAAAGAAAATCCTGTCGTTGATATAGAAAGGTTCCCAGATTAGGAAAAAGAGGGCATGGAACACAATGTATTTCATTGCGACGCATTTTCTGTTTTAAAATGTTAATGTGAGAGAGCGAGGGATACACTAAAGAAGAAATAGTTCATCGGGAACGAGATACTCGTCCCCAAAAGAAAATCCTGTCGTTGGCGTAGAAACGTTCCCAGATTGGGAAAGAGAAGGCATGGAACACTATCTATTTCATTGCGTCCCAATTTCTGTGTTCATTCGTCATTGTGAGAGTGCGAGGGATACAGTAAAGAAGAAATAGTGCATAGGGAACGAGATACTAGTCCCCAAAAGAAAATCCTGTCGTTGCCGTAGAAACGTTCCCAGATTTGGAAAGAGAAGGCATGGAACACAATGTATTTCATTGCGACGCCATTTCTGTGATAATTCCTCAATGCGAGGGTGCGAGGGATACAATAAAGAAGAAATAGTGCTTAGGGAACGAGATACTCGTCCCCAAAACTAAATCCTGTCTTTGCTGTATAAACGTTCCCTGATTGGGAAAGAGAAGGCATGGAACAGAAGGAATTTTATTGCGACCAAATTTCGGCGATAATTCGTCAAGATGAGAGTGAGAGGGATACAGTAAAGAAAAATGGTGCATCGGGAACGAGATACTCGTCCCCAAATTAAAATCCTGTCGTTGCCGTAGAAACGTTCCTAGATTGGGAAAGAGAAGGCATGGAACACAATGTATTTCTTTGCGACGCAATTCCTGTGTTAATTCGTCAATATGAGAGTGCGAGGGATACAGTAAAGATGAAATAGTGCATGGGGAACGAGATACCAGTCCCCAAAAGAAAATCCTGTCGTTGCCGCAGAAACGTTCCCGGATTTGGAAAGAGAAGGCATGGAACACAATGTATGTCATTGCAACGCAATTTCTGTGTTGATGCCTCAATGTGAGAGTGCAAGGGATATAGTAAAGAAGAAATAGTATATGGGAAAGGAGATCCACGACCCCAAAACAAAATCCTGACGTTGCCGTAGAAACGTACCTAGATTGGGAAGAAGAAGGCATGGAACACAATGTATTTTATTGCGACGCAATTTCTGTGTTAATTCCTCAATGTGAGAGTGCGAGGGATACAGTAAAGAAGAAATAGTACGTTGGGATCGAGATACTCGTCCAAAAAAGTAAATCCTGTCGTTGCCGTAGAAACGTTCCCACATTTGGAAAGAGAAGGCATGGAACACAATGTATTTCATTCCGACGCAATTTCTGTGTTAATTCGTCAATGTGAGAGTGCGAGGGATACAGTAAAGAAGAAATAGTGCATCGGGAACGAGATACTCGTCCCCAAAGGAAAATCCTGTCATTGCCATGGATCTGTTCCTAGATTGGGAAAGAGAAGGCATGGAACACAATGTATATCATTGCGACGCAGTTTCTGTGTTAATTCCTCAATGTGAGAGAGCGAGGTATAGAGTAAAGAAAAAATTGTGCACCAGGAACGAGATACTCGTCCATAAAAGAAAATCCTGTCGTTGCCGTAGAAACGTTCCTAAATTTGGAAAGAGAAGGCGTGGAACACAATGCCTTTCATTGCGTCGCGATTTCTGTGACAATTCCTCAATGTGAGGAAGCGAGGAATACAGTAAAGAAGAAGTAAGCATCGGAAAAGAGATCCTCGACCCGAAAACAAAATCCTGTCGTTGCCGTAGAAACTTTCCTAGGTTGGGAAAGGGAAGGCATGGAATACAATGTATTTCATTGCGACGCAATTTCTGTGTTCATTCGACAATGTGAGAGTGCGAGGCATACAGTAAAGAAGAAATAGTTAATCGGGAACGAGATACTCGTCCCCAAAAGAAATGCCTGTCGTTGCCGTAGATACGTTCCCAGATTGGGAAAGAAAAGGCATGGAAAAAAATGTATTTCATTGCGACGCAATCTCTGTGTTAATTCGTCAATGTGAGGGTGCAAGGGATACAGTAAAGAGGAAATAGTGCATCAGGAAAGAGATACTAGTCCCCAAAAGAAAATCCTGTCGTTGGCGTAGAAACGTTCCCAGATTGGGAAAGCGAATGCATGGAACACAATGTATTTCATTGCGACGCAATTTCTGTGTTCATTCGACAATGTGAGAGTGCGAGGGATACAGTAAATAAGAAATAGTTAATCGGGAACGAGATACTTGTCCCCAAAACAAAATCCTGTCTCTGCCGTAGAAACGTTCCCTGATTGGGAAAGAGAAGGCATGGAACAGAATGAAATTTATTGCGACGAAATTTCTGTGTTAATTCGTCAATATGAGAGTGAGAGGGATACAATAAAGTAAAAATGGTGCATCGGGAACGAGATACTCGGACCCAAAGGAAAATCCTGTCGTTGCCGTAGAAACGTTCCTAGATTAGGAAAGTGAAGGCATGGCACAAAATGTATTTCTTTGCGACGCAATTCCTGTGTTAATTCGTCAATGTGAGAGTGCGAGGGATACAGTAAAGAAGAAATAGTACATCGGGATCGAGATACTCGTCCCCAAAAGTAAATCCTGTCGTTGCCGTAGAAACGTTCCCACATTTGGAAAGAGAAGGCATGGAACACAATGTATTTCATTGCGACGCAATTTCTGTGTTAATTCGTCAATGTGAGAGTGCGAGGGATACAGTAAAGAAGAAATAGTGCATCGGGAACGAGATACTCGTCCCCAAAGGAAAATCCTGTCGTTGCCATAGATCTGTTCCCAGATTGGGAAACAGAAGGCATGGAACACAATGTATTTCATTGCGACGCAATTTATGTGTTAATTCCGCAATGTGAGAGTGCGAGGTATATAGTAAAGAAGAAATTGTGCACCGGGAACGAGATACTCGTCCATAAAAGAAAATCCTGTCGTTGCCGTAGAAACGTTCCCAAATTGGGAAAGAGAAGGCGTGGAACACAATGCCTTTCATTGCGACGCGATTTCTGTTTTAATTCGTCAATGTGTGAGTGCAAGGGATACTGTAAAAAGGAAATAGTTCATCGGGAGCGAGATACTCGACTCCAAAACAAAATCCTGTCGTTGCCGTAGAAACGTTCCTAGATTGGAACAGTGAGGGCATGGAACACAATTTGTTTCAATACGACGCAATTTCTGTATAAATTCCTCAATGTGAGGGTGCGAGAGACACAGTAAAGAAGAAATAGTGATTCGGAAAGGAGATCCTCGACCCCAGAACAAAATCCTGTCGTTGCTTAGAAACGTTCCTATATTGGGAAAGTGTAGGCATGGAACACAATGTATTTAATTGCGACGCCATTTCTGTGTTAATTCGTCAATGTGAGAGTGCGAGGGATACAGTAAAGAAGAAATAATGCATCGGGAACGAGATACTCGTCCCCAAAAAAAAAAAATCCTTTTGTTGCCGTAGAAACGTTCCCAGATTGGAAAGGAGAAGGTATGGAACACAATTTATGTCATTTCAACGCAATTTGTGTGTTAATTCCACAATGTGAGGGTGCGAGGGATGCAGTAAAGAAGAAATAGTGCATCGGAAATGAGATCCTCGACCCAAAAACGAAATACTGTCATTACCGTAGAAACGTTCCTAGATTGGGAAAGAGAAGGCATGGAACAAAACGTATATCATTGCGACGCTATTTCTGTGCTAATTCGTCTATGTGAGAGTGCGAGGGATATAGTAAAGAAGAAACAGTTCATCGGGAACAAGATACTAGTCCCCAAAGGAAAATCCTGTCGTTGCCGTAGAAACGTTTCGAGATTGGGAAAGAGAAGGCATGGAACACAATGTATTTTATTGCGACGCCATTTCTGTGTTAAATCGTCGATGTGAGGTTGCGTGGGATACAGTAAAGAAGAAATAGTGCATCGGAAAGGAGGTCCTCGACCCCAAAACAAAATCCTGTCGTTGCAAGAGAACTGATATTAGATTGCGAAGGAGAATGCATGGAACACAATGTGTTTTATGCGACGCAATTTCTGTGTTAATTCCTCAATGTGAGAGTGCGAGGGATACAGTAAAGAAGAAATAGTGCTTCGGAATGGAGATCCTCGACCCCAAAACAAAATCCTGTCGTTGCCGTAGAAACGTTCCCAGATTCGGAAAGAAAAGGCGTGGAACACAATGTTTTTCATTGCGACGCAATTTCTGGGTTAATTGCTCAATGTGAGGGTGCGAGGGTTATGGTAAAGAAGAAATAGTGCTTTGGAATAGAGATCCTCGACACCAAAACAAATTCCAGCCGATGCCGTGGAAACGTTCCTAGATGTACTTTATTGCGACGCAATTTCTGTGTTAATTCCTCAATGTAAGAGTGCGAGTGATACAATAATGAAGAAATAGTGCATCGGGTACGAGAAACACGTCCGCAAAAGAAAATCCTGTCGTTGCTGTACAAACTTTCCCAGATTCGGAAAGAGAAGGCGTGGAACACAATGTATTTCATTGCGACGCAATTTCTGTGACAATTACTCAACGTGAGGATGCAAGGAATACAGTAAAGTAGAAATAGTGCATCGGAAAAGAGGTCCTCTACCCAAAAACAAAATCCAGTCGTTGCCGTAGAAACGTTCCCAGATTGGGAAAGAGAACGCATGGAACCCAATGTATTTCATTGCGACGCAATTTCTGTGTTACTTCCTCAATGTGAGGGTGCGAGGGATACAGTAAAAAAGAAATAGTGCTTGGGAAAGGTGATGCTCGACTCCAAAACAAAGTCCTGTCGTTGCCGTAGAAACGTTCCTAGATTCGGAAAGAGAACGCATGGAACCCAATGTATTTCATTACGACGCAATTTCTGTGTTAATTCTTCAATGTGAGAGTGCGAGGTATAGAGTAAAGAAGAAATAGTGCATCGGGAACGAGATACTCGTGTATAAAAGAAAATGTTGTCGTTGCCGTGGAAACGTTCCCAGATAGGGAAAGAGAAGGCATGAAACACAATGTATTTCATTGTGACCAAATTTCTGTGTTAATTCCTCAATGTCAGGGTGCGAGGGATAGAGTAAAGAAGAAATAATGCATCGGAAAAGAGATCCTTGACCCCAAAACAAAATCCTGTCGTTTCCGTAGAACCGTTCCTAGATTGGGAAAGAGAAGGCATGGAACACAATGTCTTTCAATGCGACGCACTTTCTGTGTTAATTCCTCAATGTGAATGTGCGAGGGATACAGTAAAGAAGATAGAGTGCATCGGAAAGGAGATTCTCGGCACAACAACAACTTCCTGTCATAGCCATACAAACGTTCCCAGATCGGGAAAGAGAAGGCATGGAACACAACGTATATCATTGCGACGCTATTTATGATTTAAATCGACAATGTGAGAGTGCGAGGGATACAGTAAAGAAGAAATAGTTAAACGGGAACGAGATACTCGTCGCCAAAGGAAATTACTGTCGTTGCCGTAGAAACGTTCCCAGATTGGGTAACAGAAGGCATGGAACGCATTGTATTTCATGGCGGCGCGATTTTGGTGTTACTTACTCAATGTGAGACTGCTAGTGATACAGTAAAGAAAAGATAGTGCATCGGGAACGAGATACTCGACCCCAAAAAAATTCCTGTCGTTGATATAGAAAGGTTCCCAGATTAGGAAAGAGAGGGCATGGAACACAATGTATTTCATTGCGACGCATTTTCTGTTTTAAAATGTTAATGTGAGAGAGCGAGGGATACACTAAAGAAGAAATAGTTCATCGGGAACGAGATACTCGTCCCCAAAAGAAAATCCTGTCGTTGGCGTAGAAACGTTCCCAGATTGGGAAAGAGAAGGCATGGAACACTATCTATTACATTGCATCCCAATTTCTGTGTTCATTCGTCATTGTGAGAGTGCGAGGGATACAGTAAAGAAGAAATAGTGCATAGGGAACGAGATACTAGTCCCCAAAAGAAAATCCTGTCGTTGCCGTAGAAACGTTCCCAGATTTGGAAAGACAAGGCATGGAACACAATGTATTTCATTGCGACGCCATTTCTGTGATAATTCCTCAATGCGAGGGTGCGGGGGATACAATAAAGAAGAAATAGTGCATAGGGAACGAGATACTCGTCCCCAAAACAAAATCCTGTCTTTGCTGTATAAACGTTCCCAGATTGGGAAAGAGAAGTCATGGAACAGAATGAATTTTATTGCGACGAAATTTCGGTGTTAATTCGTCAAGGTGAGAGTGAGAGGGATACAGTAAAGAAAAATGGTGCATCGGGAACGAGATACTCATCCCCAAATTAAAATCCTGTCGTTGCCGTAGAAACGTTCCTAGATTGGGAAAGAGAAGGCATGGAACACAATGTATTTCTTTGCGACGCAATTCCTGTGTTAATTTGTCAATATGAGAGTGCGAGGGATACAGTAAAGAAGAAACAGTGCATGGGGAACGATATACTAGTCCCCAAAAGAAAATCCTGTCGTTGCCGCAGAAACGTTCCCGAATTTGGAAAGAGAAGGCATGGAACACAATGTATGTCTTTGCAACGCAATTTCTGTCTTGATGCCTCAATGTGAGAGTGCAAGGGATATAGTAAAGAAGAAATAGTGCATGGGAAAGGAGATCCACGACCCCAAAACAAAATCCTGACGTTGCCGTAGAAACGTACCTAGATTGGGAAGGAGAAGGCATCGAACACAATGCCTTTCATTGCGACGCGATTTCTGTGTTAATTCCTCAATGTGAGATTGCGAGTGATACAGTAAAGAAAAGATAGTGCATAGGGAACGAGATACTCGACCCCAAAAGAAAGTCCTGTCGTTGCCGTAGAAACGTTCCCAGATTGGGAAAGCGAATGCATGGAACACAATGTATTTCATTGCGACTCAATTTCTGTGTTCATCCGACAATGTGAGAGTGCGAGGGATACAGTAAATAAGAAATAGTTAATCGGGAACGAGATACTCGTCCCCAAAACAAAATCCTGTCTTTGCCGTAGAAACGTTCACTGATTGGGAAAGAGAAGGCATGGAACAGAATGAAATTTATTGCGACGAAATTTCTGTGTTAATTCGTCAATATGAGAGTGAGAGGGATACAATAAAGTAAAAATGGTGCATCGGGAACGAGATACTCGGACCCAAAGGAAAATCCTGTCGTTGCCGTAGAAACGTTCCTAGATTAGGAAAGGGAAGGCATGGCACAAAATGTATTTCTTTGCGACGCAATTCCTGTGTTAATTCGTCAATGTGAGAGTGCGAGGGATACAGTAAAGAAGAAATAGTGCATCGGGATCGAGATACTCGTCCCCAAAAGTAAATCCTGTCGTTGCCGTAGAAACGTTCCCACATTTGGAAAGAGAAGGCATGGAACACAATGTATTTCATTGCGACGCAATTTCAGTGTTAATTCGTCAATGTGAGAGTGCGAGGGATACAGTAAAGAAGAAATAGTGCATCGGGAACGAGATACTCGTCCCCAAAGGAAAATCCTGTCGTTGCCATAGATCTGTTCCCAGATTGGGAAACAGATGGCATGGAACACAATGTATATCATTGCGACGCAATTTATGTGTTAATTCCTCAATGTGATAGTGCGAGGTATATAGTAAAGAAGAAATTGTGCACCGGGAACGAGATACTCGTCCATAAAAGAAAATCCTGTCGTTGCCGTAGAAACGTTCCCAAATTGGGAAAGAGAAGGCGTGTAACACAATGCCTTTCATTGCGACGCGATTTCTGTGACAATTCCTCAATGTGAGGAAGTGAGGAATACAGTAAAGAAGAAATAATCATCGGAAAAGAGATCCTCGACCCGAAAACAAAATCCTGTCGTTTCCGTAGAAACGTTCCTAGGTTGGGAAAGGGAAGGCATGGAATACAATGTATTTCATTGCAACCCAATTTCTGTGTTAATTCCTCAATGTGAGAGTGCGAGTGATACAGTAAAGAAAAAATAGTGCATCGGGAACGAGATACTCGACCCAAAAAAAAAAAAAAAATTATCTCGTTGCCATAGAAACGTTCCCAGATTGGGAAAGAGAAGGCATGGAACACAATGTATTTCATTGCGACGCATTTTCTGTCTTAAAATGTTATTGTGAGAGAGCGAGGGATACACTGAAGAAGAAATAGTGCATCGGGATCGAGATACTCGTCCCCAAAAGAAAATCCAGTCGTAGGCGTAGAAACGTTCCCAGATAGGGAAAGAGAAGGCATGGAACACAATGTATTTCATTGCAACCCAATTTCTATGTTCATTCGTCAATGTGAGAGTGCGAGGGATACAGTAAAGAAGAAACAGTGCATCGGGAACGAGATACTCGTCCGCAAAGGAAAATCCTGTCGTTGCCATAGATCTGTTCCCAGATTGGGAAACAGAAGGCATGGAACACAATGTATATCATTGCAACGCAATTTCTGTGTTAATTGCTCAATGTGAGAGTGCGAGGTATATAGTAAAGAAGAAATTGTGCACCGGGAACGAGATACTCGTCCATAACAGAAAATCCTCTCGTTGCCGTAGAAACGTTCCCAAATTGGTAAAGAGAAGGCGTGGAACACAATGGCTTTCATTGCGACGCAATTTCTGTGACAATTCCTGAATGTGAGGAAGCGAGGAATACAGTAAAGAAGAAATAAGCATCGGAAAAGAGATCCTCGACCCGAAAACAAAATCCTGTCGTTGCCGTAGAAACGTTCCTAGGTTGGGAAAGGGAAGGCATGGAATACAATGTATTTCATTGCGACGCAATTTCTGTGTTCATTCGACAATGTGAGAGTGCGAGGGATACAGTAAAGAAGAAATAGTTATTCGGGAACGAGATACTCGTCCTCAAAAGAAATTCCTGTCGTTGCCGTAGATACGTTCCCAGATTGGGAAAGAGAAGGCATGGAACACCATGTATTTCATTGCGACACGATTTCTGTGTTAATTCCTCAATGTGAGAGTGCGAGTGATACAGTAAAGAAAAAATAGTGCTTCGGGAGCGTGATACTCGACCCAAAAAAAAAAAAAAATTTCTCTCGTTGCCATAGAAACGTTCCCAGATTGGGAAAGAGAAGGCATGGATCACAATGGATTTCATTGCGACGCATTTTCTGTCTTAAAATGTTATTGTGAGAGAGCGAGGGATACCCTGAAGAAGAAATAGTGCATCGAGATCGAGATAGTCGTCCTCAAAAGAAAATCCAGTCGTTGGCGTAGAAACGTTCCCAGATTGGGAAAGAGAAGGCATGGAACACAATGTATTTCATTGCAACCCAATTTCTGTGTTCATTCGTCAATATGAGAGTGCGAGGGATACAGTAAAGAAGAAACAGTGCATCGGGAACGAGATACTCGTCCCCAAAAGAAAATCCTGTCGTTGCCGTAGAAACGTTCCCACATTTGGAAAGAGAAGGCATGGAACACAATGTATTTCATTGCGACGCGATTTCTGTGACAATTCCTCAATGTGAGGAAGCGAGGAATACAGTAAAGAAGAAATAAGCATCGGAAAAGAGATCCTTGACCCGAAAACAAAATCCTGTCGTTGCCATAGAAACGTTCCTAGGTTGGGAAAGGGAAGGCATGGAATACAATGTATTTCATTGCGACGCAATTTCTGTGTTACTTCCTCAATGTGAGGGTGCGAGGGATACAGTAAAAAAGAAATAGTGCTTGGGAAAGGTGATGCTCGACTCCAAAACAAAATCCTGTTGTTGCCGTAGAAACGTTCCTAGATTCGGAAAGAGAAGGCATGGAACAGAATGAAGTTTATTGCGCCACAATTTCTGTGTTAATTCCTCAATATGAGAGTGAGAGGGATACAGTAAAGAAAAAATCGTGCATCGGGAACGAGATACTAGTCCCGAAAAGAAAATCCTGTCGTTGCCTTAGAAACGTTCCTAGATTGGGAAAGAGAAAACATGGAACACAATGTATTTCTTTGCAACGCAATTCCTGTGTTAATTCGTCAATGTGAGAGTGCGAGGGATACAGTAAAGAAGAAAAAGTGCATCGGGAACGAGATACTCGTCCACAAAAGAAAATGTTGTCGTTGCCGTGGAAACGTTCCCAGATTGGGAAAGAGAAGGCATGAAACACAATGCATTTCATTGTGACCAAATTTCTGTGTTAATTCCTCAATGTCATGGTGCAAGGGATACAGTAAAGGAGAAATAATGCATCGGTAAAGAGATCCTTCACCCCAAAACAAAATTCTGTCGTTTCCGTAGAACCGTTCCTAAATTGGGAAAGAGATGGCATGGAACACAATGTATTTCTTTGCAACGTAATTCCTGTGTTAATTCGTCAATGTGAGAGTGCGAGGGATACAGTAAAGAAGAAAAAGTGCATCGGGAACGAGATACTCGTCCACAAAAGAAAATGTTGTCGTTGCCGTGGAAACGTTCCCAGGTTGGGAAAGAGAAGGCATGAAACACAATGCATTTCATTGTGACCAAATTTCTGTGTTAATTCCTCAATGTCATGGTGCGAGGGATACAGTAAAGAAGATATAGTCCATCGGAAAAAGAGATCCTCGGCACAACAACAACTTCCTGTCATTGCCGTACAAACGTTCCCAGATCGGGTAAGAGAACGCATGGAACACAACGTATATCATTGCGACGCTATTTATGTGTTAAATCGACAATGTGAGAGTGCGAGGGATACAGTAAAGAAGAAATAGTTAATCGGGAACGAGATACTCGTCGCCAAAGGAAATTACTGTCGTTGCCGTAGAAACGTTCCCAGATTGGGAAACCGAAGGCATGGAACGCATTGTATTTCATGGCGACGCGATTTTGGTGTTACTTACTCAATGTGAGAGTGCTAGTGATACAGTAAAGAAGAAATAGTTAATCGGGAACGAGATACTCGACCCCAAAAGAAAATCCTGTCGTTGGCGTAGAAACGTTCCCAGATTGGGAAAGAGAAGGCATGGAACACAATCTATTTCATTGCGTACCAATTTCTGTGTTCATTCGTCATTGTGAGAGTGCGAGGGATACAGTAAAGAAGAAATAGTGCATAGGGAACGAGATACTAGTCCCCAAAAGAAAATCCTGTCGTTGCCGTAGAAACGTTCCCAGATTTGGAAAGACAAGGCATGGAACACAATGTATTTCATTGCGACGCCATTTCTGTGATAATTCCTCAGTGTGAGGGTGCGAGGGATAAAATAAAGAAGAAATAGTGCATAGGGAACGAGATACTCGTCCCCAAAACAAAATCCTGCCTTTGCTGTATAAACGTTCCCTGATTGGGAAAGAGAAGGCACGGAACAGAATGAATTTTATAGCGACAAAATTTCGGTGTTAATTCGTCAATATGAGAGTGAGAGGGATACAGTAAAGAAAAATGATGCATCGGGAATGAGATACTCGGCCCCAAATTAAAATCCTGTCGTTGCCGTAGAAACGTTCCTAGATTGGGAAAGAGAGGGCATGGAACACAATGTATTTCTTTGCGACGCAATTCCTGTGTTAATTCGTCAATATGAGAGTGCGAGGGATACAGTAAAGAAGAAATAGTGCATGGGGAACCTGATACTAGTCCCCAAAAGAAAATCCTGTCGTTGCCGTAGAAACGTTCCCAGATTTGGAAAGAGAAGGCATGGAACACAATGTATGTCATTGCAACGCAATTTCTGTGTTGATGCCTCAATGTGAGAGTGCAAGGGATATAGTAAAGAAGAAATAGTGCATGGGAAAGGCGATCCACGACCCCAAAAAAAAATCCTGACGTTGCCGTAGAAACGTACCTAGATTGGGAAGGAGAAGGCATGGAACACAATGTATTTTATTGCGACGCAATTTCTGTGTTAATTCCTCAATGTGAGAGTGCGAGGGATACAGTAAAGAAGAAATAGTACATTGGGATCGAGATACTCGTCCCCAAAAGTATATCCTGTCGTTCCGTAGAAACGTTCCCACATTTGGAAAGAGAAGGCATGGAACACAATGTATATCATTGCGACGCAATTTCTGTGTTAATTCCTCAATGTGAGAGTGCGAGGTATAGAGTAAAGAAGAAATTGTGCACTGGGAACGAGATACTCGTCCATAAAAGAAAATCCTGTCGTTGCCGTAGAAACGTTCCCAAATTTGGAAAGAGAAGGCGTGGAACACAATGCCTTTCATTGCGACGCGATTCCTGTGACAATTCCTCAATGTGAGGAAGCGAGGAATACAGTAAAGAAGAAATAAGCATCGGAAAAGAGATCCTCGACCCGAAAACAAAATCCTGTCGTTGCCGTAGAAACGTTCCTAGGTTGGGAAAGGGAAGGCATGGAATACAATGTATTTCATTGCGACGCAATTTCTGTGTTCATTCGACAATGTGAGAGTGCGAGGGATACAGTAAAGAAGAAATAGTTAATGGGGAACGAGATACTCGTCCCCAAAAGAAATTCCTGTCGTTGCCGTAGATACGTTCCCAGATTGGGAAAGAGAAGGCAAGGAACACAATGTATTTCATTGCGACGCAATTTCTGTGTTACTTCCTTAATGTGAGGGTGCGAGGGATACAGTAAAAAAGAAATAGTGCTTGGGAAAGGTGATGCTCGACTCCAAAACAAAGTCCTGTCGTTGCCGTAGAAACGATCCTAGATTCGGAAAGAGAAGGCATGGAACAGAATGAATTTTATTGCGACGCAATTTCTGTGTTAATTCCTCAATATGAGAGTGAGAGGGATACAGTAAAGAAAAAATGGTGCATCGGGAACGAGATACTAGTCCCGAAAAGAAAATCCTGTCGTTGCCTTAGAAACTTTCCTAGATTGGGAATGAGAAGACATGGAACACAATGTATTTCTTTGCAACGCAATTCCTGTGTTAGTTCGTCAATGTGAGAGTGCGAGGGATACAGTAAAGAAGAAATAGTGCATCGGGAACGAGATACTCGTCCCCAAAAGAAAATCCTGTCGTTGCCGTAGAAACGTCCCCAGATTGGGAAAGAGAAGACATGGAACCCATGTATTACAATGCGACGCAATTTCTGTGTTAATTCCTCAATGTGAGGGTGCGAGGGATACAGTAAAGAAGTAATAGTGCATCAAGAATGAGATACTCGTCCATAAAAGAAAATGTTGTCGTTGCCATGGAAACGTTCCCAGATTGGGAAAGAGAAGACATGAAACACAATGTATATCATTGTGACCAAATTTCTGTGTTAATTCCTCAATGTCAGGGTGCGAGGGATGCAGTAAAGAGGAAATAATGCATCGGAAAAGAGATCCTTGACCCCAAAACAAAATCCTGTCGTTTCCGTAGAACCGTTCCTAGATTGGGAAAGAGAAGGCATGGAACACAATGTCTTTCAATGCGACGCACTTTCTGTGTTAATTCCTCAATGTGAATGTGCGAGGGATACAGTAAAGAAGATATAGTGCATCGGAAAGGAGATCCTCGGCACAACAACTACTTCCTGTCATTGTCGTAGAAACGTTCCCAGATCGGGAAAGAGAAGGCATGGAACACAACGTACATCATTGCAACGCTATTTATGTGTTAAATCGACAATGTGAGAGCGCGAGGGATACAGTAAAGAAGAAATAGTTAATCGGGAACGAGATACTCGTCGCCAAAGGAAATTACTGTCGTTGCCGTAGAAACGTTCCCAGATTGGGAAACGGAAGGCATGGAACGCATTGTATTTCATGGCGACGCGATTTTGGTGTTACTTACTCAATGTGAGAGTGATAGTGATACAGTAAAGAAAAAATAGTGCATCGGGAACGAGATACTCGACCCCAAAAGAAAATCCTGTCGTTGATATAGAAAGGTTCCCAGATTAGGAAAGAGAGGGCATGGAACACAATGTATTTCATTGCGACGCTTTTTCTGTTTTAAAATGTTAATGTGAGAGAGCGAGGGATACACTAAAGAAGAAATAGTTCATCGGGAACGAGATACTCGTCCCCAAAAGAAAATCCAGTCGTTGGCGTAGAAACGTTCCCAGATTGGGAAAGAGAAGGCATGGAACACAATCTATTTCATTGCGTACCAATTTCTGTGTTCATTCGTCATTGTGAGAGTGCGAGGGATACAGTAAAGAAGAAATAGTGCATAGGGAACGAGATACTAGTCCCCAAAAGAAAACCCTGTCGTTGCCGTAGAAACGTTCCCAGATTTGGAAAGAGAAGGCATGGAACACAATGTATTTCATTGCGACGCCATTTCTGTGATAATTCCTCAGTGTGAGGGTGCGAGGGATAAAATAAAGAAGAGATAGTGCATAGGGAACGAGATACACGTCCCCAAAACAAAATCCTGCCTTTGCTGTATAAACGTTCCCTGATTGGGAAAGAGAAGGCATGGAACAGAATGAATTTTATTGCGACAAAATTTCGGTGTTAATTCGTCAATATGAGAGTGAGAGGGATACAGTAAAGAAAAATGATGCATCGGGAACGAGATACTCGGCCCCAAATTAAAATCCTGTCGTTGCCGTAGAAACGTTCCTTGATTGGGAAAGAGAAGGCATGGAACACAATGTATTTCTTTGCGACGCAATTCCTGTGTTAATTCGTCAATATGAGAGTGCGAGGGATACAGTAAAGAAGAAATAGTGCATGGGGAACTTGATACTAGTCCCCAAAAGAAAATCCTGTCGTTGCCGTAGAAACGTTCCCAGATTTGGAAAGAGAAGGCATGGAACACAATGTATGTCATTGCAACGCAATTTCTGTGTTGATGCCTCAATGTGAGAGTGCAACGGATATAGTAAAGAAGAAATAGTGCATGGGAAAGGAGATCCACGACCCCAAAAAAAAATCCTGACGTTGCCGTAGAAACGTACCTAGATTGGGAAGGAGAAGGCATGGAACACAATGTATTTTATTGCGACGCAATTTCTGTGTTAATTCCTCAATGTGAGAGTGCGAGGGATACAGTAAAGAAGAAATAGTACATTGGGATCGAGATACTCGTCCCCAAAAGTATATCCTGTCGTTCCGTAGAAACGTTCCCACATTTGGAAAGAGAAGGCATGGAACACAATGTATATCATTGCGACGCAATTTCTGTGTTAATTCCTCAATGTGAGAGTGCGAGGTATAGAGTAAAGAAGAAATTGTGCACCGGGAACGAGATACTCGTCCATAAAAGAAAATCCTGTCGTTGCCGTAGAAACGTTCCCAAATTTGGAAAGAGAAGGCGTGGAACACAATGCCTTTCATTGCGACGCGACTTCTGTGACAATTCCTCAATGTGAGGAAGCGAGGAATACAGTAAAGAAGAAATAAGCATCGGAAAAGAGATCCTCGACCCGAAAACAAAATCCTGTCGTTGCCGTAGAAACGTTCCTAGGTTGGGAAAGGGAAGGCATGGAATACAATGTATTTCATTGCGACGCAATTTCTGTGTTCATTCGACAATGTGAGAGTGCGAGGGATACAGTAAAGAAGAAATAGTTAATGGGGAACGAGATACTCGTCCCCAAAAGAAATTCCTGTCGTTGCCGTAGATACGTTCCTAAATTTGGAAAGAGAAGGCGAGGAACACAATGTATTTCATTGCGACGCAATTTCTGTGTTACTTCCTCAATGTGAGGGTGCGAGGGATACAGTAAAAAAGAAATAGTGCTTGGGAAAGGTGATGCTCGACTCCAAAACAAAGTCCTGTCGTTGCCGTAGAAGCGATCCTAGATTCGGAAAGAGAAGGCATGGAACAGAATGAATTTTATTGGGACGCAATTTCTGTGTTAATTCCTCAATATGAGAGTGAGAGGGATACAGTAAAGAAAAAATGGTGGATCGGGAACGAGATACTAGTCCCGAAAAGAAAATCCTGTCGTTGCCTTAGAAACTTTCCTAGATTGGGAAAGAGAAGGCATGGAACACAATGTATTTCTTTGCAACGCAATTCCTGTGTTAGTTCGTCAATGTGAGAGTGCGAGGGATACAGTAAAGAAGAAATAGTGCATCGGGA
The DNA here is from genome assembly GCF_023898315.1 of Schistocerca nitens. Taxonomy (NCBI): domain Eukaryota; kingdom Metazoa; phylum Arthropoda; class Insecta; order Orthoptera; family Acrididae; genus Schistocerca; species Schistocerca nitens. The sequence continues at coordinate 6,906,753 of NC_064618.1, read as the reverse complement.
ACGAGATACTCGTCCCCAAAACAAAATCCTGTCGTTTCCGTAGAACCGTTCCTAGATTGGGAAAGAGGAGGCATGGAACACAATGTCTTTCAATGCGACGCACTTTCTGTGTTAATTCCTCAATGTGAATGTGCGAGGGATACAGTAAAGAAGATATAGTGCATCGGAAAGGAGATCCTCGGCACAACAACTACTTCCTGTCATTGTCGTAGAAACGTTCCCAGATCGGGAAAGAGAAGGCATGGAACACAACGTACATCATTGCGACGCTATTTATGTGTTAAATCGACAATGTGAGAGCGCGAGGGATACAGTAAAGAAGAAATAGTTAATCGGGAACGAGATACTCGTCGCCAAAGGAAATTACTGTCGTTGCCGTAGAAACGTTCCCAGATTGGGAAACGGAAGGCATGGAACGCATTGTATTTCATGGCGACGCGATTTTGGTGTTACTTACTCAATGTGAGAGTGATAGTGATACAGTAAAGAAAAAATAGTGCATCGGGAACGAGATACTCGACCCCAAAAGAAAATCCTGTCGTTGATATAGAAAGGTTCCCAGATTAGGAAAGAGAGGGCATGGAACACAATGTATTTCATTGCGACGCTTTTTCTGTTTTAAAATGTTAATGTGAGAGAGCGAGGGATACACTAAAGAAGAAATAGTTCATCGGGAACGAGATACTCGTCCCCAAAAGAAAATCCAGTCGTTGGCGTAGAAACGTTCCCAGATTGGGAAAGAGAAGGCATGGAACACAATCTATTTCATTGCGTACCAATTTCTGTGTTCATTCGTCATTGTGAGAGTGCGAGGGATACAGTAAAGAAGAAATAGTGCATAGGGAACGAGATACTAGTCCCCAAAAGAAAACCCTGTCGTTGCCGTAGAAACGTTCCCAGATTTGGAAAGAGAAGGCATGGAACACAATGTATTTCATTGCGACGCCATTTCTGTGATAATTCCTCAGTGTGAGGGTGCGAGGGATAAAATAAAGAAGAGATAGTGCATAGGGAACGAGATACACGTCCCCAAAACAAAATCCTGCCTTTGCTGTATAAACGTTCCCTGATTGGGAAAGAGAAGGCATGGAACAGAATGAATTTTATTGCGACAAAATTTCGGTGTTAATTCGTCAATATGAGAGTGAGAGGGATACAGTAAAGAAAAATGATGCATCGGGAACGAGATACTCGGCCCCAAATTAAAATCCTGTCGTTGCCGTAGAAACGTTCCTTGATTGGGAAAGAGAAGGCATGGAACACAATGTATTTCTTTGCGACGCAATTCCTGTGTTAATTCGTCAATATGAGAGTGCGAGGGATACAGTAAAGAAGAAATAGTGCATGGGGAACTTGATACTAGTCCCCAAAAGAAAATCCTGTCGTTGCCGTAGAAACGTTCCCAGATTTGGAAAGAGAAGGCATGGAACACAATGTATGTCATTGCAACGCAATTTCTGTGTTGATGCCTCAATGTGAGAGTGCAACGGATATAGTAAAGAAGAAATAGTGCATGGGAAAGGAGATCCACGACCCCAAAAAAAAATCCTGGCGTTGCCGTAGAAACGTACCTAGATTGGGAAGGAGAAGGCATGGAACACAATGTATTTTATTGCGACGCAATTTCTGTGTTAATTCCTCAATGTGAGAGTGCGAGGGATACAGTAAAGAAGAAATAGTACATTGGGATCGAGATACTCGTCCCCAAAAGTATATCCTGTCGTTCCGTAGAAACGTTCCCACATTTGGAAAGAGAAGGCATGGAACACAATGTATATCATTGCGACGCAATTTCTGTGTTAATTCCTCAATGTGAGAGTGCGAGGTATAGAGTAAAGAAGAAATTGTGCACCGGGAACGAGATACTCGTCCATAAAAGAAAATCCTGTCGTTGCCGTAGAAACGTTCCCAAATTTGGAAAGAGAAGGCGTGGAACACAATGCCTTTCATTGCGACGCGATTTCTGTGACAATTCCTCAATGTGAGGAAGCGAGGAATACAGTAAAGAAGAAATAAGCATCGGAAAAGAGATCCTCGACCCGAAAACAAAATCCTGTCGTTGCCGTAGAAACGTTCCTAGGTTGGGAAAGGGAAGGCATGGAATACAATGTATTTCATTGCGACGCAATTTCTGTGTTCATTCGACAATGTGAGAGTGCGAGGGATACAGTAAAGAAGAAATAGTTAATGGGGAACGAGATACTCGTCCCCAAAAGAAATTCCTGTCGTTGCCGTAGATACGTTCCTAAATTTGGAAAGAGAAGGCGAGGAACACAATGTATTTCATTGCGACGCAATTTCTGTGTTACTTCCTCAATGTGAGGGTGCGAGGGATACAGTAAAAAAGAAATAGTGCTTGGGAAAGGTGATGCTCGACTCCAAAACAAAGTCCTGTCGTTGCCGTAGAAACGATCCTAGATTCGGAAAGAGAAGGCATGGAACAGAATGAATTTTATTGGGACGCAATTTCTGTGTTAATTCCTCAATATGAGAGTGAGAGGGATACAGTAAAGAAAAAATGGTGGATCGGGAACGAGATACTAGTCCCGAAAAGAAAATCCTGTCGTTGCCTTAGAAACTTTCCTAGATTGGGAAAGAGAAGGCATGGAACACAATGTATTTCTTTGCAACGCAATTCCTGTGTTAGTTCGTCAATGTGAGAGTGCGAGGGATACAGTAAAGAAGAAATAGTGCATCGGGAACGAGATACTCGTCCCCAAAACAAAATCCTGTCGTTTCCGTAGAACCGTTCCTAGATTGGGAAAGAGGAGGCATGGAACACAATGTCTTTCAATGCGACGCACTTTCTGTGTTAATTCCTCAATGTGAATGTGCGAGGGATACAGTAAAGAAGATATAGTGCATCGGAAAGGAGATCCTCGGCACAACAACAACTTCCTGTCATTGTCGTAGAAACGTTCCCAGATCGGGAAAGAGAAGGCATGGAACACAACGTATATCATTGCGACGCTATTTATGTGTTAAATCGACAATGTGAGAGTGCGAGGGATACAGTAAAGAAGAAATAGTTAATCGGGAACGAGATACTCGTCGCCAAAGGAAATTACTGTCGTTGCCGTAGAAACGTTCCCAGATTGGGAAACGGAAGGCATGGAACGCATTGTATTTCATGGCGACGCGATTTTGGTGTTACTTACTCAATGTGAGAGTGATAGTGATACAGTAAAGAAAAAATAGTGCATCGGAAACGAGATACTCGACCCCAAAAGAAAATCCTGTCGTTGATATAGAAAGGTTCCCAGATTAGGAAAGAGAGGGCATGGAACACAATGTATTTCATTGCGACGCTTTTTCTGTTTTAAAATGTTAATGTGAGAGAGCGAGGGATACAGTAAAGAAGAAATAGTTCATCGGGAACGAGATACTCGTCCCCAAAAGAAAATCCTGCCGTTGGCGTAGAAACGTTCCCAGATTGGGAAAAAGAAGGCATGGAACACAATCTATTTCATTGCGTCCCAATTTCTGTGTTCATTCGTCATTGTGAGAGTGCGAGGGATACAGTAAAGAAGAAATAGTGCATAGGGAACGAGATACTAGTCTCCAAAAGAAAATCCTGTCGTTGCCGTAGAAACGTTCGCAGATTTGGAAAGAGAAGGCAATGAACACTATGTATTTCATTGCGACGCCATTTCTGTGATAATTCCTCAATGTGAGGGTGCGAGGGATACAATAAAGAAGAAATAGTGCATAGGGAACGAGATACTCGTCCCCAAAACAAAATCCTGTCTTTGCTGTATAAACGTTCCCTGATTGGGAAAGAGAAGGCATGGAACAGAATGAATTTTATTGCGACGAAATTTCGGTGTTAATTCGTCAATATGAGAGTGAGAGGGATACAGTAAAGAAAAATGGTGCATCGGGAACAAGATACTCGGCCCCAAATTAAAATCCTATCGTTGCCGTAGAAACGTTCCTAGATTGGGAAAGAGAAGGCATGGAACACAATGTATTTCTTTGCGAAGCAATTCCTGTGTTAATTCGTCAATATGAGAGTGCGAGGGATACAGTAAAGAAGAAATAGTGCATGGGGAACGAGATACTAGTCCCCAAAAGAAAATCCTGTCGTAGCAGTATAAACGTTCCCAGATTTGGGAAGAGAAGGCATGGAACACAATGTATGTCATTGCAACGCAATTTCTGTGTTGATGCCTCAATGTGAGAGTGCAAAGGATATAGTAAAGAACAAATAGTGCATGGGAAAGGAGATCCACGACCCCAAAACAAAATCCTGACGTTGCCGTAGAAACGTACCTAATTTTGGGAAGGAGAAGGCATGGAACACAATGTATTTTATTGCGACGCAATTTCTGTGTTAAATCCTCAATGTGAGAGTGCGAGGGATACAGTAAAGAAGAAATAGTACATTGGGATCGAGATACTCGTCCCCAAAAGTATACCCTGTCGTTGCCATAGAGACGTTCCCACATTTGGAAGTAGAAGGCATGGAACACAATGCATTTCATTGCGACGCAATTTCTGTGTTAATTCGTCAATGTGAGAGTGCGAGGGATACAGTAAAGAAGAAATAGGGCATCGGGAACGAGATACTCGTCCCCAAAGGAAAATCCTGTCGTTGCCATAGATCTGTTCCCAGATTGGGAAAGAGAAGCCATGGAACACAATGTATATCATTGCAACGCAATTTCTGTGTTAATTCCTCAATGTGAGAGTGCGAGGTATAGAGTAAATAAGAAATTGTGCACCGGGAACGAGATACTCGTCCATAAAAGAAAATCCTGTCGTTGCCGTAGAAACGTTCCCAAATTTGGAAAGAGAAGGAGTGGAACACAATGCCTTTCATTGCGACGCGATTTCTGTGACAATTCCTCAATGTGAGGAAGCGAGGAATACAGTAAAGAAGAAATACGCATCAGAAAAGAGATCCTCGACCCGAAAACAAAATCCTGTCGTTGCCGTAGAAACGTTCCTAGGTTGGGAAAGGGAAGGCATGGAATACAATGTATTTCATTGCGACGTAATTTCTGTGTTCATTCTACAATGTGAGAGTGCGAGGGATACAGTAAAGAAGAAATAGTTAATCGGGAACGAGATACTCGTCCCCAAAACAAAATCCTGTCTTTGCCGTAGAGACGTTCCCTGATTGGGAAAGAGAAGGCATGGAACAGAATGAAATTTATTGCGACGAAATTTCTGTGTTAATTCGTCAATATGAGAGTGAGAGGGATACAATACAGTAAAAATGGTGCATCGGGAACGAGATACTCGGACCCAAAGGAAAATCCTGTCGTTGCCATAGAAACGTTCCTAGATTGGGAAAGAGAAGGCATGGCACACAATGTATTTCTTTGCGACGCAATTCCTGTGTTAATTCGTCAATGTGAGAGTGCGAGGGATACAGTAAAGAAGAAATAGTACATCGGGATCGAGATACTCGTCCCCAAAAGTAAATCCTGTCGTTGCCGTAGAAACGTTCCCTCATTTGGAAAGAGAAGGCATGGAACACAATGTATTTCATTGCGACGCAATTTCTGTGTTCATTCGTCATTGTGAGAGTGCGAGGGATACAGTAAAGAAGAAATAGTGCATAGGGAACGAGATACTAGTCCCCAAAAGAAAATCCTGTCGTTGCCGTAGAAACGTTCTCAGATTTGGAAAGAGAAGGCATGGAACACAATGTATTTCATTGCGACGCATTTTCTGTCTTAAAATGTTATTGTGAGAGAGCGAGGGATACACTGAAGAAGAAATAGTGCATCGGGATCGAGATAGTCTTCCCCAAAAGAAAATCCAGTCGTTGGCGTAGAAACGTTCCCAGATTGTGAAAGAGAAGGCATGGAACACAATGTATTTCATTGCGACGCATTTTCTGTCTTAAAATGTTATTGTGAGAGAGCGAGGGATACACTGAAGAAGAAATAGTGCATCGGGAACGAGATGCTCGTCCCCCAAAGAAAATCCAGTCGTTGGCGAGAAACGTTGCCAGATTGGGAAAGAGAAGGCATGGAACACAATGTATTTCATTGCAACCCAATTTCTGTGTTCATTCGTAAATGTGAGAGTGCGAGGGATACAGTAAAGAAGAAACAGTGCATCGGGAACGAGATACTCGTCCCCAAAAGAAAATCCTGTCGTTGCCGTAGAACCGTTCCCAGATTGGGAAAGCGAATGCATGGAACACAATGTATTTCATTGCGACGCAATTTCTGTATTAATTCGTCAATGTGAGAGTGCGAGGGCTACAATAAAGAAGAAATAGTGCATCGGGAACGAGATACTCGTCCCCAAAACAAAATCCTGTCTTTTCCGTAGATACGTTCCCAGATTGGGAGAGAGAAGGAATGGAACACAATGTATTCCATTGCGACGCAATTTTTGTGCTAATTCGTCAATGTGAGGGTGCGAGGAATACAGTAAAAAAGAAATAGTGCGTCGGAAAGGTGATGCTCGACACCAAAACAAAATACTGACGTTGCCGTAGAAACGTTCGCAGATTGGAAAAGAGAAGGCATGGAACACAATGTATTTCATTGCGACGCAATTTCTGTGTTAATTTCTCAATGTGAGGGTGCGAGGGATACAGTAAAGTAGAAATAGTGCATCGGGAACGAGATATTCGTCCCCAAAAGAAAATACTGTCATTGCTGTAGAAACGTCCCTTGATTCGGAAAGAGAAGGCATGGAATACAATGTATTTGATTGGGACGCAATTCCTGTGTTCATTCGACAATGTGAGAGTGCGAGAAATACAGTAAAGAAGAAATAGTTCATCGGGAACGAGATACTCGTCCCCAAAAGAAAATCCTGATGTTGCCGTAGAAACGACCCCTGATTCGGAAAGAGAAGGCATGGAACACAATGTATTTCATTAATACGCTATTTCTGTGTTAATTCGTCAATGTGAGAGTGCGAGGGATACAGTAAAGAAGAAATACTTAATCGGGAACGAGATATTAGTCCCCAAAAGAAAATCCTGTCGTTGCCGTAGTATCGTTCCCAGACTGAGAAAGAGGAGGCATGGAACACAATGTATTTCATTGCGACGCTATTTCTGTCATAATTACTCAATGTGAGGGTGCGAGGGATACAGTGAAGAAGAAATAGTGTATCGGAAAGGAGATCATCGATTCCAAAAAATTATCCTGTCGTTGCCGTAGAAACGGTCCTAGAATGGGAAAGAGAAGACATGGAACCCATGTATTACATTGCGACGCAGTTTCTGTGTTAATTCCTCAATGTGAGGGTGCGAGGGATACAGTAAAGACGAAATAGTGCATCTGGAATGAGATACTCGTCCCCAAAACAATATCCAGTCGTTGCTGTAGAAACATTCCCATATTCGGAAACAGAAGGCATTGAAAATAACGTATTTCATTGCGACGCCATATACCTGTGTGCATTCGACAATGTGAGAGTGTGAGGGATACAGTAAAGAAGAAATAGTGCATCGGGAACGAGATACTCGTCCTCAAAAGAAAATCCTGTTGTTGCCGTAGAAATAACCCCAGATTCGGAAAGAGAAGGCATGGAACATAATGTATTTCATTGCGACACGATTTCTGTGTTAATTCCTCAATGTGAGAGTGCGAGTGATTCAGTAAAGAAAAAATAGTGCATCGGGAACGAGATACTCGACCCCCAAAAAAAAAAAATTCTCTCGTTACCATAGAAACGTTCCGAGATTGGGAAAGAGAAGACATGAAACACAATGTATTTCATTGTGACCAAATTTCTGTGTTAATTCCTCAATGTCAGGCTGCGAGGGATGCAGTAAAGAAGAAATAATGCATCGGAAAAGAGATCCTTGACCCCAAAACAAAATCCTGTCGTTTCCGTAGAACCGTTCCTAGACTGGGAAAGAGAAGGCATGGAACACAATGTCTTTCAATGCGATGCACTTTCTGTGTTAATTCCTCAATGTGAATGTGTGAGGGATACAGTAAAGAAGATATAGTGCATCGGAAAGGAGATCCTCGGCACAACAACAACTTCCTGTCATTGTCGTAGAAACGTTCCCAGATCGGGAAAGAGAAGGCATGGAACACAACGTATATCATTGCGACGCTATTTATGTGTTAAATCGACAATGTGAGAGTGCGAGGGATACAGTAAAGAAGAAATAGTTAATCGGGAACGAGATACTCGTCGCCAAAGGAAATTACTGTCGTTGCCGTAGAAACGTTCCCAGATTGGGAAACGGAAGGCATGGAACACAATGTATTTCATTGCGACGCTATTTCTGTGTTAATTCGTCAATGTGAGAGTGCGAGGGATACAGTATAGAAAGTGCATCGGGAACGAGATACCCATCCCCAAAGGAAAGTCCAGTCGTTGCCGTAGAAGAGATCCCAGAATGGGAATGAGAAGGCATGGAACACAATGTATTTCATTGCGTCGCAATTTCTGTGTTAATTCGTCAATGTGAGAGTGAGAGGGATACAGTAAAGAGGAAATAGTGCATCGGGAATGAGATACTCGTTCCCAAAGCAAAATAATGTCGTTCCTGTTGAAACATTCCAATATTCGGAAACCGAAGGCATGGAACACAATGTATTTCATTGCGACGCAATTTCTTCGTTAATTCGTCAATGTGAGAGTGCGAGGGATACAGTAAAGAAGAAATAGTACATTGGGAACGAGATACTCGTCCCGAAAACTGAATCACGCTGTTGCCGTAGAAACGTTCCTAGATTGGGAAAGAGAAGGCATGGAACACAATGTATATAATGGCGGCGCAATTTCTGTTTTAATTCGTCAATATGAGAGTGCGAGGGATACAGTATGGAAGAAATAGTTCATCGGGATCGAGGTACTCGTCCCCAAAAGAAAATCCTGTCGTCGCCTTATAAACGTTCCAAGTTTCCAAAACCAAAGGCAAGGAACACAATGTATTGCGACGCAATTTCTGTGTTAATACGTCGATGTGAGAGTGCGAGGGATACAGTAAAGAAGAAATACTGCATCGGGAACGAGATACTCGTCCCCAAAAGAAAATCCTGTCGTTGCTGCAGAAACGTTCCCAGATTGGGGAAGAGAATGCATGGAGCACAATGTATTTCATTGCGACGCAATTTCTGTGTTAATTCGTCAATGTGAGAGGTCGAGGGGTACAATAAAGAAGAAATAGTGCATCGGGAACGAGATACTCGTCCCCAAAACAAAATCCTGTCTTTGCCGTAGAAAAGTTTCCTGATTGAGAAAGAGAAGGCATGGAAAAGAATGAATTTTATTGCGACGCAATATCTGTGTTAATTCGTCAATATGAGAGTGAGAGGGATACAGTAAAGGAAAAATGGTGCATCGGGAACGAGATACTCGACCCAAAGGAAAATCATGTCGTTGCCGTAGAAACGGTCCTAGATTGGGAAAGAGAAGGCATGGAACCAATGTATTACAATGCGACGCAATTTCTGTGATAATTCCTGAATGTGAGGGTGCGAGGGATACAGTAAAGAAGAAATAAGCATCGGAAAAGAGATCCTCGACCCGAAAACAAAATACTGTCGTTGCCGTAGATACGTTCCTAGGTTGGAAAGGGAAGGCATGGAATACAATGTATTTCATTGCGACGATATTTCTGTGTTAATTCCTCAATGTGAGAGTGCGAGGTATAGACTACAGAATATAATTGTGCACCGGGAACGAGATACTCGTCCATAAAAGAAAATCCTGTCGTTGCCGTAGAAACGTTCCCAGATTGGGAAAGAGAAGGCATGGAATACAATGTATTTCATTGCGACGCAATTTCTGTGTTCATTCGACAATGTCAGAGTGCGAGGGATACAGTAAAGAAGAAATAGTTAATCGGGAACGAGATACTCGTCCCCAAAAGGAAATCCTGTCGTTGCCGTAGATACGTTCCCAGATTGGGAAAGAGAAGGCATGGAACACAACGTATTTCATTGCGACGCAATTTCTGTGTTAATTCGTCAATGTGAGGGTGCGAGGGATATAGTAAAAAAGATACAGTGCTTCGGAAAAGTGATGATCGACACCAAAAAAAATCCTGTCGTTGCCGTAGAAACGTTCCCAGATTCGGAAAGAGAAGGCATGGAACAGAATGAGTTTTATTGCGACGCAATTTCTGTGTTAATTCGTCAATATGAGAGTGAGAGGGATACAGTAAAAAAAAAAAAAAATCGTGCATCGGGAACGAGATACTCGTCCCCAAAAGGAAATCCTTTCGTTGCCCTAGAAACGTAACTAGATTGTGAAAGAGAAGACATGGAACACAATGTATTTCTTTGCGACGCAATTCCTGTGTTCATTCGTCAATGTGAGAGTGCGAGGGATACAGTAGAGAAGAAATAGTGCATCGGGAACGAGATGCTCGTCCCCAAAAGAAAATCCTGTCGTTGCCGTAGAAACGTTCCCAAATTGGGCAAGAGAAGGCATGGAACACAATGTATGTCATGGCAACGCAATTTCTGTGTTAATTTCTCAATGTAAGGGTGCAAGGGATACAGTAAAGAAGAAATAGTGCATGGAAAAGGAGACCCTCGACCCCAATACAAAATCCTGACGTTGTCGTAGAAACGTACCTTGATTGGGAATGAAATGGCACGGAACACAATGTATTTTATTGCGACGCAATTTCTGTGTTAATTCCTCAATGTGAGAGTGCGAGGGATACGGTAAAGAAGAAATAGTGCATCAGGAACGAGATACTCGTCCCCAAAAGAAAATCCGGTGGTTGCCGTAGAAACGTTCCCACATTTGGAAAGAGAAGGCATGGAACACAATGTATTTCACTGCGACGAAATTTCTGTGTTAATTCGTCAATGTGGGAGTGCGAGGGATACAGTAAAGAAGAAATAGTGCATTGGGAACGAGATACTCGTCCCCAAAGGAATATCCTGTTGTTGCCATAGAACTGTTCCCAAATTGGGAAAGAGAAGGCATGGAACACAATTTATTTCAATGCGACGCACTTTCTGTGTTAATCCCTCAGTGTGAGGGTGCGAGGGATACCATAAATAAGAAATAGTGCATGGGAAGGAGATCCTCGCCCCAAAAACAAAATCCTGACGTTGCCGTAGAAACGTTCCCAGATTGGAAAAGAGGAGGCATGGAACACAATGTATTTCATTTCGACGCAAATTCTGTGTTACTTTCTCAATGGGAGGGTGCGTGGGATACAGTAAAGTAGAAATAGTGCATCGGAAACGAGATATTCGTCCCCAAAAGAAAATACTGTCATTGCTGTAGAAACGTTCCTAGATTAGGAAAGAGAAAACATGGAACACAATGTATTTCATTAATACGCTATTTCTGTGCTAATTCGTCAATGTGAGGGTGTGAGGGATACAGTAAAAAAGAAAAAGTGAATCGGGAGCGAGATACTCGTCCAAAAAGAAAATCCTGTCTTTGCCGTATACACGGTCCTAGAATGGAAAGAGAAGACATGGAACCCACGTATTACAATGCGACGCAATTTCTGTGTTAATTCCTCAATGTGATGGTGCGAGGGATACAGTAAAGAAGAAATAGTGCATCGGGAGTGAGATACTCGTCCCCAGAACAAAGTCCTGTCCTTGCTATAGAAACACTCCCATATTCGGAAACCCAAGGCATGGAACACAACGTATTTCATTGCGACGCAATATCGGTTTTCATTCGACAATGTGAGAGTGCGAGGGATACAGTATAGAAGAAAAAGTGAATCGGGAGCGAGATACTCGTCCAAAAAGAAAATCCTGTCGTTGCTGTAGAAACGTTCCCAGATTGGGAAAGAGAAGGAATTCAACACAATGTATTTCATTGCGACCCAATTTCTGTGTTCATTCGTCAATGTGAGAGTGCGAGGTATACAGTTAAGAAGAAATAGTGCATCGTGAACGAGATACTCGACCCCAAAAGAAAATCCTGTCGTTGCCGTAGAAACGTTCCCAGATTGGAAAAGAGAAGGCATGGAACACAATGTATTTCATTGCAACGCAATTTCTGTGTTAATTCGTCAATGTCAGAGTGCGAGGAATTCAATAAAGAGGAACTAGTGCATCGGGAACGAGATACTCGTCCCCAAAACAGATTTCTGTCTTTGCCGTAGAAACGTTCCCTGATTGGGAAAGAGAGGGCATCGATCACAATGTATTTCATTGTGACGCAATACCAGTGTTCATTCATCTATGTGAGAGTGCGAGGAATACAGTAAAGAAGAAATAGTGCATCGGGAACGAGATACTCGTCCCCAAAAGAAAATCCTGTCGTTCCCGTAGAAACGTTCCCAGATTGGAAAAGAGAAAGCAAGGAAAACAATGTATTTTATGGCGACGCAATTTCTGTGTTAATGCGTCAATGTGAGATTGCGAGGGATACAGTAAAGAAGAAATAGTTAATCGGGAACGAGATACAAGTCCCCAATATAAAATTCTTTCGTTGCTGTAGAAACGTTCCCAGATTGGGAAAGAGAAGTCATGGAATACAATGTATTTCATTTCGACGTAAATAATGTGTTAATTCGTCAATGTGATAGTGCAAGGGATACAGTAAAGAAGAAATAGTGCATCGGGAACGAGATACTCGTCCCCAAAAGAAAATCCTGTCGTTGCCGTAGAAACGTTCCCAGATTGGAAAAGAGAAGGCATGGAACACAATGTATTTCATCGCGACGCAATTTCGGTGTAAATTCGTCAATGTGAGGGTGCGAGGGATACATTAACGAAGAAATGGTGCATCGGAAAGCAGATGCTCGACCCGAAATCTAAATCCTGTCGATGCCGTAGAAACGTTCCCAGATTGGGAAAGAGAAGTCATGGAACACAATGTATTTCATTGGGACGCTACTTCTGTTTTTATTCGTCAATGTGAGAGTGCGAGAGATACAGTAAGGAAGAAATAGTGCATCTGGATCGAGATACTCGTCCCCAAAAGAAGATCTTTTCGTTGACGCACAAACGTTCCCAGATTGGGAAAGAGGAGGCATGGAACACAATGTATTTCATTGCGACACAATTTCTGTGTTAATTTGTCAATTTGAGGGAGCGAGGGATACAGTAAAGAGGAAATAGTGCATCGGGGACGACATACTCGTCCCCAAAAGAAAATCATGTCGATGATATAGAAAGGTTCCCAGATTAGGAAAGACGGGGCATGGAACACAATGTATTTCATTGCGACGCAATAACTGTATTAATTCGTCGTTGTGAGAGTGCGAGGGATACAGTAAAGAAGAAATAGTGCATCGGGAAGGAGATCCTCGTCCCCAAAAGAAAATCCTGTAGTTGCCGTAGAAACGTTCCCAGATCGGGAAAGAGAAGGCATGGAACACAATGTATTTCATTGGGATGCAATTTCTATTTCAATTCGTCATTGTGAGAGTGCGAGTGATACAGTAAAGAAGAAATAGTGCATCGGGAACGAGATACAAGTCCCCAATATAAAATTCTTTCGTTGCTGTAGAAACGTTCCCAGATAGGGAAACAGAAGTCATGGAATACAATGTATTTCATTTCGACGTAAATTCTGTGTTAATTCGTCAATGTGATAGTGCAAGGGATACAGTAAAGAAGAAATAGTGCATCGGGAACGAGATACTCGCACCCAAAAGAAAATCCTGTCGTTGCCGTAGAAACGTTCCCAGATTGGAAAAGAGAAGGCTTGGAAGACAATGTATTTTATGGCGACGCAATTTCTGTTTTAATTCGTCAATATGAGAGCGCGAGGGATACAGTAAGGAAAAAATAGTTCATCGGGATCGAGATACTCGTCCCCAAAGGAAAATCCTGTCGTTGCCGTAGAAACGTTCCCAGATTGGAAAAGAGAAGGCATGGAACACAATGTATTTCATGGCGACGCAATTTCTGTGTTAATTCGTCATTGTGAGATTGCGAGGGATACACTAAAGAAGAAATACTTAATCGGGAACGAGACACTCATCCCCAAAAGAAAATTCTGTCGTTGCTGGAGAAACGTTCCCAGATTGGGAAAGAGACGGCATGGAATACAATGTATTTCATTGTGACGCAATTTCTGTGTTAATTCGTCAATGTGAGAGTGCGAGGGATACAGTAAAGAAGAAATAGTGCCTCGGAAAGTATATCATCGACCCGAAAACAAAATCCTGTCTTTGCTGTGGAAACGTTCATAGATTGGGAAGAGAAGTCATGGAACACAATGTATTTCATTGGGACGCTACTTCTGTTTTTATTCGTCAATGTGAGAGTGCGAGAGATACAGTAAGGAAGAAATAGTGCATCGGGATCGAGATACTCGTCCCCAAAAGAAGATCTTTTCGTTGACGCACAAACGTTCCTAGATTGGGAAAGAGGAGGCATGGAACACAATGTATTTCATTGCGACACAATTTCTGTGTTAATTTGTCAATTTGAGGGTGCGAGGGATACAGTAAAGAGGAAATAGTGCATCGGGGACGACATACTCGTCCCCAAAAGAAAATCATGTCGTTGATATAGAAAGGTTCCCAGATTAGGAAAGAGAGGGCATGGAACACAATGTATTTCATTGCGACGCAATAACTGGTTTAATTCGTCGTTGTGAGAGTGCGAGGGATACAGTAAAGAAGAAATAGTGCATCGGGAAGGAGATACCCGTCCCCAAAAGAAAATCCTGTAGTTGCCGTAGAAACGTTCCCAGATCGGGAAAGAGAAGGCATGGAACACAATGTATATCATTGGGATGCAATTTCTGTTTCAATTCGTCAATGTGAGAGTGCCAGTGATACAGTAAAGAAGAAATAGTGCATCGGGAACGAGGTACAAGTCCCCAATATAAAATTCTTTCGTTGCTGTAGAAACATTCCCAGATTGGGAAAGAGAAGTCATGGAATACAATGTATTTCATTTCGACGCAAATTCTGTGTTAATTCGTCAATGTGATAGTGCAAGGGATACAGTAAAGAAGAAATAGTGCACCGTGAACGAGATACTCGTCCACAAAAAAAATGCTGTAGTTGCCATAGAAACGTTCCCAGATTCGGAAAGAGAAGGCATGGAACACAATGTACTTCATTGCGACGCAATTTCTCTGTTAACTCGTCAATGTGAGAGTGCGATGGAAAGAGTAAAGAAGAATTAGTGAATCGGGAACGAGATACTCGTCCGCAAATGAAAATCCTGTCGTTCTCGTAAAACCGTTCCCAGATTAAGAAGGAGAAGGCATGGAACACAATGTATTTCAGTCCGATGCAATTTCTGTGTTAATTCGTCAATGTGAGAGTGCGAGGGATACACTAAAGAGGAAATAGTTCATCGGGAACGAGATACTCGTCCCCAAAAGAATATCCTGTCGTTGCCGTGGACACGATCCCAGATTGGGAAAGAGAAGACATGGAACACAATGTATTTCATTGGGACGCTACTTCTGTTTTTATTCGTCAATGTGAGAGTGCGAGGGATACAGTAAAGAAGAAATAGTTAATCGGCAACGAGATACTCGTCCCCAAAAGAAAATCATGTCGTTGCTATAGAAACGATCCCTGATTGGGAGAGAGAAGGCATGGAACACAATGTATTTCATTGCGACGCAGTTTCTGTGTTAATTCGTCAATGTGATGTTGCGAGGGATACAGTAACGAAGAAATGGTGCATTGGGAACGAGATACTCGTCCCCAAAGGAATATCCAGTCGATGCTCGAGATGCTCGACCCGAAATCTAAATCCTGTCGTTGCCGTAGAAACGTTCCCAGTTTGGAAAAGAAGGCATGGAACACAATGTATTTCATTGCGACGCAACTTCTGTTTTTATTCCTCACTGTGAGAGTGCGTGAGATACAGTAAGGAAGAAATAGTGCATTGGGATCGAGATACTCGTCCCCAAAAGAAGATCCTTCCGTTGCCGCTGAAACTTTCCCAGAGTGGGAAAGAGAAGGCATGGAACACAATGTATTTCATAGCAACGCAATTTCTGTGTTAATTCGTCAATGTGAGGGTGCGAGTGATACAGTAACGAAGAAATGGTGCATCGGAAAGGAGATGCTCGACCCGAAATCTAAATCCTGTCGTTGCCGTAGAAACTTTCTCAGATTGGGAAAGAGAACTCATGGAACACAATGTATTTCATTGCGACGAAATTTCTGTTCTTATTCGTCAATGTGAGAGTGCGAGAGATACAGTAAGGCAGAAATAGTGCATCGGGATCGATATACTTGTCCCCAAAAGAAGACCCTTTCGTTGCCGCACAAACGTTCCCAGATTGGGAAAGAGAAGGCATGGAACACAATGTATTTCATTGCGACGCATTTTCTGTGTTAATTCGTCAATGTGAGAGTGTGAGGGAATCAATAAAGAAGAACTAGTGCATCGGGACCGAGATACTCGTCCCTAAAACAAAATTCTGGCTTTGCCGTAGAAACGTTCCCTGATTGGGAAAGAGAAGGCATTGAACACAATATATTTCATTGTGACGCAATATCAGTGTCCATTCATCAATGTGAGAGTGCGAGGGATACAGTAAAGAAGAAATAGTGCATCGGGAACGAGATACTCGTCCCCAAAAGAAAATCCTGTCATTGCCGTAGAAACGTTCCCAGATTGGAAAAGAGAAGGCATGTAACACAATGTATTTCATGGCGACGCAACTTCTGTGTTAATTCGTCAATGTGAGATTGCGAGGGATACAGTAAAGAAGAAATAGTTAATCGGGAACGTGATACTCGTCCCCAAAAGAAAATTCTGTCGTTGCAGGACAAACGTTCCCAGATTGGGAAAGAGACGGCATGGAATACAATGGATTTCATTGCGACGCATTTTCTGTTTTAATTCGTCAATGTGAGGGTGAGATGGATATAGTAAAGAAGAAATAGTTCATCGGGAACGAGATACTCGTCCCCAAAAGAAAATCATGTCGTTGCCGTAGAAATGTTCCCAGATTGGGAAAGAGAAGGCATGGATCACAATGTATTTCATTGCGACGCGATTTCTGTGTTAATTCCTCAATGTGAGGGTGCGAGGGATACAGTAAAGAAGAAATAGTGCATGGGGAACGTGATATTCGTCCCCAAAAAAAGATCCTGTCGTTGCCGTAGAAACGATCCCAGATTCGGAAAGAGAAGGCATGGAACACAATCTATTTCATTGCGACGCAATTTCTGTTTTTATTCATCAATGTGAGAGTGCGGGAGATACAGTAAGGAAGAAATATTGCATCGGAATCAAGATACTCGTCCCCAAAAGAAGATCCTTTCGTTGCCATAGAAACGTTTCCAGATCGGGAATGAGAAGGCTTGGAACACAATGTATTTCATTGCGACGCAATTTCTGTTTCAATTTGTCAATGTGAGGATGCGAGGGATACAGTAACGAAGAAATGGTGCATCGGAAAGGAGATGCTCGACCCAAAATCTAAATCCTGTCGTTGCTGTAAAAACGTTCTCAGATTGGGAAAGAGAAGGGATGGAACACAATGTATTTCATTGGGACGCTATTTCTGTTTCTATTCGTCAATGTGAGAGTGCGAGAGATACAGTAAGGAAGAAATTGTGCATCGGGATCGAGATACTCGTCCCCAAAAGAATATCCTTTCGTTGCCGCAGAAACGTTCCCAGATTGGGAAAGAGAAGACATGGAACAGAATGTATTTCATTCGGACGCATTTTCTGTTTCAATTCGTCAATGTGACAGTGCGAGAGATACAGGAATAAAAAAGAAGTAGTGCATCGGGAACGAGATACTCGACCCCAAAAAAAATCTTTTCGTTGTCGTAGAAGCGTTCCCAGGTTGGGAAAGAACGTATGGAATACAATGTATTTCATTTCGACGAAATTCTATGTTAATACGTCAATGTGGTAGTGCAAGGGATTCAGTAAAGAAGAAATAGTGCATCGGAAAAGAGATACTCGTCCCCAAAAAAAATCCTGTAGTTGCCATAGAAACGTTCCCAGATTCGGAAAGAGAAGCCATGGAACACCATGTATTTCATTGCCACGCGTTTTCTCTGTTAATTCGTCATTGTGAGAGTGCGATCGATACAGTAAAGAAGAAGTAGTTCATCGGGACCGAGATACCCGTCCATAAAATAAAATCCTGTCGTTCCCGTAGAAACGTTCCCAGGTTGGGAAAGAGAAGGCATGGAAAACAATGTATTTCATTGCGACGCAATTTCTGTGTTAATTCGTCAATGTGAGAGTGCGAGGGATACAGTAAAAAAGAAATAGTTCATCGGGAACGAGATACTCGTCCCCAAAAGAAAATCCTGTCGATGCCGTAGAAACGTTCCCAGATTGGGAAAGAGAAGGCATCGAACACAATGTACTTCATTGCGACGCGATTTCTGTGTTAATTCCTCAATGTCAGTGTGCTAGGGATACAGTAATGAAGAAATAGTTCATCGGAAAGGGGATCATGGACCCCAAAAACATTCCCGTCTTTGCCGTGGAACCGTTCGCAGATTGGGAAGGAGATGGCTTGGAACACTGTGTATTTTATGGCGACGCAACTTCTTTTTTAATTAGTCAATGTGAGAGTGCGAGGATACAGTAAAGAAGAAATAGTTCATCGGGAACGAGATACTCGTCCCCAAGAGAAAATCCGGTCATTGCTGCAGAAAAGTTCCCAAATTGGGAAAGAGAAGGCATGGAACACAATGTATTTCATTGCGACGCGATTTGTGTGTTAATTCCACAATGTGAGGGTGCGAAGGATTGAGTAACGAAGAAATAGTTCATCGGAAAGGAGATCCTGTACTCCAAAACCAAATCCCGTCGTTGCCGTGGAAACGTTAACAGATTGAAGAAGAGAAGGTATGGAAAACAATGTATTTTATGGCGACACAATTTCTGTTTTAAATCGTCAATGAGAGAGTGCGAGGGATACAGTAAAGAGGAAATAGGGCATCGGGAACGAAATACTCGTACCCAAAAGAAAATCCTGTCGTTGCTGTAGAAACGATCCCAGATAGGGAAAGAGATGGCATGGAACACAATGTATTACATTGCAACGCAATTTCTGTGTTAATTCGTCAATGTGAGAGTGCGAGGAATACAGTAAAGAAGAAATAAATAATCGGAAACGAGATACTCGTCCCCGCAAGAAAATCCTGTCGCTGCTATAGAGACGTTCCCAGATAGGGAAAGAGATGGCATGGAACACAATGTATTTCATTGCGACGCGATTTCTGTGTTAATTCCTCAATGTGAGGGTGCGAGTGATACAGTAATTAAGAAATAGTACATCGGAAAGGAGATCATGGACCCCAAAACCAAATCCCATCTTTGCCGTGGAAACGTTCCCAGATTGGGAAAGAGAAGGCTTCGAACACAATGTATTTTATGGCGACGCAATATGTGTTTTAATTCGTCAATGTGAGAGTGCGAGGATACAGTAAAGAAGAAATAGTTCATCGGTAACGAGATACTCGTCGCCAAAACAATATCCGGTCACTGCTGTAGAAACGTTCGCAGATTGGAAAAGAGAAGCATTGGAACACAATGTATTTCATTGCGACGCAATTTCTGTTTTTAATCGTCAATGTGAGAGTGCGAGAGATACAGTAAGGAAGAAATATTGCATCGGGATCGAGATACTCGTCCCCAAAAGAAGAGCCTTTCGTTGCCGTAGAAACGTTACCAGATCGGGAAAGAGAGGGCATGGAACACAATGTATTTCATTGCGACGCAATTTCTGTTTCTAATCGTCAATGTGAGCGTGCGAGAGATACAGTAAGGAAGAAATATTGCATCGGGATCGAGATACTCGTCCCCAAAAGAAGATCCTTTCGTTGCCGTAGAAACGTTACCAGATCGGGAAAGAGAAGGCATGGAACACAATGCATTTCATTGGGACGCATTTTCTGTTTCAATTCGTCAATGTGAGAATGCGAGAGATACAGAAATAAAGAAGTAACAGTGCATCGGGACCGAGATACTCGTCCCCAAAAAAAAAAAAAAAAATCTTTTCGTTGTCGTAGAAGCGTTCCCAGATTGGGAAAGAGAACGCATGCAATACAATGTATTTCATTTCGACGCAAATTCTGTGTTAATACGTTAATGTGGTAGTGCAAGGGATACAGTAAAGAAGAAATAAATAATCGGAAACGAGATACTCGTCCCCGAAAGAAAATCCGGTCGCTGCTATAGAGACGTTCCCAGATTGGGAAAG
Source organism: Schistocerca nitens (assembly GCF_023898315.1). Taxonomy (NCBI): domain Eukaryota; kingdom Metazoa; phylum Arthropoda; class Insecta; order Orthoptera; family Acrididae; genus Schistocerca; species Schistocerca nitens. The sequence continues at coordinate 6,886,720 of NC_064618.1, read as the reverse complement.
AGAAGGTCAGGAACACAATGTATTTCGTTGCGTCACAATTTCTGTGTTAATTCGTCAATGTGAGAGTACGAGGGATACAGTAAAGAAGGAATAGTGCATCGGAAAGGAGATGCTCGACCCGAAATCTAAATCCTTTCGTTGCTGTAGAAACGTACCTAGATTGTGAAAGAGAAGGCATGGAACATAATGTATTATATTGCGACGCAATTTCTCTGTTAATTCGTCAATGTGAGAGTGCGAGTGATACAGTAAAGAAGAAATAGTGCACCGGGAACGAGATACTCGTCCCAAAAGAAAATCCTGTCGTTCCCGGAGAAACGTTCCCAGATTGGGAATGAGAAGGCATGGAACACAATGTATTTCATTGCGACGCAACTTCTGTGTTCATCCATCAATGTGAGTGTGCGAGGGATACAGTCAAGTAGAAATAGTTCATCGGGAACGAGATACTCGTCCCCAAAAGAAAATCCTGTCGATGCCGTAGAAACATTCCCAGATAGGGAAAGAGAAGGCATGGAACACAATGTATTTCATTGCGACGCAATTTCCGTGTTCATTCGTCAATGTGAGAGAGCCAGGGATACAGTAAAGTAAAAATAGGTCATCGGGAACGAGATACTCGTCCCCAAGGAACATCCTATCGTTGGCGTAGAAACGTTCCCAGACTGCGTAAGAGAAGGCATGGAACACAATGTATTACATTGCGATGCAATTTCTGTGTTAATTCGTCAGTGTGACAGTGCGAGGGATACCGTAAAGAAGAAATAAATAATCGGGAACGATATACTCGTCCCCAAGAGAAAATCCTGCCGTTGCTATAGAGACGTTCCCAGATTGGGAAAGAGAAGGCAAGGACCACAATGTATTTTATTGCGACACAATTTCTGTGTTAATTCGTCAATGTGAGAGTGCGGGGGATACAGTAAAGAAGAAATAGTGCATCGGAAAGGAGATCCTCGACCCAAAAACAAAATACTGTCATTTCGGTAGATACGTTCCTAGATTGGGAAAGAGAAGGCATGGAACAAAACGTATATCATTGCGACGCTATTTATGTGTTAATTAGACAATGTGAGAGTGCGAGGGATACAGTAAAGAAGAAATAGTTCATCAGGATAGAGATACTCGTCCCCATAAAAAATTCCTGTCGTTGCCGTGGAAACTTTCCCAAAATGGGAAAGAGATGGCGTGCAACATAATGTATATCATTGCGACGCAATTTCTGTGACAATTACTCAATGTGAGGATGCGAGGAATACAGTAAAGAAGAAATAGTGCATCGGAAAAGAGGTCATAGACACGAAAACAAAATCCAGTCGTTGCCATAGAAACGTTCCGGATTGGGATAGAGAAGGCATGGAACCCAATTTATTTCATTGCGACGCAATTTCTGTGTTAATTCCTCAATGTGAGGGTGCGAGTGATACAGTAAAGAAGAAATAGTGCATCGGGAACTTGATATTCGTCCCCAAAAGAAGATCCTGTCGTTGCCGTACAAACGATCCCAGATTCGGAAAGAGAAGGCATGGAACACAATGTATTTCATTGCGACGCAATTTCTGTGTTAGTTCGTCAATGTGAGGGTGCGAGGGATACAGTAAAGAAGAAATAGTGCATCGAGAACGAGATACTCGTCCCCAAAGGAATATCCCGTCGTTGCCGTAGAAAAGTTCCCAGATTGGGAAGGAGAAGGCATGGAACACAATGTATTTCATTGCGACACAATTTCTTTGTTAATTCGTCAATGTGAGATTGCGAGGGATACAGTAAGGCAGAAATAGTGCATCAGGAACGAGATACTCGTCCCCAAAAGGAAATCATGTCGTTGCTGTAGAAACGTTCCTAGATTGGGAATGACAAGACATGGAACACAATGAATTTAATTGCGACGCTATTTCTGTGTTAATTCAACAATGAGAGAGTGCGAGGGATACAGTAAAGAAGAAATAGTGCATCGGGAACGAGATACTCGTCCCCAAAAGAAATCCATTTGTTGCCGTAGAAACGTTCCCAGATTGGTAAAGAGAAGGTATGGAACACAATTTATGTCATTGTAACGCAATTTCTGTGTTAATTCCTCAATGTGAGGTGGCGAGGGATGCAGTAAAGAAGAAATAGTGCATCGGAAAGGAAATCCTCGACCCAAAAACAAAATACTGTCATTGCGGTAGAAATGTTCCTAGATTGGGAAAGAGAAGGCATGGAACAAAACGTATATCATTGCGACGGAATTTCTGTGACAATTCCTCAATGTGAGGGTGTGGGGGATACAGTAAAGAAGAAACTGGTCGTCGGAAACGAGATACCCGTCGCCAAAGGAAAATCCTGCCGTTGCCATAGAAACGTCTCGAGATTGCGAAAGAGGAGGCATGGAACCCAATGTTTTACATTTCGACGCAATTTCTGTGTTAATTCTGTGCAGAAAGACAAGGCATGGAACAAAACGTATATCATTGCGACGCTATTTATGTGTTAAATCGACAATGTGAGAGTGCGAGGGATACAGTAAAGAGGAAATAGTTCATCAGGAACGAGATACTCGTCACCAAAGGAATTTCCTGACGTTGCCGTAGAAACGTTCCGAGATTGGGAAAGAGAAGGCATGGAAAACAATGTATTTTATTGCGACGCCATTTCTGTGTTAATTCGTCAATCTGAGGGTGCAAGGGATACAGTAAAGAAGAAATAGTGCATCGGAAAGGAGATCCTCGACCCAAAAAAAAAATCCTGTCGTTGCTGTGGAAACGTTCCTAGATTGCGAAGGAGAAGGCATGAGACACAATGTATTTTATTGCGACGCAATTTCTGTGTTAATTCCTCAATGTGAGAGTGCTAGGGATACAGTAATGAAGAAATAGTGCATCGGGAACGAGATACTCGTCCCCAAAAGAAAATCCTGTCGTTGCCGTTGAAACGTTCCCAGATTGGGATCGAGAAGGCGTGCAACATAATGTATTTCATTGCGACGCAATTTCTGTGACTATTAGTCAATGTGAGGATGCGAGGAATACTGTAAAGAAGAAATAGTGCATCGGAAAAGAGGTCCTCGACCCGAAAACAAAATCCAGTCGTTGCCATAGAAACGCTCCCGGATTGGGATAGAGAAGGCATGGAACCCAATGTATTTCATTGCGACGCAATATCTGTGTTAATTCCTCAATGTGAGGGGCGAGTGATACAGTAAAGAAGAAATAGTGCATCAGGAACGTGATATTCGTCCGCAAAAGAAGATCCTGTCGTTGCCGTAGAAACGATCCCAGATTCGGAAAGAGAAGGCATGGAACACAATGTATTTCATTGCGACGCAATTTCTGTGTTAATTCGTCAATGTGAGGGTGCGAGGGATACAGTAAAGAAGAAATAGTGCATCGGGATCGAGATACTCGTCTACAAAAGAAGATCCTTTCGTTGCCGTGGAAATGTTCCCAGATAGGGAAAGAGAAGGCATGGAACACAATGTATTTCATTGCGGCGCAATTTCTGTGTTAATTTTTCAATGTGAGAGTGCGAGGGATACAGTAAAGAAGAATTAGTGCATCGTGAACGAGATACTCGTCCCCAAAAGAAAATCCTATAGTTGCCGTAGATACGTTACCAGATTGGGAAAGAAAATGAGTGGAACACAATGTATTTCATTGCGACGGAATTTCTGTGACAATTCCTCAATGTGAGGGTGCGTGGGATGCAGTAAAGAAGAAATAGTGCCTCGGAAAGGAGATCTTCGACCCATAAACAAAATACTGTCATTGCTGTAGAAACATGCCTAGATTGGGTAAGAGAAGGCATGGAACAAAACGTATATCATTGCGACGCTATTTATGTGTTAATTCGACAATGTGAGAGTGCGAGGGATACAGTAAAGATGAAATAGTTCATCAGGAACGAGATACTCGTCCCCAAAAGAAATTCCTGTCGTTGCCGTAGAAACGTTCCGAGATTGTGAAAGACAAGGCATGGAAAACAATGTATTTTATTGCGACGCAATTTCTGTGTTAATTCGTCAATGTGAGTGTGCGAGGGATACAGTGAAGAAGATATAGTGCATTGGAAAGGAGATCCTCGACCCCAAAAAAAATCCTGTCTTTGCCGTGGAAACGTTCCTAGATTGCGAAGGAGAAGGAATGAAACACAATGTATTTCCTTGCGACGCAATTTCTGTGTCAATTCCTCAATGTGAGAGTGCGAGGGATACAATAATGAAGAAATAGTGCATCGGGAACGACATACTCGTCCCCAAAAGAAAATCCTGTCGTTGCCGTGGAAACATTCCCAGATTGGGAATGAGAAGGCGTGCAACATAATGTATTTCATTGCGACGCAATTTCTGTGACAATTACTCAATGTGAGGATGCGAGGAATACAGTAAAGAAGAAATAGTGCATCGGAAAAGAGGTCCTCAACCCGAAAACAAAATCCAGTCTTTGCCATAGAAACGTTCCCGGATTGGGATAGAGAAGGCATGGAACCCAATGTATTTCATTGCGACGCAGTTTCTGTGTTAATTCCTCAATGTGAGGGTGCGAGGGATACAGTAAAGAAAAAATAGTGCATCGGGAACGTGATATTCGTCCCCAAAAGAAGATCCCGTCGTTGCCGTAGAAACGATCCCAGATTCGGAAAGAGAAGGCATGGAACACAATGTATTTCATTTCGACGCAATTTCTGTGTTAATTCGTCAATGTGAGGGTGTGAGCGATACAGTAAAGAAGAAATAGTGCATCGGGAACGAGATACTCGTCCCCAAAGAAAATCCTTTTGTTGCAGTAGAAACGTTCCCAGATTAGTAAAGAGAAGGTATGGAACACAATTTATGTCATTGCAACGCAATTTCTGTGTTAATTCCTCAATGTGAGGGTGCGAGGGATGCAGTGAAGAAGAAATAGTGCATCGGACAGGAGATCCTCGACCCAAAAACCAAATACTGTCATCAGCGTAGAAACGTTCCTAGATTGGGAAAGAGAATGCATGGAACAAAACGTATATCACTGCGATGCTATTTCTCTGCTAATTCGTCTATGTGAGAGTGCGAGGGATATAGTAAAGAAGAAACAGTTCATCGGGAACAAGATACTCGTCCCCAAAGGAAAATCCTGTCGTTGCCGTAGAAACGTTTCGAGATTGGGAAAGAGAAGGCATGGAACACAATGTATTTTATTGCGACGCCATTTCTGTGTTAATTCCTCAATGTGAGAGTGCGAGGGAAACAATAATGAAGAAATAGTGCATCGGAAAGGAGATCCTCGACTGCAAAACAAAATCCTGTCGTTGCCAGAGAACTGATCCTAGATTGCGAAGGAGAAGGCATGGAACACAATGTATTTTAGGCGACGCAATTTCTGTGTTAATTTCTCAATGTGAGAGTGCGAGGGATACAGTAAAGAAGAAATAGTGCTTCGGAATGGAGATCCTCGACCCCAAAAGAAAATCCTGTCGTTGCCGTAGAAACGTTCCCAGATTCGGAAAGAGAAGGCGTGCAACACAATGTATTTCATTGCGACGCAATTTCTGGGTTAATTGCTCAATGTGAGGGTGCGAGGGATATAGTAAAGAAGAAATAGTGCTTCGGAACAGAGGTCCTCGACACCAAAACAAAATCCAGACGTTGCTGTGGGAACGTTCCTAGATTGCGAAGGAGAAGGCATGAAACACAATGTACTTTATTGCGACGCAATTTCTGTGTTAATTTTTCAATGTGAGAGTGCGAGGGATACAATAATGAAGAAATAGTGCATCGGGAACGAGAAACACGTCCCCAAAAGAAAATCCTGTCGTTGCCGTACAAACTTTCCCAGATTCGGAAAGAGAATGCGTGGAACACAATGTATGTCATTGCGACGCAATTTCTGTGACAATTACTCAACGTGAGGATGCAAGGAATACAGTAAAGAAGAAATATTGCATCGGAAAAGAGATCCTCTACCCAAAAACAAATTCAGTCGTTGCTGGAGAAACGTTCCCAGATTGGGAAAGATAACGCATGGAACCCAATGTATTTCATTGCGACGCAATTTCTGTGTTACTTCCTCAATGTGAGGGTGCGAGGGATACAGTAAATAAGAAATAGTGCATCAAGAACGAGTTACTCGTCCCCAAGAGAAATCCTTTTGTTGCCGTAGAAACGTTCCCAGATTGGTAAAGAGAAGGTATGATACACAATTTATGTCATTGAAACGCAATTTCTGTGTTAATTCCTCATTGTGAGGTGGCGAGGATGCAGTAAAGTAGAAATAGTGCATCGGAAAGGAGATCCTCGACCCAAAAACAAAATACTGTCATTGCGGTAGAAACGTTCCTAGATTGGGAAAGAGAAGGCATGGAACAGAATGAATTTTATTGCGACTCAATTTCTGTGTTAATTCCTCAATATGAGAGCGAGAGGGATACAGTAAAGAAAAAATGGTGCATCGGGAACGAGATACTAGTCCCGAAAAGAAAATCCTGTCGTTGCCGTAGAAACATTCCTAGATTGGAAGAGAGAAGACATGGAACACAATGAATTTAATTGCGATGCTATTTCTGTGTTAATTCGTCAATGTGATTGTGCGAGGGATACAGTAAAGAAGAAATAGTGCATCAAGAACGAGTTACTCGTCCCCAAGAGAAATCCTTTTGTTGCCGTAGAAACGTTCCCAGATTGGTAAAGAGAAGGTATGATACACAATTTATGTCATTGAAAGGCAAATTTCTGTGTTAATTCCTCAATGTGAGGTGGCGAGGATGCAGTAAAGTAGAAATAGTGCATCGGAAAGGAGATCCTCGACCCAAAAACAAAATACTGTCATTGCGGTAGAAACGTTCCTGGATTGGGAAAGAGAAGGCATGGAACAAAACGTAAATCATTGCGACGGAATTTCTGTGACAATTCCTCAATGTGAGGGTGTGGGGGATACAGTAAAGAAGAAACTGGTCGTCGGAAACGAGATACCCGTCGCCAAAGGAAAATCCTGCCGTTGCCATAGAAACGTCTCGAGATTGCGAAAGAGGAGGCATGGAACCCAATGTTTTACATTTCGACGCAATTTCTGTGTTAATTCCTCAATGTGAGGTTGTGAGGGATACAGTAAAGAAGAAATAGTGCATCAAGAACGAGATACTAGTTCCCAAAAAAAATCCTGTCGTTGCCATAGAACCGTTCCCAGATTGGGAAAGAGATGGCATGGAACACAATGTATTTCTTTGCGACGCCATTTCTGTGTTAATTCGCCAATGTGAGGGTGCAAGGGATACAGTAAAGAAGAAATAGTGCATCGGAAAGGAGATCCTCGACCCAAAAAGAAATCCTGTCGTTGAAGTGGAAACGTTCCTAGATTGCGAAGGAGAAGGCATAAAACACAATGTATTTTATTGCGACGCAATTTCTGTGTTAATTCCTCAATGTGAGAGTGCGAGGGATACAGTAATGAAGAAATAGTGCATCGGGAACGAGATACTCGTCCCCAAAACAAAATCCTGTCGTTGCCGTAGAAACGTTCCCAGATTGGGAAAGAGAAGGCGTGCAACATAATGTATTTCATTGCGACGCAATTTCTGTGACAATTACTCAATGTGAGGATGGGAGGAATACAGTAAAGAAGAAATAGTGCATCGGAAAAGAGGTCATCGACCCGAAAACAAAATCCAGTCGTTGCCATAGAAACGTTCCCGGATTGGGATAGAGAAGGCATGGAACCCAATGTATTTCATTGCGACGCAATTTCTGTGTTAATTCCTCAATGTGAGGGGCGAGTGATACAGTAAAGAAGAAATAGTACATCGGGAACGGGATATTCGTCCCCAAAAGAAGATCCTGTCGTTGCCGTAGAAACGATCCCAGATTCGGAAAGAGATGGCATGGAACACAATGTATTTCATTGCGACGCAATTTCTGTGTTATCTCGTCAATGTGAGGGTGCGAGGGATACAGTAAAGAAGAAATAGTGCATCGGGATCGAGATACTCGTCCCCAAAAGAAGATCCTTTCGTTGCCGTAGAAATGTTCCCAGATTGGGAAAGAGAAGGCATGAAACACAATGTATATCATTGCGGCGCAATTTCTCTGTTAATTTTTCAATGTGAGAGTGCGAGGGATACAGTAAAGAAGAATTAGTGCATCAGGAACGAGATACTCGTCCCCAAAAGAAAATCCTGTCGTTGCTGTAGATACGTTACCAGATTGGGAAAGAGAAGGAGTGGAACACAATGTATTTCATTGCGACGGAATATCTGTGTTAATTCGTCAATGTGAGGGTGCGAGGGATACAGTGAAGAAGATATAGTGAATCGGAAAGGAGATCCTCGACCCCAAAAAAAATCCTGTCTTTGCCGTGGAAACGTTCCTAGATTGCGAAGGAGCAGGAATGAAACACAATGTATTTTCTTGCGACGCAATTTCTGTGTCAATTCCTCAATGTGAGAGTGCGAGGGATACAATAATGAAGAAATAGTGCATCGGGTTCGACATACTCGTCCTAAAAAGAAAATCCTGTCATTGCCGTGGAAACGTTCCCAGATTGGGAAAGAAAATGCGTGCAACATAATGTATTTCATTGCGACGCAATTTCTGTGACAATTACTCAATGTGAGGATGCGAGGAATACAGTAAAGAAGAAATAGTGCATCGGAAAAGAGGTCCTCAACCCGAAAACAAAATCCAGTCGTTGCCATAGAAACGTTCCCGGATTGGGATAGAGAAGGCATGGAACCCAATGTATTTCATTGCGACGCAGTTTCTGTGTTAATTCCTCAATATGAGGGTGCGAGGGATACAGAAAAGAAAAAATAGTGCATCGGGAACGTGATATTCGTCCCCAAAAGAAGATCCTGTCGTTGCCGTAGAAACGATCCTAGATTCGGGAAGAGAAGGCATGGAACACAATGTATTTCATTGCGACGCAATTTCTGTGTTAATTCGTCAATGTGAGGGTGTGAGGCATACAGTAAAGAAGAAATAGTGCATCGGGAACGAGATACTCGTCCCCAAAAAAAAATCCTTTTGTTGCCTTAGAAACGTTCCCAGATTGGTAAAGAGAAGGTATGGAACACAATTTGTGTCATTGCAACGCAATTTCTCTGTTAATTCCTCAATGTGAGGCTGCGAGGGATGCAGTGAAGAAGAAATAGTGCATCGGAAAGGACATCCTCGACCCAAAAACGAAATACTGTCATTACCGTAGAAACGTTCCTAGATTGGGAAAGAGAAGGCATGGAACAAAACGTATATCATTGCGACGCTATTTCTGTGCTAATTCGTCTATGTGAGAGTGCGAGGGATATAGTAAAGAAAAAACAGTTCATTGGGAACAAGATACTCGTCCCCAAAGGAAAATCCTGTCGTTGCCGTAAAAACGTTTCGAGATTGGCAAAGAGAAGGCATCGAACACAATGTATTTGATTGCGCCGCCATTTCTGTGTTAAATCGTCGATGTGAGGGTGCGTGGGATTCAGTAATGTAGAAATAGTGCATCGGAAAGGAGATCCTCGACCGCAAAACAAAATCCTGTCGATGCCAGAGAACTGATCCTAGATTGCGAAGTAGAAGGCATGGAACACAATGTATTTTATGCGACGCAATTTCTGTGTTAATTCCTCAATGTGAGAGTGCGAGGGATACAGTAAAGAAGAAATAGTGCTTCGGAATGGAGATCCTCGACCCCAAAACAAAATCCTGTCGTTGCCGTAGTAACGTTCCCAGATTCGGAAAAAGAAGGCGTGGAACACAATGTATTTCATTGCGACGCAATTACTGGGTTAATTGCTCAATGTGAGGGTGCGAGGGTTATTGTAAAGAAGAAATAGTGCTTCGGAACGGAGATCCTCGACACCAAAACAAAATCCAGCCGTTGCCGTGGAAACGTTCCTAGATTGCGAAGGAGAAGGCATGAAACACAATGCACTTTATTGCGACGCAATTTCTGTGTTAATTCCTCAATGTGAGAGTGCGAGGGATACAATAATGAACAAATAGTGCATCGGGAACGAGAAACTCGTCCCCAAAAGAAAATCCTGTCGTTGCCGTACAAACTTTCCCAGATTCGGAAAGAGAGTGCGTGGAACACAATGTATTTCACTGCGACGCAATTTCTGTGTTACTTCCTCAATGTGAGGGTGCGAGGGATACAGTAAAAAAGAAATAGTGCTTGGGAAAGGTGATGCTCGACCCCAAAAATAAAGTCCTGTCGTTGCCGTTGAAACGTTCCTAGATTCGGAAAGAGAATGCATGGAACAGAATGAATTTTATTGCGACGCAATTTCTGTGTTAATTCTTCAATATGAGAGGGAGAGGGATACAGTAAAGAAAAAATGGTGCATCGGGAACGAGATACTAGTCCCGAAAAGAATATCCTGTCGTTGCCGTAGAAACGTTCCTAGATTGGGAAAGAGAAGGCTTGGAACACAATGTATTTCTTTGCAACGCAATTCCTGTGTTAATTCGTCAATGTGAGAGTGCGAGGGATACAGTAAAGAAGAAATAGTGCATCGGGAACGAGATACTCGTCCCCAAAAGAAAATCCTGTCATTGCCGTAGAAACGTTCCCAGATTCGGAAAGAGAAGACATGGAACCCATGTATTACAATGCGACGCAATTTCTGTGTTAATTCATCAATGTGAGGGAGCGAGGGATACAGTAAAGAAGTAATAGTGCATCAAGAATGAGATACTCATTCCCAAAACAAAATCCTGTCGTTGCCGTAGAACCGTTCCTAGATTGGGAAAGAGAGGGCATGGAACACAATGTCTTTCAATGCGACGCAATTTCTGTGTTAATTCCTCAATGTGAATGTGCGAGGGATACAGCAAAGAAGATATAGTGCATCGGAAAGGAGATTCTCGGCACAACAACAACTTCCTGTCATTGCCGTAGAAACGTTCCCAGATCGGGAAAGAGAAGGCATGGAACACAACGTATATCATTGCAACGCGATTTATGTGTTAAATCGACAATGTGAGAGTGCGAGGGATACAGTAAAGAAGAAATAGTTAATCGGGAACGAGATACTCGTCCCCAAAAGAAATTCCTGTCGTTACCGTAGAAATGTTCCGAGATTGGGAAAGAGAAGGCATGGGAAACACTGTATTTTATTGCGACGCCATTTCTGTGTTCATTCGTCATTGTGAGAGTGCGAGGGATACAGTAAAGAAGAAATAGTGCATGGGGAACGAGACACTAGTCCCCAAAAGAAAATCTTGTCGTTGCCATAGAAACGCTCCCAGATTTGGAAAGAGAAGGCATGGAACACATTGTATTTCATTGCGACTCAATTTCTGTGATAATTCCTCAATGTGAGGGTGCGAGGGATACAATAAAGAAGAAATAGTGCATAGGGAACGAGATACTCGTCCCCAAAACAAAATACTGTCTTTGCTGTATAAACGTTCCCTGGTTGGGAAAGAGAAGGCATGGAACAGAATGAATTTTATTGCGACGAAATTTCTGTGTTAATTCGTCAAGATGAGAGTGAGAGGGATACAGTAAAGAAAAATGGTGCATCGGGAACGAGATACTCGTCCCCAAAGGAAAATACTGTCGTTGCCGTAGAAACGTTCCTAGATTGGGAAAGAGAAGGCATGGAACACAACGTATTTCTTTGCGACGCAATTCCTGTGTTAATTCGTCAATGTGAGAGTGCGAGGGATACAGTAAAGAAGAAATAGTGCATGAGGAACGAGATACTAGTCCCCAAAAGAAAATCCTGTCGTTGCCGTAGAAACGTTCCCAGATTTGGAAAGAGAAGGCATGGAACACAATGTATGTCATTGCAACGCAATTTCTGTGTTGATGCCTCAATGTGAGAGTGCAAGGGATACAGTAAAGAAGAAATAGTGCATCGGGAACGAGATACTCGTCCCCAAAGGAAAATGCTGTCGTTGCCATAGATCTGTTCCCAGATTGGGAAAGGGAAGGCATGGAACACAATGTATATCATTGCGACGCAATTTCTGTGATAATTCCTCAATGTGAGAGTGCGAGGTATAGAGTAAAGAAGAAATTGTGCACCGGGAACGAGATACTCGTCCATAAAAGAAAATCCTGTCGTTGCCGTAGAAACGTTCCCAAATTGGGAAAGAGAAGACATGGAACACAATGTATTTCAATGCGACGCGCTTTCTTTGCTAAACCCTCAATGTGAGTGTGCGAGGGATACCATAAAGAAGAAATAGTGCATCGGTAAGGAGATCATCGACCCCGAAAGAAAATCCTCTCGTTGCCGTAGAAACGTTCTTAGATTGGGAAAGAGAAGGCTTGGAACACAATGTATTTCATTGCGACGCAATTTCTGTGTTCATTCGACAATGTGACAGTGCGAGGGATACAGTAAGGAAGAAATAGTCAATCGGGAACGAGATACTTGTCACCAAAAGAAAATCCTTTCGTTGCCGTAGATACGTTCCCAGATTGGGAAAGAGAAGGCATGGAACACAATGTATTTCATTGCGACGCAATTTCTGTGTTAATTCGTCAATGTGAGGGTGCGAGGGATACAGTAAAAAAGAAATAGTGCGTCGAAAAGGTGATGCTCGACACCAAAACAAAATCCTGACGTTGCCATAGAAACGTTCCCAGATTGGAAAAGAGAAGGCATGGAACACAATGTATTTCATTGCGACGCAATTTCTGTGTTAATTTCTCAATGTGAGGGTGCGATGGATACAGTAAAGTAGAAATAGTGCATCGGGAACGAGATATTCGACCTCCAAAAGAAAATGCTGCAATTGCTGTAGAAACGTTCCCAGATTCGGAAAGAGAAGGCATGGAATACAATGTATTTCATTGGGACGCAATTTCTGTGTTCATTCGACAATGTGAGAGTGCGAGAAATACAGTAAGGAAGAAATGGTGCATCGGGAACGAGATACACGTCCCCAAAAGATAATCCTGTTGTTGCCGTAGAAACGACCCCTGATTCGGAAAGAGAAGGCTTGGAACACAATGTATTTCATTGCGACGCAATTTCTTCGTTAATTCGTCAATGTGAGAGTGCGAGGTATACAGTAAAGAAGAAATAGTGCATTGGGAACGAGATACTCGTCCCGAAAACTAAATCCCGCTGTTGTCGTAGAAACGTTCCTATATTGGGAAGGAGAAGGCATGGAACACAATGTATATAATGTCGGCGCAATTTCTGTTTTAATTCGTCAATACGAGAGTGCGAGGAATACAGTAAAGGAGTAATAGTGCATCAAGAACGATATACTCATTCCCAAAAGAATTTCCTGTCGTTGCCATAGAACCGTTCCCAGATTGGGAAAGAGAAGGCATGGAACACAATTTATTTCATTGCGTCCCAATTTCTGTGTTCATTCGTCAATGAGAGAGTGAGCGGGATACAATAAAGAAGAAATAGTGCATCGGGACCGAGATACTCGTCCCCAAAACAAAATCCTGTCTTTGCCGTAGAAAAGTTCCCTGATTGGGAAAGAGAAGGCATGGAACAGAATGAATTTTATGGCGACGCCAATTCTGTGTTAATTCGTCAATATGAGAGTGAGAGGGATACAGTAAAGAACAAATGGTGCATCGGGAACGAGATACTCGTCCCCAAAGGAAAATCCTGTCGTTGGCGTAGAAACGTTCCTAGATTGGGAAAGAGAAGGCATGGAACCCATGTATTACAATGCGACGCAATTTCTGTGTTAATTCCTCAATGTGAGGGTGTGAGGGATTCAGTAAAGATGTAATAGTGCATCAAGAACGAGACACTCATTCCGAAAAGAATATCCTGTCGTTGCCATAGAACCGTTCCCAGATTGGGAAAGAGAAGACATGGAACACAATGTATTTCAATGCGACGCACTTTCTGTGTTAATCCCTCAATGTGAGGGTGCGAGGGATACCATAAAGAGGAAATAGTGCATCGGTAAGGTGATCATCGACCACAAAAGAAAATCCTGAAGTTGCCGTAGAAACGTTCCTAGATTGGGAAAGAGAAGGCATGGAACACAATGTATTTCATTGCGCCGCTATTTCTGTGTTAATTCGTCAATGAGAGAGTGCGAGGGATACAGTAATGAAGAAACAGCGCATCGGGAACATTATGCTCGTCCCCAAAAAAAATCCTTTCGCTGCCATAGAAACGTTCCCAGATTGGGCAAGATAAGGCATGGAACACAATGTATGTCATTGCAACGCAATTTCTGTGTTGATTCCCCAATGTGCGAGTGCAAGAGATACAATAAAGAAGAAATAGTGCATGGGAAAGGAGATCCTCGACCCCAAAACAAAATCCTGACGTTGCCGTAGAAACGTACCTAGATTGGGAAGGAGAAGGCATGGAACACAATGTATTTTATTGCGACGCAATTTCTGTGTTAAATCCTCAATGTGAGAGTGCGAGGGATACAGTAAAGAAGAAATAGTGCATCGGGAACGAGATACTCGTCGCCAAAGGAAAATCCTGTCGTTGCCATAGATCTGTTCCCAGATTTTGAAAGAGAATGCATGGAACACAATGTATATCTTTGCGACGCAATTTCTGTGTTAATTCCTCAATGTGAGAGTGCGAGGTATAGAGTAAAGAAGAAAATGTGCACCGGGAACGAGATACTCGTCCACAAAAGAAAATCCTGTCGTTGCCGTAGAAACATTACCAAATTGGGAAAGAGAAGGCGTGGAACACAATGTCTTTCATTGCGACGCGATTTCTGTGCCAATTCCTCAATGTGAGGATGCGAGGAATACAGTAAAGAAGAAATAAGCATTGGAAAAGAGATCTTCGACCCGAAAACAGAATCCTGTCGTTGCCGTAGAAACGTTCCTAGGTTGGAAAGGGAAGGCATGGAATACAATGTATTTCATTGCGACGCAATTTCTGTGTTCATTCGACAATGTGAGAGTGCGAGGGATACAGTAAAGAAGAAATAGTTAATCGGGAACGAGATACTCGTCCCCAAAAGAAAATCCTGTCGTTGCCGTAGATACGTTCCCAGATTGGGAAAGAGAAGGCATGGAACACAATGTATTTCATTTCGCCGCTATTTCTGTGTTAATTCGTCAATGAGAGAGTGCGAGGGATACAGTAATGAAGAAATAGTGCATCGGGAACATTATGCTCGCCCCAAAAAAAATCCTTTCGCTGCTATAGAAACGTTCCCAGATTGGGCAAGATAAGGCATGGAACACAATGTATGTCATTGCAACGCAATTTCTGTGTTGATTCCTCAATGTGAGAGTGCAAGAGATACAATAAAGAAGAAATAGTGCATGGGAAAGGAGATCCTCGACACCAAAACAAAATCCTGTCGTTGCCGTAGAAACGTTCCTAGATTCGGAAAGAGAAGGCATGGAACAGAATGAATTTCATTGCGACGCAATTTCTGTGTTAATTCGTCAATATGAGAGTGAGAGGGATACAGTAAAAAAAAATGGTGCATCGGGAACGAGATACTCGTCCCCAAAAGAAAATCCTTTCGTTGCCGTAGAAACGTTCCTACATTGTGAAAGAGAAGGCATGGAACACAATGTATTTCTTTGCGACGAAATTCCTCTGTTCATTCATCAATGTGAGAGTGCGAGGGATACAGTTAAGAAGAAATAGTGCATCGGGAACGAGAATCTCGTCCCCAAAAAAAATCCTGTCGTTGCCGTAGAAACGTTCCCAAATTGGGAAAGAGAAGGCATGCAACACAATGTATTTCATTGCGACGCAATTTCTGTGATAATTCGTCAATGTGAGGTTGCGAAGGATACATTAAAGATGAAATAGTGCATCGGAAAGGAGATCCTCGATTCCAAAACAAAATCCTGTCGTTGTCGTAGAATCGGTCCTAGAATGGGAAAGAGAAGACATGGAACCCATGTATTACAATGCGACGCAATTTCTGTATTAATCCCTCAATGTGATGCTGCGAGGGATACCATAAAGAACAAATAGTGCATCGGAAAGGAGATCCTCAACCCCAAAAACAAAATCCTGACGTTGCCGTTGAAACGCTCCTAGATTGGGAAAGAAAAGGCATGGAACACAATGTATTTCATTGCGACGCAATTTCTGTGCTAATTCGTCAATGAGGGAGTGCGAGGGATACACTAATGAAGAAATAGTGCATCGGTAACGAGATACTCGACCCCAAAAGAAAATCCTTTCGTTGCCGTAGAAACGTTCCCAGATTGGGCAAGAGAAGGCATGGAACATAATCTATGTCATTGCAACGCAATATCTGTGTGAATTCCTCAATGTAAGGGTTCAAGGGATACAGTAAAGAAGAAATAGTACATGGAAAAGGAGATCCTCGACCCCAAGACAAAATCCTGGCGTTGCCGTAGAAACGTACCTTGATTGGGAAGGATTGGGCATGGAACACAATATATTTTATTGCGACGCAATTTCTGTGTTAATTTCTCAATGTGAGGGTGCGTGGGATACAGTAAAGTAGAAATAGTGCATCGGGAACGAGATATTCGTCCCCAAAGGAAAATCCAGTCGTTGCCGTAGAAACGTTCCCAGAATGGGAAAGAGAAGGCATGGAACACAATGTATTTCATTGCGTCCCAATTTCTGTGTTAATTCGTCAATGTGAGAGTGAGACGGATACAGTAAAGAAGAAATAGTGCATCGGGAATGAGATACTCGTCCCCAAAACAAAATACTGTCGTTGCTGTAGAAACATTCCCATATTCGGAAACCCAAGGCATGGAACACAATGTATTTCATTGCGACGCAATTTCTTCGTTAATCCGTCAATGTGAGAGTGCGAGGGATACAGTAAAGCGGAAATAGTGCATCGGGAACGACATACTCGTCCCCATAAGAAAATCATGACGTTGATATAGAAAGGTTCCCAGATTAGCAAAGAGAGGGCATGGAACACAATGTCTTTCATTGCGACGCAATTTCTTCGTTAATTCGTCAATGTGAGAGTGCGAGGGATACAGTAAAGAAGAAATAGTGCATCGGGATCGAGATACTCGTCCCGAAACTAAATCCCGTTGTTGCCGTATACACGTTCCTAGATTGGGAAAGAGAAGCCATGGAACTCAATGTATTTAATGGCGGCGCAATTTCTGTTTTAATTCGTCAATGTGATAGTGCAAGGGATACAGTACAGAGGATATAGTTCATCGGGAACGAGATACTCGTCCCCAAAACAGAATTTTGTCTCTGCCAAATAAACGTTCCCTGATTGGGAATGATAAGGCATCGAACACAATGTATTTCATAGCGACGCAATTTCTGTGTTAATTCCTCAATGTGAGAGTGCGAGGGATACAGTAAAGAAGAAATAGTGCATCGGGAACGAGATACTCGTCCCCAAAAGAAAATCCAGTCGATGCTGTAGAAACGTTCCAAGATTGGGAAAGAGAAAGCATGGAAGACAATATATTTGATTGCGACGCAAATACAGTGTTCATTCGTCAATGTGAGGGTGCGAGGGATACAGTAATGAAGAAATAGTGCATCGGAAAGGAGGTCCTCGACCCCAAAACAAAATCCCGTTGTTGCCCTAGAAACGTTCCTGGATTGGGAAAGAGAAAGCATGGAAGACAATCTATTTTATGGCGACGCAATTTCTGTTTTAATTCGTCCATATGAGAGTGCGAGGGATACGGTAATGAAGAAATAGTGCATCGGAAAGGAGGTCCTCGACCCCAAAACAAAATCCCGTCGTTGCCGTAGAGACGTTCCTGGATTGGGAAAGAGAAAGCATGGAAGACAATCTATTTTATGGCGACGCAATTTCTGTTTTAATTCGTCAATATGAGAGTGCGAGGGATACAGTAAGGATGAAATAGTTCATCGGGATCGAGATACTCGTCCCCAAATGAATATCCAGTCGTCGCCTTAGAAGCGTTCCCAGTTTGGGAAAGAGAAGGCAAGGAACACAATGTATTTCATTTCGACGCAATTTCTGTGTTTAGACGTCGATGTGAGATTGCGAGGGATACAGTAAATAGGAAATAGTGCATCGGGAACGAGGTACACGTCCCGAAAACTAAATCCCGTTGTTGCCATAGAAACGTTCCTAGATTGGGAAAGAGAAGGCATGGAACACAATGTATTTAATGGCGGCGGAATTTCTGTTTTATTTCGACAATGTGAGAGTGCAAGGGATACAGTAATGATTATATAGTTCATCGGGAACTAGAGACTCGTCCCTAAATGAAAATGGTTTCGCTGCCGTAGAAACGTACCCAGATTGGGAAAGAGAAAGCAAGGAACACAATGTATTTCATTGCGACGCAATTTCTGTGTTAATTCGTCAATGTGAGAGTGCGAGCTATACAATAAAGAAGAACTAGTGCATCGGGAACGAGATACTCGTCCCCAAAACGGAATCTTGTCTTTGCCATAGAAATGCTCCCTGATTGGGAAAGAGAAGGCATGGAACTCAATGTATTTCAATGGGATGCAATTTCTGTTTCAATTCGTCAATGTGAGAGTGCGAGTGATACAGTAAAGAAAAGTAGTGCATCGGGAACGAGATACAAGTCCCCAATATAAAATTTTTCGTTGCTGTAGAAACTTTCCCAGATTGGGAAAGAGAAGTCATGGAATACAATGTATTTCATTTCGACGCAAATTCTGTGTTAATTCGTTAATGTGATAGTGCAAGGGATAAAGTAAAGAAGAAATAGTGCATCGGGAACGAGATACTCGTCCCCAAAAGAAAATCCTTTCGTTGCCGTACAAACGTTCCCAGATTGGAAAAGAGAAGGCATGGAAGACAATGTATTTTATGGCGACGCAATTTCTGTTTTAATTCGACAATATGAGAGTGTGAGGGATACAGTAAGGAAGAAATAGTTCATCGGGATCGAGATACTCGTCCCCAAAGGAAAATCCTGTCGTTGCCGTACAAACGTTCCCAGATTAGAAAAGAGAAGGTATGGAACACAATGTATTTCATGGCGCCGCAATTTCTGTGTTAATTCGTCAATGTGAGAGTGCGAGGGATACAGTAAAGAAGATAGAGTGCATCGGGAACGAGATACTCGTCCCAAAAACAAAATCCTGTCGTTGATATATTAACATTCCCAGATTGGGGAAGAGACGTCATGGAACACAATGTATTTCATTGCGACGCAATTTCTGTCTTAATTCGTCAATGTGAGATTGCGAGATATACAGTAAGGAAGAAATAGTGCATCGGGATCGAGATACTCGTCCCCAAAAGAAGATCGTTTCGTTGCCGCACAAAAGTTCCCAGATTGGGAAAGAGGAGGCAGGAAAACCAATGTATTTCATTGCGAAGCAATTTCTGTGTTAATTTGTCAATTTGAGGGTGCGAGGGATACAGTAAAGAGGAAATAGTGCATCGGGAATGACATACTCGTCCCCATAAGAAAATCATGTCGTTGATATAGAAAGGTTCCCAGATTAGGAAAGAGAGGGCATGGAACACAATGTCTTTCATTGCGACGCAATTTCTTCGTTAATTCGTCAATGTGGGAGTGCGAGGGATACAGTAAAGAAGAAATAGTGCATCGGGAACGAGATACTCGTCCCGAAAACTAAATCCCGTTGTTGCCGTATAAAAGTTCCTATATTGGGAAAGAGAAGCCATGGAACACAATGTATTTAATGGCGGCGCAATTTCTGTTTCAATTCGTCAATGTGAGAGTGCAAGGGAAACAGTACAGAGGATATAGTTCATCGGGAACGAGATACTCGTCCCCAAAACAGAATTTTGTCTCTGCCAAATAAACGTTCCCTGATTCGGAATGATAAGGCATCGAACACAATTTATTTCATTGCGACGCAATTTCTGTGTTAATTCCTCAATGTGAGAGTGCGAGGGATACAGTAAAGAACAAATAGTGCATCGGGAACGAGATACTCGTCCCCAAAAGAAAATCCAGTCGATGCTGTAGTAACGTTCCAAGATTGGGAAAGAGAAAGCATTGAAGACAATGTATTTGATTGCGACGCAAATACAGTGTTCATTCGTCAATGTGAGGGTGCGAGGGATACAGTAATGAAGAAATAGTGCATCGGAAAGGAGGTCCTCGACCCCAAAACTAAATCCCGTCGTTGCCGTAGAAACGTTCCTGGATTGGGAAAGAGAAAGCATGGAAGACAATCTATTTTATGGCGACGCAATTTCTGTTTTAATTCGTCAATATGAGAGTGCGAGGGATACAGTAATGAAGAAATAGTGCATCGGAAAGGAGGTCCTCGACCCCAAAACAAAATCCCGTCGTTGCCGTAGAAACGTTCCTGGATTGGGAAAGAGAAAGCATGGAAGACAATCTATTTTATGGCGACGCAATTTCTGTTTTAATTCGTCAATATGAGAGTGCGAGGGATACAGTAATGAAGAAATAGTGCATCGGAAAGGAGGTCCTCGACCCCAAAACAAAATCCCGTCGTTGCCGTAGAAACGTTCCTGGATTGGGAAAGAGAAAGCATGGAAGACAATCTATTTTATGGCGACGCAATTTCTGTTTTAATTCGACAATGTGAGAGTTCGAGGGATAGAATAAAGAAGAACTAGTGCATCGGGAACGAGACACTCGTCCCCAAAACAGAATCTTGTCTTTGCCATAGAAATGCTCCCTGATTGGGAATGATAAGGCATCGAACACAATGTATTTCATTGCGACGCAATTTCTGTGTTAACACGTCGATGTGAGAGTGCGAGGGATACAGTAAAGAAGAAATAGTGCATCGGGAACGAGATACTCGTCCCCAAATGAATATCCAGTCGTCGCCTTAGAAGCGTTCCTAGTTTGGGAAAGAGAAGGCAAGGAACACAATGTATTTCATTTCGACGCAATTTCTGTGTTTATACGTCGATGTGAGATTGCGAGGGCTACAGTAAATAGGAAATAGCGCATCGGGAACGAGATACTCGTCCCGAAAACTAAATCCCGTTGTTGCCATAGAAACGTTCCTAGATTGGGAAAGAGAAGATATGGAACACAATGTATTTAATGTCGGCGGAATTTCTGTTTTAATTCGACAATGTGAGAGTGCAAGGGATACAGTAATGATTATATAGTTCATCGGGAACGAGAGACTCGTCCCCAAATGAAAATGGTTTCGCTGCCTTAGAAACGTACCCAGATTGGGAAAGAGAAAGCAAGGAACACAATGTATTTCATTGCGACGCAATTTCTGTGTTAATTCGTCAATGTGAGAATGCGAGGGATACAATAAAGAAGAACTAGTGCATCGGGAACGAGATACTCGTCCCCAAAACGGAATCTTGTCTTTGCCATAGAAATGCTCCCTGATTGGGAATGATAAGGCATCGAACACAATGTATTTCATTGCGACGCAATTTCTGTGTTAATACGTCGATGTGAGAGTGCGAGGGATACAGTAAAGAAGAAATAGTGCATCGGGAACGAGATACTCTTCCCCAAAAGAAAATCCTGTCGTTGCTGTAGAAACGTTCTCAGATCGGGAAAGAGAAGGCATGGAACTCAATGTATTTCAATGGGATGCAATTTCTGTTTCAATTCGTCAATGTGAGAGTGCGAGTGATACAGTAAAGAAAAATAGTGCATCGGGAACGAGAAACAAGTCCCCAATATAAAATTTTTCGTTGCTGTAGAAACTTTCCCAGATTGGGAAAGAGAAGTCATGGAATACAATGTATTTCATTTCGACGCAAATTCTGTGTTAATTCGTCAATGTGATAGTGCAAGGGATAAAGTAAAGAAGAAATAGTGCATCGGGAACGAGGTACTCGTCCCCAAAAGAAAATCCTTTCGTTGCCGTACAAACGTTCCCAGATTGGAAAAGAGAAGGCATGGAAGACAATGTATTTTATGGCGACGCAATTTCTGCTTTAATTCGACAATATGAGAGTGTGAGGGATACAGTAAGGAAGAAATAGTTCATCGGGATCGAGATACTCGTCCCCAAAGGAAAATCCTGTCGTTGCCGTAGAAACGTTCCCAGATTAGAAAAGAGAAGGTATGGAACACAATGTATTTCATGGCGCCGCAATTTCTGTGTTAATTCGTCAATGTGAGAGTGCGAGGGATACAGTAAAGAAGATAGAGTGCATCGGGAACGAGATACTCGTCCCAAAAACAAAATCCTGTCGTTGATATATTAACATTCCCAGATTGGGGAAGAGACGTCATGGAACACAATGTATTTCATTGCGACGCAATTTCTGTCTTAATTCGTCAATGTGAGATTGCGAGATATACAGTAAGGAAGAAATAGTGCATCGGGATCGAGATACTCGTCCCCAAAAGAAGATCGTTTCGTTGCCGCACAAAAGTTCCCAGATTGGGAAAGAGGAGGCAGGAAAACCAATGTATTTCATTGCGAAGCAATTTCTGTGTTAATTTGTCAATTTGTGGGTGCGAGGGATACAGTAAAGAGGAAATAGTGCATCGGGAACGACATACTCGTCCCCATAAGAAAATCATGTCGTTGATATAGAAAGGTTCCCAGATTAGGAAAGAGAGGGCATGGAACACAATATTTCATTGCGACGCAATTTCTTCGTTAATTCGTCAATGTGGGAGTGCGAGGGATACAGTAAAGAAGAAATAGTGCATCGGGAACGAGATACTCGTCCCGAAAACTAAATCCCGTTGTTGCCGTATAAACGTTCCTATATTGGGAAAGAGAAGCCATGGAACACAATGTATTTAATGGCGGCGCAATTTCTGTTTCAATTCGTCAATGTGAGAGTGCAAGGGAAACAGTACAGAGGATATAGTTCATCGGGAACGAGATACTCGTCCCCAAAACAGAATTTTGTCTCTGCCAAATAAACGTTCCCTGATTCGGAATGATAAGGCATCGAACACAATGTATTTCATTGCGACGCAATTTCTGTGTTAATTCCTCAATGTGAGAGTGCGAGGGATACAGTAAAGGACAAATAGTGCATCGGGAACGAGATACTCGTCCCCAAAAGAAAATCCAGTCGATGCTGTAGTAACGTTCCAAGATTGGGAAAGAGAAAGCATTGAAGACAATGTATTTGATTGCGACGCAAATACAGTGTTCATTCGTCAATGTGAGGGTGCGAGGGATACAGTAATGAAGAAATAGTGCATCGGAAAGGAGGTCCTCGACCCCAAAACTAAATCCCGTCGTTGCCGTAGAAACGTTCCTGGATTGGGAAAGAGAAAGCATGGAAGACAATCTATTTTATGGCGACGCAATTTCTGTTTTAATTCGTCAATATGAGAGTGCGAGGGATACAGTAATGAAGAAATAGTGCATCGGAAAGGAGGTCCTCGACCCCAAAACAAAATCCCGTCGTTGCCGTAGAAACGTTCCTGGATTGGGAAAGAGAAAGCATGGAAGACAATCTATTTTATGGCGACGCAATTTCTGTTTTAATTCGACAATGGGAGAGTTCGAGGGATACAATAAAGAAGAACTAGTGCATCGGGAACGAGACACTCGTCCCCAAAACAGAATCTTGTCTTTGCCATAGAAATGCTCCCTGATTGGGAATGATAAGGCATCGAACACAATGTATTTCATTGCGACGCAATTTCTGTGTTAACACGTCGATGTGAGAGTGCGAGGGATACAGTAAAGAAGAAATAGTGCATCGGGAACGAGATACTCGTCCCCAAATGAATATCCAGTCGTCGCCTTAGAAGCGTTCCTAGTTTGGGAAAGAGAAGGCAAGGAACACAATGTATTTCATTTCGACGCAATTTCTGTGTTTATACGTCGATGTGAGATTGCGAGGGATACAGTAAATAGTGCATCGGGAACGAGATACTCGTCCCGAAAACTAATTCCCGTTGTTGCCATAGAAACGTTCCTAGATTGGGAAAGAGAAGGCATGGAACACAATGTATTTAATGGCGGCGGAATTTCTGTTTTAATTCGACAATGTGAGAGTGCAAGGGATACAGTAATGATTATATAGTTCATCGGGAACGAGAGACTCGTCCCCAAATGAAAATGGTTTCGCTGCCTTAGAAACGTACCCAGATTGGGAAAGAGAAAGCAAGGAACACAATGTATTTCATTGCGACGCAATTTCTGTGTTAATTCGTCCATGTGAGAGTGCGAGGGATACAATAAAGAAGAACTAGTGCATCAGGAACGAGATACTCGTCCCCAAAACAGAATCTTGTCTTTGCCATAGAAATGCTCCCTGATTGGGAATGATAAGGCATCGAACAATATGTATTTCATTGCGACGCAATTTCTGTGTTAATACGTCGATGTGAGAGTGCGAGGGATACAGTAAAGAAGAAATAGTGCATCGGGAACTAGATAATCGTCCCCAAAAGAAAATCCTTTCGTTGCCGTACAAACGTTCCCAGATTGGAAAAGAGAAGGCATGGAAGACAATGTATTTTATGGCGACGCAATTTCTGTTTTAATTCGACAATATGAGAGTGCGAGGGATACAGTAAGGAAGAAATAGTTCATCGGGATCGAGATACTCGTCCCCAAAGGAAAATCCTGTCGTTGCCGTAGAAACGTTCCCAGATTAGAAAAGAGAAGGTATGGAACACAATGTATTTCATGGCGACGCAATTTCTGTGTTAATTCGTCAATGTGAGACTGCGAGGGATACAGTAAAGAAGAAATAGTTAATCGGGAACGAGATACTCATCCCCAAAAGAAAAATCTGTCGTTGCTGGAGAAACGTTCCCAGATTGGAAAAGAGACGGCATGGAATACAATGTATTTCATTGTGACGCAATTTCTGTGTTAATTCGTCAATGTGAGAGTGTGAGGGATACAGTAAAGAAGATAGAGAGCATCGGGAACGAGATACTCGTCCCAAAAACAAAATCCTGTCGTTGATATATTAACATTCCCAGATTGGGGAAGAGACGTCATGGAACACAATGTATTTCATTGCGACGCAATTTCTGTCTTAATTCGTCAATGTGAGATTGCGAGATATACAGTAAGGAAGAAATAGTGCATCGGGATCGAGATACTCGTCCCCAAAAGAAGATCGTTTCGTTGCCGCACAAACGTTCCCAGATTGGGAAAGAGGAGGCAGGGAAACCAATGTATTTCATTGCGAAGCAATTTCTGTGTTAATTTGTCAATTTGAGGGTGCGAGGGATACAGTAAAGAGGAAATAGTGCATCGGGAACGACATACTCGTCCCCATAAGAAAATCATGTCGTTGATATAGAAAGGTTCCCAGATTAGGAAAGAGAGGGCATGGAACACAATGTCTTTCATTGCGACGCAATTTCTTCGTTAATTCGTCAATGTGAGAGTGCGAGGGATACAGTAAAGAAGAAATAGTGCATCGGGAACGAGATACTCGTCCCGAAAACTAAATCCCGTTGTTGCCGTATAAACGTTCCTAGATTGGGAAAGAGAAGCCATGGAACACAATGTATATAATGGCGGCGCAATTTCTGTTTTAATTCGTCAATGTGAGAGTGCAAGGGATACAGTACAGAGGATATAGTTCATCGGGAACGAGATACTCGTCCCCAAAACAGAATTTTATCTCTGCCAAATAAACGTTCCCTGATTGGGAATGATAAGGCATCGAACACAATGTATTTCATTGCGACGCAATTTCTGTGTTAATTCCTCAATGTGAGAGTGCGAGGGATACAGTAAAGAACAGATAGTGCATCGGGAACGAGATACTCGTCCCCAAAAGAAAATCCAGTCGATGCTGTAGAAACGTTCCAAGATTGGGAAAGAGAAAGCATGGAAGACAATGTATTTGATTGCGACGCAAATACAGTGTTCATTCGTCAATGTGAGGGTGCGAGGGATACAGTAATGAAGAAATAGTGCATCGGAAAGGAGGTCCTCGACCCCAAAACAAAATCCCGTCGTTGCCGTAGAAACGTTCCTGGATTGGGAAAGAGAAAGCATGGAAGACAATCTACTTTATGGCGACGCAATTTCTGTTTTAATTCGTCAATATGAGAGTGAGAGGGATACAGTAATGAAGAAATAGTGCATCGGAAAGGAGGTCCTGGACCCCAAAACAAAATCCCGTCGTTGCCGTAGAAACGTTCCTGGATTGGGAAAGAGAAAGCATGGAAGACAATCTATTTTATGGCGACGCAATTTCTGTTTTAATTCGACAATATGAGAGTGCGAGGGATACAATAAAGAAGAACTAGTGCATCGGGAACGAGATACTCGTCCCCAAAACAGAATCTTGTCTTTGCCATAGAAATGCTCCCTGATTGGGAATGATAAGGCATCGAACACAATGTATTTCATTGCGACGCAATTTCTGTGTTAATACGTCGATGTGAGAGTGCGAGGGATACAGTAAAGAAGAAATAGTGCATCGGGAACGAGATACTCGTCCCCAAAAGAATATCCAGTCGTCGCCTTAGAAGCGTTCCTAGTTTGGGAAAGAGAAGGCAAGGAACACAATGTATTTCATTTCGACGCAATTTCTGTGTTTATACGTCGATGTGAGATTGCGAGGGATACAGTAAATAGGAAATAGTGCATCGGGAACGAGATACTCGTCCCGAAAACTAAATCCCGTTGTTGCCATAGAAACGTTCCTAGATTGGGAAAGAGAAGGCATGGAACACAATGTATTTAATGGCGGCGGAATTTCTGTTTTAATTCGACAATGTGAGAGTGCAAGGGATACAGTAATGATTATATAGTTCATCGGGAACGAGAGACTCGTCCCCAAATGAAAATGGTTTCGCTGCCTTAGAAACGTACCCAGATTGGGAAAGAGAAAGCAAGGAACACAATGTATTTCATTGCGACGCAATTTCTGTGTTAATTCGTCAATGTGAGAGTGCGAGGGATACAATAAAGAAGAACTAGTGCATCGGGAACGAGATACTTGTCCCCAAAACAGAATCTTGTCTTTGCCATAGAAATGCTCCCTGATTGGGAATGATAAGGCATCGAACACAATGTATTTCATTGCGACGCAATTTCCGTGTTAATACGTCGATGTAAGAGTGCGAGGGATACAGTAAAGAAGAAATAGTGCATCGGGAACGAGATACTCGTCCCCAAAAGAAAATCCTGTCGTTGCTGTACATACGTTCTCAGATCGGGAAAGAGAAGGCATGGAACTCAATGTATTTCATTGGGATGCAATT
This sequence comes from Schistocerca nitens, assembly GCF_023898315.1. Lineage (NCBI taxonomy): Eukaryota > Metazoa > Arthropoda > Insecta > Orthoptera > Acrididae > Schistocerca > Schistocerca nitens. Next base: position 6,859,784 of record NC_064618.1, on the reverse strand, counting down.
TCTGTTTCAATTCGTCAATGTGAGAGTGCGAGTGATACAGTAAAGAAGAAATAGTGAATCGGGAACGAGATACAAGTGCCCAATATAAAATTTTTCGTTGCTGTAGAAACGTTCCCAGATTGGGAAAGAGAAGTCATGGAATACAATGTATTTCATTTCGACGCAATTTCTGTGTTAATTCGTCAATGTGATAGTGCAAGGGATACAGTAAATAAGAAATAGTGCATCGGGAACTAGATAATCGTCCCCAAAAGAAAATCCTTTCGTTGCCGTACAAACGTTCTCAGATTGGAAAAGAGAAGGCATGGAAGACAATGTATTTTATGGCGACGCAATTTCTGTTTTAATTCGACAATATGAGAGTGCGAGGGATACAGTAAGGAAGAAATAGTTCATCGGGATTGAGATACTCGTCCCCAAAGGAAAATCCTGTCGTTGCCGTAGAAACGTTCCCAGATTAGAAATGAGAAGGTATGGAACACAATGTATTTCATGGCGACGCAATTTCTGTGTTAATTCGTCAATGTGAGATTGCGAGGGATACAGTAAAGAAGAAATAGTTAATCGGGAACGAGATACTCATCCCCAAAAGAAAAATCTGTCGTTGCTGGAGAAACGTTCCCAGAATTGAAAAGAGACGGCATGGAATACAATGTATTTCATTGTGACGCAATTTCTGTGTTAATTCGTCAATGTGAGAGTGCGAGGGATACAGTAAAGAAGATAGTGTGCATCGGGAACGAGATACTCGTCCCAAAAACAAAATCCTGTCGTTGATATATTAACATTCCCAGATTACGGAAGAGACGTCATGGAACACAATGTATTTCATTGCGACGCAATTTCTGTCTTAATTCGTCAATGTGAGATTGCGAGATATACAGTAAGGAAGAAATAGTGCATCGGGATCGAGATACTCGTCCCCAAAAGAAGATCGTTTCGTTGCCGCACAAACGTTCCCAGATTGGGAAAGAGGAGGCAGGGAAACCAATGTATTTCATTGCGAAGCAATTTCTGTGTTAATTTGTCAATGTGAGGGTGCGAGGGATACAGTAAAGAGGAAATAGTGCTTCGGGAACGACATACTCGTCCCCATAAGAAAATCAGGTCGTTGATACAGAAAGGTTCCCAGATTAGGAAAGAGAGGGCATGGAACACAATGTCTTTCATTGCGACGCAATTTCTTCGTTAATTCGTCAATGTGAGAGTGTGAGGGATACAGTAAAGAAGAAATAGTGCATCGGGAACGAGATACTCGTCCCGAAAACTAAATCCCGTTGTTGCCGTATAAACGTTCCTAGATTGGGAAAGAGAAGCCATGGAACACAATGTATTTAATGGCGGCGCAATTTCTGTTTTAATTCGTCAATGTGAGAGTGCAAGGGATACAGTACAGAGGATATAGTTCATCGGGAACGAGATACTCGTCCCCAAAACAGAATTTTGTCTCTGCCAAATAAACGTTCCCTGATTGGGAATGATAAGGCATCGAACACAATGTATTTCATTGCGACGCAATTTCTGTGTTAATTCCTCAATGTGAGAGTGCGCGGGATACAGTAAAGAACAAATAGTGCATCGGGAACGAGATACTCGTCCCCAAAAGAAAATCCAGTCGATGCTGTAGAATCGTTCCAAGATTGGGAAAGAGAAAGCATGGAAGACAATGTATTTGATTGCGACGCAAATACAGTGTTCATTCGTCAATGTGAGGGTGCGAGGGATACAGTAATGAAGAAATAGTGCATCGGAAAGGAGGTCCTCGACCCCAAAACAAAATCCCGTCGTTGCCGTAGAAACGTTCCTGGATTGGGAAAGAGAAAGCATGGAAGACAATCTATTTTATGGCGACGCAATTTCTGTTTTAATTCGTCAATATGAGAGTGCGAGGGATACAGTAATGAAGAAATAGTGCATCGGAAAGGAGGTCCTGGACCCCAAAACAAAATCCCGTCGTTGCCGTAGAAACGTTCCTGGATTGGGAAAGAGAAAGCATGGAAGACAATCTATTTTATGGCGACGCAATTTCTGTTTTAATTCGACAATATGAGAGTGCGAGGGATACAATAAAGAAGAACTAGTGCATCGGGAACGAGATACTCGTCCCCAAATCAGAATCTTGTCTTTGCCATAGAAATGCTCCCTGATTGGGAATGATAAGGCATCGAACGCAATGTATTTCATTGCGACGCAATTTCCGTGTTAATACGTCGATGTAAGAGTGCGAGGGATACAGTAAAGAAGAAATAGTGCATCGGGAACGAGATACTCTTCCCCAAAAGAAAATCCTGTCGTTGCTGTAGAAACGTTCTCAGATCGGGAAAGAGAAGGCATGGAACTCAATGTATTTCATTGGGATGCAATTTCGGTTTCAATTCGTCAATGTGAGAGTGCGAGTGATACAGTAAAGAAGAAATAGTGCATCCGGAACGAGATACAAGTCCCCAATATAAAATTTTTCGTTGCTGTAGAAACGTTCGCAGATTGGGAAAGAGAAGTCAAGGAATACAATGTATTTCATTTCGACGCAAATTCTGTGTTAATTCGTCAATGTGATAGTGCAAGGGATACAGAAAAGAAGAAATAGTGCATCGGGAACGAGATACTCGTCCCCAAAAGAAAATCCTTTCGTTGCCGTACAAACGTTCCCAGATTGGAAAAGAGAAGGCATGGAAGACAATGTATCTTATGGCGACGCAATTTCTGTTTTAATTCGACAATATGAGAGTGCGAGGGATACAGTAAGGAAGAAATAGTTCATCGGGATCGAGATACTCGTCCCCAAAGGAAAATCCTGTCGTTGCCGTAGAAACGTTCCCAAATTAGAAAAGAGAAGGTATGGAACACAATGTATCTCATGGCGACGCAATTTCTGTGTTAATTCGTCAATGTGAGAGTGCGAGGGATACAGTAAAGAAGATAGAGTGCATCGGGAACGAGATACTCGTCCCAAAAACAAAATCCTGTCGTTGATATATTAACATTCCCAGATTGGGGAAGAGACGTCATGGAACACAATGTATTTCATTGCGACGCAATTTCTGTCTTAATTCGTCAATGTGAGATTGCGAGATATACAGTAAGGAAGAAATAGTGCATCGGGATCGAGATACTCGTCCCCAAAAGAAGATCGTTTCGTTGCCGCACAAACGTTCCCAGATTGGGAAAGAGGAGGCAGGGAAACCAATGTACTTCATTGCGAAGCAATTTCTGTGTTAATTTGTCAATTTGAGGGTGCGAGGGACACAGTAAAGAGGAAATAGTGCATCGGGAACGACATACTCGTCCCCATAAGAAAATCATGTCGTTGATATAGAAAGGTTCCCAGATTAGGAAAGAGAGGGCATGGAACACAATGTCTTTCATTGCGACGCAATTTCTTCGTTAATTCATCAATGTGAGAGTGCGAGGGATACAGTAAAGAAGAAATAGTGCATCGGGAACGAGATACTCGTTCCCAAAAGAAAATCCTTTCGTTGCCGTACAAACGTTCCCAGATTGGAAAAGAGAAGGCATGGAAGACAATGTATTTTATGGCGGCGCAATTTCTGTTTTAATTCGACAATATGAGAGTGCGAGGGTTACAGTAAGGAAGAAATAGTTCATCGGGATCGAGATACTCGTCCCCAAAGGAAAATCCTGTCGTTGCCGTAGAAACGTTCCCAGATTAGAAAAGAGAAGGTATGGAACACAATGTATTTCATGGCGACGCAATTTCTGTGTTAATTCGTCAATGTGAGATTGCGAGGGATACAGTAAAGAAGAAATAGTTAATCGGGAACGAGATACTCATCCCCAAAAGAAAAATCTGTCGTTGCTGGAGAAACGTTCCCAGATTGGAAAAGAGACGGCATGGAATACAATGTATTTCATTGTGACGCAATTTCTGTGTTAATTCGTCAATGTGAGAGTGCGAGGGATACAGTAAAGAAGATAGAGTGCATCGGGAACGAGATACTCGTCCCAAAAACAAAATCCTGTCGTTGATATATTAACATTCCCAGATTGGGGAAGAGACGTCATGGAACACAATGTATTTCATTGCGACGCAATTTCTGTCTTAATTCGTCAATGTGAGATTGCGAGATATACAGTAAGGAAGAAATAGTGCATCGGGATCGAGATACTCGTCCCCTAAGGAAGATCGTTTCGTTGCCGCACAAACGTTCCCAGATTGGGAAAGAGGAGGCAGGGAAACCAATGTATTTCATTGCGAAGCAATTTCTGTGTTAATTTGTCAATTTGAGGGTGCGAGGGATACAGTAAAGCGGAAATAGTGCATCGGGAACGACATACTCGTCCCCATAAGAAAATCATGTCGTTGATATAGAAATTTTCCCAGATTAGCAAAGAGAGGGCATGGAACACAATGTCTTTCATAGCGACGCAATTTCTTCGTTAATTCGTCAATGTGAGAGTGCGAGGGATACAGTAAAGAAGAAATAGTGCATCGGGATCGAGATACTCGTCCCGAAACTAAATCCCGTTGTTGCCGTATAAACGTTCCTAGATTGGGAAAGAGAAGCCATGGAACACAATGTATTTAATGGCGGCGTAATTTCTGTTTTAATTCGTCAATGTGAGAGTGCAAGGGATACAGTACAGAGGATATAGTTCATCGGGAACGAGATACTCGTCCCCAAAACAGAATTTTGTCTCTGCCAAATAAACGTTCCCTGATTGGGAATGATAAGGCATCGAACACAATGTATTTCATTGCGACGCAATTTCTGTGTTAATTCCTCAATGTGAGAGTGCGAGGGATACAGTAAAGAACAAATAGTGCATCGGGAACGAGATACTCGTCCCCAAAAGAAAATCCAGTCGATGCTGTAGAAACGTTCCAAGATTGGGAAAGAGAAAGCATGGAAGACAATGTATTTGATTGCGACGCAAATACAGTGTTCATTCGTCAATGTGAGGGTGCGAGGGATACAGTAATGAAGAAATAGTGCATCGGAAAGGAGGTCCTCGACCCCAAAACAAAATCCCGTCGTTGCCGTAGAAACGTTCCTGGATTGGTTAAAGAGAAAGCATGGAAGACAATCTATTTTATGGCGACGCAATTTCTGTTTTAATTCGTCAATATGAGGGTGCGAGGGATACAGTAATGAAGAAATAGTGCATCGGAAAGAAGGTCCTCGACCCCAAAACAATATCCCGTCGTTGCCGTAGAAACGTTCCTGGATTGGGAAAGAGAAAGCATGGAAGACAATCTATTTTATGGCGACGCAATTTCTGTTTTAATTGACAATATGAGAGTGCGAGGGATACAATAAAGAAGAACTAGTGCATCGGGAACGAGATACTCGTCCCCAAAACAGAATCTTGTCTTTGCCATAGAAATGCTCCCTGATTGGGAATGATAAGGCATCGAACACAATGTATTTCATTGCGACGCAATTTCTGTGTTAATACGTCGATGTGAGAGTGCGAGGGATACAGTAAAGAAGAAATAGTGCATCGGGAACGAGATACTCGTCCCCAAAACAGAATCTTGTCTTTGCCATAGAAATGCTCCCTGATTGGGAATGATAAGGCATCGAACACAATGTATTTCATTGCGACGCAATTTCTGTGTTAATACGTCGATGTGAGAGTGCGAGGCATACAGTAAAGAAGAAATAGTGCATCGGAAACGAGATACTCGTCCCCAAATGAATATCCAGTCGTCACCTTAGAAGCGTTCCTAGTTTGGGAAAGAGAAGGCAAGGAACACAATGTATTTCATTTCGACGCAATTTCAGTGTTTATACGTCGATGTGAGATTGCGAGGGATACAGTAAATAGTGCATCGGGAACGAGATACTCGTCCCGAAAACTAATTCCCGTTGTTGCCATAGAAACGTTCCTAGATTGGGAAAGAGAAGGCATGGAACACAATGTATTTAATGGCGGCGGAATTTCTGTTTTAATTCGACAATGTGAGAGTGCAAGGGATACAGTAATGATTATATAGTTCATCGGGAACGAGAGACTCGTCCCCAAATGAAAATGGTTTCGCTGCCTTAGAAACGTACCCAGATTGGGAAAGAGAAAGCAAGGAACACAATGTATTTCATTGCGACGCAATTTCTGTGTTAATTCGTCCATGTGAGAGTGCGAGGGATACAATAAAGAAGAACTAGTGCATCGGGAACGAGATACTCGTCCCCAAAACAGAATCTTGTCTTTGCCATAGAAATGCTCCCTGATTGGGAATGATAAGGCATCGAACACAATGTATTTCATTGCGACGCAATTTCTGTGTTAATACGTCGATGTGAGAGTGCGAGGGATACAGTAAAGAACAAATAGTGCATCGGGAACTAGATAATCGTCCCCAAAAGAAAATCCTTTCGTTGCCGTACAAACGTTCCCAGATTGGAAAAGAGAAGGCATGGAAGACAATGTATTTTATGGCGACGCAATTTCTGTTTTAATTCGACAATATGAGAGTGCGAGGGATACAGTAAGGAAGAAATAGTTCATCGGGATCGAGATACTCGTCCCCAAAGGAAAATCCTGTCGTTGCCGTACAAACGTTCCCAGATTAGAAAAGAGAAGGTATGGAACACAATGTATTTCATGGCGACGCAATTTCTGTGTTAATTCGTCAATGTGAGATTGCGAGGGATACAGTAAAGAAGAAATAGTTAATCGGGAACGAGATACTCATCCCCAAAAGAAAAATCTGTCGTTGCTGGAGAAACGTTCCCAGATTGGAAAAGAGACGGCATGGAATACAATGTATTTCATTGTGACGCAATTTCTGTGTTAATTCGTCAATGTGAGAGTGCGAGGGATACAGTAAAGAAGATAGAGTGCATCGGGAACGAGATACTCGTCCCAAAAACAAAATCCTCTCGTTGATATATTAACATTCCCAGATTGGGGAAGAGACGTCATGGAACACAATGTATTTCATTGCGACGCAATTTCTGTCTTAATTCGTCAATGTGAGATTGCGAGATATACAGTAAGGAAGAAATAGTGCATCGGGATCGAGATACTCGTCCCCAAAAGAAGATCGTTTCGTTGCCGCACAAACGTTCCCAGATTGGGAAAGAGGAGGCAGAGAAACCAATGTATTTCATTGCGAAGCAATTTCTGTGTTAATTTGTCAATTTGAGGGTGCGAGGGATACAGTAAAGAGGAAATAGTGCATCGGGAACGACATACTCGTCCCCATAAGAAAATCATGTCGTTGATATAGAAAGGTTCCCAGATTAGGAAAGAGAGGGCATGGAACACAATGTCTTTCATTGCGACGCAATTTCTTCGTTAATTCGTCAATGTGAGAGTGCGAGGGATACAGTAAAGAAGAAATAGTGCATCGGGAACGAGATACTCGTCCCGAAAACTAAATCCCGTTGTTGCCGTATAAACGTTCCTAGATTGGGAAAGAGAAGCCATGGAACACAATGTATTTAATGGCGGCGCAATTTCTGTTTTAATTCGTCAATGTGAGAGTGCAAGGGATACAGTACAGAGGATATAGTTCATCGGGAACGAGATACTCGTCCCCAAAACAGAATTTTATCTCTGCCAAATAAACGTTCCCTGATTGGGAATGATAAGGCATCGAACACAATGTATTTCATTGCGACGCAATTTCTGTGTTAATTCCTCAATGTGAGAGTGCGAGGGATACAGTAAAGAACAGATAGTGCATCGGGAACGAGATACTCGTCCCCAAAAGAAAATCCAGTCGATGCTGTAGAAACGTTCCAAGATTGGGAAAGAGAAAGCATGGAAGACAATGTATTTGATTGCGACGCAAATACAGTGTTCATTCGTCAATGTGAGGGTGCGAGGGATACAGTAATGAAGAAATAGTGCATCGGAAAGGAGGTCCTCGACCCCAAAACAAAATCCCGTCTTTGCCGTAGAAACGTTCCTGGATTGGGAAAGAGAAAGCATGGAAGACAATCTACTTTATGGCGACGCAATTTCTGTTTTAATTCGTCAATATGAGAGTGCGAGGGATACAGTAATGAAGAAATAGTGCATCGGAAAGGAGGTCCTCGACCCCAAAACAAAATCCCGTCGTTGCCGTAGAAACGTTCCTGGATTGGGAAAGAGAAAGCATGGAAGACAATCTATTTTATGGCGACGCAATTTCTGTTTTAATTCGACAATATGAGAGTGCGAGGGATACAATAAAGAAGAACTAGTGCATCGGGAACGAGATATTAGTCCCCAAAACAGAATCTTGTCTTTGCCATAGAAATGCTCCCTGATTGGGAATGATAAGGCATCGAACACAATGTATTTCATTGCGACGCAATTTCTGTGTTAATACGTCGATGTGAGAGTGCGAGGGATACAGTAAAGAAGAAATAGTGCATCGGGAACGAGATACTCGTCCCCAAATGAATATCCAGTCGTCGCCTTAGAAGCGTTCCTAGTTTGGGAAAGAGAAGGCAAGGAACACAATGTATTTCATTTCGACGCAATTTCTGTGTTTATACGTCGATGTGAGATTGCGAGGGATACAGTAAATAGGAAATAGTGCATCGGGAACGAGATACTCGTCCCGAAAACTAAATCCCGTTGTTGCCATAGAAACGTTCCTAGATTTTGAAAGAGAAGGCATGGAACACAATTTATTTAATGGCGGGGGAATTTCTGTTTTAATTCGACAATGTGAGAGTGCAAGGGATACAGTAATGATTATATTGTTCATCGGGAACGAGAGACTCGTCCCCAAATGAAAATGGTTTCGCTGCCTTAGAAACGTACCCAGATTGGGAAAGAGAAAGCAAGGAACACAATGTATTTCATTGCGACGCAATTTCTGTGTTAATTCGTCAATGTGAGAGTGCGAGGGATACAATAAAGAAGAACTAGTGCATCGGGAACGAGATACTTGTCCCCAAAACAGAATCTTGTCTTTGCCATAGAAATGCTCCCTGATTGGGAATGATAAGGCATCGAACACAATGTATTTCATTGCGACGCAATTTCCGTGTTAATACGTCGATGTAAGAGTGCGAGGGATACAGTAAAGAAGAAATAGTGCATCGGGAACGAGATACTCGTCCCCAAAAGAAAATCCTGTCGTTGCTGTAGAAACGTTCTCAGATCGGGAAAGAGAAGGCATGGAACTCAATGTATTTCATTGGGATGCAATTTCTGTTTCAATTCGTCAATGTGAGAGTGCGAGTGATACAGTAAAGAAGAAATAGTGCATCGGGAACGAGATACAAGTGCTCCCTGATTGGGAATGATAAGGCATCGAACACAATGTATTTCATTGCGACGCAATTTCCGTGTTAATACGTCGATGTAAGAGTGCGAGGGATACAGTAAAGAAGAAATAGTGCATCGGGAACGAGATACTCGTCCCCAAAAGAAAATCCTGTCGTTGCTGTAGAAACGTTCTCAGATCGGGAAAGAGAAGGCATGGAACTCAATGTATTTCATTGGGATGCTATTTCTGTTTCAATTCGTCAATGTGAGAGTGCGAGTGATACAGTAAAGAAGAAATAGTGCATCGGGAACGAGATACAAGTGCCCAATATAAAATTTTTCGTTGCTGTAGAAACGTTCCCAGATTGGGAAAGAGAAGTCATGGAATACAATGTATTTCATTTCGACGCAATTTCTGTGTTAATTCGTCAATGTGATAGTGCAAGGGATACAGTAAAGAAGAAATAGTGCATCGGGAACTAGATAATCGTCCCCAAAAGAAAATCCTTTCGTTGCTGTACAAACGTTCTCAGATTGGAAAAGAGAAGGCATGGAAGACAATGTATTTTATGGCGACGCAATTTCTGTTTTAATTCGACAATATGAGAGTGCGAGGGATACAGTAAGGAAGAAATAGTTCATCGGGATCGAGATACTCGTCCCCAAAGGAAAATCCTGTCGTTGCCGTAGAAACGTTCCCAGATTAGAAAAGAGAAGGTATGGAACACAATGTATTTCATGGCGACGCAATTTCTGTGTTAATTCGTCAATGTGAGAGTGCGAGGGATACAGTAAAGAAGAAATAGTTAATCGGGAACGAGATACTCATCCCCAAAAGAAAAATCTGTCGTTGCTGGAGAAACGTTCCCAGATTGGAAAAGAGACGGCATGGAATACAATGTATTTCATTGTGACGCAATTTCTGTGTTAATTCGTCAATGTGAGAGTGCGAGGGATACAGTAAAGAAGATAGAGTGCATCGGGAACGAGATACTCGTCCCAAAAACAAAATCCTCTCGTTGATATATTAACATTCCCAGATTGGGGAAGAGACGTCATGGAACACAATGTATTTCATTGCGACGCAATTTCTGTCTTAATTCGTCAATCTGAGATTGCGAGATATACAGTAAGGAAGAAATAGTGCATCGGGATCGAGATACTCGTCCCCAAAAGAAGATCGTTTCGTTGCCGCACAAACGTTCCCAGATTGGGAAAGAGGAGGCAGGGAAACCAATGTATTTCATTGCGAAGCAATTTCTGTGTTAATTTGTCAATTTGAGGGTGCGAGGGATACAGTAAAGAGGAAATAGTGCTTCGGGAACGACATACTCGTCCCCATAAGAAAATCATGTCGTTGATATAGAAAGGTTCCCAGATTAGGAAAGAGAGGGCATGGAACACAATGTCTTTCATTGCGACGCAATTTCTTCGTTAATTCGTCAATGTGAGAGTGTGAGGGATACAGTAAAGAAGAAATAGTGCATCGGGAACGAGATACTCGTCCCGAAAACTAAATCCCGTTGTTGCCGTATAAACGTTCCTAGATTGGGAAAGAGAAGCCATGGAACACAATGTATTTAATGGCGGCGCAATTTCTGTTTTAATTCGTCAATGTGAGAGTGCAAGGGATACAGTACAGAGGATATAGTTCATCGGGAACGAGATACTCGTCCCCAAAACAGAATTTTGTCTCTGCCAAATAAAAGTTCCCTGATTGGGAATGATAAGGCATCGAACACAATGTATTTCATTGCGACGCAATTTCTGTGTTAATTCCTCAATGTGAGAGTGCGAGGGATACAGTAAAGAACAAATAGTGCATCGGGAACGAGATACTCGTCCCCAAAAGAAAATCCAGTCGATGCTGTAGAAACGTTCCAAGATTGGGAAAGAGAAAGCATGGAAGACAATGTATTTGATTGCGACGCAAATACAGTGTTCATTCGTCAATGTGAGGGTGCGAGGGATACAGTAATGAAGAAATAGTGCATCGGAAAGGAGGTCCTCGACCCCAAAACAAAATCCCGTCGTTGCCGTAGAAACGTTCCTGGATTGGGAAAGAGAAAGCATGGAAGACAATCTATTCTATGGCGACGCAATTTCTGTTTTAATTCGTCAATATGAGAGTGCGAGGGGTACAGTAATGAAGAAATAGTGCATCGGAAAGGAGGTCCTCGACCCCAAAACAAAATCCCGTCGTTGCCGTAGAAACGTTCCTGGATTGGGAAAGAGAAAGCATGGAAGACAATCTATTTTATGGCGACGCAATTTCTGTTTTAATTCGACAATATGAGAGTGCGAGGGATACAATAAAGAAGAACTAGTGCATCGGGAATGAGATACTTGTCCCCAAAACAGACTCTTGTCTTTGCCATAGAAATGCTCCCTGATTGGGAATGATAAGGCATCGAACACAATGTATTTCATTGCGACGCAATTTCCGTGTTAATACGTCGATGTAAGAGTGCGAGGGATACAGTAAAGAAGAAATAGTGCATCGGGAACGAGATACTCGTCCCCAAATGAATATCCAGTCGTCGCCTTAGAAGCGTTCCTAGTTTGGGAAAGAGAAGGCAAGGAACACAATGTATTTCATTTCGACGCAATTTCTGTGTTTATACGTCGATGTGAGATTGCGAGGGATACAGTAAATAGGAAATAGTGCATCGGGAACGAGATACTCGTCCCGAAAACTAAATCCCGTTGTTGCCATAGAAACGTTCCTAGATTGGGAAAGAGAAGGCATGGAACACAATGTATTTAATGGCGGCGGAATTTCTGTTTTAATTCGACAATGTGAGAGTGCAAGGGATACAGTAATGATTATATAGTTCATCGGGAACGAGAGACTCGTCCCCAAATGAAAATGGTTTCGCTGCCTTAGAAACGTACGCAGATTGGGAAAGAGAAAGCAAGGAACACAATGTATTTCATTGCGACGCAATTTCTGTGTTAATTCGTCAATGTGAGAGTGCGAGGGATACAATAAAGAAGAACTAGTGCATCGGGAATGAGATACTTGTCCCCAAAACAGACTCTTGTCTTTGCCATAGAAATGCTCCCTGATTGGGAATGATAAGGCATCGAACACAATGTATTTCATTGCGACGCAATTTCCGTGTTAATACGTCGATGTAAGAGTGCGAGGGATACAGTAAAGAAGAAATAGTGCATCGGGAACGAGATACTCGTCCCCAAAAGAAAATCCTGTCGTTGCTGTAGAAACGTTCTCAGATCGGGAAAGAGAAGGCATGGAACTCAATGTATTTCATTGGGATGCAATTTCGGTTTCAATTCGTCAATGTGAGAGTGCGAGTGATACAGTAAAGAAGAAATAGTGCATCGGGAACGAGATACAAGTCCCCAATATAAAATTTTTCGTTGCTGTAGAAACGTTCCCAGATTGGGAAAGAGAAGTCAAGGAATACAATGTATTTCATTTCGACGCAAATTCTGTGTTAATTCGTCAATGTGATAGTGCAAGGGATACAGTAAAGAAGAAATAGTGCATCGGGAACGAGATACTCGTCCCCAAAAGAAAATCCTTTCGTTGCCGTACAAACGTTCCCAGATTGGAAAAGAGAAGGCATGGAAGACAATGTATTTTATGGCGACGCAATTTCTGTTTTAATTCGACAATATGAGAGTGCGAGGGATACAGTAAGGAAGAAATAGTTCATCGGGATCGAGATACTCGTCCCCAAAGGAAAATCCTGTCGTTGCCGTAGAAACGTTCCCAAATTAGAAAAGAGAAGGTATGGAACACAATGTATCTCATGGCGACGCAATTTCTGTGTTAATTCGTCAATGTGAGAGTGCGAGGGATACAGTAAAGAAGATAGAGTGCATCGGGAACGAGATACTCGTCCCAAAAACAAAATCCTGTCGTTGATATATTAACATTCCCAGATTGGGGAAGAGACGTCATGGAACACAATGTATTTCATTGCGACGCAATTTCTGTCTTAATTCGTCAATGTGAGATTGCGAGATATACAGTAAGGAAGAAATAGTGCATCGGGATCGAGATACTCGTCCCCAAAAGAAGATCGTTTCGTTGCCGCACAAACGTTCCCAGATTGGGAAAGAGGAGGCAGGGAAACCAATGTACTTCATTGCGAAGCAATTTCTGTGTTAATTTGTCAATTTGAGGGTGCGAGGGATACAGTAAAGAGGAAATAGTGCATCGGGAACGACATACTCGTCCCCATAAGAAAATCATGTCGTTGATATAGAAAGGTTCCCAGATTAGGAAAGAGAGGGCATGGAACACAATGTCTTTCATTGCGACGCAATTTCTTCGTTAATTCGTCAATGTGAGAGTGCGAGGGATACAGTAAAGAAGAAATAGTGCATCGGGAACGAGATACTCGTCCCGAAAACTAAATCCTGTTGTTGCCGTATAAACGTTCCTAGATTGTGAAAGAGAAGCCATGGAACACAATGTATTTCATGGCGGCGCAATTTCTGTTTTAATTCGTCAATATGAGAGTGCAAGGGATACAGTACCGAGGATATAGTTCATCGGGAACGAGATACTCGTCCCCAAAACAGAATTTTGTCTCTGCCAAATAAACGTTCCCTGATTGGGAATGATAAGGCATCGAACACAATGTATTTCATTGCGACGCAATTTCTGTGTTAATTCCTCAATGTGAGAGTGCGAGGGATACAGTAAAGAACAAATAGTGCATCGGGAACGAGATACTCGTCCCCAAAAGAAAATCCTTTCGTTGCCGTACAAACGTTCCCAGATTGGAAAAGAGAAGGCATGAAAGACAATGTATGTTATGGCGACGCAATTTCTGTTTTAATTCGACAATATGAGAGTGCGAGGGATACAGTAAGGAAGAAATAGTTCATCGGGATCGAGATACTCGTCCCCAAAGGAAAATCCTGTCGTTGCCGTAGAAACGTTCCCAGATTAGAAAAGAGAAGGTATGGAACACAATGTATTTCATGGCGACGCAATTTCTGTGTTAATTCGTCAATGTGAGATTGCGAGGGATACAGTAAAGAAGAAATAGTTAATCGGGAACGAGATACTCATCCCCAAAAGAAAAATCTGTCGTTGCTGGAGAAACGTTCCCAGATTGGAAAAGAGACGGCATGGAATACAATGTATTTCATTGTGACTCAATTTCTGTGTTAATTCGTCAATGTGAGAGTGCGAGGGATACAGTAAAGAAGATAGAGTGCATCGGGAACGAGATACTCGTCCCAAAAACAAAATCCTGTCGTTGATATATTAACATTCCCAGATTGGGGAAGAGACGTCATGGAACACAATGTATTTCATTGCGACGCAATTTCTGTCTTAATTCGTCAATGTGAGATTGCGAGATATACAGTAAGGAAGAAATAGTGCATCGGGATCGAGATACTCGTCCCCAAAGGAAGATCGTTTCGTTGCCGCACAAACGTTCCCAGATTGGGAAAGAGGAGGCAGGGAAACCAATGTATTTCATTGCGAAGCAATTTCTGTGTTAATTTGTCAATTTGAGGGTGCGAGGGATACAGTAAAGCGGAAATAGTGCATCGGGAACGACATACTCGTCCCCATAAGAAAATCATGACGTTGATATAGAAAGGTTCCCAGATTAGCAAAGAGAGGGCATGGAACACAATGTCTTTCATTGCGACGCAATTTCTTCGTTAATTCGTCAATGTGAGAGTGCGAGGGATACAGTAAAGAAGAAATAGTGCATCGGGATCGAGATACTCGTCCCGAAACTAAATCCCGTTGTTGCCGTATAAACGTTCCTAGATTGGGAAAGAGAAGCCATGGAACACAATGTATTTAATGGCGGCGCAATTTCTGTTTTAATTCGTCAATGTGAGAGTGCAAGGGATACAGTACAGAGGATATAGTTCATCGGGAACGAGATACTCGTCCCCAAAACAGAATTTTGTCTCTGCCAAATAAACGTTCCCTGATTGGGAATGATAAGGCATCGAACACAATGTATTTCATTGCGACGCAATTTCTGTGTTAATTCCTCAATGTGAGAGTGCGAGGGATACAGTAAAGAACAAATAGTGCATCGGGAACGAGATACTCGTCCCCAAAAGAAAATCCAGTCGATGCTGTAGAAACGTTCCAAGATTGGGAAAGAGAAAGCATGGAAGACAATGTATTTGATTGCGACGCAAATACAGTGTTCATTCGTCAATGTGAGGGTGCGAGGGATACAGTAATGAAGAAATAGTGCATCGGAAAGGAGGTCCTCGACCCCAAAACAAAATCCCGTCGTTGCCGTAGAAACGTTCCTGGATTGGGAAAGAGAAAGCATGGAAGACAATCTATTTTATGGCGACGCAATTTCTGTTTTAATTCGTCAATATGAGAGTGCGAGGGATACAGTAATGAAGAAATAGTGCATCGGAAAGGAGGTCCTCGACCCCAAAACAAAATCCCGTCGTTGCCGTAGAAACGTTCCTGGATTGGGAAAGAGAAAGCATGGAAGACAATCTATTTTATGGCGACGCAATTTCTGTTTTAATTCGACAATATGAGAGTGCGAGGGATACAATAAAGAAGAACTAGTGCATCAGGAACGAGATACTCGTCCCCAAAACAGAATCTTGTCTTTGCCATAGAAATGCTCCCTGATTAGGAATGATAAGGCATCGAACACAATGTATTTTAATTGCGACGCAATTTCTGTGTTAATACGTCGATGTGAGAGTGCGAGGGATACAGTAAAGAAGAAATAGTGCAATGGGAACGAGATACAAGTGCCCAATATAAAATTTTTCGTTGCTGTAGAAACGTTCCCAGATTGGGAAAGAGAAGTCACGGAATACAATGTAATTCATTGCGACGCAATTTCTGTGTTAATACGTCGATGTGAGAGTGCGAGGGATACAGTAAAGAAGAAATAGTGCATCGGGAACGAGATACTCGTCCCCAAATGAATATCCAGTCGTCGCCTTAGAAGCGTTCCTAGTTTGGGAAAGAGAAGGCAAGGAACACAATGTATTTCATTTCGACGCAATTTCTGTGTTTATACGTCGATGTGAGATTGCGAGGGATACAGTAAATAGGAAATAGTGCATCGGGAACGAGATACTCGTCCCGAAAACTAAATCCCGTTGTTGCCATAGAAACGTTCCTAGATTGGGAAAGAGAAGGCATGGAACACAATGTATTTAATGGCGGCGGAATTTCTGTTTTAATTCGACAATGTGAGAGTGCAAGGGATACAGTAATGATTATATAGTTCATCGGGAACGAGAGACTCGTCCCCAAATGAAAATGGTTTCGCTGCCTTAGAAACGTACCCAGATTGGGAAAGAGAAAGCAAGGAACACAATGTATTTCATTGCGACGCAATTTCTGTGTTAATTCGTCAATGTGAGAGTGCGAGGGATACAATAAAGAAGAACTAGTGCATCGGGAACGAGATACTCGTCCCCAAAACAGAATCTTGTCTTTGCCATAGAAATGCTCCCTGATTGGGAATGATAAGACATCGAACACAATGTATTTCATTGCGACGCAATTTCTGTGTTAATACGTCGATGTGAGAGTGCGAGGGATACAGTAAAGAAGAAATAGTGCATCGGGAACGAGATACTCGTCCCCAAAAGAAAATCCTGTCGTTGCTGTAGAAACGTTCGCAGATCGGGAAAGAGAAGGCATGGAACTCAATGTATTTCATTGGGATGCAATTTCTGTTTCAATTCGTCAATGTGAGAGTGTGAGTGATACAGTAAAGAAGAAATAGTGCAATGGGAACGAGATACAAGTGCCCAATATAAAATTTTTCGTTGCTGTAGAAACGTTCCCAGATTGGGAAAGAGAAGTCATGGAATACAATGAATTTCATTTCGACGCAATTTCTGTTTTAATTCGACAATATGAGAGTGCGAGGGATACAGTAAGGAAGAAATAGTTCATCGGGAACGAGATACTCATCCCCAAAAGAAAAATCTGTCGTTGCTGGAGAAACGTTCCCAGATTGGAAAAGAGACGGCATGGAATACAATGTATTTCATTGTGACGCAATTTCTGTGTTAATTCGTCAATGTGAGAGTGCGAGGGATACAGTAAAGAAGATAGAGTACATCGGGAACGAGATACTCGTCCCAAAAACAAAATCCTGTCGTTGATATATTAACATTCCCAGATTGGGGAAGAGACGTCATGGAACACAATGTATTTCATTGCGACGCAATTTCTGTCGTAATTCGTCAATGTGAGATTGCGAGATATACAGTAAGGAAGAAATAGTGCATCGGGATCGAGATACTCGTCCCCAAAAGAAGATCGTTTCGTTGCCGCACAAACGTTCCCAGATTGGGAAAGAGGAGGCAGGGAAACCAATGTATTTCATTGCGAAGCAATTTCTGTGTTAATTTGTCAATTTGAGGGTGCGAGGGATACAGTAAAGAGGATATAGTGCATCGGGAACGACATACTCGTCCCCATAAGAAAATCATGTCGTTGATATAGAAAGGTTCCCAGATTAGGAAAGAGAGGGCATGGAACACAATATTTCATTGCGACGCAATTTCTTCGTTAATTCGTCAATGTGGGAGTGCGAGGGATACAGTAAAGAAGAAATAGTGCATCGGGAACGAGATACTCGTCCCGAAAACTAAATCCCGTTGTTGCCGTATAAACGTTCCTAGATTGGGAAAGAGAATCCATGGAACACAATGTGTTTAATGGCGGCGCAATTTCTGTTTTAATTCGTCAATGTGAGAGTGCAAGGGATACAGTACAGAGGATATAGTTCATCGGGAACGAGATACTCGTCCCCAAAACAGAATGTTGTCTCTGCCAAATAAACGTTCCCTGATTGGGAATGATAAGGCATCGAACACAATGTATTTCATTGCGACGCAATTTCTGTGTTAATTCCTCAATGTGAGAGTGCGAGGGATACAGTAAAGAACAAATAGTGCATCGGGAACGAGATACTCGTCCCCAAAAGAAAATCCAGTCGATGCTGTAGAAACGTTCCAAGATTGGGAAAGAGAAAGCATGGAAGACAATGTATTTGTTTGCGACGCAAATACAGTGTTCATTCGTCAATGTGAGGGTGCGAGGGATACAGTAATGAAGAAATAGTGCATCGGAAAGGAGGTCCTCGACCCCAAAACAAAATCCCGTCGTTGCCGTAGAAACGTTCCTGGATTGGGAAAGAGAAAGCATGGAAGACAATCTATTTTATGGCGACGCAATTTCTGTTTTAATTCGTCAATATGAGAGTGCGAGGGATACAGTAATGAAGAAATAGTGCATTGGAAAGGAGGTCCTCGACCCCAAAATAAAATCCCGTCGTTGCCGTAGAAACGTTCCTGGATTGGGAAAGAGAAAGCATGGAAGACAATCTATTTTATGGCGACGCAATTTCTGTTTTAATTCGACAATATGAGAGTGCGAGGGATACAATAAAGAAGAACTAGTGCATCGGGAACGAGATACTCGTCCCCAAAACAGAATCTTGTCTTTGCCATAGAAATGCTCCCTGATTGGGAATGATAAGGCATCGAACACAATGTATTTCAATGCGACGCAATTTCTGTGTTAATACGTCGATGTGAGAGTGCGAGGGATACAGTAAAGAAGAAATAGTGCATCGGGAACGAGATACTCGTCCCCAAAAGAAAATCCTGTCGTTGCTGTAGAAACGTTGTCAGATCGGGAAAGAGAAGGCATGGAACTCAATGTATTTCATTGGGATGCAATTTCTGTTTCAATTCGTCAATGTGAGAGTGCGAGTTATACAGTAAAGAAGAAATAGTGCATCGGGAACGAGATACAAGTCCCCAATATAAAATTTTTCGTTGCGGTAGAAACGTTCCCAGATTGGGAAAGAGAAGTCATGGAATACAATGTATTTCATTTCGACGCAAATTCTGTGTTAATTCGTCAATGTGATAGTGCAAGGGATACAGTAAAGAAGAAATAGTGCATCGGGAACTAGATACTCGTCCCCAAAAGAAAAATCTGTCGTTGCTGGAGAAACGTTCCCAGATTGGAAAAGAGAAGGCATGGAAGACAATGTATTTTATGGCGACGCAATTTCTGTTTTAATTCGAGAATATGAGAATGCGAGGGATACAGTAAGGAAGAAATATTTCATCGGGATCGAGATACTCGTCCCCAAAGGAAAAACCTGTCGTTGCCGTAGAAACGTTCCCAGATTAGAAAAGAGAAGGTATGGAACACAATGTATTTCATGGCGACGCAATTTCTGTGTTAATTCGTCAATGTGAGATTGCGAGGGATACAATAAAGAAGAAATAGTTAATCGGGAACGAGATACTCATCCCCAAAAGAAAAATCTGTCGTTGCTGGAGAAACGTTCCCAGATTGGGAAAGAGACGGCATGGAATACAATGTATTTCATTGTGACGCAATTTCTGTGTTAAATCGTCAATGTGAGAGTGCGAGGGATACAGTAAAGAAGAAATAGTGCCTCGGAAAGTATATCATCGAACCGAAAACAAAATCCTGTCTTTACTGTGGAAACGTTCATAGATTGGGAAAGAGAAGGCATGGAACCCAATGTATTTCTTTGCGATGCAATTTTTGTGGTAATTCCTCAATGTGAGGGTGCGAGGGATACAGTAAAGAAGAAATAGTGCATCGGAAAGGAGATACTCGTCCCAAAAAAAAAATCCTGTCGTTGCCGTAGAAACGTTCCCAGATTGGGAAAGAGAATGCATGGAACACAATGTATTTCATTGCGACGCAATTTCTGTGTTAATTCGTCAATGTGAGAGTGCGAGGGATACAGTAAAGAAGAAAAAGTGCATCGGGATGGAGATACTCGTCCTCAAAAGAAAATCATGTCGTTGCCGTAGAAACGTTCCCTGATCGGGAAGGAAAAGGCATGGAACACAATGTATTTCATTGCGACGCAATTCCTGTGTTAATTCGTCAATGTGAGAGTGCGAGGGATACAGTAAAGAAGAAATAGTTTATCGGGAACGAGATACTCGTCCCCAAAGGAAAATCCTGTCGTTGCTATAGAAACGTTCCCAGATTGGGAAAGAGAAGGCATGGAACACAATGTATTTCATCGCGACGCAATGTCTGTGTTAATTCGTCAATGTGAGGGTGCGAGGGATACAGTAACGAAGAAATGGTGCATCGGAAAGCAGATGCTCGACCCGAAATCTAAATCCTGTCCTTGCCGTAGAAACGTTCCCAGATTGGGAAAGAGACGTCATGGAACACAATGTATTTCATTGGGACGCTACTTCTGTTTTTATTCGTCAATGTGAGAGTGCGAGAGATAAAGTAAGGAAGAAATAGTGCATCGGGATCGAGATACACGTCTCCAAAAGAAGATCCTTTCGTTGCCGCACAAACGTTCCCAGATTGGGAAAGAGGAGGCACGGAACGCAATGTATTTCATTGCGACGCAATTTCTGTGTTAATTTGTCAATTTGAGGGTGCGAGGGATACAGTAAAGAGGAAATAGTGCATCGGGGACGACATACTCGTCCCCAAAAGGAAATTATGTCGTTGATATGGAAAGGTTCCCACATTAGGAAAGAGAGGGCATGGAACACAATGTATTTCATTGCGACGCAATTACTGTATTAATTCGTCGTTGTGAGAGTGCGAGGGATACAGTAAAGAAGAAATAGTGCATCGGGAACGAGATACTCGTAGCCAAAAGAAAATCCTGTCGTTGCCGTAGAAACGTTCCCAGATCGGGAAAGAGAAGGCATGGGACATAATGTATATTATTGGGATGCAATTTCTGTTTCAATTCGTCAATGTGAGAGTGCGAGGGATACAGTAATGAAGAAATAGTTCATCGGAAAGGGGATCATGGACCCCAAAACCAATCTCCTTTCCGATGCACCACTTCTTCGTTACTGTATCCCTCGCACCCTCACATTGACGAATTGAAACAGAAATTGCGTCGCAATGAAATTGATTGTGTTCCATGCCAACTCTTTCCCGATCTGGAAACGTTTCTACGGCAACGAAAGGATCTTCTTTTTGGGACAAGTATCTCGTTCCCGATGAATCATTCCTTTGTTTACTGTATCCCTCGCACTTCCACATTGACGAATGAACACAGCATTTGCGACGCAATGAGATACATTGTGTTCCATGACTTCTCTTTCCCAACCTGGGAATGTTTCTACGGCAACGACAGGATTTTCTTTTTGGGACAAGTATCTCGTTCCCGATGAATCATTCCTTTGTTTACTGTATCCCTCGCACTTCCACATTGACGAATGAACACAGCATTTGCGACGCAATGAAATACATTGTGTTCCATGCCTTTTTTTTCCAATCTGCGAACGTTTCTACAGCAATGACCAGATTTTGTTTTGGCGACGAGTATCTCGTTCCCGATGAACTATTTCTTCTTTTCTGTATCTCACGCACTGTCACATTGACGAATAAAAACAGATGTTGCGTCGCAATGAAATACAATGTGTTCCATGCCTTCTCTTTCCCAATCTGGGGACGTTATTACGGCAACGACAGGATTTAGATTTCGGGTCGAGCATTTCCTTTACGATGCACCATTTCTTCGTTACTGTATCCCTCGCACCCTCGCATTGACTAATTAACACAGAAATTGCGTCGCAATGAAATACATTGTGTTCCATGCGTCCTCTTTCCCAGTCTGGGAACGTTTCTACGGCAACGACAGCATTTAGATTTAGGGTCGAGCATCTCTTTCCCAATCTGGGAACGTTTCTATAGCAACGACAGGATTTTCCTTTGGGGACGAGTATCTGATTCCCGATTAACTATTTCTTCTTTACTGAATCCCTCGCACTCTCAGATTGACGAATTAACACCGGAATTGCGTCGCAATGAAATACATTGTGTTCCATACCTTCTCTTTCCCAATCCACGGCAACAACAGAATTTTGTTTTCGGGTCGAGGATCTCCTTTCCGATGCACTATTTCTTCTTTGCTGTAACCCTCGAAACCTCACATTGAGGAATTATCACAGAAATTTGGTCGCAATTGAATACATTTTGTTCCATGCCTTCTCTTTCCCAATCTGGGAACGTTTCTACGGCAACGACTGGATTTTCTTTTGGGGACGAGTATCTCTTTCCCGATGAACTATTTCCTCTTTAGTGTATCCCTCGCACACTCACATTGACGAATTAACACAGAAATTGCATCGAACTGAAATACATTGTGCTCCATGCCTTCTCCTCCCCAATCAGGGAAAATTTCTACGGGAACGACAGGATTTTCTTTTAGGGACGAGGATCTCGTTCCCGATTAACTTTTTCTTCTTTACTGTATCCCTCGCACTCTCACATTGACGAATTAACACAGGAACTACGTCGCAATGAAATACATTGTGTTCCATGCCTTCTCTTTCCCGATCTGGGAACGTTTCTACGGCAACAACCGGATTTCCTATTCGGGACGAGCATCTCCTTCCCGATGCACTATTTCTTCTTTACTGCATCCCTCGGACTCTCACAACGACGAATTAATACAGTAATTGCGTCGCAATGAAATACATTGTGTTCCATGCCCTTTCTATCCTAATCTGGGAACCTTTCTATATCAACGACATGATTTTCTTTTGGGGACGAGTATGTCGTTCCCGATGCACTATTTCCTCTTTACTGTATCCCTCTCACCCTCAAATTGACAAATTAACACAGAAATTGCGTCGCAATGAAATACATTGGTTTCCATGCCTCCTCTTTCCCAATCTGGGAACGTTTGTGCGGCAACGAAACGATCTTCTTTTGGGGACGAGTATCTCGATCCCGATGCACTATTTCTTCCTTACTGTATATCTCGCAATCTCACATTGACGAATTAAAACAGAAATTGCGTCGCAATGAAATACATTATGTTCCATGACGTCTCTTTCCGAATCTGGGAATGTTAATACGGCAACGACAGGATTTTGTTTTAGGGACGAGTATCTCGTTCCCGATGCACTCTATCTACTTTACTGTATCCCTCGCACTCTCACATTGACGAATTAACACAGAAATTGCGTCGCAATGAAATACATTGTGTTCCATGCATTCTCTTTCCCAATCTGGGAACGTTTCTACGGCAACGATAGGATTTTCTTTTGGGGACGAGGATCTCGTTCCCGATTAACTTTTTCTTCTTTACTGTATCCATCGCACTCTCACAATGACGAATTAACAGAGAAAATGCGTGGCAATGAAATACATTGTGTTCCATGCCTACTCTTTCCCAATCTGTGAACGTTTCTACGGCTACGACAGAATTTTCTTTTGGGGACGAGTATCTCGTTCCCGATGAACTATCCCTTTTTTTACTGTATGCCTCGCACTTTCACATTGACGAATGGAAACAGTAATTGCGACACAATGAAATACATTGTGTTCCGTGCCTTCTCTTTCCGAATGTGGGAACGTTTTACAGCAATGACCGGATTTTCTCTTGGGGACGAGTATCTCGTTCCGGATGAACTATTTCTTTTTTACTGTATCCCTCGCACTCTCACATTGACGAATTAACACAGAAATTGCGTCGCAATGAAATACATTGTGTTCGATGCCTTCTCTTTCCCAATCTGGGAACGTTTCTGCGGCAACGAAAGGATATTCTTTTGGGGACGAGTATCTCGATCCCGATGCACTATTTCTTCCTTACTGTATTTCTCGCACTCTCACATTGACGAATAGAAACAGAAATAGCGTCCCAATGAAATACATTGTGTTCCATGCCTTCTCTTTCCCAATCTGAGAACGTTTCTACACCAACGACAGGATTTAGATTTTGGGTCGAGCATCTCCTTTCCGATGCACCATTTCTTCGTTACTGTATCCCTCGCACCCTCACATTGACGAATTGAAACAGAAATTGCATCGCAATGAAATACATTGTGGTCCATGCCTTCTCTTTCCCGATCTGGAAACGTTTCTACGGCAACGAAAGGATCTTCTTTTGGTGACGAGTATCTTGATCCCGATGCAATATTTCTTCCTTACTGTATCTCTCGCACTCTCACATTGACGAATAAAAACAGAAATTGCGTCGCAATGAAATACATTGTGTTCCATGCCTTCTCTTTCCCAACCTGGGAATGTTTCTACGGCAACGACAGTATTTTCTTTTTGGGTCAAGTATCTCGTTCCCGATGAATCATTCCTTTTTTCACTGTATCCCTCGCACTTCCACATTGACGAATGAACACAGAATTTGCGTCGCAATGAAATACATTGTGTTCCATGCCTTCTTTTTTCCAATCTGCGAACGTTTCTACAGCAATGACCAGATTTTGTTTTGGCGACGAGTATCTCGTTCCCGATGAACTATTTCTTCTTTACTATATCCCTCGCACCCTCACATTGACGAATTAACACAGAAATTGCGTCGCAATGAAATACATTGTGTTCCATGCGTCCTCTTTCCCAGTCTGGGAACGTTTCTACGGCAACGACAGCATTTAGATTTCGGGTCGAGCATCTCCTTTCCGATGCACCATTTCTTCGTTACTGTATGCCTCGCACACTCACATTGACGAATTAACACAGAAATTCCGTCGCTATGAAATACATTGTGTTCCATGCCTTGTCTTTCCCAATCTGGGAAGGTTTCTGCGGCAACGAAAGGATCTTCTTTTGGTGACGAGTATCTCGATAGCGATGCACAATTTCTTCCTTACTGTAACTCACGCACTCTCACATTGACGAATAAAAACAGAAGTTGCGTCGCAATGAAATACAGTGTGTTCCATGCCTTCTCTTTCCCAATCTGGGAACGTTTCTACGGCAACAACAGGATTTAGATTTCGGGTCGAGCATTTCCTTTACGATGCACCATTTCTTCGTTACTGTATCCCTCGCACCCTAGCATTGATGAATTAACACAGAAATTGCGTCGCAATGAAATACATTGTGTTCCATGCGTCCTCTTTCCCAGTCTGGGAACGTTTCTACGGCAACGACAGCATTTAGTTTTCGGGTCGAGCATCTCTTTCCCAATCTGGGAACGTTTCTATAGCAACGACAGGATTTTCCTTTGAGGACGAGTATCTGATTCCCGATTAACTATTTTTTCTTTACTGAATCCCTCGCACTCTCACATTGACGAATTAACACAGGAATTGCGTCGCAATGAAATACATTGTGTTCCATACCTTCTCTTTCCCAATCGAAGAACTTTTCTACGGCAACGTCGGAATTTTGTTTTCGGGTCGAGGATCTCCTTTCTGATGCACTATTTCTTCTTTGCTGTAACCCTCGAAACCTCACATTGAGGAATTATCACAGAAATTTGGTCGCAATGGAATACATTTTGTTCCATGCCTTCTCTTTCCCAATCTGGGAACGTTTCTACGGCAACGACTGGATTTTCTTTTGGGGACGAGTATCTCGTTCCCGATGAACTATTTCCTCTTTAGTGTATCCCTCGCACTCTCACATTGACGAATTAACACAGAAATTGCGTCGTACTGAAATACATTGTGCTCCATGCCTTCTCCTCCCCAATCTGGGAAAATTTCTACGGGAACGACAGGATTTTCTTTTGGGGACGAGGATCTCGTTCCCGATTAACTATTTCTTGTTTACTGTATCCCTCGCACTCTCACATTGACGAATTAACGCAGGAATTGCGTCGCAATAAAATACATTGTGTTCCATGCCTTCTCTTTCCCGATCTGGGAACGTTTCTACGGCAACGACAGGATTTTCTTTTGGGGACGAGTATCTCGTTCCCGATGAACTATCCCTTTTTTTACTGTATGCGTCGCACTTTCACATTGACGAATGGAAACAGTAATTGCGACGCAATGAAATACAATGTGTTCCGTACCTTCTCTTTCCGAATCTGGGAACGTTTCTATGGCAACTACAGGATTTTTTTTGGGGACGAGTATCTCTTTCCCGATGCACTATTTCTTCTTTACTGAATCCCTTGCACTACCACATTGACGTATTAACACAGAATTTGCGTCGAAATGAAATACATGGTATTCCATACGTTCTCTTTCCCAATCTGGGAACGCTTGTACGACAACGAAAAGATTTTTTTTGGGGACGAGTATCTCGTTCCCGATGCACTATTTCTTTTTTATTCCTGTATCTCTCGCACTATCACATTGACGAATTGAAACAGAAAATGCGGCCCAATGAAATACATTGTGTTCCATGCCTTCTCTTTCCCAATCTGGGATCGTTTCTGCGGCAACGAAAGGATATTCTTTTGGGGACGAGTATCTCGATCGCGATGCACTATTACTTCCTTACTGTATCTCTCGCACTCTCGCATTGACGAATAGAAACAGAAATAGCGTCCGAATGAAATACATTGTGTTCCATGCCTTCTCTTTCCCAATCTGAGAACGTTTCTACTGCAACGACAGGATTTAGATTTTGCGTCGAGCATCTCCTTTCCGATGCATCATTTCTTCGTTACTGTATCCCTCGCACCCTCACATTGACGAATTGAAACAGAAATTGCGTCGCAATGAAACACATTGTGTTCCATGCCTTCTCTTTCCCGATCTGGAAACGTTTCTACGGCAACGAAAGGATCTTCTTTTGGTGACGAGTATCTTGATCCCGATGCAATATTTCTTCCTTTCTGTATCTCTCGCACTCTCACATTGACGAAAAAAGCAGAAATTGCGTCGCAATGAAATACATTGTGTTCTATGCCTTCTCTTTCCCAACCGGGGAATGTTTCTACGGCAACGACAGGATTTTCTTTTTGGGTCAAGTATCTAGTTCCCGATGAATCATTCCTTTTTTTACTGTATCCCTCGCACTTCCACATTGACGAATGAACACAGCATTTGCGTCGCAATGAAATACGTTGTGTTCCATGACTTCTCTTTCCGAATTTTTGGAACGTTTCTACGGCAACGACAGGATTTTTTTTTTGGGGACGGGTATCTCGTTCCCGATGAACCATTTCTTCTTTATGTATCCCTCGCACTCTCACATTGACGAATTAACACAGAAATTGCGCGGCAATGAAATACATTGTGTTCCATGCCTTCTTTTTTCCAATCTGCGAACGTTTCTAGAGCAATGACCAGATTTTGTTTTGGCGACGAGTATCTCGTTCCCGATGAACTATTTCTACTTTACCGTATCCTCGCACTCTCACATTGACGAATTAAAACAGAAATTGCGTTGCCATAAAATACATTGTGTTCCAAGCCTTCTCTTTCCCAATCTGGGAACGTTTCCACGGCAACGATGGGATTTGGTTTTGGGGTCATGATCTCCTTTCCGATGTACTATTCTTTCATTACTGTATCACTGGCACCCTCACATTGAGAAATTAACACAGAAATCGCGTCGCAATGAAATACATTGTGTTCCATCCCTTCTCTTTCCCAATCGGGGAACGTTTCTATGGGAACGACAGGATTTTCTTTTGGGGACGAGTATCTCATTCCCCATGCACTATTCCTTTTTTTACTGTATCCCTCGCACTTTCACTTACACGAATGAACTCAGAAAATGCGTGGCAATGAAATACATTGTGTTCCATGCCTTCTCTTTCCGAATGTGGGAACGTTTCAACAGCAATGACCGGATTTTCTCTTGGGGACGAGTATCTCGTTCCCGATGAACTATTTCTTCTTTACTGTATCCTCGCACTCTCACATTGACTAATTAAAACAGAAATTGCGTCGCTGTAAAATACACAGTGTTCCAAGCCATCTCCTTCCCAATCTGCGAACGGTTCCACGGCAACGACGGGATTGGTTTTGGGGTCCATGATCCCCTTTCTGATGAACTATTTCTTCATTACTGTATCCCTAGCACCCTCACATTGAGGGATTAACACAGAAATCGCGTCGCAATGAAATACATTGTGTTCGATGCGTTCTCTTTCCCAATCTGGGAACGTTTCTACGGCATCGACAGGATTTTCTTTTGGGGACGAGTATCTCGTTCCGAATGAACTATTTCTTTTTTACTGTATCCCTCGCACTCTCACATTGACGAATTAAGACAGAAATTGCGTCGCAATGAAATACATTGTGTTCATTGCTTTCTCTTTCCCAATCTGGGAACGTTTTACGGCAACGACAGGATATTCTTTTGGGGACGAGTATCTCGTTCCCGATGAACTATTTCCACTTTAGTGTATCCCTCGCACTCTCACATTGACGAATTAACACAGAAATTGCGTCGAACTGAAATACATTGTGCTCCATGCCTTCTCCTCCCCAATATGGGAAAATTTCTACGGGAACGACAAGATTTTCTTTTGGGGACGAGGATCTCGTTCCCGATTAACTTTTTCTTCTTTACTGTATCCCTCGCACTCTCACATTGACGAATTAACACAGAAATTGCGTCGCAATGAAATACATTGGTTTCCATGCCTCCTCTTTCCCAATCTGGGAACGTTTGTGCGGCAACGAAACGATCTTCTTTTGGGGACGAGTATCTCGATCCCGATGCACTATTTCTTCCTTACTGTATACCTCGCAATCTCACATTGACGAATTGAAACAGAAATTGCGTCGCAATGAAATACATTGTGTTCCATGACGTCTCTTTCCCAATCTGGGAATGTTAATACGGCAACGACAGGATTTGGTTTTGGGGACGAGTATCTCGTTCCCGATGCACTCTATCTACTTTACTGTATCCCTCGCACTCTCACATTGACGAATTAACACAGAAATTGCGTCGCAATGAAATACGTTGTGTTCCATGCATTCTCTTTCCCAATCTG
This sequence comes from Schistocerca nitens, assembly GCF_023898315.1. Lineage (NCBI taxonomy): Eukaryota > Metazoa > Arthropoda > Insecta > Orthoptera > Acrididae > Schistocerca > Schistocerca nitens. Next base: position 6,830,949 of record NC_064618.1, on the reverse strand, counting down.
GGAACGTTTCTACGGCAACGACAGGATTTTTTTTTGGGACGAGTATCTCCTTTCCGATGCACTATTTCTTCTTTACTGTATCCCTCGCACCCTCACATTGAGGAATTACCACAAAAATTGCATCGCAAAGAAATACATTGGGTTACATGCCTTCTCTTTCCCAATCTAGGAACGTTTCCACAGCAAAGACAGGATTTAGTTTTCGGGTCGATGATATACTTTCCGAGGCACTATTTCTTCTTTACTGTATCCCTCGCACTCTCACATTGACGATTTAACACAGTAATTGCGTCACAATGACATACATTGTATTCCATGCCGTCTCTTTCCCAATCTGGGAACGTTTCTCCTGCAACGACAGAATTTTCTTTTGGGGACGAGTATCTCGTTCCCGATTAACTATTTCTGCTATACTGTATCCCTCGCTATCTCACATTGACGAATTAACACAGAAATTGCGTCGCCATGAAAAACATTGTGTTCCATGCCTTCTCTTTTCCAATCTGGGAACGTTTCTACGGCAACGACAGGATTTTCTTTTGGGGACGAGTATCTCGTTCCCGATGCACTATTTCTTCTTTAGTGTATCCCTCGCACTCTCACATTGATGAATTGACACTGATATTGCGTCACAATGAAATACATTGTGTTCAATGCCTTCTGTTTCCCAATCAGGGAACGTTTCTACGGCAAAGACAGAATTCTGTTTTGGGGACGAGTATCTCGTTCCCGATGCACTATTTCTTCTTTAGTGTATCCCTCGCACTCTCACATTGATGAATGGACACTGATATTGCGTCACAATGAAATACATTGTGTTCAATGCCTTCTCTTTCCCAATCAGGGAACGTTTCTACGGCAAAGACAGAATTCTGTTTTGGGGACGAGTATCTCGTTCCCGATGCACTATTTCTTCTTTACTGTATCTCTCGCACTCTCACATTGACGAATTGAAACAGAAATTGCTTCGCAATGAAATACATTGTGTTCCATGCCTTCTCTTTCCCAATCTGGGATCGTTTGTGCGGCAACGAAAGGGTCTTCTTTTGGGGACAAGTGGTGGTGAAAGAAAAGTTCTTCTGTCTTCAACTGCGTCACTGGAACCGCTGAAATGAAAATTTCTATACTACTTATTATCTATGTTGTGATTTGTTTTCGTTCTTGCCACACAGCAGGTCGTTGAGATAACTGTACGTTATATGTTTTGTGGTAGAAGAACTTGTGAGGCTTAACTTCAATCCTGTACACATACGTGTTGATAACACCTAATCGTTTGGTAAAAACTTGTAAATATTTGGATAACACTTCCTGTAGTTTTATACGTTCATGTACACTGAGAGCTGTAGCTTCATTTATCTTATGATCAAGCAATGTTTTCAAGTCCATTAGCTCTGTGTCAGATGAGTGTGTGTACGTGTCTTGAATGTCATTGTCAAGTACTAACTGAACCTTGTACCCTGTACAGTGTTTGTCATGCTTTAGAGTTCTCCTGTCCAAATCAATAATAATTACACTGCCTTTATCATTTAAAATACATTTACCTTTGGAGAAGTCTATAATGCAGTCCTTCTCGCTCATAATATCTATTCCTAATATGCAATTTGTCACAAGGTTTTGTACAACCAGGAATGGCCATTGTACGGTTCCATTCCCTATTTTAATGTTTACAAAAACTTGCTTCGTAACCCTACATGACTTATTACCTAGAGCAGTAGTTATTTTACAGTTTTGAGCAGGAAACTCAGGCACAGGCTCCAATTCACACATCTTTTTATAGAAATTAAAAGACAAAACGCTCACAGCTGGACGTGTATCTAAGATAATAGTAGTTGGAATCCCACCTACTACACCAGTAGTAGATGCTAAAACAATTTCATTTGTGTTTGAACGACATTGTGTACTGTCTTGCAAAAGTTCATCTGATATATTGTCATTGTGGTTGTATCTTATAAATAAAACAGGTAGTTTTTGTTTAGAATTATTAGGCATATCATTATTTTGTTGTTCAATTGTGGTGTCAAATAACTGATTAACATTGAAGTCGCCCCCCAAGAAATCTTCAGCCACGACCCGGGGCATAGAAGTGACTGTTTCTAGTTTGTTGGATTAGCATTTGTACTAGGTACTGACACAGATTGAGGTTGTGTATCAGGTGTCATTTCTATTATATTCACATTCGGATATTGCCTGTTACGATCTCCAAACTTTTGCGGTTGTTGTTGCTGTTGCGCATTACAACTTACCTGTCGGTCGTAAGGTATGCTCCAATTTGGTCCTGGTGGCTGCTGTGGTAAAGCAGTGTTTGAATGAAAGAATTGATCGTTACGAGTCCAGCCTTGACGCTGTCTTGGCTCGTAGTTATTATTATTTCTGTTTCTGTTTGTGTTTTTGTTGTTGCCTATATATCCGTGGTTACCGTTGTAGTTATTACCGCGGTGCCTTTTGTATGGATTGCCGCATGAAGTGTTATTACTGTTGTAACTATTGTTTGTATTGGAATACGCGTGTTGATTTTGATTTCCATATTGAGACGGCATGTGAGTTTGCTGTTTTTGCTGTACCGCGTATCCAAATGTGGGCGCGCCAGAATTGAGTTGGCAAGCCTGCATGTTTTGCATACCACTAGTATAAACATTGTGGCTGCTGTTTTGCCGCGCGAAGCGCTGATCTTCTAGTAACATGTCGACCGAATCTAAAGCTGTTAAAAAATAATCTGGATCGTCATCCGGAATATGTAAGAGTTTTTCTTTAATGTTGAAAGACAATTTGGCCTTCAACGCACGGAGTATATCACGTGTTGCGACTGGTTCGTCTAAAAAATGTCCCATGTTCAAATATTTTTCAAAATATCTGCGTAAGTTACCATTTTTACTGTTAAAAGTTTCAGGTTCTAAAATTTGTCTTCTGAGTCGTTCCTGGACGGATTGCGACCAGAATTTGTTCAGCTATTTCTGTTTCTATTCGTCAATGTGAGAGTGCGAGAGATACAGTAAGGAAGAAATAGTGCATCGGCATCACGATACTCGTCCCCAAAAGAATATCCTTTCCTTGCCGCAGAAACGTTCCCAGATTGGGAAAGAGAAGGCATGGAACACAATGTATTTCATTGGGAAGCATTTTCTGTTTCAATTCGTCAATGTGACAGTGCGAGAGATACAGGAATAAAAAAGAAATAGTGCATCGGGAACGAGATACTCGTCCCCAAAAAAAAAAATCTTTTCGTTGTCGTAGAAGCGTTCCCAGATTGGGAAAGAGAACGTATGGAATACAATGTATTTCATTTCGACGCAAATTCTGTGTTAATAGTCAATGTGGTAGTGCAAGGGATTCAGTAAAGAAGAAATAGTGCATCGGGAAAGAGATACTCGTCCCCAAAAAAAATCCTGTAGTTGCCATAGAAACGTTCCCAGATTCGGAAAGAGAAGGCATGGAACACCATGTATTTCATTGCCACGCGTTTTTCTGTTAATTCGTCATTGTGAGAGTGCGCTCGATACAGTGGAGAAGAAATAGTTCATCGGGAACGAGATACCCGTTCCCAAAATAAAATCCTGTCGTTCCCGTAGAAACGTTCCCAGATTGGGAAAGAGAAGGCATGGAACACAATGTGTTTCATTGCGACGCAATTTCTGTGTTAATTCGTCAATGTGAGAGTGCGAGGGATACAGTAAAAAAGAAACAGTTCATCGGGAACGCGATACTCCTCCCCGAAAGAAAATCCTGTCGATGCCGTAGAAACGTTCCCAGATTGGGAAAGAGAAGGCATCGAACACAATGTCTTTCATTGCGACGCGATTTCTGTGTTAATTCCTCAATGTGAGGGTGCTAGGGATACAGTTATGAAGAAATAGTTCATCGGAAAGGGGATCATGGACCCCAAAACCAATCCCGTCGTTGCCGTGGAACCGTTCGCAGATTGGGAAGGAGATGGCTTGGAACACTGTGTACTTTATGGCGTCGCAATTTCTGTTTTAATTAGTCAATGTGAGAGTGCGAGGATACAGTAAAGAAGAAATAGTTCATCGGGAACGAGATACTCGTCCCCAAGAGAAAATCCGGTCATTGCTGTAGAAACGTTCCCACATTCGGAAAGAGAAGGCACGGAACACAATGTATTTCATTGCGTCGCAATTACTGTTTCCATTCATCAATGTGAGGGTGCGAGGGATACAGTAACGAAGAAATGGTGTATCGGAAAGGAGATGCTCGACCCGAAATCTAGATCCTGTCGTTGCCGTAGAAACGTTCCCAGTTTGAAAAGAGAAGGCATGGAACACAATGTATTTCATTGCGACGCAACTTCTGTTTTTATTCGTCAATGTGAGAGTGCGTGAGATACAGTAAGGAAGACATAGTGCATCGGGTAAAAAATAAATAAAATAAAATAAAATAAAATAAAATATTATGTATGTATATTAATGATAGTGATTGGTTGTAATAAACGTTGCCTTATCTGGAACGTGGACGTTTAATTATTCGATATCAGACGCTTGACAATGGCTTTTTCGTAAATGTAATGTTATTCGTAGTTGACCGTGAAATAAAACTCAAATAATCGGACTTCGTATCTAAATCGTTTCCAAAGACTGCTGCGGTAGGTGCGGACTCAAATCTAAATCTCAATATTAGAATAATTTGCCAGCCATGTCAATACGTGGTACAGAGGTGACTGTCTACTAAACATAAAAAGTTACACAGTTAGTTAAATCAGATATATTCAATGAAATAGCCTACAGTTCATAATCCTACTTACTTTTATAAATATAAATTCATTACAGAATCGAGTGCCTAGTGTGGTTGCAACTCGCAGTATTCTTCTATAACATGAAAATATGGCGGTGTGCCAGACAATAAAATAAAGTACGTCCTTCTCGCACCACTTCTACCTGAGCTCTCTCCTCTCTTAATCAGAGTATCGTAATTCCTTTTTTGTTTTATCAGCGACATAGCGCTGCAGTTCTGTGCCATAGGCTTTATTTAATTAAGATTTCGCGTTTCCGAGGAAACTCACGCACGGCATGCAAATGTGCCTTTATATTGCCCCCTGAATTGCGAGGCGAAGGAACACACCTGCAGGCGAGCAATTCACCTAAAGGCACAAGAAAATCTAAGTTATCTACAACTATTTACATGACTTACATTATACTGTATATTATATACAAAATTTGAATGACGCGCGTGCGCCGTGAAAGTTCTTATGTTGGCAAAATAGAGGGCGCGCATGCGCAGAAGCGTCAGTGTGACTCTGGCACTGCCGTTATTTCGTAAATTTAGATCACGCGGCACAGCATTGCAGTTCATATTGTTCGTGTGCGCGCGCATTTCTTAGTCGTTGCACAAAAAAAATATTCCACCAAGATTACATATGAAGACTACATTCTATGACAGGTAACTTAGTTTTAAATTTACAATATTTGTTATATCACAATACAACTCAGATTGTTGAATGTTCTTATTTACATAGTATTGTTTTGAAATACTTCAAAGAAAATGTCCGTATGTTTCAGGTGCGTCGACCTATTCGCATCGTGTCGTTATCACAGTTCATATTCATCTGCTGCACAATAATTTTTTCACAGGTTAGTATCATCGTTGTATAACAACGTGATTAAAACATAAGCGTGTCCATTTCCATTTCCATTATAGTCGTTGTGATGCAGTTCGTTGTGACTAAAAGACATTGTTTATTACAGATCTGACGTGACCCGTTAGTAATTGGTCCACGTGCAGTTCGTTTTTTTTTTTTACATTCCGTGGAAGCTTGGCTGCAGAACCTCGGACGGCACATAGCTGGCGTGGATCCTTGGACAGTCCAGGTAAGAGTGTCCGTCACATTTCGAGAACATTTCATTCCCTGAAGTTCCAACCAAAATTCTTCCACTCGTCGTGTTGTTTTCCGGACAGGCACTTTGTGTCCGTTTAATCCAGTTAACATCTTGAAATTAGGTACTGTAGTATTGTCACTAGACGATGCACGAATTATGCACTTCACATTTTCAGTTTTTTGTTGAATATAGCTCACCTAAATGTTCGTAGTTATTAATCAAAGAAATGGTTCATCGCGTTTACATAGGTACGATGCATAATGAATGTCATTAACAGTTTCTTTCACATAGGTTTCTGCGTAGTTGCAGAGTTAGTAATGTACGTTAATGTCCGTGAACAGTGGTTCACTATGCAATGTCCTTTTGGCACTCGTTTTGTTCAAATTTCTTTTACATAGTAACAGATACATTATACATCATTGAAAGAGAAGCAAAAAAAATATAAGTAATCATACATACACACGTCACATAGTTTCATAGCATAAACATAATACAGTTGCACATAAACATGTTTACATCATTATTACATAGCTATGGGTTATTACATTGTGTCACATTTGATTACATGAATTGCAGATAATTACGTCCTCTTTAAGGGTTTTGCTGGGATTTTATCGATGTTTATTTTGTGATGTCATCTGAAACTAAGATAGGTTATACACAACATTCATTACATCAGCAGGCAAGACCAGGCATTTTCACTACTCAATAAATATTCAAAATAATAAGAGACGAAAAACTGTTCGATTACTCGCGTTATGTGCGTGTGTGTATAGTGTCTGTGTGGCCTTGGCTACTGGTAGATGCTTTTCTTGCTGAGAGATGTGCGTCTAATCTATTTCTCAAAGTAAAAGTTCGCTTCACAGATGACGTCTGTCGGTTCGTCAGGTGTCACACGAAGTCAGTGGTACCTACAGTCACAAATGTTCCGTGAAAAATTTATGTATCATTCACTGCTACGTAATCATAAATTTTACTTTAATATTCAGTCTTCTCGGTGGTGGGTTCCATGCCTTCTCTTTCCCAATCTATGAACGTTTCCACAGTAAAGACAGCATTTTGTTTTCGGATCGATGATATACTTTCCGAGGCACTATTTCTTCTTTACTGTATCCCTCGCACTCTCACATTGACGATTTAACACAGAAATTACGTCACAATGAAATACATTGTATTCCATGCCGTCTCTTTTCCAATCTGGGAACGTTTCTCCAGCAACGACAGATTTTTCTTTTGGGGATGAGTATCTCGTTCCCGATTAACTATTTCTTCTTTACTGTATCCCTCGCACTCTCACATTGAGGAATTAACACAGAAATTGCGTCGCAATGAAATACATTGTATTCGATGCCTTATCATTCCCAATCAGGGAACGTTTATTTGGCAGAGACAAAATTCTGTTTTGGGGACGAGTATCTCGTTCCCGATGAACTATATCCTCTGTACTGTATCCCTTGCACTCTCACATTGACGAATTAAAACAGAAATTGCGCCGCCATTAAATACATTGTGTTCCATGGCTTCTCTTTCCCAATCTAGGAACGTTTATACGGCAACAACGGGATTTAGTTTTCGGGACGAGTATCTCTTTCCCGATGCACTATTTCTTCTTTACTGAATCCCTTGCACTACCACATTGACTATTAACACAGAATTTGCGTCGAAATGAAATACATTGTATTCCATACGTTCTCTTTCCCAATCTGGGAACGCTTCTACGACAACGAAAAGATTTTTTTTTTAGGGACGAGTATCTCGTTCCCGGTGCACTATTTCTTTTTTATTCCTGTATCTCTCGCACTGTCACATTGACGAATTGAAACAGAAAATGCTTCCCAATGAAATACATTGTGTTCCTTGCCTTCTCTTTCCCAATCTGGGAACGTTTCTGCGGCAAGGAAAGGATATTCTTTTGGGGACGAGTATCTCGATCCCGATGCACTATTTCTTCCTTACTGTATCCCTCGCACCCTCACATTGACGAATTAACAGAGAAATTGCATCGCAATGAAATACATTGTGTTCCATGCCTTCTCTTTCCCAATCTGGGAACGTTTCTACGGCAACGACAGGATTTAGATTTCGGGTCGAGCATCTGCTTTCCGATGCACCATTTTTCGTTACTGTATCCCTCGCACCCTCACATTGACGAATTAACACAGAAATTGCGTCGCGATGAAATACATTGTGTTCCATGCCTTCTCTTTCCCAATCTGGGAACGTTTCTATAGCAACGACAGGATTTTCCTTTGGGGACGAGTATCTCGATCCCGATAAACTATTTCTTCTTTACTGTATCCCTCGCAATCTCACATTGACGAATTAACACAGGAACTGCGTCGCAATGAAATACATTGTGTTCCATGCCTTCTCTTTCCCGATCTGGGAACGTTTCTACGGCAACGACAGGATTTTCTTTTGGGGACGAGTATCTCCATCCGAATGCACTTTTTCTTCTTTACTGTATCCCTCGCACTCTCACATTGACGAATTAACACAGAAATTGCGTCGCAATGAAATACATTGTGTTCGATGCCTTATCATTCCCAATCAGGGAACGTTTATTTGGCAGAGACAAAATTCTGTTTTGGGGACGAGTATCTCGTTCCCGATGAACTATATCCAATTTACTGTATCCCTTGCACTCTCACATTGACGAATTAAAAAAGAAATTGCGCCGCCATTAAATACATTGTGTTCCATGGCTTCTCTTTCCCAATCTAGGAACGTTTATACGGCAACAACGGGATTTAGTTTTCGGGACGAGTATCTCTTTCCCGATGCACTATTTCTTCTTTACTGAATCCCTTGCACTACCACATTGACTATTAACACAGAATTTGCGTCGAAATGAAATACATTGTATTCCATACGTTCTCTTTCCCAATCCTGGAACGCTTCTACGACAACGAAAAGATTTTTTTTTTAGGGACGAGTATCTCGTTCCCGATGCACTATTTCTTTTTTATTCCTGTATCTCTCGCACTGTCACATTGACGAAATGAAACAGAAAATGCTTCCCAATGAAATACATTGTGTTCCATGCCTTCTCTTTCCCAATCTGGGAACGTTTCTGCGGCAAGGAAAGGATATACTTTTGGGGACGAGTATCTCGTTCCCGATGCACTATTTCTTCCTTACTGTATCCCTCGCACCCTCACATTGACGAATTAACACAGAAATTGCGTCGCAATGAAATACATTGTGTTCCATGCCTTCTCTTTCCCAATCTGGGAACGTTTCTACGGCAACGACAGGATTTAGATTTCGGGTCGAGCATCTGCTTTCCGATGCACCATTTTTCGTTACTGTATCCCTCGCACCCTCACATTGACGAATTAACACAGAAATTGCGTCGCGATGACATACATTGTGTTCCATGCTTTCTCTTTCCCAATCTGGGAACGTTTCTATAGCAACGACAGGATTTTCCTTTGGGGACGAGTATCTCGTTCCCGATAAACTATTTCTTCTTTACTGTATCCCTCGCACTCTCACATTGACGAATTAACACAGGAACTGCGTCGCAATGAAATACATTGTGTTCCATGCCTTCTGTTTCCCGATCTGGGAACGTTTCTACGGCAACGACAGGATTTTCTTTTGGGGACGAGTATCTCCATCCCAATGCATTTTTTTCTTCTTTACTGTATCACTCGCACTCTCACATTGACGAACTAACACAAAAATTGCATCGCAAAGAAATACATTGGGTTCCATGTCTTCTCTTTCCCAATCTATGAACGTTTCCATAGTAAAGACAGGATTTTGTTTTCGGATCGATGATATACTTTCCGAGGCACTATTTCTTCTTTACTGTATCCCTCGCACTCTCACATTGACGTTTTAACACAGAAATTGCGTCACAATGAAATACATTGTATTCCATGCCGTCTCTTTTCCAATCTGGGATCGTTTCTCAAGCAACAACAGGTTTTTCTTTTGGGGATGAGTATCTCGTTCCCGATTAACTATTTCTTCTTTACTGTATCCCTCGCAATCTCACATTGACGAATTAACACAGAAATTGCGTCGCCATGAAATACATTGTGTTCCATTTCTTCTCTTTTCTAATCTGGGAACGTTTCTACGGCAACGACAGGATTTTCCTTTGGGGACGAGTACCTCGATCCCGATGAACTATTTCTTCCTTACTGTATCCCTCGCACTCTCATATTGTCGAATTAAAACAGAAATTGCTTCGCCATAAAATACATTGTCTTCCATGCCTTCTCTTTTCCAATCTGGGAACGTTTGTACGGCAACGAAAGGATTTTCTTTTGGGGACGAGTATCTCGTTCCCGATGCACTATTTCTTCTTTACTGTATCCCTTGCACTATCACATTGACGAATTAACACAGAATTTGCATCGAAATGAAATACATTGTATTCCATGACGTCTCTTTCCCAATCTGGGAACGTTTCTACAGCAAGGAAAATTTTATATTGGGGACTTGTATCTCGTTCCCGATGAACTATTTCTTCTTTACTGTATCACTCGTACTCTCACATTGACGAATTGAAACAGAAATTGCATCCCAATGAAATACATTGAGTTCCATGCCTTCTCTTTCCCGATCTGACAACGTTTCTACAGCAACGACAGGATTTTCTTTTGGGGACGAGTATCTCGTTCCCGATGCACTATTTCTTCTTTACTGTATCCCTCGCACTCTCACATCGACGTATTAACACAGAAATTGCGTCGCAATTAAATACATTGTGTTCGATGCCTTATCATTCCCAATCAGGGAGCGTTTCTATGTCAAAGACAAGATTCTGTTTTGGGGACGAGTATCTCGTTCCCGATGCACTAGTTCTTCTTTATTGTATCCCTCGCAGTCTCACATTGACGAATTAACACAGAAATTGCGTCGCAATGAAATACATTGTGTTCCTTGCTTTCTCTTTCCCAATCTGGGTACGTTTCTACGGCAGCGAAACCATTTTCATTTGGGGACAACTATATAATCATCACTGTATCCCTTGCACTCTCACATTGTCGAATTAAAACAGAAATTCCGCCGCCATTAAATACATTGTGTTCCATGCCTTCTCTTTCCCAATCTAGGAACGTTTCTATGGCAACAATGGGATTTAGTTTTCGGGACGAGTATCTCGTTCCCGATGCACTATTTCCTATTTACTGTATACCTCGCAATCTCACATCGACGTATAAACACAGAAATTGCGTCGAAATGAAATACATTGTGTTCCTTGCTTTCTCTTTCCCAAACTGGGCACGCTTCTAAGGCGACGACTGGATATTCATTTGGGGACGAGTATCTCGATCCCGATGAACTATTTCTTCCTTACTGTATCCCTCGCACTCTCATATTGACGAATTAAAACAGAAATTGCGTCGCCATAAAATAGATTGTCTTCCATGCTTTCCCTTTCCCAATCCAGGAACGTTTCTACGGCAACGACGGGATTTTATTTTGGGGTCGAGGACCTCCTTTCCGATGCACTATTTCTTTATTACTGTATCCCTCGCACTCTCATATTGACGAATTAAAACAGAAATTGCGTCGCCATAAAATAGATTGTCTTCCATGCTTTCTCTCTCCCAATCCAGGAACGTTTCTACGGGAACGACGGGATTTTGTTTTGGGGTCGAGGACCTCCTTTCCGATACACTATTTCTTCATTACTGTATCCCTCGCACCCTCACATTGACGAATGAACACTGTATTTGCGTCGCAATCAAATACATTGTCTTCCATGCTTTCTCTTTCACAATCTTGGAACGTTTCTACAGCATCGGCTGGATTTTCTTTTGGGGACGAGTATCTCGTTCCCGATGCACTATTTCTTCTTTACTGTATCCCTCGCACTCTCACTTTGAGGAATTAACACAGAAATTGCGTCGCAATGAAATACATTGTGTTCGATGCCTTATCATTCCCAATCAGGGAACGTTTATTTGGCAGAGACAAAATTCTGTTTTGGGGACGAGTATCTCGTTCCCGATGAACTATATCCTCTGTACTGTATCCCTTGCACTCTCACATTGACGAATTAAAACAGAAATTGCGCCGCCATTAAATACATTGTGTTCCATGGCTTCTCTTTCCCAATCTAGGAACGTTTATACGGCAACAACGGGATTTAGTTTTCGGGACGAGTATCTCGTTCCCGATGCACTATTTCTTCTTTACTGTATCCCTCGCACGCTCACATTGACGAATTAACGAAGAAATTGCGTCGCAATGAAATACATTGTGTTCCATGCCCTCTCTTTCCTAATCTGGGAACCTTTCTATATCAACGATATGATTTTCTTATGGGGACGAGTATGTCGTTCCCGATGCACTATTTCCTCTTTACTGTATCCCTCGCACCCTCACATTGACGAATGAACACTGTATTTGCGTCGCAATCAAATACATTGTCTTCCATGCTTTCTCTTTCCCAATCTTGGAACTTTTCTACAGCATCGACTGGATTTTCTTTTGGGGACGAGTATCTCGTTCCCGATGCACTATTTCATCTTTACTGTATCCCTCGCACTCTCACATTGGGGAATTAACACAGAAATTGCGTCGCAATGAAATACATTGTGTTCGATGCCTTATCATTCCCAATCAGGGAACGTTTATTTGGCAGAGACAAAATTCTGTTTTGGGGAGGAGTATCTCGTTCCCGATGAACTATATCCTCTGTACTGTATCCCTTGCACTCTCACATTGACGAATTAAAACAGAAATTGCGCCGCCATTAAATACATTGTGTTCCATGGCTTCTCTTTCCCAATCTAGGAACGTTTATACGGCAACAACGGAATTTAGTTTTCGGGACGAGTATCTCGTTTTCCGATGCACTATTTCTTCTTTACTGTATCCCTCGCACTCTCACATTGACGAATTAACGAAGAAATTGCGTCGCAATGAAATACATTGTGTTCCATGCCCTCTCTTTCCTAATCTGGGTACCTTTCTATATCAATGACATGATTTTCTTATGGGGACGAGTATGTCGCTCCTGATGCACTATTTCCTCTTTACTGTATCCCTCGCACTCTCACATTGACGAATTAACACAGAAATTGCGTCGCAATGAAATACATTGTGGTCCATGCATTCTCTTTCCCAATCTGGGAACGTTTCTACGGCAACGACAGGTTTTTTTTTGGGACGAGTATCTCCTTTCCGATGCACTATTTCTTCTTTACTGTATCCCTCGCACCCTCACATTGAGGAATTACCACAAAAATTGCATCGCAAAAAAATACATTGGGTTCCATGCCTTCTCTTTCCCAATCTATGAACGTTTCCACAGTAAAGACAGGATTTTGTTTTCGGGTCGATGATGTACTTTCAGAGGCACTATTTCTTCTTTACTGTATCCCTCGCACTCTCACATTGACGATTTAACACAGAAATTGCGTCACAATGAAATACATTGTATTCCATGCCGTCTCTTTCCCAGTCTGGGAACGTTTCTCCAGCAACGACAGAATTTTCTTTTGGGGATGAGTATCTCGTTCCCGATTAACTATTTCTTCTTTACTGTATCCCTCGCAATCTCACATTGACGAATTAACACAGAAATTGCGTCGCCATGAAATACATTGTGTTCCATACCTTATCTTTTCTAATCTGGGAACGTTTCTACGGCAACGACAGGATTTTCCTTTGGGGACGAGTATCTCGATCCCGATGAACTATTTCTTCCTTACTGTATTCCTCGCACTCTCATATTGTCGAATTAACACAGAAATTGCGTCGCAATTAAATGCATTGTGTTCGACGCCTTATCATTCCCAATCAGGGAGCGTTTCTATGGCAAAGACAAGATTCTGTTTTGGGGACGAGTATCTCGTTCCCGATGCACTAGTTCTTCTTTATTGTATCCCTCGCAGTCTCACACTGACGAATTAACACAGAAATTGCGTCGCAATGAAATACATTGTGTTCCTTGCTTTCTCTTTCCCAATCTGGGTACGTTCCTACGGCAGCGACACCATTTTCGTTTGGGGACGAGTCTCTCGTTCCCGATGAACTATATAATCATTACTGTATCCCTTGCACTCTCACATTGTCGAATTAAAAGAGAAATTCCGCCGCCGTTAAATACATTGTGTTCATTGCCTTCTCTTTCCCAATCTAGGAACGTTTCTATGGCAACAACGGGATTTAGTTTTCGGGACGAGTATCTCGTTTCCGATGCACTATTTCCTATTTACTGTATCCCTCGCAATCTCACATCGACGTATAAACACAGAAATTGCGTCGAAATTAAATACATTGTGTTCCTTGCCTTCTCTTTCCCAAACTGGGAACGCTTCTAAGGCGACGACTGGATATTCATTTGGGGACGAGTATCTCGATCCCGATGAACTATTTCATCCTTACTGTATCCTTCGCACTCTCATATTGACGAATTAAAACAGAAATTGCGTCGCCATAAAATAGATTGTCTTCCATGCTTTCTCTTTCCCAATCCAGGAACGTTTCTACGGCAACGACGGGATTTTGTTTTGGGGTAGAGTACGTCCTTTCCGATGCACTATTTCTTCATTACTGTATCCCTCACACTCTCATATTGACGAATTAAAACAGAAATTGCGTCGCCATAAAACAGATTGTCTTCCATGCTTTCTCTTTCCCAATCCAGGAACGTTTCTACGGCAACGACGGGATTTTGTTCTGGGGTCGAGGACCTCCTTTCCGATGCACTATTTCTACATTACTGTATCCCTCGCACCCTCACATTGACGAATGAACACTGTATTTGCGTCGCAATCAAATACATTGTCTTCCATGCTTTCTGTTTCCCAATCTTGGAACGTTTCTACAGCATCGACTGGATTTTCTTTTGGGGACGAGTATCTCGTTCCCGATGCACTATTTCTTCTTTACTGTATCCCTCGTACTCTCACATTGAGGAATTAACACAGAAATTGCGTCGCAATGAAATACATTGTGTTCGATGCCTTATCACTCCATATCAGGGAACGTTTATTTGGCAGAGACAAAATTCTGTTTTGGGGACGAGTATCTCGTTCCCAATGAACTATATCCTCTGTACTGTATCCCTTGCACTCACACGTTGACGAATTAAAACAGAAATTGCGCCGCCATTAAATACATTGTGTTCCATGGCTTCTCTTTCCCAATCTAGGAACGTTTATACGGCAAGAACGGGATTTAGTTTTCGGGACGAGTATCTCGTTCCCGATGCACTATTTCTTCTTTACTGTATCCCTCGCACTCTCACATTGACGAATTAACGAAGAAATTGCGTCGCAATGAAATACATTGTATTCCATGCCTTCTCTTTCCGAATCTGGGAACGTTAGTACAGCAATAACAGTATTTTCGTTTGGGGACGAATATCTCGTTCCCGATGCACTATTTCTACTTTACTGTATCCCATGCACCCTCACATTGAGAAATTAACACAGAAATTGCGTCGCAATGAAATACATTGTGTTCCATGCCTTCTCTCTTCCAATCTGGGAACGTTTCTACGGCAACGTCAGGATTTGGTTTTGGGGTCGAGGATCTCCTTTCCCATGCACTATTTCTTCTTTATGGTATCCCTCGCACCCTCACGTTGAGGGATTAACACAGAAAGTGCGTCGCATTGAAATACATTGTGTTCCATGCCTTCTCTTTCACAATCTGGGAACAGTTCTATGGCAACGACAGGATTTTCCTTTGGGGACGAGTATCTAGTTCCCAATGCACTATTTCTTCTTTACTGTATCCCTCGCACTCTCACATTGACGAGTTAACACAGAAATTGCGTCTCAGTGAAATACATTGTGTTCCATGCCTTCTCTTTCACAATCTGGGAACAGTTCTATGGCAACGACAGGATTTTCCTTTGGGGACGAGTATCTAGTTCCCAATGCACTATTTCTTCTTTACTGTATCCCTCGCACTCTCACATTGGGGAATTAACACAGAAATTGCGTCGCAATAAAATACATTGTGTTCCATTCCCATTCCTTCCCAATCAAGGTACGTTTCTACGGCAACGTCAGGATTTTGTTTTGGGGTCGAGGATCTCCTTTTCCATGCACTATTTCTTCTTTACTGTATCCCTTGCCCCCTTACATTCAGGAATTAACACAGATATTGCGTTGCAATGACATAGATTGTGTTCCATGCCTTCTCTTGCCCAATCTGGGAACGTTTCTACGGCAACGAAAGGATTTTCCTTTGGGGACGAATATCTCGTTCCCGATGCACTATTTCTACTTTACTGTATCCCACGCACCCTCACATTGAGAAATTAACACAGAAATTGCGTCGCAATGAGATACATTGTGTTCCATGCCTTTTCATCCCAATCTAGGAGCGTTTCAACGGCAACGTCAGGATTTTGTTTTGGGATTGAGGACCTCCTTTCCGATGCACTATTTGTTCTTTATGGTATCCCTCTCAGCATCACATTGAGGGATTAATACAGAAATTGCGTCGCATTGTAATACATGGGTTCCATGTCTTCTCTTTCCCATTCTAGGACCGTTTCTACGACAACGACAGGATTTTGTTTTGGAATCGAGGATCTCCTTTCCGATGCACTATTTCATCTTTAATGTATCCTTCGCACCCTCACATTGACGAATTATCACAGAAATTGCGTCGCAATGAAATACATTGTGTTCCATGCCTTCTCTTTCCCAATTTGGGAACGTTTCTACGGCAACGACAGGATTTTCTTTTGGGGACGAGCATCTCGTTCCCGATGCACTATTTCTTCTTTACTGTATCCCTCGCACTCTCACATTGACGAATGAACAGAGGCATTGCGTCGCAAAGAAATACATTGTGTTCCATGCCTTCTCTTTCACAATCTAGGAACGTTTCTACGGCAACGAAAAGATTTCCTTTTGTGGACGGGTATCTCGTTCCCGATGCACCATTTTTTTTTTACTGTATCCCTCTCACTCTCATATTGACGAATTAACACAGAAATTGCGTCGCAATAAAATTCATTCTGTTCCATGCCTTCTATTTCCGAATCTAGGAACGTTCCTACGGCAACGACAGGATTTTGTTTTGGTGTCGACCATCACCTTTCCGAAGCACTATTTCTTTTTTACTGTATCCCTCGAACCCTCACATTGACGAATTAACACAGAAATTGCGTCGCAATGAAATACATTGTGTTCCATGCCTTCTCTTTCCCAATCTGGGAACGTATCTACGGCAACGACAGGATTTTCTTTTGGGGACGAATATCTCGTTCCCGATTAACTATTTCTTCTTTACTGTATCCCTCGCACTCTCACATTGTCGAATGAACACAGAAATTGGGTCGCAATGAAATACATAGTATTCCATGCCTTCCCTTTCCAACCTAGGAACGTTTCTACGGCAACGACAGGATTCTGTTTTCGGGTCGAAGATCTCTTTTCCAATGCTTATTTCATCTTTACTGTATTCCTCGCATCCTCACATTGAGGACTTGTCACAGAAATCGCGTCGCAATGAAAGACATTGTGTTACACGCCTTCTCTTTCCCAATTTGGGAATGTTTCTACGGCAACGACAGGATTTTCTTTTGTGGACGAGTCTCTCGTTCCCGGTGCACAATTTCTTCTTTACTCTATACCTCGCACTCTCACATTGAGGATTTAACACAGAAATTGCGTCGCAATAAAGTACATTGTGTTCCATGCCTTCTCCTTCCCAATCTATGTACGTTTCTACGGCAACGTCAGGATTTTGTTTTGGGGTCGAGGATCGCCTTTCCCATGCACTATTTCTTCTTTATTGTATCTCTTGCACTCTCACATTGAGGAATCAACACAGAAATTGCGTTGCAATGACATACATTGTGTTCCATGCCTTCTCTTGCCCAATCTGGGAACGTTTCTATGGCAACGAAAGGATTTTTTTTGGTGACGAGCATAATGTTCCCAGTGCACTATTTCTTCATTACTGTATCCGTCGCACTCTCTCATTGACGAATTAACACAGAAATAGCGGCGCAATGAAATACATTGTGTTCCATGCCTTCTCTTTCCCAATCTAGGAACGTTTCTACGGCAACGACAGGATTTTCCTTTGGGGACGAGTATCTCGTTCCCGATGCACCATTTGTTCTTTACTGTATCCCTCTCACTCTCATATTGACGAATTAACACAGAATTTGCGTCGCCATAAAATTCATTCTGTTCCATGCCTTCTCTTTCCCAATCAGGGAACTTTTCTACGGCAAAGACAGGATTTTGTTTTGGGGACGAGTATCTCGGTCCCGATGCACTATTTCTTCTTTATTGTATCCCTCGCACTCTCACATTGACGAATTAACACAGAAATGGCGTCGCAATGAAATACATTGTGTTCCATGCATTCTCTTTCCCAATCTGGGAACGTTTCTACAGCAACGACAAGATTTTCTTTTGGGGACGAGTATCTCGTTCCCGATGCAGTATTTCTTCTTTATTGTATCCCTGGCACTCCCACATTGACGAATGAACACAGAAATTGGGTCGCAATGAAATAAATTGTGATCCATGCCTTCTCTTTCCCAATCTGGGAACGGTTCTATGGCAACGACAGGAAATTCTTTTGGGAATGAGTATATCGTTCTTGATGCACTATTACTCCTTTACTGTATCCCTCGCACCCTCACATTGAGGAATTAACACAGAAAGTGCGTCGCATTGTAATACATGGGTTCCATGTCTTCTCTTTCCCAATCTAGGACCGTTCTACGGCAACGACACGTTTTTGTTTTGGAATCGAGGATCTCCTTTCCGATGCACTATTTCTTCTTTACTCTATCCCTCGCAACCTGACATTGATGAATTACCACAGAAATTGCGTCGCAATGAAATACATTGTGTTCCTAGCCTTCTCTATCCCAATCTGGGAACGTTTCTACGGCAACTACAGGATTTTCTTTGGGGACGAGTATCTCGTTCCCGATGCAGTATTTCTTCTTTACTGGATCCCTCGCACTCTCACATCGACGTATTAACACAGCAATTGAGTCGCAATACATTGTGTTCCTTGCCTTCGGTTTTTCCAACTGGGAACGTTTCTAAGGCGACGACAGGATTTTCTTTTGGGGACGAGTATCTCGATCTCGATGAACTATGTCTTCGTTAGTGTATCCCTCGCACTCTCATATTGACGAATTAAAACAGAAATTGCGCCGACATTATATACATTGTGTTCCATGCCTTCTCTTTCCCAATCTAGGAACGTTTCTACGACAACAGCGGGACTTAGTTTTCGGGACGAGTATCTCGTTCCCAATGCACTATTTCTTCTTTACTGTATCCCTCGCACTCTCACATTGACGAATTAACGAAGAAATTGCGCCGCAATGAAATACATTGTGTTCCATGCCTTCGGTTTCCGAATATGGGAATGTTTCAACAGGAACGACAGGATTTTGCTTTGGGGACGAGTATCTCATTCCCGACGCACTATTTCTTCTTTACTGTATCCCTCGCACTCTCACATTGACGAATTAACACAGGAATTGCGTCGCAAAGAAATACATTGTGTGCCATGCCTTCTCTTTCCCAATGTAGGAACGTTTCTACGGCAACGACAGGATTTTCCTTTGGGGACGAGTATATCGTTGCCGATGCACCATTTTTTCTTTACTGTATGCCTCTCCCTCTCATATTGACGAATTAACACAGAAATTTCGTCGCAATAAAATTCATTCTGTTCCATGCCTTCTCTTTGCCAATCAGGGAACGTTTCTACGGCAAAGACAGGATTTTGTTTTGGGGACGAGTATCTCGTTCCCTATGCACTATTTCTTCTTTATTGTAGCCCTCGCACTCTCACATTGACGAATTAACACAGAAATTGCGTCGCAATGAAATACATTGTGTTCCACGCATTCGCTTTCCCAATCTGGGAACGTTTCTGCGGCTACGGCAGGATTTCCTTTTGGGGACGAGTATCTCGTACCCGATGCACTGTTTCTTCTTTACTGTATCCCTCGCACTCTCACATTGACGAATGAACACAGAAATTGGGTTGCAATGAAATACATTGTGTTCCATGCCTTCTCTTTCCCAATCTGGGAACCTTTCTACGCCAACGACTGGATTTTCTTTTGGGGACGACTATCTCGTTCCCGATGCACTATTTCTTCTTTAGTGTATCCCTCGCTCTCTCACAATAACATTTTAAGACAGAAAATGCGTCGCAATGAAATACATTGTGTTCCATGCCTTCTCGTTCCCAATCTGGGAACGTTTCTATGGCAAGAAAGAATTTTTGTTTGGGGTCGAGTATCTAGTTCCCGATGCACTATTTTTTCTGCACTGTATCACTCGCACTCTCACATTGAGGAATTAACACAGAAATCGTGTCGCAATGAAATACATTTTGTTCCATGCCTTCTCTTTCCAAATCTGGGCACGTTTCTACGGCAACGACAGGATTTTCTTTTGGGGACTAGAGTCTCTTTCCCGATGCACTATTTCTTCTTAACTGTATTCCTTGCAATCTCACATTGACGAATTAACACAGAAATTGCGTCGCAATGAAATAAATTGTGTGCCACGCCTTCTCTTTCCCAATCTGGGAACGTATCTACGGCAACGACAGGAATTTCTTTTGGGGACAAGTATCTCGTTCCCGATTAATTATTTCTTCTTTACTGCATCCCTCGCACTCTCACATTGTCGAATGAACACAGATATTGCGTCGCAATGAAATACATTGTATTCCATGCCTTCCCTTTCCCAACCTAGGAACGTTTGTACGGCAACGACAGAATTTTGTTTTCGGGTAGAGGATCTCTTTTCTGATGCTTATTTCTTCTTTACTGTATCCCTCGCTTCCTCACATTGAGGAATTGTCACAGAAATCGCGTCGCAATGAAAGGCATTGTGTTCCACGCCTTCTCTTTCCCAATTTGGGAACGTTTCTACGGCAACGACAGGATTTTCTTTTATGGACGAGTATCTCGTTCCCGGTGCACAATTTCTTCTTTACTCTATACCTCGCACTCTCACATTGAGGAATTATCACAGAAATTGCGTCGCAATGATATACATTGTGTTCCATGCCTTCCCTTTACCAATCTGGGAACAGATCTATGGCAACGACAGCATTTTCCTTTGGGGACGAGTATCTCGTTCCCGATGCACTATTTCTTCTTTACTGTATCCCTTGCACTCTCAGATTGAGGCATCAACACAGAAATTGCGTTGCAATGACATACATTGTGTTCCATGCCTTCTCTTTCGAAATCTGTGAACGTTTCTACGGCAACGACAGGATTTTCTTTTGGGGACTAGTATCTCTTTCCTCATGCACTATTTCTTCTTTACTGTATCCCTCGCACTCTCACATTGACGAATTAACACAGGAATTGCGTCGCAAAGAAATACATTGTGTTCCATGCCTTCTCTTTCCCAATCTAGGAACGTTTCTACGGCAACGACAGTATTTTCCTTTGGGGACGAGTATCTCGTTCCCTATGCACTATTTCTTCTTTATTGTATCCCTCGCACCCTCACATTGAGGAATTATCACAGAAATTTAGTCGCAATGAAATACATTGTGTTCCATGCCTTCTCTTTCCAAATCTGGGAACGTTTCTACAGCAACGACAGGATTTTCTTTTGGGGACTAGTATCTCGTTCCCCATGCACTATTTCTTCTTTACTGTATCCCTCGCACTCTCACAATGACGAATGAACACAGAAATGCCGTCGCAATAAAATACATTGTTTCCCATGCCTTCTCTTTCCCAATGTCGGAACGTTTCTACGGTAACGACAGGAATTTCCTTTGGGGACGAGTATCTCGGTCCCGATTAACTATTTCTTCTTTACTGTATCCCTCGCACTCTCACATTGTCCATTTAACACATAAATCGCGTCGCAATGATATACTTTGTGTTCCATGCCTTCTCTTTCCCGATCTGGGAACGTTTCTACGGCAATGACAGGAAGTTGTTGTTGTGCCAAGAATCTCCTTTCCGATGCACTATATCTTCTTTGCTGTATCCCTCGGACATTCACATTGAGGAATTAACACAGAAATTGCGTCGCATTGAAAGACATTGTGTTCCATGCCTTCTCTTTCCCAATCTAGGAACGGTTCTACGGCAACGACAAGATTTTGTTTTGGGGTCAAGGATCTCTTTTCCGATGCATTATTTTTTCTTTACTGTATCCCTCGCACCCTGACATTGAGGAATTAACAGAGAAATTTGGTCACAATGAAATACATTGTGTTCCATGCCTTCTCTTTCCCAATCTGGGAACGGTTCTATGGTAACAACAGGATATTCTTTTGGGAATGCGTATCTCATTCTTGATGCACTATTACTTCTTTACTGTATCCCTCGCACCCTCACATTGAGGAATTAACACAGAAATTGCGTCGCATTGTAATACATGGGTTCCATGTCTTCTCTTTCCCAATCTGGGAACGTTTCTACGGCAAGGACAGGATTTTCTTTTGGGGACGAGTATCTCGTTCCCGATGCACTATTTCTTCTTTACTGTATCCCTCGCACTCTCACATTGACGAATTAACACAGGAATTGCGTTGCAAAGAAATACATTGTGTTCCAAGCCTTCTCTTTCCCAAATTAGGCACGTTTCTACGGCAACGACAGGATATTCTTTTCGGGACTAGTATCTCGTTACCGATGCACCATTTTTTCTTTACTGTATCCCTCTCCCTCTCATATTGAAGAATTAACACAGGAATTGCGTCGCAATAAAATTCATTCTGTTCCATGCCTTCTCTTTCCGAATCTAGGAACGTTTCTACGGCAACGACAGGACTTTGTTTTTGGGGTCGAGCATCACCTTTCCCAAGCACTATTTCTTTTTTACAGTACCCCTCGCACCCTCACATTGAGGAAGTAACACAGAAATTGCGTCGCAATGAAATACATTGGGTTCCATGCGTTCTCTTTCCCAATCTGGGAACGTTTCTACGGCAACGACAGGATTTTCTTTTGGGGACGAGTTTCTCGTTCCCGATGCACTATTTCTTCATTATTGTATCCCTCGCACTCTCACATTGAGGAATTAACACAGAAATTGCGTCGCAATAAAGTGCATTGTGTTTCATGCCTTCTCCTTCGCAAACTAGGAACGTTTCCACGGCAACGGCTGGATTTTGTTTTGGTGTCGAGGATCTCTGTTCCGAAGCACTATGTCTTCTTTACTATATCCCTCGCACCCTCACATTGAGCAATTAACCCAGTAATTGCGTCGCAATGAAATACATTGTGTTCCACGCCTTCTCTTTCCGAATCTGGGAACTTTTCTACGGCAACGACAGGATTTTGTTTTGGGGTCGAGGATCTCCATTCCGAAGCGCTATTTCTTCTTTACTGTATCCCTCGCACTCTCACATTGAGGAATTAACACAGAAATTGCGTCGCAATGATATACATTGTGTTCCATGCTTTCCCTTTCCCAATCTGGGAACTGATCTATGGCAACGACAGCATTTTCCTTTGGGGACGAGTATCTCGTTCCCGATGCACTATTTCTTCTTTACTGTATCCCTTGCACTCTCAGATTGAGGCATCAACACAGAAATTGCGTTGCAATGACATACATTGTGTTCCATGCCTTCTCTTTCGAAATCTGGGAACCTTTCTACGGCAACGACAGGTTTTCTTTTGGGGACTAGTATCTCTTTCCTCATGCACTATTTCTTCTTTACTGTATCCCTCGTACTCTCACATTGACGAATTAACACAGGAATTGCGTCGCAAAGAAATACATTGTGTTCCATGCCTTCTCTTTCCCAATCTAGGAACGTTTCTATGGCAACGACAGTATTTTCCTTTGGGGACGAGTATCTCGTTCCCGATGCACCATTTTTCTTTACTGTATCCCTCTCACTCTCATATTGACGAATTAACACAGAAATTTCGTCGCAATAAAATTCATTCTATTCCATGCCTTCTCTTTCCCAACCAGAGAACGTTTATACAGCAAAGACAGGATTTTGATTTGGGGACGAGTATCTCGTTCCCTATGCACTATTTCTTCTTTATTGTACCCCTCGCACCCTCACATTGAGGAATTATCACAGAAATTGAGTCGCAATGAAATACATTGTGTTCCATGCCTTCTCTTTCCAAATCTGGGAACGTTTCTACGGCAACGACAGGATTTTCTTTTGGGGACTAGTATCTCGTTCCCCATGCACTATTTCCTCTTTACTGTATCCCTCGCACTCTCACAATGACGAATGAACACAGAAATGGCGTCGCAATAAAATACATTGTTCCCCATGCCTTCTCTTTCCCAATGTTGGAACGTTTCTACGGTAACGACAGGAATTTCCTTTGGGGACGAGTATCTCGGTCCCGATTAACTATTTCTTCTTTACTGTATCCCTCGCACTCTCACATTGTCCATTTAACACATAAATCGCGTCGCAATGATGTACTTTGTGTTCCATGCCTTCTCTTTCCCGATCTGGGAACGTTTCTACGGCAATGACAGGAAGTTGTTGTTGTGCCGAGAATCTCCTTTCCGATGCACTATATCTTCTTTGCTGTATCCCTCGCACATTCACATTGAGGAATTAACACAGAAATTGCGTCGCATTGAAAGACACTGTGTTCCATGCCTTCTCTTTCCCAATCTAGGAACGGTTCTACGGCAACGACAGGATTTTGTTTTGGGGTCAAGGATCTCTTTTCCGATGCATTATTTTTTCTTTACTGTATCCCTCGCACCCTGACATTGAGGAATTAACACACAAATTTGGTCACAATGAAATACATTGTGTTTCATGCCTTCTCTTTCCCAATCTGGGAACGTTTCCACAGCAATGACAACATTTTCTTTTATGGACGAGTATCACGTTCCCGATGCACTATTTCTTCTTTACCCTATACCTCGCACTCTCACATTGAGGAATTAACACAGAAATTGCGTCGCAATGAAATAAATTGTGTTCCATGCCTTCTCTTTCCCAATCTGGGAACGGTTCTATGGTAACAACAGGATATTCTTTTGGGAATGAGTATCTCATTCTTGATGCACTATTACTTCTTTACTGTATCCTTCGCACCCTCACATTGAGGAATTAACACAGAAATTGCGTCGCATTGTAATACATGGTTTCTATGTCTTCTCTTTCCCAATCAGGGAACGTTTCTACGGCAATGACAGGATTTTCTTTTGGGGACGAGTATCTCGTTCCCGATGCACTATTTCTTCTTTACTGTATCCCTCGCACTTTCACATTGACGAATTAACACAGGAATTGCGTTGCAAAGAAATACATTGTGTTCCAAGCCTTCTCTTTCCCAAATTAGGCACGTTTCTACGGCAACGACAGGATATTCTTTTCGGGACTAGTATCTCGTTACCGATGCACCATTTTTTCTTTACTGTATCCCTCTCCCTCTCATATTGAAGAATTAACACAGGAATTACGTCGCAATAAAATTCATTCTGTTCCATGCCTTCTCTTTCCGAATCTAGGAACGTTTCTACGGCAACGACAGGACTTTGTTTTTGGGGTCGAGCATCACCTTTCCCAAGCACTATTTCTTTTTTACTGTATCCCTCGCACCCTCACATTGAGGAAGTAACACAGAAATTGCGTCGCAATGAAATACATTGGGTTCCATGCGTACTCTTTCCCAATCTGGGAACGTTTCTACGGCAACGACAGGATTTTCTTTTGGGGACGAGTTTCTCGTTCCCGATGCACTATTTCTTCATTATTGTATCCCTCGCACTGTCACATTGAGGAATTAACACAGAAATTGCGTCGCAATAAAGTGCATTGTGTTTCATGCCTTCTCCTTCGCAAACTAGGAACGTTTCCACGGCAACGGCTCGATTTTGTTTTGGTGTCGAGGATCTCTGTTCCGAAGCACTATTTCTTCTTTACTATATCCCTCGCACCCTCACATTAAGCAATTAACCCAGTAATTGCGTCGCAATGAAATACATTGTGTTCCACGCCTTCTCTTTCCGAATCTGGGATCGTTTCTACGGCAACGACAGGATCTTCTTTTGGGGACGAATATCACGTTCCCGATGCACTATTTCTTCTTTACTGTATCCCTCACACCCTCACATTGACGAATTAACACAGAAATTGCCTCGCAATGAATTACATTGTGTTCCATGCCTTCTCTTTCCGAATCTAGGATCGTTTCTACGGCAACGACAGGATCTTCTTTTGGGGACGAACATCACGTTCCCGATGCACTATTTTTTCTTTACTGTATCCCTCGCACCCTCACATTGAGGAATTAACACAGAAACTGCGTCGCAATGAAATACATTGGGTTCCATGCCTTCTCTATCCCAATCCGGGAACATTTCTATGGCAACGACTGGATTTTGTTTTCGGGTTGAGGACCTCTTTTCCGATGCATTATTTCTTCTTTACTGTATTCCTCGCATCCTCACATTGAGTAATTGTCACAGAAATTGCGTAACAATGAAATACATTATGTTGCACGCCTTCTCTTTCCCAATCTGGGAACGTTTCCACGGCAACGACAGGATTTTCTTTTTAGGACGAGTATGTCGATCCCGATGTACTATTTCTTCATTATTGTATCCCTCGCACTCTCACATTGAGGAATTGACACAGAAATTGCGTCGCAAGAAAATACATTGTGTTTCATTCCTTCTCCTTCGCAATCTAGGAACGTTTCCACGGCAAAGACAGGATTTTTTTTGGGGTCGAGGATCTCCTTTCCGATTCACTATATCTTCTTCAGTGTATCCCTCGCACCCTCACATTGACGAATTAACACAGAAATTCCGTCGCAATGAAATACATTGTGTTCCACTCCTTCTCTTTCCCAATCTGGTAACGTATCCACAGCAACGACAGGATTTTCTATTGGGGACGAGTATCTCGTTCCCGATGCACTAATTCTTCTTTACTGTATCCCTCGCACTCTCACATTGAAAAATTAACAGAGAAATTGCGCCGCAATGATATACATTGTGTTTCATGCCTTCTCTTTCCCAATCTGGGAACATTTCTACGGCAACGAAAGGATCTTCTTTTGGGGACGAGTATCTCGATCCCGATGCACTATTTCTTCTTTACTGTATCCCTCGCACCCTCACATTGACGAATTAACACAGAAATTGCGTCGCAATGAAATACATTGTGTTCCATGCCTTCTCTTTCCGAATCTGGGATCGTTTCTACGGCAACGACAGGATCTTCTTTTGGGGACGAATATCACGTTCCCGATGCACTATTTCTTCTTTACTGTAACACTCTCCTCTCACATTGAGGAGTTAACACAGAAATGGCGTCGCAATGAAATACATTGGGTTCCATGCCTTCTCTATCCCAATCCGGAAACGTTTCTATGGCAACTACTGGATTTTGTTTTCGGGTCGAGGACCTCTTTTCCGATGCACTATTTCTTCTTTACTGTATTCCTCCCATCCTCACATTGAGTAATTGTCACAGAAATTGCGTCGCAATGAAATACATTATGTTGCACGCCTTCTCTTTCCCAATCTGCGAATGTTTCTACGGCAACGACAGGATTTTCTTTTGGGGACGAGTATCTCGTTCCCAATGCACTATTTCTTCATTACTGTATCCCTCGCACTCTCACATTGAGGAATTAACACAGAAATTGCGTCGCAATAAAATACATTGTGTTTCATGCCTTCTCCTTCGCAATCTAGGAACGTTTCCACTTCAACCGACAGGATTTTGTTTTGGGTCGAGGATCTCCTTTCCGATGCACTATTTCTTCTTTACTGTATCCCTTGCACCCTCACATTGACGAATTAACACAGAAATGGCGTCGCAATGAAATACATTGTGTTCCATGCCATCTTTTTACCAATCTGGGAACGGTTCTATGGCAACGACAGGATTTTCTTTTGGGAACGAGTATCTCGTTCTTGATGCACCATTTCTTCTTTACTGTATCCCTCACAACCTCACATTGAGGAATTACACAGAAATTGCGTCGAAATTTAATACAATGGGTTCCATGCCTCCTCTTTCGCAATCTCGAGACGTTTCTATGGCAACGGCAGGATTTTCCTTTGGCGACGAGTATCTCGTTTCCGACGACCAGTTTCTTCCTTACTGTATCCCCCGCACCCTAACATTGAGGAATTGTCACAGAGATTCCGTCGCAATGATATACGTTTTGTTCCATGCCTTCTCTTTCCCAATCTAGGAACGTTTCTACCGCAATGACAGTATTTTGTTTTTGGGTCGAGGATCTCCTTTCCGATGCAGTATTTCTACTTTACTGCATCCCTCGCGACCTCACAATGAGGAATTAACACAGAAATTGCGTTTCAATGACATAAATTGTGTTTCATACCTTCTCTTTACCAATCTGGGAACGTTTCTACGGCAACAAAAGGATTTCTTTTGGGGACGAGTAACTCGTTCTTGATGGACTATTTTTCTTTACTGTAACCCTCGCACTCTCACATTGACGAATTAACACAGAAATAGCATCGCAATTAAATTCATTGTGTTCCATGTCTTCTCTTTTCCAATCTAGGAACGTTTCTACAGCAACGACATGATTTTCTATTGGGGACGAGTATCTCGTTCCCGATGCACTATTTCTGCCTTACTGTATCCCTCGCAATCTCACTTTGACGAATTAACAAAGAAATTGCGTCGCAATGAAATACATTGTGTTCCATGCCTTCTCCTTCCCACTCTGGGAACTTTTCTACAGCAACGACGGGATTTTCCTTTGGGGACTAGTATCTCGTTTTCAATGCACTATTTCTTCTTTACTGTATCCCTCGCACCCTCACATTGACGAATTAACACAGAAATTGCGTCGCAATAAAATACATTGTGTTCCATGCCTTCTCTTTCCGAATCTGGGATCGTTTCTACGGCAACGACAGGATCTTCTTTTGGGGACGAATATCACGTTCCCGATGCACTATTTCTTCTTTACTGTATCACTCGCACCCTCACATTGAGGAATTAACACAGAAATTGCGGCGCAATGAAATAAATTGGGTTCCATGCCTTCTCTATCCCAATCCGGGAACGTTCCTATGGCAATGACTGGATTTTGTTTTCGGGTCGAGGACCTCTTTTCCGATGTACTATTTCTTCTTTACTGTATTCCTCGCATCCTCACATTGAGTAATTGTCACAGAAATTGCGTCGCAATGAAATACATTATGTTGCACACTATCTCTTTCCCAATTTGGGAACGTTTCTACGGCAACGACAGGATTTTCTTTTGGGGACGACTATCTCGTTCCCGATGCTTATTTCTTCTTTACTGTATCCCTCGCACTCTCTCATTGACGAATTAACACAGAAATAGCGTTGCAATGAAATACATTGTGTTCCATACCTTCTCTTTCCCAATCTGGGAGCGGTTCTATGGTAACAACAGGATATTCTTTTGGGAATGATTATCTCATTCTTGATGCACTATTCCCTCTTTACTGTATCCCTCGCACCCTCACATTGAGGAATTAACACAGAAATTGCGTCGCATTGTAATACATGGATTCCATGTCTTCTCTTTCTCAATCTGGGAACGTTTCTACGGCAACGACAGGAATTTCTTTTGGGGACGAGTATCTCGTTCCTGATGCAATATTTCTTCTTTACTGTATCGCTCGCACTCTCACATTGACGAATTAAGACAGGAATTGCGTTGCAAAGAAATACATTGTGTTCCATGCCTTCTCTTTCCCAATCTAGGAACGTTTCTACGGCAACGACTGTATTTTGTTTTTGGGTAGAGGATCTCTTTTCCGATGCACTATTTCTTCTTTACTGTATTCCTTGCATCCTCACGTTGAGTAATTGTTACAGAAATTGCGTCGCAATGACATACATTGTGTTCCACACAATCTCTTTCCGAATCTGGGAAAGTTCGTACGGCAACGACAGGATTTTCTTTTGGGGACGTCTTTCTCGTTCCCGATGCACTATTTCTTCATTATTGTATCCCTCGCACTCTCACATTGAGGAATTAACACAGAAATTGCGTCGCAATAAAGTACATTGTGTTTCATGCCTTCTCCTTCGCAATCTAGGAACGTTCCCACAGCAACGTCTGGATTTTGTTTTGGTGTCGAGGATCTCTGTTCCGAAGCACTATTTCTTCTTTACTATATCCCTCGCACCCTCACATTGAGCAATTAACCCAGAAATTGCGTCGCAATGAAATACATTGTGTTCCACGCCTTCTCTTTCCGAATCTGGGAACGTTTCTACGGCAACGACAGGATTTCCTTTTGGGGCCGAGGATCTCCATTCCTAAGAACTATTTCTTCTTTACTGTATCCCTCGCACTCTCACATTGAGGAATTAACACAGAAATAGCGTCGCCTAAAATACATTGTGATCCATGCCTTCTCCTTCGCAATCTAGGATCAGTTCTCTGGCAACGACAGGATTTTTTTTTGCGGTCGAGGATCTCCTTTCCGATGCACTATTTCTTCTTTACTGTATCCCTCGCACCCTCACATCGACGATTTAACATAGAAATGGCGTCGCAATAAAATACATTGTGTTCCATGCCTTCTCTTTCCCAATCTCGAAACGTTTCTACGGCAACGACAGGATTTTCCTTTGGGGACGAGTATCTTGTTCCCGATGAACTGTTTCTTCTTTACTATATCCCTCGCACTCTCACATAGACGAATTAGCACAGAAATAGCATCGCAATGGTATACGTTTTGTTCCATGCATTCTCTTTCCCAATCTAGGAACGTTTCTACGGTAATGACAGTATTTCGTTTTTGGGTGCGAGGATCTCCTTTCCGATGCACTATTTCTTCTTCACTGCATCCCTCGCACCCTCACATTGAGGAATTAACACAGAAATTGCGTTGCAATGACATAAATTGTGTTCCATACCTTCTCTTTACCAATCTGGGAACGTTTCTACGGCAACAAAAGATTTTCTTTGGGGACGAGTATCTCGTTCCCGATGCACTATTTCTTCTTTACTGTATCCCTCGCACCCTCACATTGAGCAATTAACCCAGAAATTGCGTCGCAATGAAATACATTGTGTTCCATGCCTTCTCTTTCCGAATCTGGGATCGTTTCTACGGCAACGACAGGATCTTCTTTTGGGGACGAATATCACGTTCCCGATGCACTATTTTTTCTTTACTGCATCCCTCGCACCCTCACATTGAGGAATTAACACAGAAACTGCGTCGCAATGAAATACATTGGGTTCCATGGCTTCTCTATCCCAATCCGGGAACGTTTCTATGGCAAAGACTGGATTTTGTTTTCGGGTTGAGGACATCTTTTCCGATGCACTATTTCTTCTTTACTGTATTCCTCGCATCCTCACATTGAGTAATTGTCACAGAAATTGCGTCGCAGTGAAATACATTATGTTGCACGACTTCTCTTTCCCAATCTGGGAATGTTTCCACGGCAACGACAGGATTTTCTTTTGGGGACGAGTATGTCGTTCCCGATGCACTATTTCTTCATTATTGTATCCCTCGTACTCTCACATTGAGGAATTGACACAGAAATTGCGTCGCAAGAAAATACATTGTGTTTCATTCCTTCTCCTTCGCAATCTAGGAACGTTTCCATGGCAAAGACAAGATTTTTTTTGGGGTCGAGGATCTCTTTTCCGATGCACTATATCTTCTTCACTGTATCCCTCGCACCCTCACATTGACGAATTAACACAGAAATGGCGTCGCAATAAAATACATTGTTTTCCATGCCTTGTCTCTCCCAATCTCGGAACGTTTCTGCGGCAACGACAGGAATTTCCTTTGGGGACGAGTCTCTCGTTCCTGAAGAACTATTTCTTCTTTACTGTATCCCTCGCACCCTCACATTGAGGAATTTTCACAGAAATTCCGTCGCAATGAAATACATTGTGTTCCACTCATTCTCTTTCCCAATCTGGTAACGTATCTACGGCAACGACAGGATTTACTTTTGGGGACGAGTATCTCGTTCCCGATGCACTAATTCTTCTTTACTGTATCCCTCGCACTCTCACATTGAAAAATTAACACAGAAATTGCGCAGCAATGAAATACATTGTGTTGCATGCCTTCTGTTTCCCAATCTGGGAACATTTCTACGGCAACGAAAGGATCTGCTTTTGGGGACGAGTATCTCGATCCCGATGCACTATTTCTTCTTTACTGTATCCCTCGCACCCTCACATTGACGAATTAACACAGAAATTGCGTCGCAATGAAATACATTGTGTTGCATGCCTTCTGTTTCCCAATCTGGGAACATTTCTACGGCAACGAAAGGATCTGCTTTTGGGGACGAGTATCTCGATCCCGATGCACTATTTCTTCTTTACTGTATCCCTCGCACCCTCACATTGACGAATTAACACAGAAATTGCGTCGCAATGAAATACATTGTTTTCCATGCCTTCTCTTTCCGAATCTGGGATCGTTTCTACGGCAACGACAGGATCTTCTTTTGGGGACGAATATCACGTTCCCGATGCACTATTTCTTCTTTACTGTATCACTCGCCCCTCACATTGAGGAATTAACAGAGATATTGCGCCTCAATGAAATACATTGGGTTCCATGCCTTCTCTATCCCAATCCGGGAGCGTTCCTATGGCAACGACTGGATTTTGTTTTCGGGTCGAGGACCTCTTTTCCGATGCACTATTTCTTCTTTACTGTATTCCTCGCATCCTCACATTGACTAATTGTCACAGAAAATGCGTCGCAATGATATACATTATGTTGCACGCCTTCTCTATCCCAATCTAGAAACGTTTCTACGGCAACGACAGGATTTTCTTTTGGGGACGAGTATCTCGTTCCCGATGCACTATTTCTTAATTACTGTATCCCTCGCACTCTCACATTGAGGAATTAACACAGAAATTGCGTCGCAATAAAATACATTGTGTTTCATGCCTTCTCCTTCGCAATCTATCAACGTTTCCACGGCAACGACAGGATTTTTTTTTTTTGGGTCGAGGATCTCCTTTCCAATGCATTATTTCTTCTTTACTGTATCCCTTGCACACTCAGATTGACGAATTAACGCAGAAATGGCGTCGCAATAAAATACATTGTTTTCCATGCCTTCTCTTTCCCAATCTCGGAACGTTTCTACGGCAACGACAGGAATTTCCTTTGGTGACGAGTATCTCGTTCCTGATGAACTATTCCTTCTTTACTGTATCCCTCGCACTCTCACATTGTCGAATTAACACATAAATAGCGTCGCAATGATATACGTTTTGTTCCATGCCTTCTCTTTCCCAATCTAGGAAAGTTTCTGCAGTAACTACCGGATTTTGTTTTGGGGACGAGTATCTCGTTCCCGATGAACAATTTCTTCTTTACTCTATCCCTCGAACTCTAACATTCAGGAATTAACACAGAAATTGCGTCGCAATGAAATACATTGCGTTCCATGCCATCTCTTTCCTAATCTGGGAACGGTTCTATGGCAACGACAGGATTTTCTTTTGGGAATGAGCATCTCGTTCTTGACGCACTATTTCTTCTTTACTGTATCCCTCTCAACCTCACATTGAGGAATTAACACAGAAATTGCGTCTAAATGTAATACATTGGGTTCCATGCCTCCTCTTTCGCAATCTCGAGACGTTTCTATGGCAACGGCAGGATTTTCCTTTGGCGACGAGTATCTCGTTCCCGATGATCTGTTTCTTCTTTACTGTATCCCCCGCACCCTCACATTGAGGAATTCTCACAGAAATTCCGTCGCAATGATATACGTTTTGTTCCATGCCTTCTCTTTCCCAATCTAGGATCGTTTCTACTGCAATGACAGTATTTTGTTTTTGGGTCGAGGATTTCCTTTCCGATGCACTATTTCTTCTTTACTGCATCCCTCGCCACCTCACATTGAGGAATTAACACAGAAATTGCGTTACAATGACATAAATTGTGTTCCATACCTTCTCTTTACCAATCTGGGAACGTTTCTACGGCAACAAAAGGATTTCCTTTGGGGACGAGTATCTCGTTCCCGATGCACTATTTCTTCTTTACTGTATCCCACGCACTCTCACATTGACGAATTAACACAGAAATAGCGTCGCAATTAAATTGATTGTGTTCCATGTCTTGTCTTTCCGAATCTAGGAACGTTTCTACGGCAACGACAGGACTTGGTTTTGGGGTCGAGCATCACCTTTCCCAAGCACTATTTCTTTTTTACTGTATCCCTCGCACCCTCACATTGAGGAAGTAACACAGAAAATGCGTCGCAATGAAATACATTGGGTTCAATGCGTTATCTTTCCCAATCTGGGAACGTTTCTACGGCAACGACTGTATTTTGTTTTTGGGTAGAGGATCTCTTTTCCGATGCACTATTTCTTCTTTACTGTATTCCTTGCATCCTAACGTTTAATTGTCACAGAAATTGCGTCGCAATGACATACATTGTGTTCCACGCATTCTCTTTCCGAATCTGGGAAAGTTTGTACGGCAACGACAGGATTTTCTTTTGGGGACGTGTTTCTCGTTCCCGATGCACTATTTCTTCATTATTGTATCCCTCGCACTCTCACATTGAGGAATTAACACAGAAATTGCGTCGCAATAATGTACATTGTGTTTCATGCCTTCTTCTTCGCAATCTAGGAACGTTCCCACAGCAACGTCTGGATTTCCTTTCGGGGTCGAGGATCTCCATTCCGAAGCACTATTTCTTCTTTACTGTATCCCTCGCACCCTCACATCGACGGTTTAACACAGAAATGGCGTCGCAATAAAATACATTGTGTTCCATGCCTTCTGTTTCCCAATCTCGACCGTATCTACGGCAACGACAGGATTTTCCTTTGGGGACGAGTATCTTGTTCCCCATGAACTGTTTCTTCTTTACTATATCCCTCGCACTCTCACATAGACGAATTAGCACAGAAATAGCATCGCAATGATATACGTTTTGTTCCATGCATTCTCTTTCCCAATCTAGGAACGTTTCTACGGTAATGACAGTATTTCGTTTTTGGGTCGAGGATCTCCTTTCCGATGCACTATTTCTTCTTCACTGCATCCCTCGCACCCTCACATTGACGAATTAACACAGAAATTGCGTCGCAATGAAATACATTGTGTTCCATGCCTTCTCTTTCCGAATCTGGGATCGTTTCTACGGCAACGACAGGATCTTCTTTTGGGGACGAATATCACGTTCCCGATGCACTATTTTTTCTTTACTGTATCCCTCGCACCCTCACATTGAGGAATTAACACAGAAACTGCGTCGCAATGAAATACATTATGTTCCATGCCTTCTCTATCCCAATCCGGGAACGTTTCTATGGCAAAGACTGGATTTTGTTTTCGGGTTGAGGACCTCTTTTCCGATGCACTATTTCTTCTTTACTGTATTCCTCTCATCCTCACATTGAGTAATTGTCACAGAAATTGCGTCGCAATGAAATACATTATGTTGCACGCCTTCTCTTTCCCAATCTGGGAACGTTTCCACGGCAACGACAGGATTTTCTTTTGGGGACGAGTATGTCGTTCCCGATGCACTATTTCTTCATAATTGTATCCCTCGCACTCTCACATTGAGGAATTGACAAAGAAATTGCGTCGCAAGAAAATACATTGTGTTTCATTCCTTCTCCTTCGCAATCTAGGAACGTTTCCACGGCAAAGACAGGAATTTTTTTGGGGTCGAGGATCTCCTTTCCGATGCACTATATCTTCTTCACTGTATCCCTCGCACCCTCACATTGACGAATTAACACAGAAATGGCGTCGCAATAAAATACATTGTTTTCCATGCCTTGTCTTTTCCAATCTCGGAACGTTTCTACGGCAACGACAGGAATTTCCTTTGGGGACGAGTATCTCGTTCCTGATGAACTATTTCTTCTTTACTGTATCTCTCGCACTCTCACATTGTCGAATTAACACATAAATAGCGTCGCAATGATATACGTTTTGTTCCATGCCTTCTCTTTCCCAATATAGGAATGTTTCTACAGCAATGTCAGTATTTTCTTTATGGGTCGAGGATCTCCTTTCCGAGGCACTATTTCTTCTTTACTGCATCCCTCGCACCCTCACATTGAGGAATTGTTACAGAAATTCCGTCGCAATGGAATACATTGTGTTCCACTCATTCTCTTTCCACTCTAGGAAATTTCTGCAGCAACGACCGGATTTTGTTTTGGGGACGAGTATCTCGTTCCCGATGAACAATTTCTTCTTTACTCTATCCCTCGAACTCTAACATTCAGGAATTAACACAGAAATTGCGTCGCAATGAAATACATTGTGTTCCATGCCATCTCTTTCCCAATCTGGGAACGGTTCTATGGCAACGACAGGATATTCTTTTGGGAATGAGCATCTCGTTCTTGACGCACTATTTCTTCCTTACTGTATCCCTCACAACCTCACATTGAGGAATTAACACAGAAATTGCGTCGAAATGTAAAACATTGGGTTCCATGCCTCCTCTTTCGCAATCTCGAGGCATTTCTATGGCAACCGCAGGATATTCCTTTGGCGACGAGTATCTCGTTCCCGATGAACTGTTTCTTCTTTACTGTATCCCCCGCACCCTCACATTGAGGAATTCTCACAGAAATTCCGTCGCAATGATATACGTTTTGTTCCATGCCTTCTCTTTCCCAATCTAGGAACGTTTCTACCGCAATGACAGTATTTTGTTTTTGGGTCGAGGATTTCCTTTCCGATGCACTATTTCTTCTTTACTGCATCCCTCGCCACCTCACATTGAGGAATTAACACAGAAATTGCGTTACAATGACATAAATTGTGTTCCATACCTTCTCTTTACCAATCTGGGAACGTTTCTACGGCAACAAAAGGATTTCTTTTGGGGACGAGTATCTCGTTCCCGATGCACTATTTCTTCTTTACTGTATCCCTCGCACTCTCACATTAACACAGAAATAGCGTCGCAATTAAATTCGTTGTGTTCCATGTCTTTTCTTTCCCAATCTAGGAACGTTTCTACAGCAACGACATGATTTTCTTTTGGGGACGAGTATCTCGTTCCCGATGCACTATTTCTGCCTTACTGCATCCCTCGCAATCTCACATTGACGAATTAACAAAGAAATTGCGTCGCAATGAAATACATTGTGTTCCATGCCTTCTCCTTCCCAATCTGGGAACTTTTCTACGGCAACGACGGGATTTTCCTTTGGGGACGAGTATCTCGTTCCCGATGACCTATTTTTACTTTACTGTATCCCTGGCTCTCTCACATTGACGAATGAACACGGAAATTGCGTCGCAATGAAATACATTGTGTTCCATGCCTTCTCTTTCCCAATCTGGGAATGTTTCTACGGGAACGACAGGATTTTCTTTGGTGGACGAGTATCGCGTCCCCGATGTTCTACTTTTTCTTTACTGTATCCCTCGCACTTTCACATTGACGAATTAACAGAGAAATTGCGTCGCAATGAGATACATTGTGTTCCATGCCGTCTCTTTCCCATTCTGGGAACGTTTCTACGGCATCGACAGGATTTTCTTTTGGGGACGAGTATCTCGTTCCCGATGAACTATTTCTACTTGACTGTATCCCTCGCACTCTCACATAGATGGATGAACATAGAAATTGCGTCGCAATGAAATACATTGTGTTCCATGCGTTCTCTTTCCCAATCTGGGAACGTTTCTACGGCAACAACAGGATTCTTTTTGGGGACGAGTATCTCTTTCCCGATGCACTATTTCTTCTTTACTGTATCCCTTGCACTACCACATTAACGTATTAACACAGAATTTGCGTCGAAATGAAATACATTGTATTGCATGCGTTCTCTTTCCCAATCTGGGAACGCTTCTACGACAACGAAAAGATTTTTTTTTTGGGGACGAGTATCTCGGTCCCGATGCACTATTTCTTCTTTATTCCTGTATCTCTCGCACTCTCACATTAACGAATTGAAACAGAAAATGCGTCCCAATGAAATGCATTGTGTTCCATGCCTTCTCTTTCCCGATTTGGTAACGTTTCTACGGCAACGAAAAATCTTCTTATGGGGACGAGTATCTCGATCCCGATGCAATATTTCTTCCTTACTGTATCTCTCGCACTCTCACATTGACGATTAGAAACAGAAATTGCGTCGCAATGAAATACATTGTGTTCCATGCCCTCTCTTTCCCGATCTGGTAACGTTTCTACGGCAACGAAAGGCTCTTCTTTTGGGGACGAGTATCTCGACCCCCATGCAATATTTCTTCCTTACTGTATCTCTCGCACTCTCACATTGACGATTAGAAACAGAAATCGCTTCGCAATGAAATACATTGTGTTCCATGCCATCTCTTTCCCAATCTGGGAACGTTTCCACGGCATCGACGGGATTTGGTTTTGGGGTCCTCGATCTCCTTTCCTATGAACTATTTCTTCATTACTGTATCCCTCGCACCCTCACATTGAGGGATTAACACAGAAATCGCGTCGCAACGAAATACATTGTGATCCATGCCTTCTCTTTCCCAATCTGGGAACATTTCTACGGCAACGACAGGATTTTCTTTTGGGGACGAGTATCTCGTTCCCGATGAACTATTTCTTCTTTACTATATCCCTCGCACCCTCACATTGACGAATTAACACAGAAATTGCGTCGCAATGAAATACATTGTGTTCCATGCGTCCTCTTTCCCAGTCTGGGAACGTTCCTACGGCAACGCCAGGATTAAGATTTGGGGTCGAGCATCTCCTTTCCGATGCACTATTTCTTCTTTACTGTATCCCTCGCTTTCTCACATTGACGAATTAACACAGAAATTGTGACGCAATGTAATACATTGTGTTCCTTGCCTTCTCTTTCCCAATCTGGGAACGTCTCTATAGCAGCGACAGGATTTTCTTTCTGGGACGAGTATCTCGTTTCCGATTATTTATTTCTTCTTTACTGTATTCCTCGCACTCTCTCATTGACGATTTAAAACAGAAATTGTGTCGCCATAAAATACATTGTTTTCCATACCTTCTCTTTCCCAATCTGGGAACGTTTCCACGGCAACGACGGGATTTGGTTTTGGAGTACAGGATCTCCTTTCCGATGAACTATTTCTTCGTTACTCAATCCCTCGCAACCTCACATTGTGGAATTAACACACAAATCGCGTCGCAATGAAATACATTGTGTTCCATGCCTTCTCTTTCCCAATCTGGGAACGTTTCCACGGCAACGACAGGATTTTCTTTTGGGGACGAGTATCTCATTCCCCATGCACTATTCCTTTTTTTACTGTATCCCTCGCACTTTCACATACACGAATGAACTCAGAAATTGCGTCGCATTGAAATACATTGTGTTCCATGCCTTCTCTTTCCCAATCTGGGACAGTTTATACGGGAACGAAAGATTTCCTTTGGGGACGGGTATCTCGTTCCCGATGCACTATATCTTCTTTACTGTATCCATCGCACTCTCACAATGACGAATTAACAGAGAAAATGCGTGGCAATGAAATACATTGTGTTCCATGCCTTCTCTTTCCCAATCTGGGACAGTTTATACGGGAACGAAAGATTTCCTTTGGGGACGGGTATCTCGTTCCCGATGCACTATATCTTCTTTACTGTATCCATCGCACTCTCACAATGACGAATTAACAGAGAAAATGCGTGGCAATGAAATACATTGTGTTCCATGCCTACTCTTTCCCAATCTGGGAACTTTTCTACGGCATCGACAGGATTTTCTTTTGGGGACGAGTATCTCGTTCCCGATGAACTATTTCTTTTTTACTGCATCCCTCGCACTCTCATATTGACGAATTAACAGAGAAATTGCGTCGCAATGAAATACATTGTTTTCCATCCCTCCTCTTTCCCAACCTGTGAACGTTTCTACAGGAACGACAGGATTTTATTTTGGGGACGGGTATCTCGTTCCCGATGAACTATTTCTTCTTTACTGTATCGATCGCAATCTCACAATGATGAATTAACAGAGAAAACGCGTGGCAATGAAATACATGGTGTTCCATGCCTTCTCTTTCCGAATCTGGGAACGTTTCTATGGCAACTACAGGATTTTTTTGGGGACGAGTATCTCTTTCCCGATGCACTATTTCTTCTTTACTGAATCCCTTGCACTACCACATTGACGTATTAACATAGAATTTCGTCGAAATGAAATACATTGTATTCCATACGTTCTCTTTCCCAACCTGGGAACGCTTCTATGACAACGAAAAGATTTTTTTTTGGGAACGAGTATCTCGTTCCCGATGCACTATTTCTTTCTTATTCCTGTATCTCTCGCACTGTCACATTGACGAATTGAAACAGAAAATGCGTCCCAATGAAATACATTGTGTTCCATGTCTTCTCTTTCCCAATCTGGGAACGTTTCTGCGGCAACGAAAGGATATTCTTTTGGGGACGAGTATCTCGATCCCGATGCCCAATTTCTTCCTTACTGTATCTCTCGCACTCTCACATTGACGATTAGAAACAGAAATAGCGTCCCAATGAAATACATTGTGTTCCATCCCTTCTCTTTCCCAATCTGAGAACGTTTCTACAGCAACGACAGGATTTAGATTTTGGGTCGAGCAACTCCTTTCCGATGCACCATTTCTTCGTTACTGTATCCCTCGCATCCTCACATTGACGAATTGAAACAGAAATTGCGTCGCAATGAAATAGATTGTGTTCCAAGCCTTCTCTTTCCCGATCTGGAAACGTTTCTACGGCAACGAAAGGATCTTCTTTTGGGGACGAGTATCTTGATCCCGATGCAATATTTCTTCCTTACTGTATCTCCCGCACTCTCACATTGATGAATAAAAACAGAAATTGCGTCGCAATGAAATACATTGTGTTCCATGCCTTCTCTTTCCCAACCTGGGAATGTTTCTACGGCAACGACAGGATTTTCTTTTTGGGTCAAGTATCTTGTTCCCGATGAATCATTCCTTTTTTTACTGTATCCCTGGCACATCCACATTGACGAATGAACACAGAATTTGCGTCGCAATGAATTACATTGTGTTCCATGACTTCTGTTTCCGAATTTTTGGAACGTTTCTACGGCAACGACAGGATTTTTTTTTTTTTTGGGGGACGAGTATCTCGTTCCCGATGAACTATTTCTTCTTTATGTATCCTTCGCACTCTCACATTGCCGAATTAACACAGAAATATCGTCGCAATGAAATACATTGTGTTCCATGAGTTCTCTTTCCCAATCTATGAAAGTTTCTACGGCAACGACAGGATTTAGATTTCGGGTCGAGCATCTCCTTTCCGATGCACCATTTCTTCGTTACTGTATCCCTCGCACCCTCACTTTGACCAATTAACACAGAAATAGCGTCGCTATGAAATACATTGTGTTCCGTGCCTTCTCTTTCCCACTCTGGGAAAGTTTCAGCGGCAACGGAAGGATCTTCTTTTGGGGACGAGTATCTCGATCCCGATGCACTATTTCTTCCTTACTGTATCTCACGCACTCTCACATTGACGAATAAAAGCAGAAGTTGCGTCCCAATGAAATACATTGTGTTCCATGCCTTCTTTTCCAAACTGGGAACGTTTCTACGGCAACGACAGGATTTAGATTTCGGGTCGAGCATCTCCTTTCCGATGCACCATTTCTTCGTTACTGTATCCCTCGCAACATCACATTGACGAATTAACACAGAAATTGCGTCGCAATGAAATACATTGTGTTCCATGCCTTCTCTTTCCCAATCTGGGATCGTTTCTATAGCAACGACAGGATTTTCTTTTGGGGACGAGTATCTCGTTGCCGATTAACTATTTCTTCTTTACTGTATCCCTCGCACTCTCACATTGACGAATTAACAGAGGAATTGCGTCGCAATGAAATACATTGTGTTCCATGCCTTCTCGTTCCCAATCAGGGATCGTTTCTACGGCTACGACAGGATATTCTTTCGGGGACGAGTATCTCGTTTCCGATTATTTATTTCTTCTTTACTGTATTCCTCGCACTCTCTCATTGACGATTTAA
The DNA here is from genome assembly GCF_023898315.1 of Schistocerca nitens. NCBI lineage: Eukaryota > Metazoa > Arthropoda > Insecta > Orthoptera > Acrididae > Schistocerca > Schistocerca nitens. Next base: position 6,789,225 of record NC_064618.1, on the reverse strand, counting down.
AACAGAAATTGTGTCGCCATAAAATACATTGTTTTCCATACCTTCTCTTTCCCCATCTGGGAACGTTTCCACGGCAACGATGGGATTTGGTTTTGGAGTACAGGATCTCCTTTCCGATGAACTATTTCTTCGTTACTCAATCCCTCGCAACCTCACATTGTGGAATTAACACACAAATCGCGTCGCAATGAAATACATTGTGTTCCATGCCTTCTCTTTCCAAATCTGGGAACGTTTCCACGGCAACGACAGGATTTTCTTTTGGGGACGAGTATCTCATTCCCCATGCACTATTCCTTTTTTTACTGTATCCCTGGCACTTTCACATACACGAATGAACTCAGAAATTGCGTCGCATTGAAATACATTGTGTTCCATTCCTTCTCTTTCCCAATCTGGGAAAGTTTCTACGGGAACGAAAGATTTCCTTTGGGGAAGGGTATCTCGTTCCCGATGCACTATATCTTCTTTACTGTATCCATCGCACTCTCACAATGACGAATTAACAGAGATAATGCGTGGCAATGAAATACATTGTGTTCCATGCCTACTCTTTCCCAATCTGCGAACGTTTCCACGGCTACGACAGAATTTTCTTTTGGGGACGAGTATCTCGTTCCCGATGAACTATTCCTTTTTTTACTGTATGCCTCGCACTTTCACATTGACGAATGGAAACAGTAATTGCGACGCAATGAAATACATTGTGTTCCGTGCCTTCTCCTTCCGAATGTGGGAACGTTTCTACAGCAATGACCGGATTTTCTCTTGGGGTTGAGTATCTCGTTCCCGATGAACTATTTCTTCTTTACTGTATCCTCGCACTCTCACATTGACTAATTAAAAAAGAAGTTGCGTCGCCATAAAATACACAGTGTTCCAAGCCATCTCCTTCCCAATCTGCGAACAGTTCCACGGCAAAGACGGGATTGGTTTTGGGGTCCATGATCCCCTTTCCGATGAACTATTTCTTCATTACTGTATCCCTAGCACCCTCACATTGAGGAATTAACACAGAAATCGCGTCGCAATGAAGTACATTGTGTTCGATGCCTTCTCTTTCCCAATCTGGGAACGTTTCTACGGCATCGACAGGATTTTCTTTTGGGGACGAGTATCTCGTTCCCGATGAACTATTTCTTTTTTACTGCATCCCTCGCACTCTCACATTGACGAATTAACACAGAAGTTGCGTCGCAATGAAATACATTGTTTTCCATCCCTCCTCTTTCCCAACCTGTGAACGTTTCTACGGGAACGACAGGATTTTATTTTGGGGACGGGTATCTCGTTCACGATGAACTATTTCTTCTTTACTGTATCGAACGCACTCTCACAATGACGAATTAACAGAGAAAACGCGTGGCAATGAAATACATGGTGTTCCATGCCTTCTCTTTCCGAATCTGGGAACGTTTCTATGGCAACTACAGGATTTTTTTGGGGACGAGTATCTCTTTCCCGATGCACTACTTCTTCTTTACTGAATCCCTTGCACTACCACATTGACGTATTAACATAGAATTTCGTCGAAATGAAATACATTGTATTCCATACGTTCTCTTTCCCAACCTGGGAACGCTTCTATGACAACGAAAAGATTTTTTTTTGGGAACGAGTATCTCGTTCCCGATGCACTATTTCTTTCTTATTCCTGTATCTCTCGCACTGTCATATTGACGAATTGAAACAGAAAATGCGTCCCAATGAAATACATTGTGTTCCATGTCTTCTCTTTCCCAATCTGGGAACGTTTCTGCGGCAACGAAAGGATATTCTTTTGGGGACGAGTATCTCGATCCCGATGCCCAATTTCTTCCTTACTGTATCTCTCGCACTCTCACATTGACGAATAGAAACAGAAATAGCGTCCCAATGAAATACATTGTGTTCCATCCCTTCTCTTTCCCAATCTGAGAACGTTTCTACAGCAACGACAGGATTTAGATTTTGGGTCGAGCATCTCCTTTCCGATGCACCATTTCTTCGTTACTGTATCCCTCGCATCCTCACATTGACGAATTGAAACAGAAATTGCGTCGCAATGAAATAGATTGTGTTCCAAGCCTTCTCTTTCCCGATCTGGAAACGTTTCTACGGCAACGAAAGGATCTTCTTTTGGGGACGAGTATCTTGATCACGATGCAATATTTCTTCCTTACTGTATCTCCCGCACTCTCACATTGATGAATAAAAACAGAAATTGCGTCGCAATGAAATACATTGTGTTCCATGCCTACTCTTTCCCAACCTGGGAATGTTTCTACGGCAACGACAGGATTTTCTTTTTGGGTCAAGTATCTTGTTCCCGATGAATCATTCCTTTTTTTACTGTATCCCTGGCACATCCACATTAACGAATGAACACAGAATTTGCGTCGCAATGAATTACATTGTGTTCCATGACTTCTGTTTCCGAATTTTTGGAACGTTTCTACGGCAACGACGGGATTTTTTTTTATTTTGGGGGGACGAGTATCTCGTTCCCGATGAACTATTTCTTCTTTATGTATCCTTCGCACTCTCACATTGACGAATTAACACAGAAATATCGTCGCAATGAAATACATTGTGTTCCATGAGTTCTCTTTCCCAATCTATGAAAGTTTCTACGGCAACGACAGGATTTAGATTTCGGGTCGAGCATCTCCTTTCCGATGCACCATTTCTTCGTTACTGTATCCCTCGCACCCTCACATTGACGAATTAACACAGAAATAGCGTCGCTATGAAATACACTGTGTTCCGTGCCTTCTCTTTCCCACTCTGGGAAAGTTTCAGCGGCAACGGAAGGATCTTCTTTTGGGGACGAGTATCTCGATCCCGATGCACTATTTCTTCCTTACTGTATCTCACGCACTCTCACATTGACGAATAAAAGCAGAAGTTGCGTCCCAATGAAATACATTGTGTTCCATGCCTTCTTTTCCAAACTGGGAACGTTTCTACGGCAACGACAGGATTTAGATTTCGGGTCGAGCATCTCCTTTCCGATGCACCATATCTTCGTTACTGTATCCCTCGCACTCTCACATTGACGAATTAACAGAGGAATTGCGTCGCAATGAAATACATTGTGTTCCATGCCTTCTCTTTCCCAATCTGGGATCGTTTCTACGGCTACGACAGGATATTCTTTTGGGGACGAGTATCTCGTTCCCGATGAACTATATCCTCTTTAGTGTATCCCTCGCACTCTCACATTGACGAATTAACACAGAAATTGCGTCGGACTGAAATACATTGTGTTCCATGCCTTCTCCTTCCCAATCTGGGAACAATTCTACGAGAACGACAGGATTTTCTTTTGGGGACGAGTATCTCGTTCCCGATTCACTAATTCTTCTTTACTCTTTCCATCGCACACTCACATTGACGAATTAACAGAGAAATTGCATCGGAATGAAGTACATTGTGTTCCATGCCTTCTCTCCGAATCTTGGAAAGTTTCTATGGCAACTACAGCATTTTTTTTGGGAACGAGTATCTCGTTCACGGTGCACTATTTCTTCTTTACTGTATCCCTCGCACTCTCACAACGACGAATTAATACAGTTATTGCGTCGCAATGAAATAGATTGTGTTCCATGCCCTCTCTTTCCTAATCTGGGAACCTTTCTATATCAACGACATGATTTCCTTTTGAGGACGAGTATGTCGTCCCCGAAACACTATTTCCTCTTTACTGTATGCCTCGCACCCTCAAATTGACAAATTAAAACAGAAATTGTGTCGCAATGAAATACATTGTGTTCCATGCCTCCTCTTTCCCAATCTATGAACGTTTCCACAGCAAAGACAGGATTTTGTTTTCGGGTCGATGATATACTTTCCGAGGCACAATTTCTTCTTTACTGTATCCCTCGCACTCTCACATTGACGATTTAACACAGAAATTGCGTCACAATGAAATACATTGTATTCCATGCCGTCTCTTTCCCAATCTGGGAACCTTTCTCCAGCAACGACAGAATTTTCTTTTGGGGATGGGTGTCTCGTTCCCGATTAACTATTTCTTCTTTACTGTATCCCTCGCAATCTCACATTGACGAATTAACACAGAAATTGCGTCGCCATGAAATACATTGTGTTCCATGCCTTCTCTTTTCCAATCTGGGAACGTTTCTACGGCAACGACAGGATTTTCCTTTGGGGACGAGTATCTCGATCCCGATGAACTATTTTTTCCTTACTGTATCCCTCGCACTCTCATATTGACGAATTAAAACAGAAATTGCGTCGCCATAAAATACATTGTCTTCCATGCCTTTTCTTTTCCAATCTGGGAACGTTTCTACGGCAACGACAGGATTTTCTTTTGGGGAAGAGTATCTCGTTCCCGATGCACTATTTCTTCTTTACTGTATCCCTAGCACTATCACATTGACGAATTAACACAGAATTTACGTCGAAATGAAATACATTGTACTCCATGACTTCTCTTTCCCAATCTGGGAACGTTTCTACAGCAACGAAAGAATTTTATATTGGGGACTTGTATCTCCTTCCCGATGCACTATTTCTTCTTTACTGTATCACTCGCACTCTCACAATGACGAATTGAAATAGAAATTGCATCCCAATGAAATACATTGTGTTCCGTGCCTTCTCTTTCCCGATCTGAGAAAGTTTCTACAGCAACGACAGGATTTTCTTTTGGGGACGAGTATCTCGTTCCCGATGCACTATTTCTTCTTTACTGTATCCCTAGCACTATCACATTGACGAATTAACACAGAATTTACGTCGAAATGAAATACATTGTACTCCATGACTTCTCTTTCCCAATCTGGGAACGTTTCTACAGCAACGAAAGAATTTTATATTGGGGACTTGTATCTCGTTCCCGATGCACTATTTCTTCTTTACTGTATCACTCGCACTCTCACAATGACGAATTGAAATAGAAATTGCATCCCAATGAAATACATTGTGTTCCATGCCTTCTCTTTCCCGGTCTGGGAACGTTTCTACGGCAACTACAGGAATTTCTTTTGGGGACGAGTATCTGCTTCCCGATGCACTATTTCTTCTTTGCTGTATCCCTCGCACTCTCACAACGACGAATTAATACAGTTATTGCGTCGCAATGAAATGGATTGTGTTCCATGCCCTCTCTTTCCTAATCTGGGAACCTTTCTATATCAACGACATGATTTCCTTTTGGGGACGAGTATGTCGTCCCCGATGCACTATTTCCTCTTTACTGTATCCCTCGCACCCTCAAATTGACATATTAAAACAGAAATTGTGTCGCAATGAAATACACTGTGTTCCATGCCTCCTCTTTCCCAATCTGGGAACGTTTGTGCGGCAACGAAAAGATCTTCTTTTGGGGACGAGTATCTCGATCCCGATGCACTATTTCTTCCTTACTGTATCTCTCGCACTCTCACATTGACGAATAAAAACAGAAGTAGCGTCCCAATGAAATACATTGTGTTCCATGACTTCTCTTTTCCAATCTGGGAACGTTTCTACGGCAACGACAGGATTTAGATTTCGGGTCGAGCATCTGCTTTCCGATGCACCATTTCTTCGTTACTGTATCCCTCGCACCCTCACATTGACGAATTAACACAGAAATTGCGTCGCGAAGAAATACATTGTGTTCCATGCCTTCTCTTTCCCGATCTGGGAACGTTTCTACGGCACCGACAGGAATTTCTTTTGGGGACGAGTACCTGCTTTCCGATGCACTATTTCTTGTTTACTGTATCCCTCGCACCCTCACATTGAGGAATTACCACAAAAATTGCATCGCAAAGAAATATATAGGGGTTCCATGCCTTCTCTTTCCCAATCTATGAACGTTTCCACAGCAAAGACAGGATTTTGTTTTCGGGTCGATGATATACTTTCCGAGGCACTATTTCTTCTTTACTGTATCCCTCGCACTCTCACATTGACGATTTAACACAGAAATTGCGTCACAATGAAATACATTGTATTCCATGCCGTCTCTTTCCCAATCTGGGAACGTTTCTCCAGCAACGACAGAATTTTCTTTTGGGGATGAGTGTCACGTTCCCGATTAACTATTTCTTCTTTACTGTATCCCTCGCAATCTCACATTGACGAATTAACACAGAAATTGCGTCGCCATGAAATACATTGTGTTCCATGCCTTCTCTTTTCCAATCTGGGAACGTTTCTACGGCAACGACAGGATTTTCCTTTGGGGACGAGTATCTCGATCCCGATGAACTATTTTTTCCTTACTGTATCCCTCGCACTCTCATATTGACGAATTAAAACAGAAATTGCGTCGCCATAAAATACATTGCCTTCCATGCCTTCTCTTTTCCAATCTGGGAACGTTTCTACGGCAACGACAGGATTTTCTTTTGGGGACGAGTATCTCGTTCCCGATGCACTATTTCCTCTTTACTGTATCCCTTGCACTATCACATTGACGAATTAACACAGAATTTACGTCGAAATGAAATACATTGTATTCCATGACTTCTCTTTCCCAATCTGGGAACGTTTCTACAGCAACGAAAGAATTTTATATTGGGGACTTGTATCTCCTTCCCGATGCACTATTTCTTCTTTACTGTATCACTCGCACTCTCACAATGACGAATTGAAATTGAAATTGCATCCCAATGAAATACATTGTGTTCCGTGCCTTCTCTTTCCCGATCTGAGAACGTTTCTACAGCAACGACAGGATTTTCTTTTGGGGACGAGTATCTCGTTCCCGATGCACTATTTCATCTTTACTGTATCCCTCGCACTCTCACACCGACGTATTAACACAGAAATTGCGTCGCAATGAAATACATTGTGTTCGATACCTTATCATTCCCAATCAGGGAACGTTTCTATGGCAAAGACAAGATTCTGTTTTGGGGACGAGTATCTCGTTCCGGATGCACTAGATCTTCTTTATTGTATCCCTCGCACTCTCACACTGACGAATTAACACAGAAGTTGCGTCGCAATGAAATACATTGTGTTCCTTGCTTTCTCTTTCCCAATCTGGGTACGTTTCTACGGCAGCGACACCATTTTCATTTGGGGACGTGTCTCTCGTTCCCGATGAACTATATAATCATTACTGTATCCCTTGCACTCTCACATTGTCGAATTAAAACAGAAATTCCGCCGCCATTAAATATATTGTGTTCCATGCCTTCTCTTTCCGAATCTGGGGTCGTTTCTACGGCAACAACAGGATTTTCTTTTGGGGACGAGTATCTCGTTCCCGATGCACTATTTCTTCTTTACTGTATCCCTCGCACTCTCACATTGTCGAATGAACTCAGATATTGCGTCGCAATGAAATACGTTGTGTTCCATGCCTTCGGTTTCCGAATATGGGAATGTTTCTACAGCAACGACAGGATATTGTTGTGGGGACGAGTATCTCATTCCCGATGCACTATTTCTTCTTTACGGTATCCCTCGCACCCTCACATTGAGGACTTAACACAGAAATTGCGTCGCATTGTAATACATGGGTTCCATGTCATCTCTTTCCCACTCTAGGACCATTTCCACGGCAACGACAGGATAGTGTTTTGGAATCGAGGATCTCCTTTCCGATGCACTATTTCTTCTTTACTGTATCCCTCGCACCGTCATATTGACGAATTAACACAGAAATTGCGTCGCAATGAAATACATTGTGTTCCCTGCGTCCTCTTTCCCCGTCTGGGAACGTTTCTACGGGAACGACAGAATTTTCTTTTGGGGACGAGTATCTCGTTCCCGATGAACTATTTCTTCTTTACTTTATCTCTCGCACTCTCACATTGACGAATTGAAACAGAAATTGCGTCGCAATGGAATACATTGTGTTCCATGCCTTCTCTTTCCCAATCTGGGAACTTATCTGCGGCAACGAAAGGGTCTTCTTTTGGGGACGAGTATCTCGATCCCGAAGCACTATTTCTTCTTTACTGTATCTCTCGCACTCTCACATTGACGAATAAAAACAGAAATAGCGTCCCAATGAAATACATTGTGTTCCATTACTTCTCTTTTAAAATCTGGGAACGTTTCTACGGCAACGACAGGATTTAGATTTCGGGTCGAGCATCTCCTTTCCGATGCACCATTTCTTCTTTACTGTATCCCTCGCACCCTCACATTGACGAATTAACACAGAAATTGTGTCGCTATGAAATACATTGTGTTCCATGCCTTCTGATTCCCAATCTGGAAAAGTTTCTGCGGCAACGAAAGGATCTTCTTTTGGGGACGAGTATCTCGATCCCGATGCACTATTTCTTCCTTACTGTATCTCACGCACTCGCACATTGACGAATAAAAACAGAAGTTGCGTCGCAATGAACTACATTGTGTTCCATGCCTTCTCTTTCCCAATCTGGGAACGTTTCTGCGGCAACGACGGGATTTAGATTTCGGGTCGAGCATCTCCTTTCCGATGCACCATTTCTTCGTTACTGTATCCCTCGCACCCTCACATTGACGAATTAACACAGAAATTGCGTCGCAATGAAATACATTGTGTTCCATGCCTCCTCTTTCCCAATCTGGGAACGTTTCTATAGCAACGACAGGATTTTCTTTTGGGGACGAGTATCTCGTTGCCGATTAACTATTTCTTCTTTACTGTATCCCTCGCACTCTCACATTGACGAATTGACACAGGAGTTGCGTCGCAATGAAATACATTGTGTTCCATGCCTTCTCTTTCCTAATCTGGGATCGTTTCTACGGCAACGACAGGATATTCTTTTGGGGACGAGTATCATGTTCCTGATGAACTATTTCCTCTTTAGTGTATCCCTCGCAGTCTCACATTGACGAAATAACACAGAAATTGCGTCGAACTGAAATACATTGTGTTCCATGCCTTCTCCTTCCCAATCTGGGAACGTTTCTACGGGAACGACAGGATTTTCGTTTGGGGACGAGGATCTCGTTCCCGATTCACTAATTCTTCTTTACTCTTTCCCTCGCACTCTCACATTGACGAATTAACAGAGAAACTGCGTCGCAATGAAATACATTGTGTTCCATGCCTTCTCTTCCCGAATCTGGGAACGTTTCTACGGCAACTACAGCATTTTCTTTGGGGACGAGTATCTCGTTCCCGATGCACTATTTCTTCTTTACTGTATCCTTGCACTATCACATTGACGAATTAACACAGAATTTGCGTCGACATGAAATACATTTTATTCCATGACTTCTCTTTCCCAATCCGGGAACGTTTCTACAGCAACGAAAGGATTTTCTATTGGGGACTTGTATGTCGTTCCCAATGCACTATTTCTTCAGTACTGTATCACTCGCACTCTCACATTGACGAATTAATACAGTAATTGCGTCGCAATGACATACATTGTGTTCCATGCCCTGTCTTTCCTAATCTGGGAACCTTTCTATATCAACGACATGATTTTCTTTTGGGGACGAGTATCTCGATCCCGATGCACTATTTCTTCCTTACTGTATATCTCGCAATGTCACATTGACGAATTAAAACAGAAATTGCGTTGCAATGAAATACATTGTGTTCCATGACGTCTCTTTCCCAATCTGGGAATGTTAATACGGCAACGACAGGATTTTGTTTTCGGGACGAGTATCTCGTTCCCGATGCACTATTTCTTCTTTACTGTATCCCGCGCACTCTCACATTGACGAATTAACACAGAATTTGCGTCGACATGAAATACATTTTATTCCATGCATTCTCTTTCCCAATCTGGGAACGTTTCTACGGCAACGACAGCATTTTTTTTTTTTTTTTGGGACGAGTATCTCCTTTCCGATGGACTATTTCTTCTTTATTGTATCCCTCGCACCCTCACATTGAGGAATTACTACAAAAATTGCATCGCAAAGAAATACATTGGGTTCCATGCCTTCTCTTTCCCAATCTAGGAACGCTTCCACAGCTATGACAGGATTTTGTTTTCGGGTCGATGATATATTTTCCGAGTCACTATTTCTTCTTTAGTGTATCCCTCGCACTCTCACATTGAGGATTTAACACAGAAATTGCGTCAAAATGAAATACATTGTGTTCCATCCGTCTCTTTAGCAATCTGGGAACGTTTCTCCAGCGACGACAGAATTTTCTTTTGGGGACGAGTATCTCGTTCCCGATTAACTGTTTCTTCTTTACTCTATCCCTCGCAATCTCACATTGACGAATTAACACAGAAATTGCGTCGCCATAAAATACATTGTGTTCCATGCTTTCTCTTTTCCAATCTGGGAACGTGTAACGCTACCGCCCTTTAACCGGACGTACGTTAGCTGTATAAAGCCTGTACTGTAATAAGTTCACGGGCTTCACCTTATAAACAAGGATTTTAGTACATAATTTGACCGCGTGTACCTAATAGAAGCAAAATCGGACTTGTATTCAGTTAATAACTACAGTGATGCATCAAGCAAATGTAAAGTATAATTACTCTTTCGCATGGACAAGAAGTACACACAGTAGATGCTACCTATAATTAATGATTCGGTCGCCAGCCTACTTAGGCAATGAGTGAGTTTTTCCTTGTACAAGTGGGTGCATGTACAAGCATAGTAACACGTAGTACTGATGCGTTATATGGCAAAGTTTGGAACCAGAAAAAGCCACTGAACTAAAGTTTTCTCTTTTTGTACTAATTTAGACGAGCTAAATTCACACAACACCACACAGCAATGATTACTACGAACTGCATTCTGTATATTGATCAGACTGAATTCGGGCATAGATTTTCCTAGAGTAAGCAGCTTTGAAAGCACACATACAATGTCACTATTAAAATTGGAAAACAACACTAATACACTTAGGATTAATATAGAACTTAACTTTACTGGTCAAATCTGATCAACACATTTCAAGGTTTGAAAAAATGGACAAGAAAAAGGGGGGGGCCCTGAAACTGTTATGGTCATTATACTGAAACTGTTAAGTACTAAAAGGCAAATTGACACTCAAAATTATCTATTTATGGATAACTACTCTTTTGTCTTACTTCTGAATAATTTAACTGTCATTACTTCTGTCTCAAATTAATTAAATAACATCGCTAACTCAATTCAAAAAACTCTCTTCCAAGTTAGTCATACTATAGTTCTTTACCAACTTTTGCAATAACACATAGAATTTTTAAACTTCTTTATAGCATCGAGAGATCTACTGATAATTCTTATTAACACTGATTTAGATTTTCAGTTCAGGATACTCGGGTTGCACAATACGAGGTAAGGATCCTGTCTAGGTCAGTGATCAGGATAATTCATGGCTAAAGCAATTCTGGTAAAAGTCACGTTATTATTGAACAATTAGAAACAGTTTCGACACTGGTCCACACAGATACACTTCTAAAGATGAAATAAATGTTTGACCTGTGCAAGTTGGTGCGGCGGTTGGCGGGCAGCGAGATAGCGGGCAGCACGGCACACATACAAGCACGGCTAAGGCTCACACTACATCGGCACTTTCCATCTTCTTAGTGTCGTAATCTTTCCAACTTTGTGCCTCAGATTATAGCCATGCCAAGTATTCGTCGGAATCGGTGCACCCGAGGCTCAATGGAATCCACTTTTCCTGGGTAGCCGCCTCGGTACAGTACGTGTTCCTCTAACCGATTCACAACTCCGACTGTTACTGTTGCTCGCCTCCGACTGACTACTTGAGCCCGTTGTGCCGAACCGCGCCCAGTGTGCGTTTTCCCGCGCTCGCCTTTTCCCACTCCCCTACAGGTAGGGTATTCACCACAGGTTTTCTACTACACATATCCTAATGCATTACCTACGTATGGACCAAGTGTTTAAATTACAATATTCACATCTGACAATAGTTTTAACATTAAGTACACTTTCTTTTGATTATCACATTATTTGAAATCCAACATAAATAATAATATTCATTTCAAAAGTTGCTCACTGTTTCTTTAACATGACACGAAAAGAGAAAGAAGTAAATTTAAACATTGTTCACACTAATTTATCGAAATTCATACAGAAAAAAATTATTATATGTACAGTTGTCGTTACACATGCCCCTGTTTCCAAAAAATTTTGTTTTAGTCCAAATTTTATGGGAACACTGTTGTTGTTGTTGTGGTCTTCAGTCCTGAGACTGGTTTGGTGCAGCTCTCCATGCTACTCTATCCTGTGCAAGCTTCTTCATCTCCCAGTACCTACTGCAACCTACATCCTTCTGAATCTGCTTAGTGTATTGATCTCTTGGTCTCCCTCTACGATTTTTACCCTCCACGCTGCCCTCCAATGCTAAATTGTGATCCCTTGATGCCTCAAAACATGTCCTACCAACCGATCCCTTCTTCTAGTCAAGTTGTGCCACAAACTTCTCTTCTCTCCAATCCTGTTCAATACCTCCTCATTAGTTGCGTGATCTACCCACCTTATCTTCAGCATTCTTCTGTAGCACCACATTTCGAAAGCTTCTATTCTCTTCTTGTCCAAACTAGTTATCGTCCATGTCTCACTTCCATACATGGCTACACTCCATACAATTACTTTCAGAAACGACTTCCTGACACCTAAATCTATACTCGATGTTAACAAATTTCTCTTCTTGAGAAACGCTTTCCTTGCCATTGCCAGTCTACATTTTATATCCTCTCTACTTCGACCATCATCGGTTATTTTACTCCCTAAATAGCAAATCTCCTTTACTACTTTAAGTGTCTCATTTCCTAATCTAATTCCCTCAGCATCACCCGACTTAATTTGACTACATTCCATTATCCTCGTTTTGCTTTTGTTGATGTTCATCTTATATCCTCCTTTCAAGACACTGTCCATTCCGTTCAACTGCTCTTCCAAGTCCTTTGCTGTCTCTGACAGAATTACAATGTCATCGGCGAACCTCAAAGTTTTTACTTCTTCTCCATGAATTTTAATACCTACTCCGAATTTTTCTTTTGTTTCCTTTACTGCTTGCTCAATATACAGATTGAATAACATCGGGGAGAGGCTACAACCCTGTCTCACTCCTTTCCCAACCACTGCTTCCCTTTCATGCCCCTCGACTCTTATAACTGCCATCTGGTTTCTGTACAAATTGTAAATAGCCTTTCGCTCCCTGTATTTTACCCCTGCCACCTTCAGAATTTGAAAGAGAGTATTCCAGTCAACATTGTCAAAAGCTTTCTCTAAGTCTACAAATGCTAGAAACGTAGGTTTGCCTTTTCTTAATCTTTCTTCCAAGATAAGTCGTAAGGTCAGTATTGCCTCACGTGTTCCAACATTCCTACGGAATCCAAACTGATCTTCCCCGAGGTCAGCTTCTACCAGTTTTTCCATTCGTCTGTAAAGCATTCGCATTAGTATTTTGCAGCTGTGACTTATTAAACTGATAGTTCGGTAATTTTCACATCTGTCAACACCTGCTTTCTTTGGGATTGGAATTATTATATTCTTCTTGAAGTCTGAGGGTATTTCGCCTGTCTCATACATCGTGCTCACCAGATGGTAGAGTTTTGTCATGACTGGCTCTCCCGAGGCCATCAGTAGTTCTAGTGGAATGTTGTCTACTCCCGGGGCCTTGTTTCGACTCAGGTCTTTCAGTGCTCTGTCAAACTCTTCACGCAGTATCATATCTCCCATTTCGTCTTCATCTACATCCTCTTCCATTTCCATAATATTGTCCTCAAGAACATCTCCCTTGTATAAACCCTCTATATACTCCTTCCACCTTTCTACCTTCCCTTCTTTGCTTAGAACTGGGTTTCCATCTGAGTTCTTGATATTCATACAAGTGGTTCTCTTCTCTCCAAAGGTCTCTTTAATTTTCCTGTAGGCAGTATCTATCTTACCCCTAGTGAGACAAGCCTCTACATCCTTACATTTGTCCTCTAGCCATCCCTGCTTAGCCATTTTGCACTTCCTGTCGATCTCACTTTTTAGACGTTTGTATTCCTTTTTGCCTGCTTCATTTACTGCATTTTTATATTTTCTCCTTTCATCAATTAAATTCAATATTTCTTCTGTTACCCAAGGATTTCTATGAGCCCTCGTCTTTTTACCTACTTGATCGTCTGCTGCCTTCACCACTTCATCCCTCAGAGCTACCCATTCTTCTTCTACTGTATTTCTTTCCCCCATTCCTGTCAATTGTTCCCTTATGCTCTCCCTGAAACTCTCTACAACCTCTGGTTCTTTCAGTTTATCCAGGTCCCATCTCCTTAAATTCCCACCTTTTTGCAGTTTCTTCAGTTTCAATCTGCAGTTCATAAGCAACAGACTGTGGTCAGAATCCACATCTGCCCCAGGAAATGTCTTACAATTTAAAACCTGGTTCCTAAATCTCTGTCTTACCATTATATAATCTATCTGAAACCTGTCAGTATCTCCTGGCTTCTTCCATGTATACAGCCTCCTTTCATGATTCTTGAACCAAGTGTTAGCTATGATTAAGTTATGCTCTGTGCAAAATTCTACAAGGCGGCTTCCTCTTTCATTCCTTCCCCCCAATCCATATTCACCTACTATGTTTCCTTCTCTCCCTTTTCCTACTGACGAATTCCAGTCACCCATGACTATTAAATTTTCGTCTCCCTTCACTACCTGAATAATTTCTTTTATCTCGTCATACATTTCATCTATTTCTTCATCATCTGCAGAGCTAGTTGGCATATAAACTTGTACTACTGTAGTAGGCATGGGCTTTGTGTCTATCTTGGCCACAATAATGCGTTCACTATGCTGTTTGTAGTAGCTAACCCGCACTCCTATTTTTTTATTCATTATTAAACCTACTCCTGCATTACCCCTATTTGATTTTGTATTTATAACCCTGTAATCACCTGACCAAAAGTCTTGTTCCTCCTGCCACCGAACTTCACTAATTCCCACTATATCTAACTTTAACCTATCCATTTCCCTTTTTAAATTTTCTAACCTACCTGTCCGATTAAGTGATCTGACATTCCACGCTCCGATCCGTAGAACGCCAGTTTTCTTTCTCCTGATAACGACGTCCTCTTGAGTAGTCCCCGCCCGGATATCCGAATGGGGGGCTATTTTACCTCCGGAATATTTTACCCAAGAGGACGCAATCATCATTTAATCATACAGTAGAGCTGCATGTCCTCGGGAAAAATTACGGCTGTAGTTTCCCCTTGCTTTCAGCCGTTCGCAGTACCAGCACAGCAAGGCCGTTTTGGTTAATGTTGCAAGGCCAGATCAGTCAATCATCCAGACTGTTGCCCCTGCAACTACTGAAAAGGCTGCTGCCCCTCTTCAGGAACCACATGTTTGTCTGGCCTCTCAACAGATACCCCTCCGTTGTGGTTGCACCTACGGTACGGCCATCTGTATCGCTGAGGCACACTATATCTTACAATTATACAGTGGTTCTGAATCTTTACTTAAATATCCAAAAAGTTTACACTACATATGTCCTTCTACTCCCTGTATATAGGTTTACACTCTTTTAACACATCAAGAATAATTATTTGTCATTTACTCAAGTGCCTTTTGCACAGACCAACTTCCCATCATGACATTACTAAAATAGCACTTTAATCCATTTTTTTTTCCAAAGAAATAATTTAAAATTCTGGAATAATGCATTTAACTAAAAAGACAATAGCATATTTTGTACACACTATAATGTAATTTGTCGCTGCTTGCTTTGAATAGCAGTCCATTTTCTTACTTACTAAACAAAACACACACACATATATTCAGAAAATTAACTACACATATTTGCTGCCTATCAAGCAGATTTGGGCAGTCCTTTTCACTTCATATTGTCACATCTCCTGGATCACATTTACTATTTTCCATCGACTATTTATCTGCCCTCATTGGTATTTGGCAGTCCTTCATATCATGGTTCATACACTGCCCATTTTCCTTTTTGACAGTCCCTTTTTTTCTGGCTGATGGCATTTATCCTTTCATTTCAGTCCCTTTCTCCATACATTTTTACAGTTACAGTACAATTGGTAATCTGAAACTCACATAACTACATTAGCACACTTTCAAGGGTATACAGACATTCACAAAGATTAGTTACATTTAGAATAACTTGGGTTCAGCATAAGATACAGCACATTTACTGCAAGTCGCTTTCGGATTATCCTTATATCACTCATTTCTAGGAACATACAGTTTCAGGTCCACAATATTTCTTACACCTAAAGGTCTTTTGGATTTTGGGTAGATCAGGTAGTAAGCATTGTCGTGTGGAATATTCTGTATTATATATGGTCCATTATAAATATATTTAAATTTTGAAATTTCATGGTTTAGTTCACTAGACTTTTCGTGGGTTTTTAAAAGAACATAATCTCCAATTTTAAATTTTGACACTTTTAAATTTTTATTGTGTCTTTTAGATCTATATTCAGCTTTTTGCTTTGCCCGTTTTATCACCAATTCTTTCTTTTGATCCAATCCCAAACTTGTACAAGGTGGAAACTCTAGTTTTTCTTCAATTAAACTTTTACTACTTCTGTCTAACAAAATTTCTTCCGGTGGAAATCCTGTATTTTCATTATGTAATGTGTTCATGACATTCTCAAAATCCGATATAAATCTGCCCCAGACTCCAAATCATCAAAACAATAATTCACTTTCAGGTAACCCTGAGATACAGTAATAATAAAGTCATGCATAATACTAATAATATATACAAATACAGTATCCTGCCCCCAGTCGCATTATTAACAAGGCAGTCTTTTAGGGTTCATAAAACAGTCACTTAAGTCTGGTGGCTTTTTAGGCCTCCTATTTTCTACATCTTTCACTAAGATATTCAGATCTTGCCAACGTTTCGTTTCATCAGGTGGCTTTTTACGTTTTGAAATTTCAAAGTCTTTAGCAAGGTACAACATTCCCTGTTCTGCCATCATTTTTTCAGGTGGTTCTTTTTGTTCTTGTAATTCACACTCCTTCAAAGCATTTATAAAGGCGTGCCCCAGTATAGTATCATCTGGAGGTTCCTGCAAATTATGCCCCTGTTTTACATTACTGAATAATTCATTCGGTTTTGGCCCAGTTCTACTTTCTGTATCTTTCTTTGGAAAAATGTCACTAATTTTCTCATACCCTCTTTCAGTAAAAGTATATTCACTTTCGTTTACACCTGCAAATTCATCGTCACTAGAGTCATCATTACTCTCTTCCTCAGCACCAGATTCACTTAAGTACTCTACTTTTGCACAATAGGGAAAGTTAGTATATTCATTTTCGTCTGTATTTGTGTACCTTTCATCATCTGAACTATCGTCGGAATCCGACCATTCCGGATCGCTATCAGGTTCTAACATAAAAGCATTTCTCAGACAGGCACTAAGTTCCTCCTCTGTATTGTCGTCAGGCTTGGATTCTAACTCAATCTCCTCTTTTGGCAATACAGCCTCATCCTCAGCTTTATTCACTTCCACTGCGACTTCATATTCAGTGTAATCCTCGTGGACTTTGTTTACTTTCAGGTAATCATCTGCCCCTTCTCCACGGTGCCTCCCGGTCGCAGCTTGTACTATTGGCGGACTGTTAGCAGAAGTTATTTCTTCGTCAATGCTGAGGATTTCATCCTCCAAATCCTTCCTACCCTTAATCTGCATCCTATTGGCGGCACGCGTACTTTGCGCGGCGCTATTTATTCTCTCCTCTTCCAATTCGGGCCACGTCACCTTATCGACGTCCCTACTATCTCCTTTTCCACTAACTAATTTCTTTACCTCATACTCCTTCTTAAAATCCTCCCACTCACATTGCTTTAGGCCCTTGTACAGATCGTCGATCTGCACCTGCCAATCAGTTACTTCTGCTAATTCATCCTCGCCTTTTCTCTCATTGCAAACACTGCTAACCGCACCTCTCTGTGTATTCACAGTTTCCTTTGCCGTTTCCTTTGCCACGGAATTATCATTCGTAAAACTTTCATTAGCCCTGACGGCTATGTTCGTATCTACTGCTGCCGTATTTCTAGCGGCTTCTTTCTTAACAGATGTTCTGCTAGGCTGGGCCGTTGCCCTCTGATGCTCCACTCGCCTGTTAACCTGTAGCGTTCTGTGCGGCAGAAATGACTCATTCTGGCTCGCAGCTGACGCTTGTTTCGCCACCACACGCCGCGGCGTTCCATTCCTGTCCCTAGCCTGTCTCATTACATTACGGTCGGTCCAGTATCTTTTTTCAAATCGGGGCCGGTATGTATTGTCTGCTTCCGTTTGGCCCGCAACGTTCGCGGAAATTTGTTTCCCGCGTCGTTATTATTTTGCGCGGTATACCCTCTACCGCGACCTGAATTATTTCCTCTGCCTCTTCCTCTGCCTCTTCCTCTCTGTATTATATTGACGCGAAATCCATCGCCGTCATTTCTTTCATCATTGTTTCGGTTATTACGGTTACCAAAATTTTGATAATTGGCATGACTTTCGCGCCAATGATCTTCGTCTTCGACTCTTTCGAGAAATGCTTGGAAGCTGCGATGATTGCTTCCTACATACCTCTTTGAATCTTCTGGGAGCTTTTTATATAACTCCCAGATAATTTCCGAATCTGATCTCCTACCTCTTAAGTGTGTCAATTTCCGGTACCAATGCTCACAGAAATCTTTCAAAGAATTTCTGCCCCTGTTATCATGCTGTTTTGCCATGATGAACTCCCGCCATAAATGGTCCTGCTTTTGTTCAGACCAATATTCTTCCGTAAATCTTTGCCTAAATTCTTCGAACGTCATTCGTTCGGTGTCCAAATTAATTCCCCAGCGCTTAGCGTCACCTGCTAAGGCGCTAATTACAACGTTTATCTTTTCCTGATCACACAAGTGCTCAGGAAATACTCTCTCGCAATTTTTGATGAAATCTAACGGATGCCATCCGTTGTGTTTCTTGGCGGGATCAAAGCGTTCCTCGCCTTCTAACAGCTTCGTAATCGGTGTGCCATTACAGACAACACCAGGCCTATCTTTAATTTTATTCTCAAGGTCAAAAATTTTGCCTTGAATTTTCGTAGAATTTTGTTCACATTCGGTAACTCTCTCGCCTAAATCCTTTTCAGTGTCTGAAACTGCCCTTTTCAACTGTGAAATTCCGTGTTGACATTCGTTTACGATCTCAGATTTGAGACCGAAAACTTTTTCGTCTACTTTTGTTTCTACCAGGGGCTCTACTTTCTCTTGGATGTTGAGAATTTCAACATCGAACCTACTGTTAATGTTAACAATTTCCCCCTGCATAGTATCCATATTCTTGTTAATGGTATCAACTTCAAGTTTCAGAGTATTTACCACAGAATTTAAATTACCCACTTTTTGTTCTACCTGTTTTATTTGTTTACTAATTTTAATTCCCTGCCCTTCAACCTGTGCTTCAATTCGATCCACGTGTGTTTTGAGCTGCTCGTCAACGTGTATTTTAAGCTGATTAACCTGATTGCCAACTTGTTTTTGAAGTTGCTCATTTTGTGTTTTGAGTTGTTCGTCAACGTGTGTTTTAAGCTGTTCATTCTGTGTTTTGATTTGCTCGTCAACGTGTGTTTTAAGCTGCTCGTTCTGTATTTTGAGCTGCTCACTCTGTCCTGCGATTTGTTTGGTTAATTGTTCAAATAAGTCGTTCATGCTTAAAATTTTTACACTGTTTTGTTCTACGGAATCCGTGTGTTCCGGTTCTACTTCAGAAGTTTCTTTCGGTTCTTTCTTTATCTGTGGTGAATGAAACATGTCAGTGGATTCGTTGACGTACCCACTATCATCTACAAAGTCACCCTCTACTTCCTGTTTTGTCCCTTGCTGTGTTCGAGACGATCTCGACATTTCAATCTGTTCGTTGACGTGTTCATGGTACTGTACGTACGCCAATTGTCTTCCGCTAACGCCATCTGTTATCTGGCCACGTAAACTCCTGCTACTGCCAGCCGCATTCTCCATTTCGCTTGGCGCATCTACTCTGCCTACGTTTCTGTCCATATTGAATGTCAACTACACCACACTATTATACTTGACTCCCCCTGCAGTTTATTTTACTGTCTTTTATTGCTATTCGTGCCACTGAACATCCACTGTTCGATCTTCACGTTAATTTGTAATCGACAACAACTGGATGTCCTGTCACCGGGAAGCCACGTGTAACGCTACCGCCCTTTAACCGGACGTACGTTAGCTGTATAAAGCCTGTACTGTAATAAGTTCACGGGCTTCACCTTATAAACAAGGATTTTAGTACATAATTTGACCGCGTGTACCTAATAGAAGCAAAATCGGACTTGTATTCAGTTAATAACTACAGTGATGCATCAAGCAAATGTAAAGTATAATTACTCTTTCGCATGGACAAGAAGTACACACAGTAGATGCTACCTATAATTAATGATTCGGTCGCCAGCCTACTTAGGCAATGAGTGAGTTTTTCCTTGTACAAGTGGGTGCATGTACAAGCATAGTAACACGTAGTACTGATGCGTTATATGGCAAAGTTTGGAACCAGAAAAAGCCACTGAACTAAAGTTTTCTCTTTTTGTACTAATTTAGACGAGCTAAATTCACACAACACCACACAGCAATGATTACTACGAACTGCATTCTGTATATTGATCAGACTGAATTCGGGCATAGATTTTCCTAGAGTAAGCAGCTTTGAAAGCACACATACAATGTCACTATTAAAATTGGAAAACAACACTAATACACTTAGGATTAATATAGAACTTAACTTTACTGGTCAAATCTGATCAACACATTTCAAGGTTTGAAAAAATGGACAAGAAAAAGGGGGGGGCCCTGAAACTGTTATGGTCATTATACTGAAACTGTTAAGTACTAAAAGGCAAATTGACACTCTAAATTATCTATTTATGGATAACTACTCTTTTGTCTTACTTCTGAATAATTTAACTGTCATTACTTCTGTCTCAAATTAATTAAATAACATCGCTAACTCAATTCAAAAAACTCTCTTCCAAGTTAGTCATACTATAGTTCTTTACCAACTTTTGCAATAACACATAGAATTTTTAAACTTCTTTATAGCATCGAGAGATCTACTGATAATTCTTATTAACACTGATTTAGATTTTCAGTTCAGGATACTCGGGTTGCACAATACGAGGTAAGGATCCTGTCTAGGTCAGTGATCAGGATAATTCATGGCTAAAGCAATTCTGGTAAAAGTCACGTTATTATTGAACAATTAGAAACAGTTTCGACACTGGTCCACACAGATACACTTCTAAAGATGAAATAAATGTTTGACCTGTGCAAGTCGGTGCGGCGGTTGGCGGGCAGCGAGATAGCGGGCAAAACGGCACACATACAAGCACGGCTAAGGCTCACACTACATCGGCACTTTCCATCTTCTTAGCGTCGTAATCTTTCCAACTTTGTGCCTCAGATTATAGCCATGCCAAGTATTCGTCGGAATCGGTGCACCCGAGGCTCAATGGAATCCACTTTTCCTGGGTAGCCGCCTCGGTACAGTACGTGTTCCTCTAACCGATTCACAACTCCGACTGTTACTGTTGCTCGCCTCCGACTGACTACTTGAGCCCGTTGTGCCGAACCGCGCCCAGTGTGCGTTTTCCCGCGCTCGCCTTTTCCCGCTCCCCTACAGGTAGGGTATTCACCACAGGTTTTCTACTACACAAATCCTAATGCATTACCTACGTATGGACCAAGTGTTTAAATTACAATATTCACATCTGACAATAGTTTTAACATTAAGTACACTTTCTTTTGATTATCACATTATTTGAAATCCAACATAAATAATAATATTCATTTCAAAAGTTGCCCACTGTTTCTTTAACATGACACGAAAAGAGAAAGAAGTAAATTTAAACATTGTTAACACTACTTTATCGAAATTCATACAGAAAAAAATTATTATATGTACAGTTGTCGTTACAAACGTTTCTACGGGAACGACAGGATTTTCTTTTGGGGACGAGTATCTCGTTCCCGATGCACTATTTCTTCTTTACTGTATTCCTCGCACTCTCACATAGATGAATGAACACTGGTATTGCGTCACAATGAAATACATTGTGATCGATGCCTTCTCTTTCCCAATCAGGGAACGTTTCTACGGCAAAGACAGAAATCTGTTTTGGGGACGAGTATCTCGTTCCCGATGCACTAGTTCCTCTTTATTGAATTCCTCGCACTCTGACATTGACGAATTAACACAGAAATTGCGTTGCAATGAAATACATTGTGTTCCATGCCTTCTCTTTTCCAATCTGGGAACGTTTCTACGGCAACGACAGGATTTTCTTTTGGGGACGAGTATCTCGCTCCCGATGCACTATTTCTTCTTTACTGTATTCCTCGCACTCTCACATAGATGAATGAACACTGGTATTGCGTCGCAATGAAATACATTGTTTTGAATGCCTTCTCTTTCCCAATCTGGGAACGTTTCTACAGCAACGACAGGATTTCCTTTTTGGACGAGTATCTCGCTCCCGATTCACTTTTTCTTCTTTACTGTATCGCTCGCAATCTCACATCGACGTATAAACACAGAAATTGCGTCGCAATGAAATACATTGTGTTCCATGCCTTCTCTTTCCCAAACTGGCAACGTTTCTAAGGCGACGACAGGATTTTCTTTTGGGGACGAGTATCTCGATCCCGATGAACAATTTCATCCTTACTGTATCCCTCGCACTCTCATATTGACGAATTAAAACAGAATTTGCGTCGCCATAAAATAGATTGTCTTCCATGCTTTCTCTTTCCCAATCCAGGAACGTCTCTACGGCAACGACGGGATTTTGTTTTGGGGTCGATCCCCTCCTATCCGATGCACTATTTCTTCATTACTGTATCCCTCGCACCCTCACATTGACAAATGAACACTGTATTTGCGTCGCAATCAAATACATTGTGTTCCATGCCTTCTCTTTCCCAATCTTGGGACGTTTCTACAGCATCGTCTGGATTTTCTTTTGGGGACGAGTATCTCGTTCCCGATGCACTATTTCTTCTTTACTGTATCCCTCGCACTCTCACATCGATGTATTAACACAGATTTTCGTCGCAATGAAATACATTGTGTTTGATGCCTTATCATTCCCAATCAGGGAACGTTTCTTTGGCAGAGACAAAATTCTGTTTTGGGGACGAGGATCTCGTTCCCGATGCACTAGTTCTTCTTTTGTATCCCTCGCACTCTCACATTGACGAATTAACACAGAAATTGCGTCGCAATGAAATACATTGTGTTCCATGCTTTCTCTTTCCCAATCTGAGTACGTTTCTACGGCAGCGACACGAATTTCATTTTGGGACGAGTCTCTCGTTCCCGATGAACTATATCCTCTGTACTGTATCCCTTGCACTCTCACATTGACGAATTAAAACAGAAATTGCGCCGCCATTAAAGACATTGTGTTCCATGGCTTCTCTTTCCCAATCGAGGAACGTTTCTACGGCAACAACGGGATTTAGTTTTCGGGACGAGTATCTCGTTCCCGATGCACTATTTCTTCTTTACTGTATCCCTCGAACTCTCACATTGACGAATTAACGAAAAAATTGCGTCGCAATGAAATACATTGTGTTCCATGCCTTGGGTTTCCGAATATGGGAATGTTTCTACAGCAACGACATTATTTTGTTTTGGGAGCGAGTATCTCATTCCCGATGCACTATTTCTTCTTTACTGTATCCCTCTCACTCTCACATTGACGAATTAACACAGAAATTGGGACGCAATGAAATACATTGTGTTCCATGCCTTCTCTTTCCCATTCTGGGAGCGTTTCTAAGGCAACGACTGGATTTTCCTTTGGGGACGAATATCTCGTTCCCGATGCACTATTTCTTCTTTATTGTATCCCTCGAACTCTCACATTCTCGAATGAACACAGATATTGCGTCGCAATGAAATACGTTGTGTTCCATGCCTTGGGTTTGCGAATATGGGAGTGTTTCTACAGCAACGACAGGATTTTGTTCTGGGGACGAGTATCTCATTCCCGATGCACTATTTCTTCTTTACTGTATCCCTCGCACCATCACATTGAGGAATTAACACAGAAATTGCGTCGCATTGTAATACGTGGGTTCCATGTCTTCTCTTTCCATTCTAGGACCGTGTATACGGCAAAGACAGGATTTTGTTTTGTGGACGAGTATCTCGTTCCCGATGCACTATTTCTTCTTTATTGTATCCCTAGCACTCTCACATTGACGAATTAACACAGAAATTGCGTCGCAATGAAATACATTTTGTTCCATGCCTTCTCTTTCCCAGTCTGGGAACGTTTCTACGGCAACGACAGCATTTTCATTTGGGGACGAGAATCTCGTTCCCGATGCACTATTTCTTCTTTACTGTATCCCTCGCACTCTCACATTGACGAATCAACACAGGAACTGCGTCGCAAAGAAATACATTGTGTTCCATGCCTTCTCTTTCCTAATCTAAGAACGTTTCTACGGCAACGGCAGGATTTTCTTTTGGGGACGAGTATGTCGTTCCCGATGCACCATTCTTTACTGTATCCCTCTCACTCTCATATTGACGAATTAATACAGAAATTGCGTCGCAAAAAAAATTCATTCTGTGCCATGCCTTCTCTTTCCGAATCTAGGAACGTTTCTACGGCCATAACAGGATTTTGTTTTGGGGTCGAGCATCACCTTTCCGAAGCACTATTTCTTTTTTACTGTATCCCTCGCACCCTCACATTGACGAATTAGCACAGAAATAGCGTAATAATGAAATACATTGTGTTCCATGCCTTCTCTTTCCTAATCTAGGAACGTTTCTACAGCAATGACAGTATATTCTTTTGGGGACGAATATCTCGTTCCCGATGCACTATTTCTACTTTACTGTATCCCACGCACCCTCACATTGAGAAATTAACACAGAAATGGCGTCGAAATGAAATACATTGTGTTCCATGCCTTCTCTTTTCCAATCTGGGAACGTTTCTACGGCAACGTCAGGATTTTTTTTTGGGTCGAGGATCTCCTTCCCATGCACTATTTCTTCTTTATGGTATCCCTCGCACCCTCACACTGAGGGATTAACACAGAAAGTGTGTCGCATTGAAATAAATTGTGTTCCATGCCTTCTCTCTCCCAATCTGGGAACAGTTCTATGGCAACGACAGGATTTTCCTTTGGGGACGAGTATCTCGTTCCCAATGCACTATTTCTTCTTTACTGTATCCCTCGCACTCTCACATTGACGAATTAACACAGAAATTTCGTCGCAGTGAAATACATTGTGTTCCATGCCTTCTCTTTCCAAATGTGGGAACGTTTCTACGGCAACCACCGGATTTTCTTTTGGGGACGAGTATCTCATTCCCAATGCACTATTTCTTCTTCACCGTATCCCTCGCACTCTCACAATGAGGAATTAACACAGAAATTGCGTCGCAATAAAATACATTGTGTTCCATGCCATTTCCTTCCCAATCAAGGTACGTTTCTACGACAACGTCAGGATTTTGTTTTGGGGTCGAGGGTCTCCTTTTCCATGCACTATTTCTTCTTTACTGTATCCCTTGCACCCTTACATTGAGCAATTAACACAGAAATTGCGTTGCCATGACATACATTGTGTTCCATGCCTTCTCTTGCCCAATCTGGGAACGTTTCTATGGCAACGACAGGATTTTCTTTTGGGGACTAGTATCTCGTTCCCGATGCACTATTTCTTCATTAGTGTATCCGTCGCACTCCCTCATTGACGAATTAGCACAGAAATTGCGTCGCAATGAAATACATTGTGTTCCATGCCTTTTCTTTCCCAATCTAGGAACGTTTCAACGGCGACGTCAGGATTTTGTTTTGGGGTTGAGGATCTCCTTTCCGATGCACTATTTGTTCTTTATGGTATTCCTCGCACCCTCACATTGAGGGATTAATACAGAAATTGCGTCGCATTGTAATACATGGGTTCCATGACTTCTCTTTCCCAAACTGGGAACGTATCTACGGCAACGACAGGATTTTCTTTTGGGGACGTGTATCTCGTTCCCGATTAACTATTTCTTCTTTACTGTATCCCTCGCACTCTGACATTGTCGAATGAACACAGAATATGCGTCGCAATGAAATACATTGTATTCCATGCCTTCCCTTTCCAACCTAGGAACGTTTCTATGGCAACGACAGGATTTTGTTTTCGGGTCGAGGATCTCTTTTCCGATGCTTATTTCTTCTTTACGGTATTCCTCGCATCCTCACATTGAGGAATTGTCACAGAAATCGCGTCGCAATGAAAGACATTGTGTTCCACGCCTTCTCTTTCCCAATTTGGGAATGTTTCTACGGCAACGACAGGATTTTCTTTTATGGACGAGTATCTCGTTCCCGGTGCACAATTATTTTCTTTAGTCTATACCTCGCACTCTCACATTGAGGAATTAACACAGAAATATGGTCGCAATGAAATACATTGTATTCCATGCCTTCCCTTTCCAACCTAGGAACGTTTCTACGGCAACGACAGTATTTTGTTTTCGGGTCGAGGATCTCTTTTCCGATGCTTATTTCTTCTTTACTGTATCCCTCGCACCCTCACAATGAGGAATTAACACAGAAATTGCGTCGCATTGTTATACATGGGTTCCATGCCTTCTCTTTCCCAATCTAGGACCGTTTCTACGGCAACGACAGGATTTTCCTTTGGGTCGAGTATCTCGTTCCCGATGCACCATTTTTCCTTTACTGTATCCCTCTCACTCTCATATTGTCGAATCAACACAGAAATTGCGTCGCAATAAAATTCATTCTGTTCCATGTCTTCTCTTTTCCAATCAGGAAACTTTTCTACGGCAAAGACAGGTTTTTGTTTTGGGGACGAGTATCTCATTCCCGATGCACTATTTCCTCTTTACTGTATCCCTCTCACTCTCACATTGACGAATTAACACAGAAATTGCGACGCAATGAAATACATTGTGTTCCATGCCTTCTCATTCCCATTCTGGGATCTCTTCTACGGCAACGACTGGACTTTCCTTTGGGTATGGGTATCTCGTTCTCGATGCACTATTTCTACTATACTGTATCTCTCGCACTCTCACACTGACGAATTAACACAGAAATAGCGTCGCAATGAAATACATTGTGTTCCATGTCTTCTCTTTCCGAATCTGGGGTTGTTCCTACGGCAACAACAGGATTTTCTTTTGAGGACGAGTATCTCGCTCCCAATCCACTATTTCTTCTTTACTGTATCCCTCACACTCTCACATTGTCGAATGAACACAGATATTGGGTCGCAATGAAATACGTTATGTTCCATGCCTTCTGTTTCCGAATATGGGAATGTTTCTACAGCAACGACTGGATATTGTTTTGGGGACGAGTATCTAATTCCAGATGCACTATTTCTTCTTTACTGTATCCCTCACACCCTCACATTGAGGAATTAACACAGAAACTGCGTCGCAATGTAATTCATGGGTTCATGTCTTCTCTTTCTCATTCTAGGACCGTTTCTACGGCAACGACAGGATAATATTTTGGAATCGAGGATCTCCTTTCCGATGCACTATTTCTTCTTCACTGTATCCCTCGCACCCTCACATTGAGTAGTTATGACAGAAATAGCGTCGCAATGAAATACATTGTGTTCCATGCCTCCTCTTTCCCAGTCTGGGAACGTTTCTACGGCAACGACAGGATTTTCTTTTGGGGACGAATATCTCGTTCCCGATTAACTATTTCTTCTTTACTGTATCCCTCGCACTCTCACATTGACGAATTAACACAGAAATAGCGTATTAATGAAATACATTGTGTTCCATGCCTTCTCTTTCCGAATCAGGGGTCGTTTCTACGGCAACAACAGGATTTTCTTTTGGGGACGAGTATCTCGTTCCCGATGCAATATTTCTTCTTTGCTGTATTTCTCGCACTCTCGCATTGTTGAATGAACACAGAAATTGCGTCCCAATGAAATACATTGTATTGCATGCCTTCTCTTTCTGAATCAAGGGACGTTTCTACAGCAATGACAGTATTTTCTTTTGGGGAAGAATATCTCGTTCCCGATGCACTATTTCTACTTTACTGTATCCCTCGCACCCTCACATTGGGAAATTAACACAGAAATTGCGTCGCAATGAAATACATTGTGTTCCATGCATTCTCTTTTCCAATCTGGGAACGTTTCTACGGCAACGTCAGTATTTTGTTTTGGTGTCGAGCATCACCTTTCCGACGCCTATTTCTTTTTTACTGTATCCCTCACACCCTCACATTGACGAATTAACACAGAAATTGCGTCGCAATGAAATACATTGTGTTCCATGCCTTCTCTTTCCCAATCTGAAACGTATCTACGGCAACGAAAGGACTTTCTTTTGGGGACGAGTATCTCGTTCCCTATTCACTATTTCTTCTTTACTGTATCCCTCGCACTCTCACATTGTCGAATGAACACAGAAATTGCGTCGCAATGAAATACATTGTATTCCATGCCTTCCCTTTCCCAACCTATGAACGTTTCTACGGCAACGACAGGATCTTGTTTTCGGGTCGAGGATCTCTTTTCCGATGCTTATTTCTTCATTACTGTATTCCTCGCACTCTCTCATTGACGAATAACACAGAAATAGCGTTGCAATGAAATACATTGTGTTCCATGCCTTCTCTTTCCCAATCTAGGAACGTTTCTAAGGCAACGAGAGGATTTTCTTTTGCGGTAGATGATCTCCTTACCGATGCACAATTTCTTCTTTATGGTATCCCTCGCACCCTCACATTGAGGGATTAATAAAGAAAGGGCGTCGCATTGTAATACATTGTGTTCCATGCCTTCTCTTTCCAAATCTGGGAACGTTTCTACGGCAACGACAGGATTTTTTTGGGGACTAGTATCTCTTTCCCGACGCACTATTTCTTCTTTACTGTATCCCTCGCACTCTCACATTGACGAATTAACACAGGAATTGCGTCGCAAAGAAATACATTGTGTGCCATGCCTTCTCTTTCCCAATCTGGGAACGTTGCTATGGCAACGAGAGATTTCTTTTTTTTTTTTGGGGTCGAGTATCTCGTTCCAGTTGCACTATTTTTTCTTTACTGTATCACTCGCACTCTCACATTAAGGAATTAACACAGAAATCGTGTCGCAATGAAATACATTGTGTTCCATGCCTTATCTTTCCAAATCTGGGAACGTTTCTACGGCAACGACATGATTTTCTTTTGGGGACTAGTATCTCTTTCCCGATGCACTATTTCTTCTTTACTGTATCCCTTGCACCCTCACATTGACGAATTAACACAGAAATTGCATCGCAATGAAATACATTGTGTTCCATGCCTTCTCTTTCCCAATCTGGGAACGTATCTACGGCAACGACAATAATTTCCTTTGGGGACGAGTATCTCGTTTCCGATTAACTATTTCTTATTTACTGTATCCCTCGCACTCTCACATTGACGAATTAACGAAGAAATTGCGTCGCAATGAAATACATTGTGTTCCATGCCTTCGGTTTCCGAATATTGGAATGTTTCAACAGGAACGACAGTATTTTGCTTTGGGGACGAGTATCTCATTCCCGATGCACTATTTCCTCTTTACTGCATCCCTCTCTCTCTCACATTGACGAATTAACACAGAAATTGCGACGCAATGAAATACATTGTGTTCCATGCCTTCTCATTCCCATTCTGGGATCTCTTCTACAGCAACGACTGGACTTTCCTTTGGGGATGGGTATCTCGTTCCCGATGCACTATTTCTTCTATACTGTATCCCTCGCACTCTCACATTGAAGAATTAACACAGAAATAGCGTCGCAATGAAATACATTGTGTTCCATGTCTTCTCTTTCCGAATCTGGGGTTGTTTCTACGGCAACAACAGGATTTTCTTTTGAGGACGAGTATCTCGCTCCCGATGCACTATTTCTTCTTAACTGTATCCCTCACACTCTCACATTGTCGAATGAACACAGATATTGCGTCGCAATGAAATACGTTATGTTCCATTCCTTCTGTTTCCGAATATGGGAATGTTTCTACAGCAACGACTGGATATTGTTTTGGGGACGAGTATCTCATTCCAGATGCATTATTTCTTCTTTACTGTATCCCTCACACCCTCACATTGAGGAATTAACACAGAAACTGCGTCGCAATGTAATACATGGGTTCCATGTCTTCTCTTTCTCATTCTAGGACCGTTTCTACGGCAACGACAGGATAATATTTTGGAATCGAGGATCTCCTTTCCGATGCACGATTTCTTCTTCACTGTATCCCTCGCACCCTCACATTGAGTAATTGTGACAGAAATAGCGTCGCAATGAAATACATTGAGTTCCATGCCTCCTCTTTCCCAGTCTGGGAACGTTTCTATGGCAACGACAGGATTTTCTTTTGGGGACGAATATCTCGTTCCCGATTAACTATTTCTTCTTTACTGTATCCCTCGCACTCTCACATTGTCGAATTAACACAGAAATTGCATCGCAATGAAATACATTGTATTCCATGCCTTCCCTTTCCCAACCAAGGAACGTTTCTACGGCAACGACAGGATTTTGTTTTCGGGTCGAGGATCACTTTTCCGATGCTTATTTCCTCTTTACTGTATTCCTCGCTTCCTCACATTGAGGAATTGTCACAGAAATCGCGTCGCAATGAAATACATTATGTTCCATGCCTTCCGTTTCCGAATATGGGAATGTTTCTGCAGCAACGACTGGATATTGTTTTAGGGACGAGTATCTCATTCCAGATGCACTATTTCTTCTTTACTGTATCCCTCGCACCCTCACATTGAGGAATTAACACAGAAATTGCGTCGCAACGTAATACATTGTGTTCCATGCCTCCTCTTTCCCAGTCTGGGAACGTTTCTACGGCAACGACAGGATTTTCTTTTGGGGACGAGTATCTCGTTCCCGATGCACTATTTCTTCTTTACTGTATTTCTCGCACTCTCACATTGTCGAATGAACACAGAAATTGCGTCCCAATGAAATACATTGTATTCCATGCCTTCTCTTTCCGAATCTTGGAACGTTTCTACAGCAATGACACTATTTTCTTTTGGGGACGAATATCTCGTTCCCGATGCACTATTTCTACTTTACTGTATTCCTCGCACCCTCACATTGAGAAATTAACACAGAAATTGCGTCGCAATGAAATACATTGTGTTCCATGCCTTCTTTTTTCAATCTGGGAACGTTTCTACGGCAACGTCAGTATTTTGTTTTGGTGTCGAGCATCACCTTTCCGACGCACTATTTCTTTTTTACTGTATCCCTCACACCCTCACATTGACGAATTAACACAGAAATTGCGTCGCAATGTAATACATTGTGTTCCATGCCTTCTCTTTCCCAATCTCAGAACGTATCTACGGCAACGAAAGGATTTTCTTTTGGGGATGATTATCTCGTTCCCGATTCACTATTTCTTCTGTACTGTATCCCTCGCACTCTCACATTGTCGAATGAACACAGAAATTGCGTCGCAATAAAATACATTGTATTCCATGTCTTCCCTTTCCCAACCTAGGAACGTTTCTACGGCAACGACAGGATCTTGTTTTCGGGTCGAGGATCTCTTTTCCGAAGCTTATTTCTTCATTACTGTATCCCTTGCACTCTCTCATTGACGAATTAACACAGAAATAGCGTTGCAATGAAATACATTGTGTTCCATTCCTTCTCTTTCCCAATCTAGGAACGTTTCTAAGGCAACGAGAGGATTTTCTTTTGGGGTCGATGATCTCCTTACCGATGCACTATTTCTTCTTTATGGTATCCCTGGCACCCTCACATTGAGGGATTAATAAAAAAAGTGCGTCGCATTGAAATACATTGTGTTCCATGCATTCTCTTTCCAAATCTGGGAACGTTTCTACGGCAACGACAGGATTTTTTTTGGGGACTAGTATATCTTTACCCGTTCCACTATTTCTTCTTTACTGTATCCCTCGCACTCTCACATTGACGAATTAACACAGGAATTGCGTCGCAAAGAAATACATTGTGTGCCATGCATTCTCTTTCCCAATCTGGGAACGTTGCAATGGCAACGAGAGAATTTTTTTTTTGGGGTCGAGTATCTCGTTCCAGATGCACCATTTTTTCTTTACTGTATCCCTCTCACTCTCATATTGACGAATTAACACAGAAATTTCGTCGCAATAGAATTCATTCTGTTCCATGCCTTCTCTTTCCCAATCAGGGAACGTTTCTACGGAAAAGACAGGATTTTGTTTTGGGGACGACTATCTCGTTCCGATGCACTATTTCTTCTTTATTGTAGCCCTCGCACTCTCGCATTGACGAATTAATGCAGAAATTGCGTCGCAATGAAATACATTGTGTTGCACGCATTCGCTTTCCCAATCTGGGAACGTTTCTACGGCAACGACAGCATTTTCATTTGGGGACGAGCATCTCGTTCCCGATGCACTATTTCTTCTTCAGTGTATCCCTCGCTCTCTCACAATAACATTTTAAGACAGAAAATGCGTCGCAATGAACTACATTGTGTTCCATGCCTTCTCTTTCCCAATCTGGGAACGTTTCTATGGCAACGAGAGAATTTTTTTTTTGGGGTCGAGTATCTCGTTCTCGATGCACTATTTTTTCTTTACTGTATCACTCGCACTCTCACATTGAGGAATTAACACAGAAATCGTGTCGCAATGAAATACATTGTGTTCCATGCCTTCTCTTTCCAAATCTGGGAACGTCTCTACGGCAACGACATGATTTTCTTTTGGGGACGAGTATCTCTTTCCCGATGCACTATTTCTTCTTTACTGTATCCCTTGCACCCTCACATTGACGAATTAACACAGAAATTGCGTCGCAATGAAATACATTGTGTTCCATGCCTTCTCTTTCCCAATCTGGGAACGTATCTACGGCAACGACAGGAATTTCTTTTGGGGACGAGTATCTCGTTCCCGATTAACTATTTCTTCCTTACTGTATCCCTCGCACTCTCACATTGTCGAATGAACACAGAAATTGTGTCGCAATGAAATACATTGTATTCCATGCCTTCCCTTTCCCAACCTAGGAACGTTTCTACGGCTATGACAGGATTTTGTTTTGGGGTCGAGGATCTCTTTTCCGATGCTTATTTCTTCTTTACTGTATTCCTCGCTTCCTCACATTGAGGAATTGTCACAGAAATCGCGTCGCAATGAAATACATTGTGTTCCATGCCTTCTCTTTCCAAATGTGGGAACGTTTCTACGGCAACGACAGGATTTACTTTTGGGGACGAGTATCTCGATCCCGATGTACTATTTCTTCTTTACTCTCTACCTCGCACTCTCACATTGAGGAATTAACACAGAAATTGCGTTGCAATGATATACATTGTGTTCCATGACTTCTCTTTCCCAATCTGGGAACAGATCTATGGCAACGACAGGATTTTCCTTTGGGGACGAGTATCTCGTTCCCGATGCACTATTTCTTCTTTACTGTATCCCTCACCATCCCACATTGACGAATTAACACAGAAATTGCGTCGCAATGAAATGCATTGTGTTCCTTGCCTTCTCTTTCCAAATGTGGGAACGTTTCTAAGGCAACGACAGGATATACTTTTGGGGACGAGTATCTCGATCCAAATGTACTATTTCTTCTTTACTGTATCCCTCGCACTCTCACATTGAGGAATTAACACAGAAATTGCGTCGCAATAAAATACATTGTGTTCCATGCCTTCTCCTTCCCAATCTAGGTACGTTTCTACGGCAACGTCAGGATTTGGTTTTGGGGTCGTGGATCTCCTTTCCCATGCACTATTTCTTCTTCACTATATCCCTTGCACTCTCACATTGAGGCATCAACACAGAAATTGCGTTGCAATGACATACATTGTGTTCCATGCCTTCTCTTCCAAAATCTGGGAACGTTTCTACGGCAACGACAGGATTTTCTTTTGGGGACTAGTATCTCGTTCCCCATGCACTATTTCTTCTTTACTGTATCCCTCGCACTCTCATATTGACGAATTAACACAGGAATTGCGTCGCAAAGAAATACATTGTGTTCCATGCCTTCTCTTTCCCAATCTAGGAACGTTTCTACGGCAACGATAGGATTTTAATTTGGGGCCGAGTATCTCGTGTCCGATGCACCATTTTTCTTTACTGTATCCCTCTCACTCTCATATTGACGAATTAACACCGAAATTTCGTCGCAATAAAATTCATTCTGTTCCATGCCCTCTCTTTCCCAATCAGGGAACGTTGATACAGCAAAGACAGGATTTTGTTTTGGGGACGAGTATCTCGTTCCCGATGCACCATTTTTCTTTACTGTATCCCTCGCACTCTCATGTTGAAGAATTAACACAGAAATTGCGTCGCAATGAATTACATTGTGTTCCATGCCTTCTCTTTCCCAATCTGGGAACGGTTCTATGGTAACAACAGGATATTCTTTTGGGAATGTGTATCTCATTCTTGATGCACTATTACTTCTTTACTGTATCCCTCGCACCCTCACATTGAGGAATTAACACAGAAATTGCGTCGCATTGTACTACATGGGTTCCATGTCTTCTCTTTCCCAATCTGGGGACGTTTCTACGGCAACGACAGGATTTTCTTTTGGGGACGAGTATCTC
Source organism: Schistocerca nitens (assembly GCF_023898315.1). Taxonomy (NCBI): domain Eukaryota; kingdom Metazoa; phylum Arthropoda; class Insecta; order Orthoptera; family Acrididae; genus Schistocerca; species Schistocerca nitens. The sequence continues at coordinate 6,754,718 of NC_064618.1, read as the reverse complement.
GCTCCCGATGCACTATTTCTTCTTTACTGTATCCCTCGCACTCTCACATTGACGAAATAACACAGGAATTGCGTTGCAAAGAAATACATTGTGTTCCATGCCTTCTTTTTCCCAATCTAGGAACGTTTCTAAGGCAACGACAGGATTTTCCTTTCGGGACTAGTATCTCGTTGCCGATGCACCATTTTTTCTTTATTGTATCCTTCTCACTCTCATATTGAGGAATTAACACAGAAATTGCGTCGCAATAAAATTCATTCTGTTCCATGCCTTCTTTTTCCGAATCTAGGATCGTTTCTACGGCAACGACAGGACTTTGTTTTGGAGTCGAGCATCACCTTTCCCAAGCACTATTTCTTTTTTACTGTATCCCTCGCACCCTCACATTGAGGAAGTAACACAGAAATTGCGTCGCAATGAAATACATTGTGTTCCAAGCCTTCTCTTTCCCAATCTGGGAACGTATCTACGGCAACGACAGGAATTTCTTTTGGGGACGAGTATCTCGTTACCGATGTACTATTTCTTCTTTACTGTATCCCTCGCATTCTCACATTGTCGAATGAACACAGAAATTGCGTCGCAATGAAATACATTGTATTCCATGCCTTCCCTTTCCCAACCTAGGAACGTTTCTACGGCAACGACAGGATTTTGTTTTCGGGTCGAGGATCTCTTTTCCGATGCTTATTTCTTCTTTACTGTATTCCTCGCCTCCTCACATTGTTGAATTGTCACAGAAATCGCGTCGCAATGAAAGGCATTGTGTTCCACGCCTTCTCTTTCCAAATTTGGGAACGTTTCAACGGCAACGACAGGATTTTTTTTATGGACGACTATATCGTTCCCGGTGCACAATTTCTTCTTTGCTCTATACCTCGCACTCTCACATTGAGGAATTAACACAGAAATTGCGTCGCAATGATATACATTGTGTTCCATGACTTCTCTTTCCCAATCTGCGAACAGATCTATGGCAACGACAGGATTTTCCTTTGGGGACGAGTATCTCGTTCCCATGCACTATTTCTTCTTTACTATATCCCTTGCACTCTTACATTGAGGCATCAACACAGAAATTGCGTTGCAATGACATACATTGTGTTCCATGCCTTCTCTTTCCAAATCTGGGAACGTTTCTACGGCAACGACAGGATTTTCTTTTGGGGACTAGGATCAAGTTCCCCATGCACTATTTGTTCTTTACTGTATCCCTTGCACTCTCATATTGACGAATTAACACAGGAATTGCGTCGCAAAGAAATACATTGTGTTCCATGCCTTCTCTTTCCCAATCTAGGAACGTTTCTACGGCAACGATAGGATTTTAATTTGGGGCCGAGTATCTCGTGTCCGATGCACCATTTTTCTTTACTGTATCCCTCTCACTCTCATATTGACGAATTAACACCGAAATTTCGTCGCAATAAAATTCATTCTGTTCCATGCCCTCTCTTTCCCAATCAGGGAACGTTGATACAGCAAAGACAGGATTTTGTTTTGGGGACGAGTATCTCGTTCCCGATGCACCATTTTTCTTTACTGTATCCCTCGCACTCTCATGTTGAAGAATTAACACAGAAATTGCGTCGCAATGAATTACATTGTGTTCCATGCCTTCTCTTTCCCAATCTGGGAACGGTTCTATGGTAACAACAGGATATTCTTTTGGGAATGTGTATCTCATTCTTGATGCACTATTACTTCTTTACTGTATCCCTCGCACCCTCACATTGAGGAATTAACACAGAAATTGCGTCGCATTGTACTACATGGGTTCCATGTCTTCTCTTTCCCAATCTGGGGACGTTTCTACGGCAACGACAGGATTTTCTTTTGGGGACGAGTATCTCGCTCCCGATGCACTATTTCTTCTTTACTGTATCCCTCGCACTCTCACATTGACGAAATAACACAGGAATTGCGTTGCAAAGAAATACATTGTGTTCCATGCCTTCTTTTTCCCAATCTAGGAACGTTTCTAAGGCAACGACAGGATTTTCCTTTCGGGACTAGTATCTCGTTGCCGATGCACCATTTTTTCTTTACTGTATCCTTCTCACTCTCATATTGAGGAATTAACACAGAAATTGCGTCGCAATAAAATTAATTCTGTTCCATGCCTTCTTTTTCCGAATCTAGGATCGTTTCTACGGCAACGACAGGACTTTGTTTTGGAGTCGAGCATCACCTTTCCCAAGCACTATTTCTTTTTTACTGTATCCCTCGCACCCTCACATTGAGGAAGTAACACCGAAATTGCGTCGCAATGAAATACATTGTGTTCCATGCCTTCTCTTTCCCAATCTGGGAACGTATCTATGGCAACGATAGGAATTTCTTTTGGGGACGAGTATCTCGTTCCCGATGTACTATTTCTTCTTTACTGTATCCCTCGCATTCTCACATTGTCGAATGAACACAGAAATTGCGTCGCAATGAAATACATTGTATTACATGCCTTCCCTTTCCCAACCTACGAACGTTTCTACGGCAACGACAGGATTTTGTTTTCGGGTCGAGGATCTCTTTTCCGATGCTTATTTCTTCTTTACTGTATTCCTCGCTTCCTCACATTGTTGAATTGTCAAAGAAATCGCGTCGCAATGAAAGGCATTGTGTTCCACGCCTTCTCTTTCCAAATTTGGGAACGTTTCTACGGCAACGACAGGATTTTCTTTTATGGACGAGTATATCGTTCCCGGTGCACAATTTCTTCTTTACTCTATACCTCGCACTCTCACATTGAGGAATTAACACAGAAATTGCGTCGCAATGATATACATTGTGTTCCATGACTTCTCTTTCCCAATCTGCGAACAGATCTATGGCAACGACAGGATTTTCCTTTGGGGACGAGTATCTCGTTCCCATGCACTATTTCTTCTTTATTTTATCCCTCGCACCCTCACATTGAGGAATTATCACAGAAATGGCGTCGCAATGAAATACATTGTGTTCCATCCCTTCTCTTTCCAAATCTGGTAACGTTTCTACGGCAACGACAGGATTTTCTTTTGGGGACTAGTATCTCGTTCCCTATGCACTATTTCTTCTTTACTGTATCCCTCGCACTCTCACAATGACGAATGAACACAGAAATTGGTACGCAATGAAATACATTGTGTTCCATGCCTTCTCTTTCCCAATCTGGGAACGTTTCTACGCCAACGACAGGATTTTCTTTTGGGGACAAGTATCTCGTTCCCGATGAACTATTTCTTCTTTAGTGTATCCCTCGCTCTCTCACATTAACATTTTAAAACAGAAAATGCGTCGCAATGAAATACATTATGTTCCATGCCCTCTCTTTCCTAATCTGGGAACCTTTCTATATCAACGACAGGATTTTCTTTTGGGGTCGAGTATCTCGTTCCCGATGCACTATTTTTTCTTTACTGTATCTCTAGCACTCTCACATTGAGAAAGTAACACCAAAATCGCGTCGCCATGAAATACAATGCGTTCCATGCCTTCTGTTTCCCAATCTAGGAACGTTTCTACGGCAACGACAGTAATTTCCTTTGGCGACGAGTATCTCGTTCGCGATTAACTATTTCTTCTTTACTGTATCCCTCGCACTCTCACATTGTCGATTTAACTCATAAATAGCGTCGCAATGATATACGTTGTGTTCCATGCCTTCTCTTTCCCGATCTGGGAACGTTTGTACGGCAATGACAGGAAGTTGTTGTTGTGCCGAGGATCTCCTTTCCGATGCACTATATCTTCTTTACTGTATCCCTCGCACATTCACATTGAGGAATTAACACAGAAAGTGCGTCGCATTGAAAGACATTGTGTTCCACGCCTTCTCTTTCCCAATCTAGAAACGGTTCTATGGTAACATCAGGATATTCTTTTGGGAATGAGTATCTCATTCTTGATGTACTATTACTTCTTTACTGTATCCCTCGCACCCTCACATTGAGGAATTAACACAGAAATTGCGTCGCATTGTAATACATGGGTTCCATGTCTTCTCTTTCCCAATCTGGGAACGTTTCTACGGCAACGACAGGATTTTGTTTTGGGGACGAGTATCTCGTTCCCGATGCACTATTTCTTCTTTACTGTATCCCTCGCACTCTCACATTGACGAATTAACACAGGAATTGCGTTCCAAAGAAATACATTGTGTTCAATGCCTTCTCTTTCCCAATCTAGGAACGTTTCTAAGGCAACAACAGGACTTTCTTTTCGGGACTAGTATCTCGTTCCCGATGCACCATTTTTTCTTTACTGTATCCCTCTGACTCTCATATTGAGGAATTTACACAGAAATTGCGTCGCAATAAAATTCATTCTGTTCCATGCCTTCTCTTACAGAATCTAGGAACGTTTCTACGGCAACGATAGGATTTTGTTTTGGAATCGAGCATCACATTTCCCAAGCACTATTTCTTTTTTACTGTATCCCTCGCACCCTCACATTGAGGAAGTAACACAGAAATTGCGTCGCAATGAAATACATTGTGTTCCATGCCTTCTCTTTCCCAATCTGGGAACGTATCTACGGCAACGACAGGAATTTCTTTTGGGGACGTGTATCTCGTTCCCGATTAACTATTTCTTCTTTACTGTATCCCTCACACTCTCACATTGTCGAATGAACACAGAAATTGCGTCGCAATGAAATACATTGTATTCCATGCCTTCCCTTTCCCAACCTAGGAACGTTTCTACAGCAACGACAGGATTTTGTTTTCGGGTCGAGGATATCTTTTCCGATGCTTATTTCTTCTTTACTGTATTCCTCGCTTCCTCACATTGAGGAATTGTCACAGAAATCGCGTCGCAATGAAATACATTGTGTTCCATGCCTTCTCTTTTCAAATGTGGGAACGTTTCTACGGCAACGACAGGATTTACTTTTGGGGACGAGTATCTCGATCCCGATGTAATATTTCTTCTTTACTGTATCCCTCACACTCTCACATTGACGAATTAACACAGGAATTGCGTCGCAAAGAAATACATTGTGTTCTATGCCTTCTCTTTCCCAATCTAGGAACGTTTCTACGCCAACGACAAGATTTTCCTTTAGGGACGAGTATCTCGTTCCCGATGCACCATTTTTAGTTTACTGTATCCCTCTCACTCTCATATTGACGAATTAACACAGAAATTTCGACGCAATAAATTTCATTCTGTTCCATGCCTTCTCTTTCCCAATCAGGGAACGTTTCTACGGCAAAGACAGGATTTTGTTTTGGGGACGAGTATCTCGTTCCCGATGCACTATTTCTTCTTTATTGTAGCCCTCGCACTCTCACATTGACGAATTAACACAGAAATTGCGTCGCAATGAAATACATTGTGTTGCACGCATTCGCTTTCCCAATCTGGGTACGTTTCTACGGCAACGACAGGATTTTCTTTTGGGGACGAGTATCTCGTTCCCGATGCACTGTTTCTTCTTTACTGTATCCCTCGCACTCTCATATTGACGAATGAACACAGAAATCGGGTTGCAATGAAATACATTGTGTTCCATGCCTTCTCTTTCCCAATCTGGAAACGTTTCTACGCCAACGACTGGATTTTCTTTTGAGGACGACTATCTCGTTCCCGATGCACTATTTCTTGTTCAGTGTATCCCTCGCTCTCTCACAAAAACATTTTAAGACAGAAAATGCGTCGCAATGAAATACATTGTGATCCATGCCTTCTCTTTCCCAATCTGGGAACGTTTCTAAGGCAACGAGAGAATTTTTTTTTTTTTTTGGGGTCGAGTATCACGTTCCCGATGCACTATTTTTTCTTTACTGTATCACTCGCACTCTCACATTGAGGAATTAACACAGAAATCGTGTCGCAATGAAATACATGGTGTTCCATGCCTTGTCTTTCCAAATCTGGGAACGTTTCTACGGCAACGACAGGATTTTCTTTTGCGGACTAATATCTCTTTCCCGATGCACTGTTTCATCTTTACTGTATCCCTTGCACACTCACATTGACGAATTAACACAGAAATTGCGTCGCAATGAAATACATTGTGTTCCATGCCTTCTCTTTCCCAATCTGGGAACGTATCTACGGCAACGTCAGGAATTTCTTTTGGGGACGAGTATCTCGTTCCCGATTAACTATTTCTTCTTTACTGTATCCCTCGCTCTCTCACATTGTCGAATAAACACAGAAATTGCGTCGCAATGAAATACATTGTATTCCATGCCTTCCCTTTCCCAACCTAGGAACGTTTCTACGGCAACGACAGGATTTTGTTTTCGTGTAGAGGATCTCTTTTCCGATGCTTATTTCTTCTTTACTGTATTCCTCGCTTCCTCACATTGAGGAATTGTCACAGAAATCGCGTCGCAATGAAAGGCATTGTGTTCCACGCCTTCTCTTTCCCAATTTGGGAACGTTTCTACGGCAACGACAGGATTTTCTTTTATGGACGAGTATCTCGTTCCCGGTGCACAATTTCTTCTTTACTATATATCTCGCACTCTCACATTGAGGAATTAACACAGAAATTGCGTCGCAATGATATACATTGTGTTCCATGCCTTCTGTTTCCCAATCTGGGAACAGATCTATGGCAACAACAGGAATTTCTTTTGGGGACGAGTATCTCGTTCCCGATGTACTATTTCTTCTTTACTGTATCCCTCGCACTCTCACATTGTCGAATGAACACAGAAATTGCGTCGCAATGAAATACATTGTATTCCATGCCTTCCCTTTCCCAACCTAGGAACGTTTCTACGGCAACGAAAGGATTTTGTTTTTGGGTCGAGGATCTCTTTTCCGATGCTTATTTCTTCTTTACTGTATTCCTCGCTTGCTCACATTGTGGAATTGTCACAGAAATCGCGTCGCAATGAAAGGCATTGTGTTCCACGCCTTCTCTTTCCAAATTTGGGAACGTTTCTACGGCAACGACAGGATTTTCTTTTATGGACGAGTATATCGTTCCCGGTGCACAATTTCTTCTTTGCTCTATACCTCGCACTCTCACATTGAGGAATTAACACAGAAATTGCGTCGCAATGATATACATTGTGTTCCATGACTTCTCTTTCCCAATCTGCGAACAGATCTCTGGCAACGACAGCAATTTCTTTTGGAGACGAGTATCTCGTTCCCGATGTACTATTTCTTCTTTACTGTATCCCTCGCACTCTCACATTGTCGAATTAACACAGAAATTGCGTCGCAATGAAATACATTGTGTTCCATGCCTTCTCTTTCCCAATCTGGGAACGTTTCTATGGCAACGAGAGAATTTTTCTTTTTTTTGGGGTCGAGGATCTCGTTCCCGATGCACTATTTTTTCTTTACTGTATCACTAGCACTCTCACATTGAGGAATTAACACAGAAATTGCGTCGCAATGAAATACATTGTATTCCATGCCTTCCCTTTCCCAACCTAGGAACGTTTCTACGGCAACGACAGGATTTTGTTTTCGGGTCGAGGATCTCTTTTCCGATGCTTATTTCTTCTTTACTGTATTCCTCGCTTCCTCACATTGAGGAATTGTCACAGAAATCGCGTCGCAATGAAAGGCATTGTGTTCCACGCCTTCTCTTTCCCAATTTGGGAACGTTTCTACGGGAACGACAGGATTTTCTTTTATGGACGAGTATCTCGTTCCCGGTGCACAATTTCTTCTTTACTATATACCTCGCACTCTCACATTGAGGAATTAACACAGAAATTGCGTCGCAATGATATACATTGTGTTCCATGCCTTCTGTTTCCCAATCTGGGAACAGATCTATGGCTACGACAGGATTTCCTTTGGGGACGAGTATCCCGTTCCCGATGCACTATTTCTTCTTTACTGTATCCCTCGCACTCTCACATTGACGAATTAACACAGAAATTGCGTCGCAATGAAATACATTGTGTTCCATGCCTTCTCTTTCCAAATGTGGGAACGTCTCTACGGCAACGACAGGATTTACTTTTGGGGACGAGTATCTCGATCCCGATGTACTATTTCTTCTTTACTGTATCCCTCGCACTCTCACATTGAGGAAATAACACAGAAATTGCGTCGCAATAAAATACATTGTGTTCCATGCCTTCTCCTTCCCAATCTAGGTACGTTTCTACGGCAACGTCAGGATTTGGTTTTGGGGTCGTGGATTTCCTTTCCCATTCACTATTTCTTCTTTACTATATCCCTTGCACTCTCACATTGAGGCATCAACACAGAAATTGCGTTGCAATGACATACATTGTGTTCCATGCCTTCTCTTTCCAAATCTGGGAACGTTTCTACGGCAACGACAGGATTTTCTTTTGGGGACTAGTATCAAGTTCCCCATGCACTATTTCTTCTTTACTGTATCCCTCGCACTCTCACAATGACGAATGAACACAGATATTGGGACGCAATGAAATAGGTTGTGTTCCATGCCTTCTCTTTCCCAATCTGGGAACGTTTCTACGCCAACGACAGGATTTTCTTTTGGGGACGAGTATCTCGTTCCCTATGCACTATTTCTTCTTTATTGTATCCCTCGCACCCTCGCATTGAGGAATTATCACAGAAATGGCGTCGCAATGAAATACATTGTGTTCCATGCCTTCTCTTTCCAAATCTGGGAACGTTTCTACTGCAACGACAGGATTTTCTTTTGGGGACTAGTATCTCGTTCCCTATGCACTATTTCTTCTTTACTGTATCCCTCGCACTCTCACAATGACGAATGAACACAGAAATTGGGACGCAATGAAATAGGTTGTGTTCCATGCCTTCTCTTTCCCAATCTGGGAACGTTTCTACGCCAACGACAGGATTTTCTTTTGGGGACGAGTATCTTGTTCCCGATGAACTATTTCTTCTTTAGTGTATCCCTCGCTCTCTCACATTAACATTTTAAAACAGAAAATGCGTCGCAATGAAATACATTGTGTTCGATGCCCTCTCTTTCCTAATCTGGGAACCTTTCTAAATCAACGACAGGATTTTCTTTTGGGGTCGAGTATCTCGTTCCCGATGCACTATTTTTTCCTTACTGTATCACTAGCACTCTCACATTGAGTAAGTAACACCAAAATCGCGTCGCCATGAAATACAATGCGTTCCATGCCTTCTCTTTCCAAATGTGGGAACGTTTCTACGGCAACGACAGGATATACTTTTGGGGACGAGTATCTCGATCCCAATGTACTATTTCTTCTTTACTGTATCCCTCGCACTCTCACATTGAGGAATTAACACAGAAATATCGTCGCAATAAAATACATTGTGTTCCATGCCTTCTCCTTCCCAATCTAGGTACGTTTCTACGGCAACGTCAGGATTTTGTTTTGGGGTCGTGGAGATCGTTTCCCATGCACTATTTCTTCTTTACTATATCCCTTGCACTCTCACATTGAGGCATCAACACAGAAATTGCGTTGCAATGACATACATTGTGTTCCATGCCTTCTCTTCCCAAATCTGGGAACGTTTCTACGGCAACGACAGGATTTTCTTTTGGGGACTAGTATCTCGTTCCCCATGCACTATTTCTTCTTTACTGTATCCCTCGCACTCTCATATTGACGAATTAACACAGGAATTGCGTCGCAAAGAAATACATTGTGTTCCATGCCTTCTCTTTCCCAATCTAGGAACGTTTCTACGGCAACGATAGGATTTTAATTTGGGGCCGAGTATCTCGTGTCCGATGCACCATATTTCTTTACTGTATCCCTCTCACTCTCATATTGACGAATTAACACCGAAATTTCGTCGCAATAAACTTCATTCTGTTCCATGCCTTCTCTTTCCCAATCAGGGAACGTGTATACAGCAAAGACAGGATTTTGTTTTGGGGACGAGTATCTCGTTCCCGATGCACCATTTTTCTTTACTGTATCCCTCGCACTCTCATATTGAAGAATTAACACAGAAATTGCGTCGCAATGAATTACATTGTGTTCCATGCCTTCTCTTTCCCAATCTGGGAACGGTTCTATGGTAACAACAGGATATTCTTTTGGGAATGTGTATCTCATTCTTGATGCACTATTACTTCTTTACTGTATCCCTCGCACCCTCACATTGAGGAATTAACACAGAAATTGCGTCGCATTGTACTACATGGGTTCCATGTCTTCTCTTTCCCAATCTGGGGACGTTTCTACGGCAACGACAGGATTTTCTTTTGGGGACGAGTATCTCGTTCCCGATGCACTATTTCTTCTTTACTGTATCCCTCGCACTCTCACATTGACGATATAACACAGGAATTGCGTTGCAAAGAAATACATTGTGTTCCATGCCTTCTCTTTCCCAATCTAGGAACGTTTCTAAGGCAACGACAGGATTTTCCTTTCGGGACTAGTATCTCGTTCCCGATGCACCATTTTTTCTTTACTGTATCCTTCTCACTCTCATTTGAGGAATTAACACAGAAATTGCGTCGCAATAAAATTCATTCTGTTCCATGCCTTCTTTTTCCGAATCTAGGATCGTTTCTACGGCAACGACAGGACTTTGTTTTGGAGTCGAGCATCACCTTTCCCAAGCACTATTTCTTTTTTACTGTATCCCTCGCACCCTCACATTGAGGAAGTAACACAGAAATTGCGTCGCAATGAAATACATTGTGTTCCATGCCTTCTCTTTCCCAATCTGGGAACGTATCTACGGCAACGACAGGAATTTCTTTTGGGGACGAGTATCTCGTTCCCGATGTACTATTTCTTCTTTACTGTATCCCTCGCACTCTCACATTGTTGAATGAACACAGAAATTGCGCCGCAATGAAATACATTGTATTCCATGCCTTCCCTTTTCCAACCTAGGAACGTTTCTACGGCAACGACAGGATTTTGTTTTTGGGTCGAGGATCTCTTTTCCGATGCTTATTTCTTCTTTACTGTATTCCTCGCTTCCTCACATTGTTGAATTGTCACAGAAATCGCGTCGCAATGAAAGGCATTGTGTTCCACGCCTTCTCTTTCCAAATTTGGGAACGTTTCTACGGCAACGACAGGATTTTCTTTTATGGACGAGTATATCGTTCCCGGTGCACAATTTCTTCTTTACTCTATACCTCGCACTCTCACATTGAGGAATTAACACAGAAATTGCGTCGCCATGATATACATTGTGTTCCATGACTTCTCTTTCCCAATCTGCGAACAGATCTATGGCAACGACAGGATTTTCCTTTGGGGACGAGTATCTCGTTCCCTATGCACTATTTCTTCTTTACTGTATCCCTCGCACTCTCACAATGACGAATGAACACAGAAATTGGTACGCAATGAAATACACTCCTGGAAATGGAAAAAAGAACACATTGACACCGGTGTGTCAGACCCACCATACTTGCTCCGGACACTGCGAGAGGGCTGTACAAGCAATGATCACACGCACGGCACAGCGGACACACCAGGAACCGAGGTGTTGGCCGTCGAATGGCGCTAGCTGCGCAGCATTTGTGCACCGCCGCCGTCAGTGTCAGCCAGTTTGCCGTGGCATACGGACCTCCATCGCAGTCTTTAACACTGGTAGCATGCCGCGACAGTGTGGACGTGAACAGTTGACGGACTTTGAGCGAGGGCGTATAGTGGGCATGCGGGAGGCCGGGTGGACGTACCGCCGAATTGCTCAACACGTGGGGCGTGAGGTCTCCACAGTACATCGATGTTGTCGCCAGTGGTCGGCGGAAGGTGCACGTGCCCGTCGACCTGGGACCGGACCGCAGCGACGCACGGATGCACGCCAAGACCGTAGGATCCTACGCAGTGCCGTAGGGGACCGCACCGCCACTTCCCAGCAAATTAGGGACACTGTTGCTCCTGGGGTATCGGCGAGGACCATTCGCAACCGTCTCCATGAAGCTGGGCTACGGTCCCGCACACCGTTAGGCCGTCTTCCGCTCACGCCCCAACATCGTGCAGCCCGCCTCCAGTGGTGTCGCGACAGGCGTGAATGGAGGGACGAATGGAGACGTGTCGTCTTCAGCGATGAGAGTCGCTTCTGCCTTGGTGCCAATGATGGTCGTAAGCGTGTTTGGCGCCGTGCAGGTGAGCGCCACAATCAGGACTGCATACGACCGAGGCACACAGGGCCAACACCCGGCATCATGGTGTGGGGAGCGATCTCCTACACTGGCCGTACACCACTGGTGATCGTCGAGGGGACACTGAATAGTGCACGTTACATCCAAACCGTCATCGAACCCATCGTTCTACCATTCCTAGACCGGCAAGGGAACTTGCTGTTCCAACAGGACAATGCACGTCCGCATGTATCCCGTGCCACCCAACGTGCTCTAGAAGGTGTAAGTCAACTACCCTGGCCAGCAAGATCTCCGGATCTGTCCCCCATTGAGCATGTTTGGGACTGGATGAAGCGTCGTCTCACGCGGTCTGCACGTCCAGCACGAACGCTGGTCCAACTGAGGCGCCAGGTGGAAATGGCATGGCAAGCCGTTCCACAGGACTACATCCAGCATCTCTACGATCGTCTCCATGGGAGAACAGCAGCCTGCATTGCTGCGAAAGGTGGATATACACTGTACTAGTGCCGACATTGTGCATGCTCTGTTGCCTGTGTCTATGTGCCTGTGGTTCTGTCAGTGTGATCATGTGATGTATCTGACCCCAGGAATGTGTCAATAAAGTTTCCCCTTCCTGGGACAATGAATTCACGGTGTTCTTATTTCAATTTCCAGGAGTGTACAATGTGTTCCATGCCTTCTCTTTCCCAATCTGGGAACGTTTCTACTCCAACGACAGGATTTTCTTTTGGTGACAAGTATCTCGTTCCCGATGAACTATTTCTTCTTTAGTGTATCCCTCGCTCTCTCACATTAACATTTTAAAACAGAAAATGCGTCGCAATGAAATACATTGTGTTCCATGCCCTCTCTTTCCTAATCTGGGAACCTTTCTATATCAACGACAGGATTTTCTTTTGGGGTCGAGTATCTCGTTTCCGATGCACTATTTTTTCTTTACTCTATCTCTAGCACTCTCACATTGAGAAAGTAACACCAAAATCGCGTCGCCATGAAATACAATGCGTTCCATGCCTTCTGTTTCCCAATCTGGGAACGTTTCTACGGCAACGACAGTAATTTCCTTTGGCGACGAGTATCTCGTTCCCGATTAACTATTTCTTCTTTACTGTATCCCTCGCACTCTCACATTGTCGATTTAACACATAAATAGCGTCGCAATGATATACGTTGTGTTCCATGCCTTCTCTTTCCCGATCTGGGAACGTTTGTACGGCAATGAGAGGAAGTTGTTGTTGTGCCGAGGATCTCCTTTCCGATGCACTATATCTTCTTTACTGTATCCCTCGCACATTCACATCGAGGAATTAACACAGAAAGTGCGTCGCATTGAAAGACATTGTGTTCCACGCCTTCTCTTTCCCAATCTAGGAACGGTTCTACGGAAACGACAGGATTTTGTTTTGGGGTCAAGGATCTCTTTTTAAATGCATTATTTCTTCTTTACTCTATCCCTCGCACCCTGACATTGAGGAATTAACACAGAAATTTGGTCACAATGAAATACATTGTGTTTCATGCCTTCTCTTTCCCAATCTGGGAACGTTTCCACGGCAACGACAACATTCTCTTTTATGGACGAGTATCTCGTTCCCGATGCACTATTTCTTCTTTACTCTATACCTCGCACTCTCACATTGAAGATTTAACACAGAAATTGCGTTGCGATGAAATACATTGTGTTCCATGCCTTCTCTTTCCCAATCTGGGAACGGTTCTATGGTAACATCAGGATATTCTTTTTGGAATGAGTATCTCATTCTTGATGTACTATTACTTCTTTACTGTATCCCTCGCACCCTCACATTGAGGAATTAACACAGAAATTGTGTCGCATTGTAATACATGGGTTCCATGTCTTCTCTTTCCCAATCTGGGAACGTTGCTACGGCAACGACAGAATTTTGTTTTGGGGACGAGTATCTCGTTCCCGATGCACTATTTCTTCTTTACTGTATCCCTCGCACTCTCACATTGACGAATTAACACAGGAATTGCGTTCCAAAGAAATACATTGTGTTCCATGCCTTCTCTTTCCCAATCTAGGATCGTTTCTGAGGCAACGACAGGATTTTCTTTTCGGGACTAGTATCTCGTTCCCGATGCACCATTTTTTCTTTACTGTATCCCTCTCACTCTCACATTGAGGAATTTACACAGAAATTGCGTCGCAATAAAATTCATTCTGTTCCATGCCTTCTCTTACAGAATCTAGGAACGTTTCAACGGCAACGACAGGATTTACTTTTGGGGACGAGTATCTCGATCCCGATGTACTATTTCTTCTTTACTGTATCCCTCGCACTCAGACATTGACGAATTAACACAGGAATTGCGTCGCAAAGAAACACATTGTGTTCCATGCCATCTCTTTCCCAATCTAGGAACGTTTCTACGGCAACGACAAGATTTTCCTTTAGGGACGAGTATCTCGTTCCCGATGCACCATTTTTAGTTTACTGTATCCCTCTCACTCTCATATTGACGAATTAACAAAGAAATTTCGTCGCAATAAATTTCATTCTGTTCCATGCCTTCTCTTTCCCAATCAGGGAACGTTTCTACGGCAAAGACAGGATTTTGTTTTGGGGACGAGTATCTCGTTCCCGATGCACTATTTCTTCTTTATTGTAGCCCTCGCACTCTCACATTGACGAATTAACACAGAAATTGCGTCGCAATGAAATACATTGTGTTCCACGCATTCGCTTTCCCAATCTGGGTACGTTTCTACGGCAACGACAGGATTTTCTTTTGGGGACGAGTATCTCGTTCCCGATGCACTGTTTCTTCTTTACTGTATCCCTCGCACTCTCATATTGACGAATGAACACAGAAATCGGGTTGCAATGAAATACATTGTGTTCCATGCCTTCTCTTTCCCAATCTGGGATGTTTCTACGCCAACGACTGGATTTTCTTTTGAGGACGACTATCTCGATCCCGATGCACTATTTCTTGTTCAGTGTATCCCTCGCTCTCTCACAAAAACATTTTAAGACAGAAAATGCGTCGCAATGAAATACATTGTGATCCATGCCTTCTCTTTCCCAATCTGGGAACGTTTCTATGGCAACGAGAGAATTTTTTTTTTTTTTGGGGGTCGAGTATCACGTTCCCGATGCACTATTTTTTCTTTACTGTATCACTCGCACTCTCACATTGAGGAATTAACACAGAAATCGTGTCGCAATGAAATACATGGTGTTCCATGCCTTGTCTTTCCAAATCTGGGAACGTTTCTACGGCAACGACAGGATTTTCTTTTGCGGACTAGTATCTCTTTCCCGATGCACTGTTTCATCTTTACTGTTTCCCTTGCACCCTCACATTGACGAATTAACACAGAAATTGCGTCGTAATGAAATACATTGTGTTCCATGCCTTCTCTTTCCCAATCTGGGAACGTATCTACGGCAACGACAGGAATTTCTTTTGGGGACGAGTATCTCGTTCCCGATTAACTATTTCTTCTTTACTGTATCCCTCGCACTCTCACATTGTCGAATGAACACAGAAATTGCGTCGCAATGAAATACATTGTATTCCATGCCTTCCCTTTCCCAACCTAGGAACGTTTCTACGGCAACGACAGGATTTTGTTTTCGGGTTGAGGATCTCTTTTCCGATGCTTATTTCTTCTTTACTGTATTCCTCGCTTCCTCACATTGAGGAATTGTCACAGAAATCGCGTCGCAATGAAAGGCATTGTGTTCCACGCCTTCTCTTTCCCAATTTGGGAACGTTTCTACGGCAACGACAGGATTTTCTTTTATGGACGAGTATCTCGTTCCCGGTGCACAATTTCTTCTTTACTATATACCTCGCACTCTCACATTGAGGAATTAACACAGAAATTGCGTCGCAATGATATACATTGTGTTCCATGCCTTCTCTTTCCCAATCTGGGAACAGATCTATGGCAACGACAGGAATTTCTTTTGGGGACGAGTATCTCGTTCCCGATGTACTATTTCTTCTTTACTGTATCCCTCGCACTCTCACATTGTCGAATGAACACAGAAATTGCGTCGCAATGAAATACATTGTATTCCATGCCTTCCCTTTCCCAACCTAGGAACGTTTCTACGGCAACGACAGGATTTTGTTTTTGGGTCGAGGATCTCTTTTCCGATGCTTATTTCTTCTTTACTGTATTCCTCACTTCCTCACATTGTGGAATTGTCACAGAAATCGCGTCGCAATGAAAGGCATTGTGTTCCACGCCTTCTCTTTCCAAATTTGGGAACGTTTCTACGGCAACGACAGGATTTTCTTTTATGGACGAGTATATCGTTCCCGGTGCACAATTTCTTCTTTGCTCTATACCTCGCACTCTCACATTGAGGAATTAACACAGAAATTGCGTCGCAATGATATACATTGTGTTCCATGACTTCTCTTTCCCAATCTGCGAACAGATCTATGGCAACGACAGGAATTTCTTTTGGGGACGAGTATCTCGTTCCCGATGTACTATTTCTTCTTTACTGTATCCCTCGCACTCTCACATTGTCGAATTAACACAGAAATTGCGTCGCAATAAAATTCATTCTGTTCCATGCCTTCTCTTTGCGATTCTAGAAACGTTTCTACGGCAACGACAGGACTTTGTTTTGGAGTCGAGCATCACCTTTCCCAAGAACTATTTCTTTTGTACTGTATCCCTCGCACCCTCACATTGAGGAAGTAACACAGAAATTGCGTCGCAATGAAAAACATTGTGTTCCACGCCTTCTCTTTCCGAATCCGGGAACGTTTCTACGGCAACGACAGGATTTTGTTTTGTGGTCGAGGATCTCCATTCCAAAGCACTATTTCTTCTTTACTGTATCCCTCGCACTCTCACATTGAGGAATTAACACAGAAATTGTGTTGCAAAGACATAAATTGTGTTCCATACCTTCTCCTTTCCAATCTGGGAACGTTTCTACGGCAACAAAATGTCTTTTTTTTGGGGACGAGTATCTCGTTCGCGATGCACTAATTCTTCTTTACTGTATCCCTCGCACTCTCACATTGACGAATTAACACAGAAATGGCGTCGCAATTAAATACATTGTGTTCCATGCCTTCACTTTCCCAATATAGGAACGTTTCTACAGCAACGACAGGATTTTGTTTTGGGGTCGAGGATCTCCTTTCCGATGCACTATTTCTTCTTTACTGTATCTCTCGCACCCTCACATTGATGAATTTATACAGAAATTGCGTCGCATTGAAACAAATTGTGTTCGATGCCCTCTCTGTTCCAATCTTGGAACGTTTCTACGGCAACGACAGGATTTTGTTTTGGAGTCGAGTATCTCGCTCCGGATGAACTATTTCCTCTTTACAGAATCCCTCGCACTCACACATTGACGAATTAAAACAGAAATTGCACTGCCATAAAATACACTGTGTTTCATGCCGTCTCTGTCCCAATCTAGGAACGTTTCTACGGCAACGACGGGATTTTGCTTTGGGGTCGAGGATCTCGTTCCCGATGCACTATTTCTGCATTATTGTATCCCTCGCACTCTCACATTGAGGAATTAACACAGAAATTGCGTCGCAATAAAATACATTGTGTTTCATGCCTTCAGTTTCCCAATCTAGGAACGTTTCTACAGCAACGACACGATTTTGTTTTGGGGTCGAGGATCTCCTTTCCGATGCACTATTTCTTCATTACTGTATCCTTCGGACAATCACATTGACGAATTAACACAGAAATAGCATCGCAATGAAATACATTGCGTTCCATGCCTTCTTTTTCCCAATCTCGGAACGTTTCTACGGCAACGACAGGAGTTTCCTTTGGGGACGAGTATCTCGTTCTTGATGAAATATTTCTACTTTACTGTATTCCTGGCACTCTCACATTGCCGAATTAACACATAAATAGCGTCGCAATGATATACGTTTTGTTCCATGCCTTCTCTTTCCCAATCTAGGAACGTTTCTATAGCAACGACAGTATTTAGTTTTTGGGTCGAGGACCTCCTTTCCGATGCATTATTTCTTCTTTACTGCATCCCTCGCACCCTCACATTGAGGAATTGTCACAGATCTTCCGTCGCAATGAAATACTTTGTGTTCCATGCCCCCTCTTTCCCAATCTGGGAACATTTCTACGGCATCGAAAGATCTTCTTTTGGGGACGAGTATCTCGATCCCGATACACTATTTCTTCTTTACTGTATCCCTCGCACCCTCACATTGACGAATGAACACAGAAATTGCGTCGCAATGAAATACATGTGTTCCATGCCTTCTCTTTCCGAATCTGGGATCGTTTCTACGGCAACGACAAGATCTTCTTTTGGGGACGAATATCACGTTCCCGATGCACTATTTCTTCTTTACTGTATCCCTCGCACCCTCACATCTAGGAATTAACACAGAAATTGCGTCGCAATGAAGTACATTGGGTTCCATGTCTTCTCTTTCCCAATCCGGGAACGTTCCTATGGCAACGACTGGATTTTGTTTTCGGGTCGAGGACCTCTTTTCCGATGCACTATTTCTTTTTTACTGCATCCCTCGCCACCTCACATTGAGGAATTAACACAGAAATTGCGTTTCAATGACATAAATTGTGTTCCATACCTTCTCTTTACCAATATGGAAACGTTTCTACGGCAACAAAAGGACTTCTTTTGGGGACGTGTATCTCGTTCCCGATGCAGTATTTCTTCTTTACTGTATCACTCGCACCCTCACATTGAGGAATTAACACAGAAATTGCGTCGCAATGAAATAAATTGGGTTCCATGCCTTTTCTATCCCAATCCGGGAACGTTTCTATGGCAACGACTGGATTTTGTTTTCGGGTCGAGGACCTCTTTTCCGATGCACTATTTCTTCTTTGCTGTATTCCTCGCATCCTCACATTGAGTAATTGTCACAGAAATTGCGACGCAATGAAATACAGTATGTTGCTCGCCTTCTCTTTCCCAATCTGGGAACTTTTCTACGGCAACGACGGGATTTTCCTTTGGGGACGAGTATCTCGTTCTCGATGCACTATTTCTTCTTTACTGTATCCCTCGCACTCTCACATTGACGAATTAACACAGTAATAGCGTCGCAATTAAATTCATTGTGTTCCATGTCTTCTCTTTCGCAATCTAGAAACGTTTCTACAGCAACGACATGATTTTCTTTTGTGGACGAGATTCTCGTTCCCGATGCACTATTTCTGCCTTACTGTATCCCTCGCACTCTTACATTGACGAATTAACAAAGAAATTGCGTCGCAATGAAATACATTGTGTTCCATGCCTTCTCTTTCCGAATCTGGGATCGTTTCTACGGCAACGACAGGATCTTCTTTTGGGGAAGAATATCACGTTCCCGATGCACTATTTCTTATTTACTGTATCACTCGCACCCTCACATTAAGGAATTAACACAGAGATTGCGTCGTAATGAAAAACATTGGGTTCCTTGCCTTCTCTATCCCAAACCGGGAACGTTTCCATGGCAACGACTGGATTTTGTTTTCGGGTCGAGGACCTCTTTTCCAATGCACTATTTCTTCTTTACTGTATTCCTCGCATCCTCACATTGAGTAATTGTCACAGAAATTGCGACGCAATGAAATACATTATGTGGCACGCAATCTCTTTCCCAATTTGGGAACGTTTCTACGGCAACGACAGGATTTCGTTTTGGGGACGAGTATCTCGTTCCCGATGCACTATTTCTTCATTACTGTATCCCTCGCACTCTCACACTGAGGAATTAACACAGAAATTGCGTCGCAATGAAATACATTGTGTTCCATGCCTTCTCTTTCCGAATCTGGGATGGTTTCTACGGCAACGACAGGATCTTCTTTTGGGGACGAGTATCTCGTGCTCGATGCACTATTTCTTCTTTACTGTATCCCTCGCACCCTCACATTGACGAATTAACACAGAAATTGCGTCGTAATGAAATTCATTGGGTTCCATTCCATCTCAATCCCAATCCAAAAAAGTTTCTATGGCAACGACTGGATTTTGTTTTCGGGTCGAGGACCGCTTTTCCGATGCACTATTTCTTCTTTACTGTATTCCTCGCATCCTCACATTGAGTAATTGTCACAGAAATTGCGTCGCAATGAAATACATTATGTTGCACGCCTTCTCTTTCCTAATCTGGGAACGTTTCTACGGCAACGACCGGATTTTGCTTTGGGGACGAGTTTCTCGTTCCCGATGAACAATTTCTAATTTACTCTATCCCTCGAACTCTAACATTCAGGAATTAACACAGAAATTGCGTCGCAATGAAATACATTGTGTTCCATGCCTTCTCTTTCCCAATCTGGGAACTTTTCTACGGCAACGACGGGATTTTCCTTTGGGGACGAGTATCTCGTTCTCGATGCACTATTTCTTCTTTACTGTATCCCTCGCACTCTCACATTGACGAATTAACACAGTAATAGCGTCGCAATTAAATTCATTGTGTTCCATGTCTTCTCTTTCGCAATCTAGAAACGTTTCTACAGCAACGACATGATTTTCTTTTGTGGACGAGATTCTCGTTCCCGATGCACTATTTCTGCCTTACTGTATCCCTCGCACTCTTACATTGACGAATTAACAAAGAAATTGCGTCGCAATGAAATACATTGTGTTCCATGCCTTCTCTTTCCGAATCTGGGATCGTTTCTACGGCAACGACAGTATCTTCTTTTGGGGAAGAATATCACGTTCCCGATGCACTATTTCTGATTTACTGTATCACTCGCACCCTCACATTAAGGAATTAACACAGAAATTGCGTCGTAATGAAAAACATTGGGTTCCTTGCCTTCTCTATCCCAAACCGGGAACGTTTCCATGGCAACGACTGGATTTTGTTTTCGGGTCGAGGACCTCTCCTCCGATGCACAATTTCTTCTTTACTGTATTCCTCGGATCCTCACATTGAGTAATTGTCACAGAAATTGCGTCGCAATGAAATACATTATGTTGCACGCCTTCTCTTTCCCAATCTGGGAACGTTTCTACGGCACCGACAGGATTTTCTTTGGGGACGAGTATCTCGTTCCCGATGCACTATTTCTGCCTTACTGTATCCCTCGCACACTCACATTGACGAATTAACTAAGAAATTGCATCGCAATGAAATACATTGTGTTCCATGCCTTCTCCTTCCCAATCTGGGAACTTTTCTACGGCAACGACGGGATTTTCGTTTGGGGACAAGTATCTCGTTCTCGATGCACTATTTCTTCTTTACTGTATCCCTCGCACCCTCACATTGACGAATTAACATAGAAATTGCATCGCAATGAAATACATTGTGTTCCATGCCTTCTCTTTCCGAATCTGGGATCGTTTCTACGGCAACGACAGGATCTTCTTTTGGGGAAGAATATCACGTTCCCGATGCACTATTACTTATTTACTGTATCACTCGCACCCTCACATTAAGGAATTAACACAGAAATTGCGTCGTAATGAAAAACATTGGGTTCCATGCCTTCTCTATCCCAAACCGGGAACGTTTCCATGGCAACGACTGGATTTTGTTTTCGGGTCGAGGACCTCTTTTCCGATGCACTATTTCTTCTTTACTGTATTCCTCGCATCCTCACATTGAGTAATTGTCACAGAAATTGCGTCGCAATGAAATACATTATGTTGCACGTCTTCTCTTTCCCAATTTGGGAACGTTTCTACGGCGACAGGATTTTCTTTTGGGGACGAGTATCTCGTTCCCGATGCACTATTTCTTCATTACTGTATCCCTCGCACTCTCACATTGAGGAATTAACACAGAAATTGCGTCGCAATAAAATACATTGTGTTTCATGCCTTCTCCTTCGCAATCTAGGAACGTTTCCACGTCAACGACAGGATTTTTTTTTGGGTTGAGGATCTCCTTTCCGATGCACTATTTCTTCTTTACTGTATCCCTTGCATCCTCACATTGACGAATTAACACAGAAATGGCGTCGCAATAAAATACATTGTTTTCCATGCCTTCTCTTTCCCAATCTCGGAACGTTTCTACGGCAACGACAGGAATTTACTTTGGGGACGGGTATCTCTATCCTGATGAACTATTTCTTGTTTACTGTATCCCTCGCACTCTCACATTGTCGAATTAACACATAAATAGCGTCGTAATGATATACGTTTTGTTCCATGCCTTCTCTTTCCCAATCTAGGAACGTTTCTACAGCAACGACCGGATTTTGTTTTGGGGACGAGTATCTCGTTCCTGATGCACTATTTCTTCATTACTGTATCCCTCGCACTCTCACATTGGCGAATTTACAAAGAAATAGCGTCGCAATTAAATACATTGTGTTCCATGTCTTCTCTTTCCCAATCTAGGAACGTTTCTACAGCAACGACATGATTTTCTTTTAGGGACGAGTATCTCGTTCCCGATGCACTATTTCTTCTTTACTGTATCCCTCACAACCTCACATTGAGGAATTAACACAGAAATTGCGTCGCAATGAAATACATTGTGTTCCATGCCTTCTCCTTCGCAATCTAGGAACGTTTCCACGGCAGCGACAGGATTTTTTTTTGGGTTGAGGATCTCCTTTCCGATGCACTATTTCTTCTTTACTGTATCCCTTGCATCCCCACATTGACGAATTAACACAGAAATGGCGTCGCAATAAAATACATTGTTTTCCATGCCTTCTCTTTCCCAATCTCGGAACGTTTCTACGGCAACGACAGGAATTTACTTTGGGGACGGGTATCTCTATCCTGATGAACTATTTCTTGTTTACTGTATCCCTCGCACTCTCACATTGTCGAATTAACACATAAATAGCGTCGCAATGACATACGTTTTGTTCCATGCCTTCTCTTTCCCAATCTAGGAGCGTTTCTACAGCAACGACATGATTTTCTTTTGGGGACGAGTATCTCGTTGCCGATGCACTATTTATTCTTTACTGTATCCCTCACAACCTCACATTTAGGAATTAACACAGAAATTGCGTCGAAATGTAATACATTGTGTTCCATGCCTCCTCTTTCCCAATCTCGAGACGTTTCTACGGCAACGACAGGATTTTCCTTTGGCGACGAGTATCTCGTTCCCGATGAACTGTTTCTTCTTTATTGTTTCCCTCGCACCCTCACATTGAGGAATTGTCGCAGAAATTCCGTCACAATGATATACGTTTTGTTCCGTGCCTTCTCTTTCCCAATCTAGGAACGTTTCTACCGCAATGACAGTATTTTGTTTTTCGGTCGAGGATCTCCTTTCCGATGCACTATTTTTTTTTTACTGCATCCCTCGCAACCTCACATTGAGGAATTAACAAAGAAATTGCGTTGCAATGACATAAATTGTGTTCCATACCTTCTCTTTACCAATCTGGGAACGTTTCTACAGCAACGACATGATTTTCTTTTGGGTCGAGTATCTCGTTCCCGATGCACTATTTCTGCCTTACTGTATTCCTCGCACTCTCACATTGACGAATTAACAAAGAAATTGCGTCGCAATGAAATACATTGTGTTCCATGCCTTCTCCTTCCCAATCTGGGAACGTTTCTACGGCAACGACATGATTTTCCTTTGGGGACGAGTATCTCGTTCCTGATGAACTATTTGTTCTTTACTGTATCCCTCGCACTCTCACATTGTCGAATTAACACATAAATAGCGTCGCAATGGTATACATTTTGTTCCATGCCTTCTCTTTCCCAATCTAGGAACGTTTCTACAGCAACGACCGGATTTTGTTTTGGGGACGAGTATCTCGTTCCTGATACACTATTTCTTCTTTACTGTATCCCTCGCACACTCACATTGGCGAATTTACAAAGAAATAGCGTCGCAATTAAATACATTGTGTTCCATGTCTTCTATTTCTCAATCTGGGAACGGTTCTATGACAATGACAGGATATTGTTTTGGGAATGAGTATCTCGTTCTTGATGCACTATTACTTCTTTACTGTATCCCTCGCACCCTCACATTGAGGAATTAACACAGAAATTGCGTCTCATTGTAATACATGTGTTCCATGCCTTCTCATTCCCAATCTAGGAACGTTTCTACGGCAACGACAGGATTTTCCTTTGGGGACGAGTATCTCGTTCCTGACGAATTATTTCTCCTTTACTGTATCCCTCGCACTCTCACATTGTCGAATTAACACATAAATAGCGTCGCAATGGTATACGTTTTGTTCCATGCCCTCTCTTTCCCAATCTAGGAACGTTTCTACAGCAACGACCGGATTTTGTTTTGGGGACGAGTATCTCGTTCGCGATGAACAGTTTCTTCTTTACTCTATACCTCGAACTCTAACATTCAGGAGTTAACACAGAAATTGCGTCGAAATGTAATACATTGTGTTCCATGCCTCCTCTTTCCCAATCTCGAGACGTTTCTACGGCAACGACAGGATTTTCCTTTGGGGACGACTATCTCGTTCCCGATGAACTGTTTCTTCTTTACTGTATCCCTCGCACCCTCACATTGAGGAATTGTCACAGAAATTCCGTCGCAATGATATACGTTTTGTTCCATTCCTTCTCTTTTCCAATCTAGGAACGTTTCCACGGCAATGACAGTGTTTTGTTTTTGGGTCGAGGATCTCCTTTCCGATGCAATATTTTTTCTTTACTGGATCCCTCCCAACCTCACATTGAGGAATTAACACAGAAATTGCGTTGCAATGACATAAATTGTGTTCCATACCTTCTCATTACCAATCTGGGAACGTTTCTACGGCAAAAAAAGGATTTTTTTTTGGGGACGAGTATCTCGTTCCCGATGCACTATTTCTTCTTTACTGTATCCCTCGCACGCTCACATGGACGAATTAACACAGAAATTGCGTCGCAATGAAATACATTGTGTTCCACGCATTCCCTTCCCAAATGTGGCAACGTTTCTACAGCAACGACAGGATTTACTTTTGGGGACGAGTATCTCTTTTCCAATCTAGGAACGTTTCCACGGCAATGACAGTATTTTGTTTTTGGGTCGAGGATCTCCTTTCCGATGCACTATTTTTTCTTTACTGCATCCCTCGCAACCTCACATTGAGGAATTAACATGGAAATTGCGTTGCAATGACATAAATTGTGTTCCATACCTTCTCTTTACCAATCTGGGAACGTTTCTACGGCAAAAAAAGGATTTTTTTTGGGGACGAGTATCTCGTTCCCGATGCACTATTTCTTCTTTACTGTATCCCTCGCACTCTCACATTGACGAATTAACACAGAAATTGCGTCGCAATGAAATACATTGTGTTCCATGCATTCTCTTCCCAAATGTGGCAACGTTTCTACAGCAACGACAGGATTTACTTTTGTGGACGAGTATCTCGCTCCCGATGTACTATTTCTTCTTTATTGTATCCCTCGCACTCTCACATTGAGGAATTAACACAGAAATTGCGTCGCAATAAAATAGATTGTGTTCCATGCCTTCTCCTTCCCAATCTAGGTACATTTCTACGCCAACGTCAGGATTTTGTTTGGGGTCGAGGATCTCCTTTCCCATGCACTATTTCTCCTTTACTGTATCCCTTGCACTCTCACATTGAGGAATCAACACAGAAATTGCGTTGCAATGACATACATTGTGTTCCATGGCTTCCCTTGCCCAATCTGGGAACGTTTCTACGGCAACGAAAGGATTTTCTTTTGGGGACGAGCATCTCGTTCGAGATGCACTATTTCTTCATTACTGTATCCCTCGCACTCTCTCACTGACGAATTAACACAGAAATAGCGTCGCAAAGAAATACATTGTGTTCCATGCCTTCTCTTTCCCAATCTAGGAACGTTTCTACGGCAACGACAGGATTTTCTTTTGTGGTCGAGGATCTCCTTACCGACGCACTATTTCTTCTTTATGGTATCCCTCGAACCCTCACTCTGAGGGATTAACACAGAAAGTGCGTCGTATTGAAATACATTGTGTACCATGTCTTCTAGTTCCCAATCTGGGAACGGTTCTATGGCAACGACAGGATATTGTTTTGGGAATGAGTATCTCGTTCTTAATGCACTATTACATCTTTACTGTATCCCTCGCACCCTCACATTGAGGAATTAACACAGAAATTGCGTCTCATTGTAATACATGTGTTCCATGCCTTCTCTTTCCCAATCTAGGAACGTTTCTACGGCAACGACAGGATTTTCCTTTGGGGACGAGTATCTCGTTCCTCATGAACTATTTCTTCTTTACTGTATCCCTCGCACTCTCACATTGTCGAATTAACACATAAATAGCTTCGCAATGGTATACGTTTTGGTCCTTGCCTTCTCTTTCCCAATCTAGGAACGTTTCTACAGCAACGACCGGATTTTGTTTTGGGGACGAGTATCTCGTTCCCGATGAACAATTTCTTCTTTACTCTATACCTCGAACTGTAACATTCAGGAATTAACACAGAAATTGCGTCGCAATGAAATACATTAAGTTCCATGCCTTCTCTTTCCCAATCTGGGAACGGTTCTATGGCAACGACAGGATTTTCTTTTGGAATGAGTATCTCGTTCTTGATGCACTATTTCTTCTTTACTGTATCCCTCACAACCTCACATTGAGGAATTAACACTAAAATTGCGTCGAAATGTAATACATTGTGTTCCATGCTTCCTCTTTCCCAATCTCGAGACGTTTCTACGGCAACGACAGGATTTTCCTTTGGGGACGAGTATCTCGATCCCGATGAACTGTTTCTTCTTTATTGTTTCCCTCGCACCCTCACATTGTGGAATTGTCACAGAAATTCCGTCGCAATGATATACGTTTTGTTCCATGCCTTCTCTTTCCCAATCTAGGAACGTTTCTACGGCAATGACAGTATTTTGTTTTTGGGTCGAGGATCTCCTTTCCGATCCACTATTTTCTCTTTACTGCATCCCTCGCAACCTCACATTGAGGAATTAACACAGAAATTGCGTTGCAATGAAATACATTGTGTTCCATGCCTTCTCTTCCCAAATGTGGCAACGTTTCTACTGCAACGACAGGATTTACTTTTGGGGACGAGTATGTCGCTCCCGATGTACTATTTCTTCTTTATTGTATCGCTCGCACTCTCACATTGAGGAATTAACACAGAAATTGCGTCGCAATAAAATAGATTGTGTTCCATGCCTTCTCCATCCCAATCTAGGTACATTTCTACGGCGTCAGGATTTTGTTTTGGGGTCGAGGATCTCCTTTCCCATGCACTATTTCTCCTTTACTGTATCCCTTGCACTCTCACATTGAGGAATCAACACAGAAATTGCGTTGCAATGACATACAATTTGTTCCATGCCTTCTCTTGCACAATCTGCGAACGTTTCTACGGCAACGAAAGGATTTTCTTTTGGGGACGAGCATCTCGTTCGCGATGCACTATTTCTTCATTACTGTATCCCTCGCACTCTCTCATTGACGAATTAACACAGAAATAGCGTCGCAATGAAATACATTGTGTTCCAAGCCGTCTCTTTCCCAATCTAGGAACGTTTCTACGGCAACGACAGGATTTTCCTTTGTGGTCGAAGGTCTCCTTACCGATGCACTATTTCTTATTTATGGTATCCCTCGCACCCTCACACTGAGGGATTAACACAGAAAGTGCGTCGTATTGAAATACATTGTGTTCCATGACTTCTATTTCCCAATCTGGGAACGGTTCTACGGCAACGACAGGATATTCTTTTGGGAATGTGTATCTCGTTCTTGATGCACTATTAAATCTTTAGTGTATCCTTCGCACCCTCACATTGAGGAATTAACACAGAAATTGCGTCTCATTGTAATACATGTGTTCCATGCCTTGTCTTTCCCAATCTAGGAACGTTTCTACGGCAACGACAGGATTTTCCTTTGGTGACGAGTATCTCGTTCCCGATGCACCATTTTTTCTTTACTGTATCCCTCTCACTCTCATACTGACGAATTAACACAGAAATTGCGTCGCAATAAAATTCATTCTGTTCCATGCCTTCTCTTTCCCAATCAGGGAACTTTGCTACGGTAAAGACAGGATTTTGTTTTGGGGACGAGTATCTCATTCCCGATGCACTATTTCTTCTTTATTGTATCCCTCGCACTATCACATTGACGAATTAACACAGAAATTGCGTCGCAATGAAATACATAGTGTTCCATGCATTCTCTTTCCCAATCTGGGAACGTTTCCACAGCAACGACAAAATTTTCTTTTGGGGACGAGTATCTCGTTCCCGATGCACTATTTCTTCTTTACTGTATCCCTCGCACTCTCACATTGACGAATGAACACAGGAATTGGGTCGCAATGAAATACATTGTGTTCTATGCCTTCTCTTTCCCAATCTGGGATCGGTTCTATGGCAACGACAGGAAATTCTTTTGGGAATGAGTATCTCGTTCTTGATGCACTATTACTCCTTTACTGTATCCCTCGCACCCTCACAGTGAGGAATTAACACAGAAATTGCGTCGCATTGTAATACATGGGTTCCATGTCTTCTCTTTCCCAATCTAGGACCGTTTCTATGGCAACGAGAGGATTTTGTTTTGGAATCGAGGATCTCCTTTCCGTTGCACTATTTCTTCTTTACTCTTTCCCTCGCACCCTGACATTGATGAATTATCACAGAAATTGCGTCGCAATGAAATACATTGTGTTCCAAGCCTCTCTTTCCCAATCTGTGAACGTTTCTACAGCAACGACAGGATTTTCTTTTGGGGACGAGTATCTCGTTCCCGATGCAGTATTTCTTCTTTACTGTATCCCTCGCACTCTCACATCGACGTATTAACACAGAAATTGCGTCGCAATACATTGTGCCCTTGCCTTCGGTTTTTCCAATCTGGGAACGTTTCTAAGGCGACGACAGGATTTTCTTTTGGGGACGAGTATCTCGATCCCGATGAACTATTTCTTCCTTACTGTATCCCTCGCACTATCATATTGACGAATGAAAACAGAAATTGCGCCGCCATTATATACATTGTGTTCCATGCCTTCTCTTTCGCAATCTAGGAACGTTTCTACGGCAACAACGGGGTTTAGTTTTCGGGACGATTATCTCGTTCCCGATGCACTATTTCTTCTTAACTGCATCCCTCGCACTCTCACATTGACGAATTAACGAAGAAATTGCATCGCAGTGAAATACATTGTGTTCCATGACTTCGGTTTCCGAATATGGGAATGTTTCAACAGGAACGACAGGATTTTGCTTTGGGGACGAGTATCTCAATCCCGATGCACTATTTCTTCTTTACTGTACCCCTCTCACTCTCACATTGACGAATTAACACAGAAATTGCGACGCAATGAAATACATTGTGTTCCATGCCTTCTCATTCCCATTCTGGGAATGTTTCTACGGCAACGACTGGATGTTCCTTTGGGGATGGGTATCTCGTTCCCGATGCACTATTTCTTCTATACTGTATCCCTCGCACTCTCACATTGACGAATTAACACAGAAATAGCGTCGCAATGAAATACATTGTGTTCCACGCCTTCCCTTTCCCAATCTATGAACGTTCCTACGGCAACGACAGGATTTTGTTTCGGGGTCGAGTATCTCCTTTCCGATGCACTATTTGTTCTTTATGGTATCCCTCGAACCCTCACATTGAGGGATTAACACAGAAATTGCGCCGCATTGTAATACATGGGTTCCAAGTCTTCTCTTTCCTATTCTAGGAGCGTTTCTACGACAAATACAGGATTTTGTTTTGGAATCGATGATCTCCTTTCCAATGCACTATTTCTTGTTTACTGTATCTCTCGCACCCTCACATTGACGAATTATCACAGAAATTGCGTCGCAATGAAATACATTGTGCTCCATGCCTTCTCTTTCCAAATGTGGGAACGTTTCTACGGCAACGACAGGATATACTTTTGGGGACGAGTATCTCGTTCCCGATGCACTGTTTCTTCTTTACTGTATCCCTCGCACTCTCACATTGACGAATGAACACAGAAATTGGGTTGCAATTTAACACATTGTGTTCCACGCCTTCTCTTTCCCAATCTGGGAACGTTTCTACGCCATTTACTGGATTTTCTTTTGGGGACGAGCATCTCGTTCCCGATTAACTATTTCTTCTTTACTGTATCCCTCGCACTCTCACATTGTCGAATGAACACAGAAATTACGTCGCAATGAAATACATTGTATTCCATTCCTTCCCATTCCTAACCTAGGATCGTGTCTACGGCAACGACAGGATTTTGTTTTCGGGTCGAGGATGTCTTTTCCGATGCTTATCTCTTCTTTACTGTATTCCTCGCATCCTCACATTGAGGAATTGTCACAGAAATCGCGTCGCAATGAAAGGCATTGTGTTCCACGCCTTCTCTTTCCCAATTTAGGAACGTTTCTACGGCAACGACAGGATTTTCTTTTATGGACGAGTATCTCGTTCCCCGTGCACAATTTCTTCTTTACTCTATACCTCGCACTCTCACATTGAGGAATTAACACAGAACTTGCGTCGCAATGATATACATTGTTTTACCATGCCTTCTCTTTCCCAATCTGGGAACAGATCTATGGCAACGACAGGATTTTCCTTTGGGGACGAGTATCTCGTTCCCGATGCACTATTTCTTCTTTACTGTATCCCTCGCACTCTCTCATTGATGAATTAACACAGAAATTGCGTCGCGATAAAATTCATTCTGTTCCATGCCTTCTCTTTCCGAATCTAGGAACGTTTCTACGGCAACGACTGGATGTTGTTTTCGGGTCGAGGATCTCTTTTCCGATGCTTATTTCTTCTTTACTGTATTCCTCGCATCCTCACATTGAGGAATTGTCACAGAAATCGCGTTCCAATGAAAGACATTGTGTTCCACGCCTTCTCTTTCCCAATTTGGGAACGTTTCTACGGTAACGAAAGGATTTCCTTTTGGGGACGAGTATCTCGCTCCCGATGTACTATTTCTTCTTTACTGTATCCCTCGCACTCTCACAATGAGGAATTAACACAGAAATTGCGTCGCAATAAAATACATTGTGTTCCATGCCTTCTCCCTCCCAATCTAGGTTACGATTCTACGGCAACGTCAGGATTTTGTTTTGGGGTCGAGGATCTCCTTTCCCATGCACTATTTCTTCTTTACTGTATGCCTTGCACTCTCACATTGAGGCATCATCACAGAAATTGCGTTGCAATGACATACATTGTGTTCCATGCCTTCTCTTGCCCAATCTAGGAACGTTTCTACGGCAACGAGAGGATTCTCCTTTGGGGTCGATGATCTCGTTACCGATGCACCGATGCACTATTTCTTCTTTATGGTATCCCTCGCACCCTCACATTGAGGGATTAACACAGAAGTGCGTCGCATTGAAATACATTGTGTTCCATGTCTTCTCTTTCCAAATCTGCGAACGTTTCTACAGCAATGACAGGATTTTCTTTTGGGGACTAGTATCTCTTTCCCGATGCACTATTTCTTCTTTACTGTATCCCTCGCACTCTCACATTGACGAATTAACACTGGAATTGCGTCGCAAATAAATACATTGTGTGCCATGCCTTCTCTTTCCCAATCTAGGGACGTTTCCACAGTAACGACAGGATTTTCCTGTGGGGACGAGTATCTCGTTCCCGATGCACCATTTTTTCTTTACTGTATCCCTCTCACTCTCATATTGACGAATTAACACAGAAATTTCGTCGCAATAAAATTCATTCTGTTCCATGCCTTCTCTTTCCCAATCAGGGAACGTTTCTACGGCAACGACAGGATTTTCTTTTGGGGACGAGTATCTCGTTCCCGATGCACTATTTCTTCTATACTGTATCCCTCGCACTCTCACATTGACGAATTAACACAGAAATAGCGTCGCAATGAAATACATTGTGTTCCATGTCTTCTCTTTCCGAATCTGGGGTTGTTTCTACGGCAACAACAGGATTTTCTTTTGAGAACGAGTATCTCGTTCCCGATGCACTATTTCTTCGTTACTGTATCCCTCACACTCTCACATTGTCGAATGAACACAGATATTGCGTCGCAACGAAACACGTTGTGTTCCATGCCTTCGGTTTCCGAATATGGGAATGTTTCTACAGCAACGACAGGATATTGTTTTGGGGACGAGTATCTCATTCCCGATGCACTATTTCTGCTTTACTGTATCCCTCGCACCCTCACATTGAGGAATTAACACAGAAAGTGCGTCGCAATGTAATACAAGGCTTCCATGTCTTCTCTTTCCCATTCTAGGACCGTTTCTACGGCAACGACAGGATAATATTTTGGAATCGAGGATCTCCTTTCCGATGCACTATTTCTTCTTCACTGTATCCCTTGCACCCTTTCAATGAGGAATTAACACAGAAATTGCGTTGCAATGACATACATTGTGTTCCATGCCTTCTCTTGCCCAATCTGGGAACGTTTCAACGGCAACGAAAGGATTTTCTTTTGGGGACGAGTATCTCGTTCCCGATGCACTATTTCTTCATTACTGTATCCGTCGCACTCCCTCATTGACGAAGTAACACAGAAATAGCGTCGCAATGAAATACATTGTGTTCCATGCCTTCTCTTTCCCAATCTAGGAACGTTTATACGGCAACGACAGGATTTTGTGTTGGGGTCGAGGATCTCCTTTCCGATGTATTTGTTCTTTATGGTATCCCTCGCATCCTCACATTGAGGGATTAACACAGAAAGTGCGTCGCATTGAAATACATTGTGTTCCATGCCTTCTCTATCTCAATCTGGGAACGGTTCTATGGCAACGACAGGATTTTCTTTTGGGAATGAGTATCTCGTTCTTGATGCAGTATTACATCTTCACTGTATCCCTCGCACCCTCACATTGAGGAATTGTCACAGAAATCGCGTCGCAATGAAAGACATTGTGTTCCACGCCTTCTCTTTCCCAATCTATGAACGTTTCTACGGCAACGACAGGATTTTGTTTCGGGGTCGAGTATCTCCTTTCCGATGCACTATTTGTTCTTTATGGTATCCCTCGCACCCTCACATTGAGGGATTAACACAGAAATTGCGTCGCATTGTAATACATGGGTTCCAAGTCTTGTCTTTCCTATTCTAGGAGCGTTTCTACGACAAATACAGGATTTTGTTTTGGAATCGATGATCTCCTTTCCAATGCACTATTTCTTGTTTACTGTATCTCTCGCACCCTCACATTGACGAATTATCACAGAAATTGCGTCGCAATGAAATACATTGTGCTCCATGCCTTCTCTTTCCAAATGTGGGAACGTTTCTACGGCAACGACAGGATATACTTTTGGGGACGAGTATCTCGTTCCCGATGCACTGTTTCTTCTTTACTGTATCCCTCGCACTCTCACATTGACGAATGAACACAGAAATTGGGTTGCAATTTAATACATTGTGTTCCTTGCCTTCTCTTTCCCAATCTAGGTTACGATTCTACGGCAACGTCAGGATTTTGTTTTGGGGTCGAGGATCTCCTTTCCCATGCACTATTTCTTCTTTACTGTATGCCTTGCACTCTCACATTGAGGCATCATCACAGAAATTGCGTTGCAATGACATACATTGTGTTCCATGCCTTCTCTTGCCCAATCTAGGAACGTTTCTACGGCAACGAGACGATTCTCTTTTGGGGTCGATGATCTCGTTACCGATGCACTATTTCTTCTTTATGGTATCCCTCGCACCCTCACATTGAGGGATTAACACAGAAATTTCGTCGCAATAAAATTCATTCTGTTCCATGCCTTCTCTTTCCCAATCAGGGAACGTTTCTACGGCAACGACAGGATTTTCTTTTGGGGACGAGTATCTCGTTCCCGATGCACTATTTCTTCTATACTGTATCCCTCGCACTCTCACATTGACGAATTAACACAGAAATAGCGTCGCAATGAAATACATTGTGTTCCATGTCTTCTCTTTCCGAATCTGGGGTTGTTTCTACGGCAACAACAGGATTTTCTTTTGAGAACGAGTATCTCGTTCCCGATGCACTATTTCTTCGTTACTGTATCCCTCACACTCTCACATTGTCGAATGAACACAGATATTGCGTCGCAATGAAACACGTTGTGTTCCATGCCTTCGGTTTCCGAATATGGGAATGTTTCTACATTAACGACAGGATATTGTTTTGGGGACGAGTATCTCATTCCCGATGCACTATTTCTTCTTTACTGTATCCCTCGCACCCTCACATTGAGGAATTAACACAGAAAGTGCGTCGCAATGTAATACATGGGTTCCATGTCTTCTCTTTCCCATTCTAGGACCGTTTCTACGGCAACGACAGGATAATATTTTGGAATCGCGGATCTCCTTTCCGATGCACTATTTCTTCTTCACTGTATCCCTTGCACCCTTACAATTGGGAATTAACACAGAAATTGCGTTGCAATGACATACATTGTGTTCCATGCCTTCTCTTGCCCAATCTGGGAACGTTTCAACGGCAACGAAAGGATTTTCTTTTGGGGACGAGTATCTCGTTCCCGATGCACTATTTCTTCATTACTGTATCCGTCGCACTCCCTCATTGACGAAGTAACACAGAAATAGCGTCGCAATTAAATACATTGTGTTCCATGCCTTCTCTTTCCCAATCTAGGAACGTTTATACGGCAACGACAGGATTTTGTGTTGGGGTCGAGGATCTCCTTTCCGATGTATTTGTTCTTTATGGTATCCCTCGCATCCTCACATTGAGGGATTAACACAGAAAGTGCGTCGCATTGAAATACATTGTGTTCCATGCCTTCTCTATCTCAATCTGGGAACGGTTCTATGGCAACGACAGGATTTTCTTTTGGGAATGAGTATCTCGTTCTTGATGCACTATTACATCTTCACTGTATCCCTCGCACCCTCACATTGAGGAATTGTCACAGAAATCGCGTCGCAATGAAAGACATTGTGTTCCACGCCTTCTCTTTCCCAATCTATGAACGTTTCTACGGAACGACAGGATTTTGTTTCGGGGTCGAGGATCTCCTTTCCGATGCACTATTTGTTCTTTATGGTATCCGTCGCACCCTCACATTGAGGGATTAACACAGAAATTGCGTCGCATTGTAATACATGGGTTCCAAGTCTTCTCTTTCCTATTCTAGGAGCGTTTCTACGACAAATACAGGATTTTGTTTTGGAATCAATGATCTCCTTTCCAATGCACTATTTCTTGTTTACTGTATCTCTCGCACCCTCACATTGACGAATTATCACAGAAATTGCGTCGCAATGAAATACATTGTGTTCCATGCCTTCTCTTTCCAAATGTGGGAACGTTTCTACGGCAACGACAGGATATACTTTTGGGGACGAGTATCTCGTTCCCGATGAACTGTTTCTTCTTTACTGTATCCCTCGCACTCTCACATTGACGAATGAACACAGAAATTGGGTTGCAATTTAATACATTGTGTTCCATGCGTTCTCTTTCCCAATCTGGGAACGTTTATACGCCACTTACTGGATTTTCTTTTGGGGACGAGCATCTCGTCCCCGATTAACTATTTCTTCTTTACTGTATCCCTCGCACTCTGACATTGTCGAATGAACACAGAAATTACGTCGCAATGAAATACATTATATTCCATGCCTTCCCATTCCGAACCTAGCAACGTGTCTACGGCAACGACAGGATTTTGTTTTCGGGTCGAGGATGTCATTTCCGATGCTTATTTCTTCTTTACTGTATTCCTCGCATCCTCACATTGAGGAATTGTCACAGAAATCACGTCGCAATGAAAGGCATTGTGTTCCACGCCTTCTCTTTCCCAATGTAGGAACGTTTCTACGGCAACGACAGGATTTTCTTTTATGGTCGAGTATCTCGTTCCCGGTGCACAATTTCTTCTTTACTCTATACCTCGCACTCTCACATTAATGAATTAACACAGAACTTGCGTCGCAATGATATACATTGTTTTACCATGCCTTCTCTTTCCCAATCTGGGACCAGATCTATGGCAACGACAGGATTTTCCTTTGGGGACGAGTATCTCGTTCCCGATGCACTATTTCTTCTTTACTGTATCCCTCGCACTCTCTCATTGACGAATTAACACAGAAATTGCGTCGCGATGAAATTCATTCTGTTAAATGCCTTCTCTTTCCGAATCTAGGAACGTTTCTACGGCAACGACAGGATATTGTTTTCGGGTCGAGGATCTCTTTTCCGATGCTTATTTCTTCTTTACTGTATTCCTCGCACCCTCACATTGAGGAATTGTCACAGAAATCGCCTTGCAATGAAAGACATTGTGTTCCACGCCTTCTCTTTCCCAATTTGGGAATGTTTCTACGGTAACAAAAAGGATTTCCTTTTGGGGACGATATCTCGCTCCCGATGTACTATTTCTTCTTTACTGTATCCCTCGCACTCTCACAAAGAGGAATTAACACAGAAATTGCGTCGCAATAAAATACATTGTGTTCCATGCCTTCTCCTTCCCAATCTAGGTTACGATTCTACGGCAACGTCAGGATTTTGTTTTGGGGTCGAGGATCTCCTTTCCCATGCACTATTTCTTCTTTACTGTATGCCTTGCACTCTCACATTGAGGCATCATCACAGAAATTGCGTTGCAATGACATACATTGTGTTCCATGCCTTCTCTTGCCCAATCTAGGAACGTTTCTACGGCAACGAGAGGATTCTCTTTTGGGGTCGATGATCTCGTTACCGATGCACTATTTCTTCTTTATGGTATCCCTCGCACCCTCACATTGAGGGATTAACACAGAAGTGCGTCGCATTGAAATACATTGTGTTCCATGTCTTCTCTTTCCAAATCTGCGAACGTTTCTACAGCAATGACAGGATTTTCTTTTGGGGACTAGTATCTCTTTCCCGATGCACTATTTCTTCTTTACTGTATCCTCGCACTCTCACATTGACGAATTAACACTGGAATTGCATCGCAAAGAAATACACTGTGTGCCATGCCGTCTCTTTCCCAATCTAGGGACGTTTCTACAGTAACGACAGGATTTTCCTGTGGGGACGAGTATCTCGTTCCCGATGCACCATTTTTTCTTTACTGTATCCCTCTCACTCTCATATTGACGAATTAACACAGAAATTTCGTCGCAATAAAATTCATTCTGTTCCATGCCTTCTCTTTCCCAATCAGGGAACGTTTCTACGGCAACGACAGGATTTTCTTTTGGGGACGAGTATCTCGTTCCCGATGCACTGTTTCTTCTTTACTGTATCCCTCGCACTCTCACATTGACGAATGAACACAGAAATTGGGTTGCAATTTAATACATTGTGTTCCATGCCTTCTCTTTCCCAATCTGGGAACGTTTCTACGCCATTTACTGGATTTTCTTTTGGGGACGAGCATCTCGTTCCCGATTAACTATTTCTTCTTTACTGTATCATTCGCACTCTCACATTGTCGAATGAACACAGAAATTACGTCTCAATGAAATACATTGTATTCCATGCCTTCCCATTCCGAACCTAGGAACGTGTCTACGGCAACGACAGGATTTTGTTTTCGGGTCGAGGATGTCTTTTCCGATGCTTATTTCTTCTTTACTGTATTCCTCGCATCCTCACATTGAGGAATTGTCACAGAAATCGCGTCGCAATGAAAGGCATTGAGTTCCACGCCTTCTCTTTCCCAATTTAGGAACGTTTCTACGGCAACGACAGGATTTTCTTTTATGGACGAGTATCTCGTTCGTGGTGCACAATTTCTTCTTTACTCTATACCTCGCACTCTCACATTGAGGAATTAACACAGATCTTGCGTCGCAATGATATACATTGTTTGACCATGCCTTCTCTTTCCCAATTTGGGAACAGATCTATGGCAACGACAGGATTTTCCTTTGGGGACGAGTATCTCGTTCCCATGCACTATTTCTTCTTTACTGTATCCCTCGCACTCTCTCATTGACGAATTAACACAGAAATTGTGTCGCAATGAAATACATTGTGTTCCATGCCTTCTCTTTCCCAATGTGGGAACGTTTCTACGGCAACGACAGGATTTTCCTGTGGGGACGAGTATCTCGTTCCCGATGCACCATTTTTCTTTACTGTATCCCTCTCACTCTCATATTGACGAATTAACCCAGAAATTTCGTCGCAATAAAATTCATGCTGTTCCATGCCTTCTCTTTCCCAATCAGGGAACGTTTATACAGCATAGACAGGATTTTGTTTTGGGGACGAGCATCTCGTTCCCTATGCACTATTTCTTCTTTATTGTATCCCTCACACCATCACATTGAGGAATTATCACAGAAATTGCGTCGCAATGAAATACATTGTGTTCCATGCTCCCTCTTTCCAAATCTGGGAACGTTTCCACGGCAACGACATGATTTTCTTTTGGGGACTAGTATCTCGTTCCCCATGCACTATTTCTTCTTTACTGTATCCCTCGCACTCTCACACTGACGAATGAACACTGAAATTGGGTCGCAATGAAATACATTGTGTTCCATGCCGTCTCTGTCCCAATCTTGGAACGTTTCTACGCCAATGAAAGGATTTTCTTTTGGGGACGAGTATCTCGTTCCCGATGAACTATTCCTTCTTTAGTGTATCCCTCGGTCTCTCACGTTAACATTTTAAGACAGAAAATGCGTCGCAATG
Source organism: Schistocerca nitens (assembly GCF_023898315.1). Taxonomy (NCBI): domain Eukaryota; kingdom Metazoa; phylum Arthropoda; class Insecta; order Orthoptera; family Acrididae; genus Schistocerca; species Schistocerca nitens. The sequence goes on along the minus strand of NC_064618.1, from coordinate 6,716,189 downwards.
AAATACATTGTGTTCCATGCCTTCTCTTTCCCAATCTGGGAACGTTTCAATGGCAACGACAGAATTTTCTTGTGGGGTCGAGTATCTCGTACCCGATGCACTATTTTTTCTTTACTGTATCACTAGCACTCTCACATTGAGTAATTAACACCAAAATCGCGTCGCCATGAAATACAATGCGTTCCATGCCTTCTCTTTCCCAATCTGGGAACGTTTCTACGGCAACGACTGGATTTTGTTTTTGGGTAGAGGATCTCTTTTCCGATGCACTATTTCTTCTTTACTGTATTCCTTGCATCCTCACGTTGAGTAATTGTCACAGAAATTGCGTCGCAATGAAATACATTGTGTTCCACGCCTTCTCTTTCCGAATTGGGGAACGTTTGTACGGCAACGACAGGATTTTCTTTTGGGGACGTGTTTCTCGTTCCCGATGCACTATTTCTTCATTATTGTATCCCTCGCACTCTCACATTGAGGAATTAACAGAGAAATTGCGTCGCAATGAAATACATTGTGTTCCATGCCGTCTCTTTCCCAATCTCGGAACGTTTCTACGGCAACGACAGGAATTTGTTTTGGTGTCGTGGATCTCCATTCCGAAGCACTATTTCTTCTTTACTATATCCCTCGCACCCTCACATTGACGAATTAACACAGAAATGGCGTCGCAATAAAATACATTGTGTTCCATGCCGTCTCTTTCCCAATCTCGGAACGTTTCTACGGCAAAGACAGGAATTTCCTTTGGGGACGAGTATCTCGTTCCCGATGAACTTTTTCTTCTTTACTGTATCCCTCGCACCCTCACATTGAGCAATTAACCCAGAAATTGCGTCGCAATGAAATACATTATGTTCCACACCTTCTCTTTCCGAATCTGGGAACGTTTCTACGGCAACGACAGGATTTTGTTTTGGAGTCGAGGATCTCGTTCCCGATGAACTATTTCCTCATAACTGTGTCCCTCGCACTCACACATTGACGAATTAAAACAGAAATTGCGCTGCCATAAAATACACTGTGTTCCATGCCGTCTCTGTCCCAATCTAGGGACGTTTCTACGGCAACGACGGGATTTTGCTTTGGGGTCGAGGATCTCGTTCCCGATGCACTATTTCTTCATTATTGTATCCCTTGCACTCTCACATTGAGGAATTAACACAGAATTTGCGTCGCTATAAAATACATTGTGTTTCATGCCTTCACTTTCCCAATCTAGGAACGCTTCTACAGGAACGACAGGATTTTGTTTTGGGGTCTAGGATCTCCTTTCCGATGCACTATTTCTTCTTTACTGTATCCCTCGCATGCTCACATTGACGAATTAATACAGAAATGGCGTCGCCATAAAATACATTGTTTTCCATGCCTTCTCTTTCCCAATCTCGGAACTTTTCTACGGCAACGGATGGATATTCCTTTGGGGACGAGTATCTCGTTCTCGATGCACTATTTCTTCTTTACTGTACCCTCACACCCTCACATTGACGAATTAACACAGAAATTGCGTCGCAATGAAATACATTGTGTTCCATGCCTTCTCTTTCCGAATCTGGGATCGTTTCTACGGCAACGACAGGATTTTCTTTTGGGGACGAGTATCTCGTTCCCCGTGCACTATTTCTTCATTATTATATCCCTCGCACTCTCACATTGAGGAATTGACACAGAAATTGCGTCGGAATAAAATACATTGTGTTTCATGCCTTCTCCTTCGCAATCTAGGAACGTTTCCACGGCAACGACAGGATTTTTTTTTGGTCGAGGATCTCCTATCCGATGCACTATTTCTTCTTTACTGTATCCCTTGCACCCTCACATTGACGAAGTAACACAGAAATGGCGTCGTAATAATATACATCATTTTCCATGCCTTCTCTTTCACAATCTCGGAACGTTTCTACGGCAACGACAGGAATTTCCTTTGAGGACGAGTATCTCGTTCCTTATGAACTATTTCTTCTTTACTGTATCCCTCGCACTCTCACATTGTCGAATTAACACATAAATAGCGTCGCAATGATATACGTTTTGTTCCATGCCTTCCCTTTCCCAATCTAGGAACGTTTCTACAGCAACGACCGGATTTAATTTTGGGGACGAGTATCTCGTTCCCGATGAACAATTTCTTCTTTACTCTATCCCTCGAACTCTAACATTCAGGAATTAACATAGAAATTGCGTCGCAATGAAATACATTGTGTTCCATGACTTCTCTTTCCCAAACTGGGATCGGTTCTATGGCAACGACAGGATTTTCTTTGGAAATGAGTATCTCGTTCCCGATGAACTGTTTCTACTTTACTGTATCACTCCCACCCTCACATTGAGGAATAGTCACAGAAATTCCGTCGCAATGATATACGTTTTGTTCCATTCCTTCTTTTTCCCAATCTAGGAACGTTTCTACGGCAATGACAGTAATTTGTTTTTGGGTCGAGGATCTACTTTCCGATGCACTATTTCTTCTTTACTGCATCCCTCGCAACCTCACGTTGAGGAATTAACACAGAAATTGCGTTGCAATAACATAAATTGTGTTCCATACCTTCTCTTTACCAATCTGGGAACGTTTCTACGGCAAAAAAAGGATTTTTTTTGGGGACGAATATATCGTTCCCGATGCACTATTTCTTCTTAACTGTATCCCTCACACCCTCACATTAACGAATTAACACAGAAATTGCGTCGCAATGAAGTACATTGTGTTCCATGCCTTCTCTTTCCGAATGTGGGATCATTTCTACGGCAACGACAGGATCTTCTTTTGGGGACGAATATCACGTTCCCGATGAACAATTTCTTCTTTACTCTATCCCTCGAACTCTAACATTCAGGAATTAACATAGAAATTGCGTCGCAATGAAATACATTGTGTTCCATGCCTTCTCTATCCCAATCCGGGAACGTTTCTATGGCAACGACTGGATTTTGTTTTTGGGTAGAGGATCTCTTTTCCGATGCACTATTTCTTCTTTACTGTATTCCTTGCATCCTCACGTTGAGTAATTGTTACAGAAATTGCGTTGCAATGAAATACATTGTGTCCCACGCCTTCTCTTTCCGAATCTGGGAACGTTTGTACGGCAATGACAGGATTTTCTTTTGGGGACGTGTTTCTCGTTCCCGATGCACTTTTTCTTCATTATTGTATCCCTCGCACTCTCACATTGAGGAATTAACACAGAAATTGCGTCGCAATAAAGTACATTGTGTTTCATGCCTTCTCCTTCGCAATCTACGAACGTTTCCACGGCAACGACAGGATTTAGTTTTGGTGTCGAAGATCTCCATTCCGAAGCACTATTTCTTCTTTACTATATCCCTCGCACCCTCACATTGACGAATTAACACAGAAATTGCGTCGCATAAAATACACTGTGTCCCATGCCTTCTCCTTCGCAATCTAGTATCGGTTCTATGGCAACGACAGGATTTTGTTTTGGGGTCGAGGATCTCCTTTCCGATGCACTATTTCTTCTTTACTGTATCTCTCGCACCCTTACATCGACGATTTAACACAGAAATGGCGTCGTAATAAAATACACTGTGTTCCATGCCTTCTCTTTCCCAATCTCGAAACGTTTCTACGGCAACGACAGGATTTTCCTTTGGGGACGAGTATCTTGCTCCCGATGAACTGTTTCTTTTTTACTATATCCCTCGCACTCTCAAATAGACGAATTAGCACAGAAATAGCGTCGCAATGATATACGTTTTGTTCCATGCCTTCTCCTTCCCAATCTAGGAACGTTTCTACGGTAATGACAGTATTTTGTTTTTGGGTCAAGGATCTCTTTTCCGAAGCACTATTTCTTCTTTACTGCATCCCTCGCACCCTCACATTGAGGAATTAACACAGAAATTGCGTTGCAATGACATAAATTGTGTTTCATACCTTCTCCTTACCAATCTGGGAACATTTCTACGGCAACAACAGAATTTTTTTTGGGGACGAGTATCTCGTTCCCGATGCACTATTTCTTCTTTACTGTATCCCTCGGACTCTCACATTGACGAATTATCACAGAAATAGTGTCGCAATTAAATACATTGTGTGTCATGACTTCACTTTCCCAATCTAGGAACGTTTCTACGGCAACGACAGGATTTTGTTTTGGAGTCGAGGATCTCGTTCCCTATAAACTATTTCCTCATTACTGTATCCCTCGCACTCACACATTGACGAATTAAAACAGAAATTGCGCTGCCATAAAATACACTGTGTTCCATGCCGTCTCTGTCCCAATCTAGGAACGTTTCACCGGCAACGACGGGATTTTGCTTTGGGGTCGAGGATCTCGTTCCCGATGCACTATTTCTTCATTATTGTATCCCTTGCACTCTCACATTGAGGAATTAACACAGAAATTGCGTCGCTATAAAATACATTGTGTTTCATGCCTTCACTTTCCCAATATAGGAACGTTTCTACAGCAACGACAGGTTTTGTTTTGGGGTCGAGGATCTCCTTTCCGATGCACTATTTCTTCATTACTGTATCCTTCGCACTATCACATTCACGAATTAACACAGAAATAGCATCGCAATGAAATACATTGCGTTGCATGCCTTCTTTTTCCCAATCTCGGAACGTTTCTAAGGCAACGACAGGAGCTTCCTTTGGGGACGAGTATCTCGTTCTTGATGAACTATTTCTTCTTTACTGTATCCCTCGCACTCTCACATTGTCGAATTAACACATAAATAGCGTCGCAATGATATACGTTTTTTCCATGCCTTCTCTTTCCCAATCTATGAACGTTTCTATAGCAATGACAGTATTTTGTTTTTGGGTCGAGGATCTCCTTTCCGATGCACTATTTCTTCTTTACTGCATCCCTCGCACCCTCACATTGAGGATTTGTCACAGATCTTCCGTCGCAATGAAATACATTGTGTTCCACTCCTTCTCTTTCCCAATCTGGTAACGTATCTACAGCAAGGACTTGTTTTTCTTTTGGGGTCACGTATCTCGTTCCCGATGCACTATTTCATCTTTACTGTATCCCTCGCACTCTCACATTGACGAATTAACACAGAAATTGCGCCGCAATGAAATACATTGTATTCCATGCCCTCTCTTTCCCAATCTGGGAACATTTCTACGGCAACGAAAGGATCTTCTTTTGGGGACGAGTATCTCGATCCCGATACACTTCTTTACTGTATCCCTCGCACCCTCAAATTGACGAATTAACACAGAAATTGCGTCGCAATGAAATACATTGTGTTCCATGCCTTCTCTTTCCGAATATGGGATCGTTTCTACGGCAACGACAGGATCTTTTTTGGGGACGAATATCACGTTCCCGATGCACTATTTCTTCTTTACTGTATCCCTCGCACCCTCACATCTAGGAATTAACACAGAAATTGCGTCGCAATGAAGTACATTGGGTTCCATGCCTTCTCTATCCCAATCCGGGAACGTTTCTATGGCAACGACTGGATTTTGTTATCGGGTCGAGGACCTCTTTTCCGATGCACTATTTCTTCTTTACTGTATTCCTCGCATCCTCACATTGAGTAATTGTCACAGAAATAGCGTCGCAATGAAATACATAATGTTGCACGCCTTCTCTTTCCCAATCTGGGAACGGTTCTATGGCATGACAGGATATTCTTTGGGAATGAGTATCTCGTTCTTGATGCACTATTTCTTCTTTACTGTGTCCCTCACAACCTCAGATTGAGGAATTAACACAGAAATTGCGTCGAAATGTAATACATTGTGTTCCATGCCTCCTCTTTCCCATTCTCGAGACGTTTCTACGGCAACGACACGATTTTCCTTTGGCGACGAGTATCTCGTTCCCGATGAACTGCTTCTTCTTTACTGTATCCCTCGCACCCTCACATTGAGGAATTGTCACAGAAATTCCGTCGCAATGATATACGTTCTGTTCCATGCCTTCACTTTCCCAATCTAGGAACGTTTCTACGGCAATGACAGTATTTTGTTTTTGGGTCGAGGATCTCCTTTCCGTTGCACTATTTCTTATTTACTGCATCCCTCGCAACCTCACATTGAGGAATTAACACAGAAATTGCGTTGCAATGACATAAATTGTGTTCCATACCTTCTCTTTACCAATCTGGGAACTTTTCTACGGCAACGATGGGATTTTCCTTTGGGGACGAGTATCTCGTTCTCGATGCACTATTTCTTCTTTACTGTATCCCTCGCACCCTCACATTAACGAATTAACACAGAAATTGCGTCGCAATGAAGTACATTGTGTTCCATGCCTTCTCTTTCCGAATGTGGGATCGTTTCTACGGCAACGACAGGATCTTATTTTGGGGACGGATATCACATTCCCGATGCACTATTTCTTCTTTACTGTATCACTCGCACCCTAACATTGAGGAATTAACACAGAAATTGCGTCGCAATGAAATACATTGCGTTCCATGCCTTCTGTATCCCAATCCGGGAACGTTTCTATGGCAACGACTGGATTTTGTTTTCGGGTCGAGGACCACTTTTCTGATGCACTATTTCTTCTTTACTGTATTCCTTGCACCCTCACATTGACGAATTAACACAGAAATGGCGTCGCAATAAAATACATTGTTTTCCATGCCTTCTCTTTCAAAATCTGGGATCGGTTCTATGGCAACGACAGGATTTTCATTTGGGAATGAGTATCTCGTTCTTGATGCACTATTTCTTCTTTACTGTATCCCTCACAACCTCACATTGAGGAATTAACACAGAAATTGCATCGAAATGTAATACATTGTGTTCCATGCCTCCTCCTTCCCAATCTCGAGACGTTTCTACGGCAACGACAGTATTTTCCTTTGGCGACGAGTATCTCGTTCCCGATGAACTGTTTCTTCTTTACTGTATCCCTCGCACCCTCACATTGAGGAATTGTCACAGAAATTCCGTCGCAATGATATACGTTCTGTTCCATGCCTTCTCTTTCCCAATCTAGGAACGTTTCTACGGCAATGACAGTATTTTGTTTTTGGGTCGAGGATCTCCTTTCCGATGCACTATTTCTTATTTACTGCATCCCTCGCAACCTCACATTGAGGAATTAACACAGAAATTGCGTTGCAATGACATAAATTGTGTTCCAAACCTTCTCTTTACCAATCTGGGAACGTTTCTACGGCAACAAAAGGATTTTTTTTGGGGACGAGTATCTCGTTCCCGATGCACTATTTCTTCTTTACTGTATCCCTCGCACTCTCACATTGACGAATTAACACAGAAATAGCGTCGCAATTAAATACATTGTGTTCCATGTCTTCTCTTTCCCAATCTAGGAACGTTTCTACAGCAACGACAGGATTTTCTTTTGGGGACGACTATCTCGTTCCCGATGCACTATTTCTTCCTTACTGTATCCCTCGCACTCTCACATTGACGAATTAACAAAGAAATTACGTCGCAATGAAATACATTGTGTTCCATGCCTTCTCCCTCCCAATCTGGGAACTTTTCTACGGCAACGTCGGAATTTTCCATTGGGGACCAGTATCTCGTTCTCGATGCACTATTTCTTCTTTACTGTAATCCTCGCACTCTCACATCTAGGAATTAACACAGAAATTGCGTCGCAATGAAGTACATTGGGTTCCATGCCTTCTCTATCCCAATCCGGGAACGTTTCTATGGCAACGACTGGATTATGTTTTCGGGTCGTGGACCTCTTTTCCGAAGCACTATTTCTTCTTTACTGTATTCCTCGCATTCTCACATTGAGTAATTGTCACAGAAATTGCGTCGCAATGAAATACATGATGTTGCACGCCTTCTCTTTCCCAATCTGGGAACGTTTCTACGGCAACGACAGGATTTTCTTTTGGGGACGATTAACTCGTTCCCGATGCACTATTTCTTCATTACTGTATACCTCGCACTCTCACATTGAGGAATTAACACAGAAATTGCGTCGCAATAAAATACATTGTGTTTCATGCCTTCTCCTTCGCAATCTAGGAACGTTTCCACGGCAACGACAGGATTTTTTTTTTGGGTCGAGGATCACCTTTCCGATGCACTACTTCTTCTTTACTGTATCCCTTGCACCCTCACATTGACGAATTAACACAGAAATGGCGTCGCAATAAAATACATTGTTTTACATGCCTTCTCTTTCCCAATCTCAGAACGTTTCTATGGCAACGCCAGGAGTTTCCGTTGGGGACGAGTATCTCGTTCCTGATGAACTATTTCTTCTTTACTGTATCCCTCGCACTCTCACATTGTCAAATTAACACCTAAATAGCGTCGCTATTATATACGTTTTGTTCCATGCCTTCTCTTTCCCAATCTAGGAACGTTTCTACAGCAACGACCGGATTTAGTTTTGGGGACGATTATCTCGTTCCCGATGAACAATTTCTTCTTTACTCTATCCCTCGAACTCTAACATTCAGGAATTAACACAGAAATTGCGTCGCAGTGAAGTACATTGTGTTCCATGACTTTTCTTTCCCAATCTGGGAACGGTTCTATGGCAACCACAGGATATTCTTTGGGAATGAGTATCTCGTTCTTGATGCACTATTTCTTCTTTACTGTGTCCCTCACAACCTCACATTGAGGAATTAACACAGAAATTGCGTCGAAATGTAATACATTGTGTTGCATGCCTCCTCTTTCCCATTCTCGAGACGTTTCTACGGCAACGACACGATTTTCCTTTGGCGACGCGTATCTCGTTCCCGATGAACTGTTTCTTCTTTACTGTATCCCTCGCACCCTCACATTGAGGAATTGTCACAGAAATTCCGTCGCAATGATATACGTTCTGTTCCATGCCTTCTCTTTCCCAATCTAGGAACGTTTCTACGGCAATGACAGTATTTTGTTTTTGGGTCGAGGATCTCCTTTCCGATGCACTATTTCTTCTTTACTGCATCCCTCGCATTCTCACATTGAGGAATTAACACAGAAATTGGGTTGCAATGACATAAATTGTGTTCCACAGCTTCTCTTTACCAATCTGGGAACGTTTCTACAGCAACAAAAGGATTTTTTTTGGGGACCAATATCTCGTTCCCGACGCACTATTTCTTCTTTACTGTATCCCTCGCAGTCTCACATTGACGAATTAACAAAGGAATTGCGTCGCAATGAAATACATTGTGTTCCATGCCTTCTCTATCCCAATCCGGGAACGTTTCTATGGCAACGACTGGATTTTGTTTTTGGGTAGAGGATCTCTTTTCCGATGCACTATTTCTTCTTTACTGTATTCCTTGCATCCTCACGTTGAGTAATTGTTACAGAAATTGCGTCGCAATGAAATACATTGTGTTCCACGCCTTCTCTTTCCGAATCTGGGAACGTTTGTACGGCAATGACAGGATTTTCTTTTGGGGACGTGTTTCTCGTTCCCGATGCACTATTTCTTCATTATTGTATCCCTCGCACTCTCACATTGAGGAATTAACACAGAAATTGCGTTGCAATGACATAAATTGTGTTTCATACCTTCTCCTTACCAATCTGGGAACATTTCTACGGCAACAAAAGAATTTTTTTCGGGGACGAGTATCTCGTTCCCGATGCACTATTTCTTCTTTACTGTATCCCTCGGACTCTCACATTGCCGAATTAACACAGAAATAGCGTCGCAATTAAATACATTGTGTTTCATGACTTCACTTTCCCAATCTAGGAACATTTCTAGGGCAACGACAGGATTTTGTTTTGGAGTCGAGGATCTCGTTCCCTATAAACTATTTCCTCATTACTGTATCCGTCGCACTCACACATTGACGAATTAAAACAGAAATTGCGCTGCCATAAAATACACTGTGTTCCATGCCGTCTCCGTCCCAATCTAGGAACGTTTCACCGGCAACGACGGGATTTTGCTTTGGGGTCGAGTATCTCGTTCCCGATGCACTATTTCTTGATTATTGTATCCCTTGCACTCTCACATTGAGGAATTAACACAGAAATTGCGTCGCTATAAAATACATTGTGTTTCATGCCTTCACTTTCCCAATCTAGGAACGTTTCTACAGTAACGACAGGTTTTGTTTTGGGGTCGAGGATCTCCTTTCCGATGCACTATTTCTTCATTACTGTATCCTTCGCACTATCACATTCACGAATTAACACAGAAATAGCATCGCAGTGAAATACATTGCGTTCCATGCCTTCTTTTTCCCAATCTCGGAACGTTTCTAAGGCAACGACAGGAGTTTCCTTTGGGGACGAGTATCTCGTTCCTGATGAACTATTTCTCCTTTACTGTATCCCTCGCACTCTCACATTGTCGAATTAACACATAAATAGCGTCGCAATGATATACGTTTTTTCCATTCCTTCTCTTTCCCAATCTATGAACGTTTCTATAGCAATGACAGTATTTTGTTTTTGGGTCGAGGATCTCCTTTCCGATGCACTATTTCTTCTTTACTGCATCCCTCGCACCCTCACATTGAGGAATTGTCACAGATCTTCCGTCGCAATGAAATACATTGTGTTCCACTCCTTCTCTTTCCCAATCTGGTAACGTATCTACAGCAAGGACTTGTTTTTCTTTTGGGGTCACGTATCTCGTTCCCGATGCACTATTTCATCTTTACTGTATCCCTCGCACTCTCACATTGACGAATTAACACAGAAATTGCGCCGCAATGAAATACATTGTATTCCATGCCCTCTCTTTCCCAATCTGGGAACATTTCTACGGCAACGAATGGATCTTCTTTTGGGGACGAGTATCTCGATCCCGATACACTTCCTTACTGTATCCCTCGCACCCTCAAATTGACGAATTAACACAGAAATTCCGTCGCAATGAAATACATTGTGTTCCATGCCTTCTCTTTCCGAATATGGGATCGTTTCTACGGCAACGACAGGATCATTTTTGGGGACGAATATCACGTTCCCGATGCACTATTTCTTCTTTGCTGTATCCCTCGCACCCTCACATCTAGGAATTAACACAGAAATTGCGTCGCAATGAAGTACATTGGGTTCCATGCCTTCTCTATCCCAATCCGGGAACGTTTCTATGGCAACGACTGGATTTTGTTTTCGGGTCGAGGACCTCTTTTCCGATGCACTATTTCTTCTTTACTCTATCCCTCGAACTCCAACATTCAGGAATTAACACAGAAATTGTGTCGCAATGAAATACATAATGTTGCACGCCTTCTCTTTCCCAATCTGGGAACGGTTCTATGGCATGACAGGATATTCTTTGGGAATGAGTATCTCGTTCTTGATGCACTATTTCTTCTTTACTGTGTCCCTCACAACCTCACATTGAGGAATTAACACAGAAATTGCGTCGAAATGTAATACATTGTGTTCCATGCCTCCTGTTTCCCATTCTCGAGACGTTTCTATGGCAACGACACGATTTTCCTTTGGCGACGAGTATCTCGTTCTCGATGCACTATTTCTTCTTTACTGTATCCCTCGCACCCTCACATTAACGAATTAACACAGAAATTGCGTCGCAATGAAGTACATTGTGTTATATGCCTTCTCTTTCCGCATGTGGGATCGTTTCTACGGCAACGACAGGATCTTATTTTGGGGACGGATATCACATTCCCGATGCACTATTTCTTCTTTACTGTATCACTCGCACCCTAACATTGAGGAATTAACACAGAAATTGCGTCGCAATGAAATACATTGCGTTCCATGCCTTCTGTATCCCAATCTGGGAACGTTTCTATGGCAACGACTGCATTTTGTTTTCGGGTCGAGGACCTCTTTTCTGATGCACTATTTCTTCTTTACTGTATTCCTCGCATCCTCACATTGAGTAATTGTCACAGAAATTGCGTCGCAATGAAATACATTATGTTGCACGCCTTCTCTTTCCCAATCTGGGAACGTTTCTACGGCAACGACAGGATTTTCCTTTGGGGACGAGTATCTCGTTCCTGATGCACTATTTCATCATTACTGTATCCCTCGCACTCTCACATTGAGGAATTAACACAGAAATTGCGTCGCAATAAAATACATTATGTTTCATGCCTTCTCCTTCGCAATCTAGGAACGTTTCCACGGCAACGACAGGATTTTTTTTGGAGTCGTGGATCTCGTTTCCGATGCACTATTTCTTCTTTACTGTATCCCTTGCACCCTCACATTGACGAATTAACACAGAAATGGCGTCGCAATAAAATACATTGTTTTCCATGCATTCTCTTTCCCAATCTCGGAACTTTTCTATGACAACGACAGGAATTTGCTTTGGGGACGAGTATCTCTTTCCTGATAAACTATTTCTTCTCTACTGGATCCCTCGCACTCTCACATTGTCGAATTAACACATAAATAGATTGGCAATGATATACGTTTTGTTCCATGCCTTCTCTTTCCCAATCTAGGAACGTTTCTACAGCAAAGACCGGATTTTGTTTTGGGGACGAGTATCTCGTTCCCGATGAACAATTTCTTCTTTACTCTATCCCTCGAACTCTAACATTCAGGAATTAACACAGAAATTGCGTCGCAATGAAATACATTGTGTTCCATGACTTCTCTTTCCCAATCTTGGAACGGTTCTATGGCAACGACAGGATATTTCATTTGGGAATGAGTATCTCGTTATTGATGCACTATTTCTTCTTTACTGTATCCCTCACAACCTCACATTGAGGAATTAACACAGAAATTGCATCGAAATGTAATACATTGGGTTCCGTGCCTCCTCTTTCCCAATCTCGAGACGTTTCTACGGCAACGACAGGATTTTCCTTTGGCGACGAGTATCTCGTTCCCGATGAACTGTTTCTTATTTACTGTATCCCTCGCACCCTCACATTGTGGAATTGTCACAGAAATTCCGTCGCAATGATATACGTTTTGTTCCATGCCTTCTCTTTCCCAATCTAGGAACGTTTCTATGGCAATGACAATATTTTGTTTTTGGCTCGAGGATCTCCTTTCCGATGCACTATTTCTTCTTTACTGCATCCCTCGCACCCTCACATTGAGGAATTAACACAGACATTGCGTTGCAATGACATAAATTGTGTTCCAAACCTTGTCTTTACCAATCTGGGAACGTTTCTACGGCAACAAAAGGATTTTTTTTGGGGACGAGTATCTAGTTCCCGATGCACTATTTCTTCTTTACTGTATCCCTCGCACTCTCACATTGACGAATTAACACAGAAATAGCGTCGCAATTAAATTCATTGTGTTCCATGTCTTCTCTTTCCCAATCTAGGAACGTTTCTACAGCAACGACACGATTTTCTTTTGGGGACGAGTATCTCGTTCCCTATGCACTATTTGTGCCTTAATGTATCCCTCGCACTCTCACATTGACGAATTAACAAAGAAATTGCGTCGTAATGAAATACATTGTGTTCCATGCCTTCTCCTTCCCAATCTGGGAACTTTTCCACGGCAACGACGGGATTTTCTTTTGGGGACGAGAATCTCGTTCTCAATGCACTAATTTTCTTTACTATTTCCCTCGCACCCTCACATTGACGAATTAACACAGAAATTGCGTCGCAATGAAATACATTGTGTTCCATGCTTTGTCTTTCCGAATCTGGGATCGTTTCTACGGCAACGACAGGATCTTCTTTTGGGGACGAATATCACGTTCCCGATGCACTATTTTTTCTTTACTGTATCACTCGCACCCTCACATTGAGGAATTAACACAGAAATTGCGTCGCAATGAAATTCATGGGGTCCATGCCTTCTCTATCCCAATCCGGGAACGTTTCTATGGCAACGACTGGATTTTGTTTTCGGGTCGAGTACCATTTTCCGATGCATTATTTCTTCTTTACTGTATTCTTCGCATCCTCACATTGAGTAATTGTCACAGAAATTGCGTCGCAATGAAATACATTATGTTGCACGCCTTCTCTTTCCCAATCTGGGTACGTTTCTACGGCAACGACAGGATTTTCTTTGGGGACGAATATCACGTTCCCGATGCACTATTTCTTCTTTAGTGTATCCCTCGCACTCTCACATTGAGGAATTAACACAGAAATTGCGTCGCAATTAAATACATTGTGTTTCATGCGTTCTCTTTACCAATCTCGGAACGTTTCTACGGCAACGACAGGAATTTCATTTGGGGACGAGTATCTCGTTCCTGATGAACTATTTCTTCTTTACTGTATCACTCGCACTGTCACATTGTCGAATTAACACATAAATAGCGTCGCAATGTTATACGTTTTGTTCCATGCCTTCTCTTTCCCAATCTAGGAACGTTTCTACAGCAACGACCGGATTTTGTTTTGGGGACGAATATATCGTTCCCGATGAGCAATTTCTTCTTTACTCTATCCCTCGAAATCCAACATTCAGGAATTAACACAGAAATTGCGTCGCAATGAAATACATTGTGTTCCATGCCTTCTCTTTCCCAATCTGGGAACGGTTCTATGGCAACGACAGGATTTTCTTTGGGAATGAGTATCTCGTTCTTGATGCACTATTTCTTCTTTACTGTATCCCTCACAACCTCACATTGAGGAATTAACAAAGAAATTACGTCGCAATGAAATACATTGTGTTCCATGCCTTCTCCTTCCCAATCTGGGAAATTTTCTACGGCAACGTCGGGATTTTCCATTGGGGACTAGTATCTCGTTCTCGATGGACTATTTCTTCTTTACTGTAATCCTCGCACCCTCACATCTAGGAATTAACACAGAAATTGCGTCGCTATGAAGTACATTGGGTTCCATGCCTTCTCTATCCCTATCCGGGAACGTTTCTATGGCAACGACTGGATTTTGTTTTCGGGTCGAGGACCTCTTTTCCGATGCACTATTTCTTCATTACTGTATTCCTCGCATCCTCACATTGAGTAATTGTCACAGAAATTGCGTCGCAATGAAATACATAATGTTGCACGCCTTCTCTTTCCCAATCTCGGAACGTTTCTATGGCAACGACAGGAGTTTCCGTTGGGGTCGAGTATCTCGTTCCTGATGAACTATTTCTTCTTAAACTGTATCCCTCGCACTCTCACATTGTAGAATTAACACATAAATAGCGTCGCAATGATATACGTTTTGTTCCATGCCTTCCCTTTCCCAATCTAGGAACGTTTCTACAGCAACGACCGGATTTAGTTTTGGGGACGATTATCACGTTCCCGATGAACAATTTCTTCTTTACTCTATCCCTCGAACTCTAACATTCAGGAATTAACACAGAAATTGCGTCGCAGTGAAGTACATTGTGTTCCATGACTTCTCTTTCCCAATCTGGGAACGGTTCTATGGCAATCACAGGATATTCTTTGGGAATGAGTATCTCGTTCTTGATGCACTATTTCTTCTTTACTGTGTCCCTCACAACCTCACATTGAGGAATTAACACAGAAATTGCGTCGAAATGTAATACATTGTGTTGCATGCCTCCTCTTTCCCATTCTCGAGACGTTTCTACGGCAACGACACGATTTTCCTTTGGCGACGAGTATCTCGTTCCCGATGAACTGTTTCTTCTTTACTGTATCCCTCGCACCCTCACATTGAGGAATTGCCACAGAAATTCCGTCGCAATGATATACGTTCTGTTCCATGCCTTCTCTTTCCCAATCTAGGAACGTTTCTACGGCAACGACAGGATTTTGTTTTGGAGTCGAGGATCTCGTTCCCTATAAACTATTTCCTCATTACTGTATCCCTCGCACTCACACATTGACGAATTAAAACAGAAATTGCGCTGCCATAAAATACACTGTGTACCATGCCGTCTCTGTCCCAATCTAGGAACGTTTCACCGGCAACGACGGGATTTTGCTTTGTGTTCGAGGATCTCGTTCCCGATGCACTATTTCTTCATTATTGTATCCCTTGCACTCTCACATTGAGGAATTAACACAGAAATTGCGTCGCTATAAAATACATTGTTTTTCATGCCTTCACTTTCCCAATCTAGGAACGTTTCTACAGCAACGACAGGTTTTTTTTGGGGTTGAGGATCTCCTTTCCGATGCACTATTTCTTCATTACTGTATCCTTCGCACTATCACATTCACGAATTAACACGGAAATAGCATCGCAATGAAATACATTGCGTTCCATGCCTTCTTTTTCCCAATCTCGGAACGTTTCTAAGGCAACGACAGGAGTTTCCTTTGGGGACGAGTATCTCGTTCCTGATGAACTATTTCTTCTTTACTGTATCCCTCGCACTCTCACATTGTCGAATTAACACATAAGTAGCGTCGCAATGATATACGTTTTTTCCATGCCTTCTCTTTCCCAATCTATGAATGTTTCTATAGCAATGACAGTATTTTGTTTTTGGATCGAGGATCTCCTTTCCGATGCACTATTTCTTCTTTACTGCATCCCTCGCACCCTCACATTGAGGAATTGTCACAGATCTTCCGTCGCAATGAAATACATTGTGTTCCACTCCTTCTCTTTCCCAATCAGGTAACGTATCTACAGCAAGGACATGTTTTTCTTTTGGGGTCACGTATCTCGTTCCCGATGCACTATTTCATCTTTACTGTATACCTCGCACTCTCACATTGACGAATTAACACAGAAATTGCGCCGCAATTAAATACATTGTATTCCATGCCCTCTCTTTCCCAATCTGGGAACATTTCTACGGCAACGAAAGGATCTTCTTTTGGGGACGAGTATCTCGATCCCGATACACTTCTTTAGTGTATCCCTCGCACCCTCAAATTGACGAATTAACACAGAAATTGCGTCGCAATGAAATACATTGTGTTCCATGCCTTCTCTTTCCGAATATGGGATCATTTCTACGGCAACGACAGGATCTTTTTTGGGGACGAATATCACGTTCCCGATGCACTATTTCTTCTTTACTGTATCCCTCGCACCCTCACATCTAGGAATTAACACAGAAATTGCGTCGCAATGATGTACATTGGGTTCCATGCCTTCTCTATCCCAATCCGGGAACGTTCCTATGGCAACGACTGGATTTTGTTTTCGGGTCGAGGACCTCTTTTCCGATGCACTATTTCTTCTTTACTGTATTCCTCACATCCTCACATTGAGTAATTGTCACAGAAATTGCGTCGCAATGAAATACATAATGTTGCACGCCTTCTCTTTCCCAATCTGGGAACGGTTCTATGGCATGACAGGATATTCTTTGGGAATGAGTATCTCGTTCTTGATGCACTATTTCTTCTTTACTGTGTCCCTCACAACCTCACATTGAGGAATTAACACAGAAATTGCGTCGAAATGTAATACATTGTGTTCCATGCCACCTCTTTCCCAATCTCGAGACGTTTCTACGGCAACGACACGATTTTCCTTTGGCGACGAGTATCTCGTTCCCGATGAACTGTTTCTTCTTTACTGTATCCCTCTCACCCTCACATTGAGGAATTGTCACAGAAATTCCGTCGCAATGATATACGTTCTGTTCCATGCCTTCTCTTTCCCAATCAGGGAACTTTGCTACGGTAAAGACAGGATTTTTTTTGGGGACGAATATCTCGTTCCCGATGCACTATTTCTTCTTTACTGTATCCCTCGCAGTCTCACATTGATGAATTAAAAAAGGAATTACGTCGCAATGAAATACATTGTGTTCCATGCCTTCTCCTTCCCAATCTGGGAACTTTTCTACGGCAACGATGGGATTTTCCTTTGGGGACGAGTATCTCGTTCTCGATGCACTATTTCTTCTTTACTGTATCCCTCGCACCCTCACATTAACGAATTAACACAGAAATTGCGTCGCAATGAAGTACATTGTTTTCCATGCCTTCCCTTTCCGAATGTGGGATCGTTTCTACGACAACGACAGGTTCTTCTTTTGGGGACGAATATCACATTCCCGATGCACTATTTCTTCTTTACTGTATCACTCGCACCCTAACATTGAGGAATTCACACAGAAATTGCGTCGCAATGAAAGACATTGGGTTCCATGCCTTCTCTATCCCAATCCGGGAACGTTTCTATGGCATCTACTGGATTTTGTTTTCGGGTCGAGGACCTCTTTTCCGATGCACTATTTCTTCTTTACTGTATTCCTCGCATCCTCACATTGAGTAATTGTCACAGAAATTGCGTCGCAATGAAATACATTATGTTGCACGCCTTCTCTTTCCCAATCTGGGAACGTTTCTACGGCAACGACAGGATTTTCTTTTGGGGACGAGTTTCTCGTTCCTGATGCACTATTTCATCATTACTTTATCCCTCGCACTCTCACATTGAGGAATTAACACAGAAATTGCGTCGCAATAAAATACAATGTGTTTCATGTCTTCTCCTTCGCAATCTAGGAACGTTTCCACGGCAACGACAGGATTTTTTTTGGAGTCGTGGAACTCCTTTCCGATGCACTATTTCTTCTTTACTGTATCCCTCGCACCCTCACATTGAGGAATTAACACAGAAATTGCGTCGCAATGAAATACATTGGGTTCCATGCCATTTTGTTTTCGGGTCGAAGATTTCTTTTTTGATGCTTATTTCTTCTTTACTGTATTCCTCGCATCCCCACATTGAGTAATTGTCACAGAAATTGCGTCGCAATGAAATACATTATGTTGCACGCCTTCTCTTTCCCAATCTGGGAATGTTTTCACGGCAACGACGGGATTTTCTTTTGGGGACGAGTATCTCGTTCCTGATGATTTCTTCTTCACTGTATCCCTCGCACTCTCACATTGTCGAATTAACACATAAATAGCGTCGCAATGATATACGTTTTGTTCCATGCCTTCTCTTTCCCAATCTAGGAACGTTTGTACGACAATGACAGTATTTTGTTTTTGAGTCGAGTATCTCCTTTACGATGCACTATTTCTTCTTTACTGCATCCCTCGCACCCTCACATTGAGGAATTGTCACAGAAATTCCGTCGCAATGAAATACATTGTGTTCCATGCCTTCTTTTTCCCAATCTCGAAACATTTCTACGGCAATGACAGGAGTTTCCTTTGGGGACGAGTATCTCGTTCCTGATGAACTATTTCTTCTTTACTGTATCCCTCGCACTCTCACATTGTCGAATTAACACATAAATAGCGTCGCAATGATATCCGTTTCGTTCCATGCCTTCTCTTTCCCAATCTAGGAACGTTTCTACAGCAATGACAGTATTTTGTTTTTGGGTCGAGGATCTCCCCTTCCGATGCACTATTTCTTCTTTACTGCATCCCTCGCACTCACACTTTGACGGATTAAGACAGATATTGCGCCGCAATGAAATACATTGTGTTCCATGCCCTCTCTTTCCCAGTGTGGGAACATTTCCTCGGGAACGAAAGGATCTTCTTTTGGGGACGAGTATCTCGAACCCGATACACTATTTCTTCTTTACTGTATCCCTCGCACCCTCACATTGACGAATTAACACAGAAATTGCGTCGCAATGAAATAGATTGTGTTCCATGCCTTCTCTTTCCGAATCTGGGATCGGTTCTACGGCAACGACAGGATCTTCTTTTGGGGACGAATATCACGTTCCCCATGCACTATTTCTTCTTTACTGTATCCCTCGCATCCTCACATTGAGTAATTGTCACAGAAATTGCGTCGCAATGAAATACATTATGTTGCACACCTTCTCTTTCCCAATCTGGGAACGTTTCTATGGCAACGACAGGATTTTCTTTTGGGGACGAGTATCGCGTTCCCGATGCACTATTTCTTCATTACTGTATCCCTCGCACTCTCACATTGAGCAATTAACACAGAAATTGCGTCGCAATAAAATACATTGTCTTTCATGCCTTCTCCTTCGCAATCTAGGAACGTTTCAACGGCAACGACACGATTTTTTTTGGGGTCGAGGATCTCCTTTCCGATGCACTATTTCTTCTTTACTGTATCCCTCGCACCCTCACATTGAAAATTAATACAGAAATGGCGTCGCAATAAAATACATTGTCTTCCATGCCTTCTGTTTCCCAATCTCGGAACGTTTCTACGGCAACGACAGGAATTTCCTTTGGGAACGAGTATCTCGTTCCTGATGAACTATTTCTTCTTTACAGTATCCCTCGCACTCTCACTTTGTCGAATTAACACATAAATAGCGTCGCAATTATATACCTTTTTTTCCATGCCTTCTCTTTCCCAATCTAGGAGCGTTTCTTCAGCAACTACAGTATTTTGTTTTGGTGCGAGTATCTCGTTCCCGTTGAATAATTTCTTCTTTACGCTATCCCTCGAACTCTAACATTCAGGAATTATCACAGAAATTGCGTCGCAATGAAATACATTGTGTTCCATGCCTTCTCTTTCCCAATCTGGGAACGGTTCTATGGCAACGACAGGATTTTCTTTTGGGAATGAGTATCTCGTTCTTGATGCACTATTTCTTCTCTACTGTGTTCCTCACAACCTCACATTGAGGAATTAACACAGAAATTGCGCCGTAATGAAATACATTGTGTTCCATGCCTTCTCGTTCCCAATCTGGGAACGTTTCTACGGCAACGATAGGAATTTCCTTTGGGGACGAGTATCTCGTTCCTGATGAACTATTTCTTTATTACTGTATCCCTCGCACTCTCACATTGTCGAATTAACACATAAATAGCGTCGCAATGATATGAGTTTTCTTCCATGCCTTCTCTTTCCCAATCTAGGAACGTTTCTAGAGCAACGACCGGATTTTGTTTTGCGGACGTGTATCTCGTTCCCGATGAACAATTTCTTCTTTACTCTATCCCTCGAACTCTAACATTCAGGAATTAACACAGAAAGGCGTCGCAATGAAATACATTGTGTTCCACACCTTCTCTTTCCCTAATCTGTGAACGGTTCTATGGCAACGACAGGATTTTCTTTTGGGAATGACTATCTCGTTCCTGATGAACTATTTCTTCTTTACTGTATCCCTCAGGATCTCCTTTCCGATGCACTATTTCTTCTTTACTGTATCCCTCGCACCCTCACATTGAGGAATTAACACAGAAATTGCGTCGAAATGTAATACATTGGGTTCCATGCCTCCTCTTTCCCAATCTCGAGACGTTTCTACGGCAACGACAGGATTTTCCTTTGGGGACGAGTACCTCGTTCCCGATTAACTGTTTCTTCTTTACTGCATCGCTCGCACCCTCACATTGTGGAATTAACACAGAAATTGCGTTGCAATGACATAAATTGTGTTGCATACCTTCTCTTTACCAATCTGGGAACGTTTCTACGGCAACAAAAGGATTTTTTTTGGGGACGAGTATCTCGTTCCCGATGCACTATTTCTTCTTTACTGTATCCCTCGCACTCTCACATTGACGAATTAACAAAGAAATAGCGTCGCAATGAAATACATTGTGTTCCGTGCCTTCTCCTTCAAAATCTGGGAACTTTTCTGCGGCAACGACGGGATTTTCCTTTGGGGACGAGTATCTCGTTCTCGATGCACTATTTCTTCTTTACTGTCTCCCTCACACCCTCACATTGACGAATTAACACAGAAATTGCGTCGCAATAAAATACATTGTGTTTCATGGCTTCTCCTTCCCAATCTAGGAACGTTTCTACGGCAATGACAGTATTTTGTTTTTGGGTCGATGAGGAATTAACACAGAAATTGCGTTGCAATGACATAAATTGTGTTCCATACCTTCTATTTACCAATCTGGGAACGTTTCTACAGCAACAAAAGGATTTTTTTTGGTGACGAGTATCTCGTTCCCGATGCACTATTTCTTCTTTACTGTATCCCTCGCACACTTACATTGACGTATTTACACAGAAATTGCGCCGCAACGAAATACATTGTGTTCCATGCAGTTTCTTTCCCAATCTGGGAACATTTCTTCGGGAACGAAAGGATCTTCTTTTGGGGACGAGTATCTCGATCCCGATACACTATTTCTACCTTACTGTAACCCTCGCACCCTCACATTGACGAATTAACACAGAAATTGAGTCGCAATGAAATACATTGTGTTCCATGCCTTGTCGTTCCGTAACTGGGATCGTTTCTACGGCAACGGCAGGACCTTCTTTTGGGGACGAATATCACGATCCCCATGCACTATTTCTTCTTTACTGTATCCCTCGCAACCTCACATTGAGGAATTAACACAGAAAATGCGTCGCAATGAAGTACATTGGGTTCCATGCCTTCTCTATCCCAATCCGGGAACGTTTCTATGGCAACGACTGGATTTTGTTTTCGGGTCGAGGACCTCTTTTCCGATAAACTATATCTTCTTTATTGTATTCCTCGCATCCTCACATTGAGTAATTTTCACAGAAATTGCGTCGCAATGAAATACATTATGTTGCACACCTTCTCTTTCCCAATCTGGGATCGTTTCTACGGCAACGACAGGATTTTGTTTTGGGGAAGAGTATCTCGTTCCCGATGCAATATTTCTTCATTACTGTATCCCTCGCACTCTCACATTGAGGAATTAACACAGAAATTGCGTCGCAATAAAATACATTGTGTTTCATGCCTTCTCCTTCGCAATCTAGGATCGTTTCCACGGCAACGACACGATTTTTTTTTGGGGTCGAGGATCTCCTTTCCGATGCACTATTTCTTCGTTACTGTACACCTCGCACCCTCACATTCACGAATTAATACAGAAATAGCGTCGCAATAAAATACATTGTTTTCCATGCCTTCTCTTTCCCACTCTCGGAACGTCTCTATGGCAACGACAGGAATTTCCTTTGGGAACGAGTATCTCGTTCCCGATGAACAATTTCTTCTTTACTCTATCCCTCGAACTCTAATATTCATGAATTAATACGGAAATTGAGTCGCAATGAAATACATTGTGTTCCATGCCTTCTCTTTCCCAATCTGGGAACGGTTCTATGGCAACGACAGGATTTTCTTTTGGGAATGAGTATCTCGTTCTTGATGCACTATTTCTTCTTTACTGTATCCCTCACAACCTCACATTGAGGAATTAACACAGAAATTGCGTCGAAATGTAATACATTGGGTTCCATGCCTCCTCTTCCCCAATCTCGAGACGTTTCTATGGCAACGATAGGATTTTCCTTTGGGGACGAGTACCTCGTTCCCGATGAACTGTTTCTTCTTTACTGTATCCCTCGCACTCCCACATACACGAATTAATGCAGAAATAGTGTCGCAATAAAATACATTGTTTTCCATGCCTTCTCTTTCCCAATCTAGGAACGTTTCTACAGCAATGACAGTATTTTGTTTTTGGGTCGAGGATCTCCTTTCCGATGCACTATTTCTTCTTTACTGCATCCCTTGCACACTCACATTGAGGAATTAACACAGAAATTGCGTTGCAATGACATAAATTGTGTTCCATACCTTCTCTTTACCAATCTGGGAACGTTTCTACGGCAACAGAAGGATTTTTTTTTGGGGACGAGTATCTCGTTCCCGATGCACTATTTCTTCTTTACTGTACCCCTCGCACTCTTACATTGACGAATTAACACAGAAATAGCTTCGCAATTAAATACATTGTGTTCCGTGTCTTCTCTTTCCCAATCTAGGAACGATTCTACAGCAACGACAGGATTTTCTTTTGGGGACGAGTATCTCGTTCCCGATGCACTATTTCTTCCTTACTGTATCCCTCGCACTCTCACCTTGACGAATTAACAAAGAAATTGCGTCGCAATGAAATACATTGTGTTCCACGCCTTCTCCTTCCCAATCTGGGAACTTTTCTACGGCAACGACGGGATTTTCCTTTGGGGACAAGTATCTCGTTCTCGATGCACTATTTCTTCTTTATTGTATCCCTCACACCCTCACAGTGACTAATTAACACAGAAATTGCGTCGCAATGAAATACATTGTGTTCCATGCCTTCTCTTTCCGAATCTGGGTTCGTTTCTACGGCAACGACAGGATCTTCTTTTGGGGACGAATATCACGTTCCCGATGCACTATTTTTTCTTTACTGTATCCCTCGCACCCTCACATTGCGGAATTAACACAGAAACTGCGTCGCAATGAAATACATTGGGTTCCATGCCTTCTCTATCCCAATCCGGGAACGTTTCTATGGCTACGCCTGGATTTTGTTTTCGGTTTGAGGACCTATTTTCCGATGCACTATTTCTTCATTATTGTATCCCTCGCACTCTCACATTGAGGAGTTAACACAGAAATTGCGTCGCAATAAAATACATTGTGTTTCATGCCTTCTCCTTCGCAATCTAGGAACGATTCCACGGCAAAGACAGGATCTCCTTTCCGATGCACTATATCTTCTTCACTGTATCCCTCGCACCCTCACATGGACGAATTAACACAGAAATGGCGTCGCAATAAAATACATTGTTTTCCATGCCGTCTCTTTCCCAATCTCGGAACGTTTCTACGGCAACGACAGAAATTTCCTTTGGGGACGAGTATCTCGTTCCCGATGAACTATTTCTTCTTTACTGTATCCCTCGCACTCTCACATTGTCGAATTAACACATAAATAGCGTCGCAATGATATACGTTTTGTTCCATGCCTTCTCTTTCCCAATCTAGGAATGTTTCTACAGCAATGACAGTATTTTATTTTTGGGTCGAGGATCTCCTTTCCGATGCACTATTTCTTCTTTACTGCATCCCTCGCACCCTCACATTGAGGAATTGTCACAGAAATTCCGTCGGAATGAAATACATTGTGTTCCACTCGTTCTCTTTCCCAATCTGGTAACGTATCTACAGCAACGTCAGGATTTTCTTTTGGGGACGAGTATCCCGTTCCCGATGCACTAATTCTTCTTTACTGTATCCCTCGCACTCTCACATTGAAAAATTAACACAGAAATTGCGCCGTAATGAAATACATTGTGTTCCATGCCTTCTCCTTCCCAATCTGGGAACATTTCTACGGCAACGAAAGGATCTTCTTTTGGGGACGAGTATCTCGATCCCGATGCACTATTTCTTCTTTACTGTATCCCTCGCAACCTCACATTATGGAATTAACACAGAAATTGCGTCGCAATGAAGTACATTGGGTTCCATGCCCTCTCTATCCCAATCCGGGAACTATAAAATAAATAAAAATAAAATTTCGAATAAAATATTAATGATTAATTATTCTGTATGTATGAAGATTGGTTGTAATTGGTATTTGCTTATCAGGAACGTGGACGTTTAATTATTCGGTATCAGACGCTTGACAATGGCTATTAGGAAAAGGCAATGTAACTCGTAGTTGACCGTGAAATAAAACTTAAATAATCGGACTTCGGAATTAAATCGTTTCCAAAGACTGCTGCGGTAGGTACGGACTCATGATCTAATCTCAATATTACAATGATTTGCCAGCCATGCCAATACGTCGTTCAGAGGTGATTGTCTACTAAACATAAAAAAGTTACACAGTTAGTTAAATCAGATATATTCAATGAGATAGCCTACAGTTCATAATCCTACTTACTTTTATAAATATAAATTCATTACAGAATCGAGTGCCTAGTGTGGTTGCAACTCGCAGTATTCTTCTATAACATGAAAATATGGCGGTGTGCCAGACAATAAAATAAAATACGTGCTTCTCGCACCACTTCTACCTAAGCTCTCTCTTCTCTTAATCAAACATAAGAGTAACGTAATTATTCTTTTGTCTTTATCAGCGACACAGCGCTGCAGTTGTGTGCCATAGGCTTTATTTATTAGTCACTGATTATTTATTTAATTAATATTTCGCGTTTCCGCGGAAACTCACGCTCGGCATGCAAATGTGCCTTTATATTGCCCCCTGAATTGCGAGGCGAAAGGACACACCTGCAGGCGAGCAATTCACCTAAAGGCACAAGAAAATCTAAGTTATCTACAACTATTCACATGACTTACATTACACACATTATACACATTATATACAAAATTTGAATGACGCGGGTGCGCCGTAAAAGTTCTTATGTTGGCAGATAGAGTGCGCGCATGCGCAGAAGCGTCTGTGTGACTCCGGCAGTGCCGTTATATCATACAGTTAGATAAAGCGGCACAGTAATGCAGTTCATATTGTTCGTGTGCGGGCGTATCTTAGTCGTTGCACAAAGAAAATATTCAACCAAGATTACATATGAGGACTACATTCTATAACAGGTAACTTAGTTTTAAATTTACAATATTTGTTATATCACAATACAACTCAGATTGTTGAATGTTCTTAGTTACATAGTATTGTTTTGAAATACTTCAAAGGAAAATGTCCGTATGTTTCAGGTGCGTCGACCTATTCACATCGTGTCGTTATTACAGTTCATATTCATCTGCTGCACAATAATTTTTTCACAGGTTAGTATCATCGTTGTATAACAACGTGATTAAAACATAAGCGTGTCCATTTCCATTTCCATTATAGTCGTTGTGATGCAGTTCGTTGTGACTAAAAAACATTGTTTATTATAGATCTGACGTGACCCGTTAGTAATTGGTCCACGTGCAGTTCGTTTTTTACATTCCGTGGAAGCTTGGTTGCAGAACCTCGGACGGCACATAGCTGGCGTGGATCCTTGGACAGTCCAGGTAAGAGTGTCCGTCACATTTCGAGAACATTTCATTCCCTGAAGTTCCAACCAAAATTCTTCCACCCGTCGTGTTGTTTTCTGGACAGGCACTTTGTGTCCGTTTAATCCAGTTAACATCTTGAAGTTAGGTACTGTAGTATTGTCACTAGACGATGCACGAATTATGCACTTCACATTTTCAGTTTTTTGCTGAATATAGCTCACCTAAATGTTCGTAGTTATTAATCAAAGAAATGGTTCATCGCGTTTACATAGGTACGATGCATAATGAATGTCATTAACAGTTCCTTTCACATAGGTTTCTGCGTAGTTGCAGAGTTAATAATGTTCATTAATGTCCGTGAACAATGGTTCACTATGCAATGTCCTTTTGGCACTCGTTTTGTTCAAATTTCTTTTACATTATACATCATTGAAAGAGAAGCAAAAAAAAATATAGGTAATCATACATACACACGTCACATATTTTCTTAGCATAAATATAATACGGTTGCACATAAACATGTTTACATCATTATTACATAGCTATGGGTTATTACATTGTGTCACATTTGATTACATGAATTGCAGATAATTACGTCCTCTTTAAGGGTTTTGCTGGGATTTTATCGATGTTTATTTTGTGATGTCATCTGAATTTAAGATAGGTTAGACACAACATTCATTACATCAGTAGGCAAGACCAGGCATTTTCACTACTCAATAAATATTCAAAATAGTAAGAGAGAAAATGTTTGATTCCTCGCGTTTTGTGCGTGTGTGTATAGTGTCTGTGTGGCCTTGACTACTGATAGATGCTTTTCGTGTTGAGAGATGTGCGTCTAATCTATTTCTCAAAGTAAAAGTTCGCTTCACAGATGACGTCTGTCGGTTCGTCAGGTTTCACACCAAGTCAGTGATACCCACAGTCACAAATGTTCCGTGAAAAAATTAATATATCATTCACTGCTACGTAAACATAAATTTTATTTTAATATTCCGTCTTCCAGGTGGTGGCGCGCGCTGAAAGAAGAGTTCTTCTGCCTTCAACTGCGTCACTGGAACCGCTGAAATGAAAATTTCTATACTACTTACTATCTGTGTTGTAGCAACAGAGTTTTTTGGAGTTGCTTAGCAATGTTTTGATGGATGTGACTTTGACATTATTCCGCATGAAATGCTCTAAGATCTCGGTGTGCGTATAGCCCAATAATTTTGTTAGTTCTACGATGTTGTAACAAATACGCACCAGGATGCGGTATGTTAACAATTATATAAGGTCCTTGATATAGCAGACGCCACTTAGCGTTGCGTCGTTTGAATGCTACAGATTTATGATGAGTACGAAGTAGTACAAGCATTCCTACCTCGAATTTTTGTTTTCTTTTTATTATGTTTCTGTGATGTTTGTTTCGTATCTGTGCGTGATGTGTCAGCGTAGTCAAAACTTCTTTTATTTTCTGTTCAGGTGTGATTTCCTTGTCTGACAACTTAGGTAATGGTTCTATCCACTGATCGTTCTGTTTGCAATTGAACATGATCTCGTTAGGTGTGTAATTTGTATCGTAAATATTTAAGTTATTGTGTACGTCTTCGAAAAGACTTAGGTAGGACACCCAATTAGTATGTTTTGATGAAATATAGGTCCTCATGAATCGGTTTAATTCTCGGAAAAGACTCTCAGTCGCGTTACATTGTGGACTAAACTTTGAAATAGATATACTTCAAATGTTATTGTCCTTCAAGAAATTTCTCCATTTGTACCCAGAGTAGTATGCTGCATTATCTGACAGAATTGCTTTAGGTTTTCCCACGTGCGTCAGGTAATCACTTGAGAATCTTCGTATTATAGCACTTGCAGTGGCGGGTTTTAAAGCATAAAGTTTTACATGTTTAGAAAATATATCGTAAAAAGCCAAAATATATTTGACGCCTCCAGAGCTTGCTGGATGCGGTCCACTGATGTCAGTACACAGAATTTCCAGGGGTTTACTGGGTAAAATAGAATGTAAATCTGTCTTTGTGGATAAATTCTGAGGTTTTGATTTTTGACACATGACACATGTTTTCAGTTCCCTGTAAATTTTCCTTCTCATATTGCTAAAATAACAGTATGTGCTGAGCTTTGCTAAACACTTTTTCGTCCCATAATGACCCCAAACTAAGTGTGTGTGCCAAATTAGATTACGTTCAGACTCTTTGGGAATGCATACACACCAGTTAGTAGCATTTGAATGTCGGCGATAAAATAACACATCATTGTGTAACTTGTAATACTTAGTCAAAGGATGATTGTGTTTTTCTACCAGTAATGTTATTATCTTATACCAGTGAGGATCAGATTTTTGTAATTTAGCCATGTTTCTGCACATATCAATATAATATTGGTGATACTGCTTGTCTTGCATTAAGAGAATCCTGTAGTCATTTATATTTTCTAAGTCACTGTTGGTTTCATTCATACCTTGTGGAAGTCTAGACAAAGCGTCGGCAAAGGTGTTGTCCTTACCTTTTATGTACTTAATTTCAAAAGAGTAGTTCTGAAGTGTAACTGCCCATCGTGATAGTCTAGGATGTACAAGTTTACAAGTTAACAAAAATGTCAGGGCCTGGTGGTCGGTATAAATTACTGTATGTTTTCCAAATAAATAATAATTGAATTTCTTGAATGCCCATACTATGGAAAGTGTTTCTAACTCAGTAGTGGAGTATGTACGCTCACATTCAGATAGAGTACGACTCGCAAACCCAATAATTCTTATCTGTTCCTTATCTTTATTCTTTACAACTTGAATTAAGCAACATCCCAAACCAGTACGTGAAGCATCACAAGTCATACAAAAATCTAAATTGAAATCTGGATGGCTCAATATGTTTGCATTCACTAAAGCATGTTTAATTGTATTAAAGTCATTCTGGCACTGTTCCGACCAGATCCAAACTTGATTCTTTCTGAGTAGATTTAGCAGATGTTTACTGTTCAAAAGTGGTTGTGGCAAAAAACGTCTGAAAAATGAACATAGCCCAAGGAACGATTTTAACTGCTTTTTAGTTCGAGGACTAGGAAAGTTTCTGATAGCATCTAATTTACTGGGATCAGGACGTATGCCCTGTGAATTAATGATATGTCCTAAATATTTTATCTCACTGCAACCAAACCTTGATTTTCTAAGATTGGCTGTGACTCCAGCTTGTGCAAATTTTTCAAAAATTCCTTGAAGTGTGTCAAGGTGTTCATTCCAAGACTGTGTAGCTATCAGTATATCATCAACATAGTGTGTGACTGTCTCAACTAAATCATCGCCAAGCACGGTATCCAGGGCTGTAATGAATACCCCAGAACTGACATTCAGTCCGAAAGGTAGAACACAAAACTGATAGGTTCGCCCCCCGAACATAAATGCAGTATATTTCCG